>NW_027315723.1:21734045-22934045 GCF_026437365.1 Eucyclogobius newberryi | reverse complement strand
GTGTTCTATATCAGGAGGCTGAGACCCCCAAAATAACTGCATCTGACTACAGCAAAGGGCAATAATAATTTCAAATTCAAACATTTGTAAAAATTAGGTTTTTGTTCATTCGAATAGTTTATTGTAACATTTAACTTAATTAAACTTATACTGTACTATAATTTTGTGAGAAACAGAACGTATAGTGTCATTTTTATTTATTTTTTCAGTTATATTTTGAAATTGTCTCGCAATCCCCTTGTTAACCTCGGCTCTAAACGATTAATTCGCCTAGACTTTGTGAGGGCCCCTCCCTACACCCGGTTTGATGTCAGCTGCTGTGTCAATAGAGTTTGCTAAGTTTTGTCCCATTTTGTGGAACATTTGAGATAAAGCAATAACATCTCTACATAGTGCCCCTTTAAGCAAAAACTAACTGCAGAAGAATCTGTCCATCATCAGCGCAAACAGTGGTGCTCAGACACAAATTTACAGCAATGATTTGAAGAAGCTGCACATGGCTCTTTTTAAGAACATTGTCGTCTTGTGCAAATGTACATTTTGAATCCTGCAGTGATGATTCTCACTGCATGCTCGTCAGAGGAGCAGTGCTGATACTGCATTGTGGTCTTGAGTCCTGCCTTCGACCATTTGCCAAATGTCTCAACTCTCAAATAAAGTCTTCGGGTCAGAAAAATCTTTAAAAATGCATGCCCTGTTGTATTTATGATTTAATGTGTGAATGGATGGGTAAATCAGATGCCTGTTAAGTAAACCTCTCACTTCGCATTTGAAGACAAGATATGGATAAGTTTTATTGAGGTTAGGTAAATTGAGCCATACATTTGGGCCCCCTTGAGCTTTTGATATTCACTCCCTGTTTATATAAAGGATCTCCTCTTTGATTGGTGTGTGGTGATTATTGGGGAGGCAGCCTGGAAATGCGTGTCATCTCAAAGCATTTTCCACTTTTTGAGGGTCCTCGACACGCCATGATACCTCATTGTGTTTCTATTGCAGATGTAACGCATGCTATATTACACTGATCAACAACTGGACTAAAAACGGATGACTTTTCTGAAAATGATGGATTTTTGGGCCATTGAACTCTGTCTCCAGGTGAAGTCTTTAAAGGTTAACATGCTGCCCCTGATTATCCATCTGTAACTCCTGCTCCACCTTGTGCTGATTCATTTTGGAAATGGACAACCAGAACGAGCCGGTCGGTTTCATAAAAAGGGCCTATAGAGCTATCCCAGCATGGACCACAAAACTTCGCACAGGCAGTGATGGCGGCAGGATTTTTACATTGAAACTAATGGCGTCGGCTGCAATGATCACATTTGATCAGAGTTTTCGAGATTGCGGATTATTTTTGCGCTCCGGGATGGACATATTATCCAGGGCAGAAGAAAGACAGAGCATTTTACTGGATTTATAAAGCTCCAGATTGACAAAAAGAGGATTTCTGCCACTAAACGGACTGTGGTGAGTCCAGGCGCTCATTAATGAAGCTACAAATGCACTTCTGATTTGATTTGGGTTTTTATTCGGGGAACGATTTATCCAACATTTGATATTATTATTCAGATTGCGAATGGGCGATTATATTAAAAGCACACCCCTGACATGTGATGGTCGCCAATTGAATCCAATTTTAAGATGTATTGTTATTTACGGCTTCAATTAAGGACAAAGAGAAACTCCAAAAGCCAACTTTCCCATTCTTTACTGTTGCTTCTTCCCTGCAGTTGATAAAATGTCACGTGGTGCAGGAGCTCTATTGGCTGTCAGTCAAATGTGCCATATTAAGTGGTGTCTCAAAGCTCAGAGGAGACAAGGAAACCACGGAGGAACCACAAGCGAGAGTTCAAGAGGCAGACAGAAGATAATAAAACGTTATTTGTCTCACAGTGAGTCTGTTTTGTTGCAACGACACAAAGTACAGGAAGAACAGCAAAGGATCAGGGATGACACATAATCTTGGTAAATGTGACATTAAAAATATTTAACATAGGTTCAAACACCTTTGTCTGAAAATAATTACGTTGGTCTGACTTTAATGTAATGCGCCATAATAATAATATTAATAACAAAAATAAGAATATTATTATTATTGACATGCCAAGGGGGTGGGAGACATTTGGAGAAATGGGAAATAATTACAATAATGCATGATAAAGGCAATGAAATCAAGCACTCGATTGAAATCAAGAGCTCAACATTACAAAATATAAGCAAAACACTATAAGTGGAAATAGCACAATCTTATGGACAAAAATGTACTGCATTGGGAGACGTTTATCGTTAGAGATTGGTAGCATCAGGCATATTACCGTATTTTTATATTATTATAAGTCGCACCAGGCAAATGTGGCAGAGTGGACCGATGCGTCCACTATTTTACTCCATGTTCACAGTTTACACTCACATTTCCAACAACGCCACCTGAGATTCTGGCTCAGGACCAATCTAATCGAAGGCACGCAAGTTCGTCGTTGGAACAACAGAAGCATGGTTTAAGTTATTGATACATTTATTAATACAAATCGTCGATGTTCACAGTCCGTTGTCTTCATAGGAGACAGGTTGTCATAAAAGAACTCACAAAAAGCGTTCAGTTAAAGCGTTCAGTTACCGCATAGTCGCCCAACCAACCGCACGCCGCACATCCCGGAGGTCGCACAACACGCGGGCCCATGGCAGCACCGCAGCACACTGGACTGAGGAGCGAGGTGGAGCACCCAGCAACCAGGAAGTGTGTGAGGTCAGAGGCCGACTGACGTCACCAGACAGCAATTTATGGACGTACGCTTGATCAATTCACCTAGCAGGAGCGTCTAAGCAGTGGCAGGGGCCCGCCTGCAGGCTATCCTGCCACACATAAAATAGAAGAAAAACATATCTAAGTCGTACTGGAATATAAGTCGCATTTTCTGATAAAATCCAAGACCAAGAACAGACATTTGATCTTGAAATGCAGTTTAAAATAATAAGAGAGAACATGGTGAATAGGTGTACGTATGCTAACGCTAACACCTTCAGCTACATGAGGCACAGACAGAACTGTGGTAAGTGTCTGGTATGTTAACGTAACATATGAACAGTTATTCAGATAACTATAGCATAAAGAACATGCTAACAAGTTTACCAAAGCATCAGTTTTACCCCAAATCACTAAATCCACTGAATTCTTCTTCCTCTGTGTCACTTCTAAACAACTCCACAAACTCCGGAGGTAGAGGAAGTGCAGATTCTTCTTCTGCGTCGCTCAGAGCCTAGAGCGCCCTCTTGTGGTTGTCATGTGAAAACAATCAACATGTGAAATGCGGTTGCCAGTGTGAAAATAACAAATAATATCACATATAAGTCGCTCTGGAGTATAAGTCGTACCCAAAACTATGAAAAAAATTACAGTAAATAGTGAGACTGGCATAGCGCGCTCTACTGCGGTTCCTGGTGGACAGAGAAAGTAATTACAGTTTAAGCAAAGTAAAAGAACTTTAGAAAAATGATGGGCACGTTTGAAGGAAACGGTAGATTAATATAGGTTTTAACACCCAACATCAGTGTAGATAAACTGTTATGACAATCAATATGTAAATGAGTCAACGCGTACTTTATTATTTAGACTTATAAAGAATGCGTGTGCTAAAGTCTAAAGTCTAGAGAATAGAGTCTAAGGAATAAAGTCCAAGACGTACAACTACAGTAGGTGGCGGTAATGTAACACTTAGATACCAAGTGCCATAAAACACCAAAGAAGAAAAATGTGTGTTCATTCGATTCCTTTCTGCTTTGATTCCATGAGCTTTGAAGACAATGAAACATAAACGCAGTGATACGAGTCAGCTCTGTGCAGAAAGCGGTCTATGTGTGAGTCTATGTGTTACGTTACCTCGTTATTGCTCTGGAAAACTATTGCGTTACGTTACTGCGCTATGGTGCAATAAAAGTAACACATTAGTCTTGCGTTACCAATCATTTACATTATTGTATAAACTTTCCCTTTGCGTTGTTCATTCAGGCACAGCAAAACAGAGGTACAACCCCATGTGAGTCCTTAATCGGTTTGGAACTTTCTCCTCAAGGCTACAGCCTCAGCTTTGGGGCAAAGCCTGAGAAGGAAGCCAGTGCCTTCTTCTCAAAGTGCTCCATGTACAGGTTGGCCGCTATGGGACATCTGTCTGAACACCACTTACTTTCAATTCCGGGGACAATTTTACAGACAGATTCATGGCTGTGCCATGGGCTCGCCCGTCTCTCCCATAGTGGCCAACCTGTACATGGAGCACTTTGAGAAGAAGGCACTGGCCTCCTTTTCAGGCTTTGCCCCAAAGCTGTGGCTCCGCTATGTCGATGATACTTTTGTAACAATCAAGAAACAAGAGCTGGAAACCTTCTCTGATCACATCAATGCTGTGGACCCACATATCAGGTTTACAAGAGAAGACGCTAAGGAGAATCGCTTGGCCTTTCTTGATTGTTCCACGATCAGAGGAGAGGACGGGAAACTCCAAATAGAAGTATATAGGAAACCTACACACACGGACCAGTATCTGCTCTTTGGTTCCAACCACCCACTACAGCACAAGCTGGGTGTGATCAGAACCTTACAACACAGAGCTCAAGGTGTGCCCACCAGCTCAGAGGGCAAGAAGAAAGAGGAAAAACACGTCCGAAATGCCCTCTCAGCCTGTGGTTACCCCGCTTGGGCTCTCAACAGAGTGAAGAGAACCAAGAAGCAGGACAAAAGGGAAACTGAACAGAGAAGGAAGGGTGTTTCTATCCCTTATGTGTCTGGCCTGTCGGAAAAACTGCAGAGAATTTTTAGACAACACGAAGTCCCTGTTTATTTTAAACCAGGAAACACTTTAAGACAAAAACTGGTTCACCCTAAGGACAAGTTGCCGACTCAAAAACAGAGCAATGTAGTTTATTCTATCCAATGCAGTGAAGAAAGCTGTAAAGAACGTTACATAGGTGAGACAAAACAGCCTCTACACAAGAGGCTTTATCAGCACAGAAGAAATACAAGTTCAGGACCTCAGAGTGCCGTGCATCTCCATCTTGAAGCCTCTAATCACTCGTTTGAAGACGGTGAGGTGAAGGTTTTAAGCAGAGAGAAAAGATGGTTTGAAAGAGGAGTCAAGGAAGCTATTTTTGTTAAAAAAGAAAGACCTTCTTTAAACAGAAATGGAGGACTAAGATTCAATCTTCCTGGTATCTATAATTGTATACTGAACGCCAGAGAGGTAGAGGACCAGGACATTTAGATGCTAATCAGGTCCTCAGGGTGGGTGAGCCAGGGTCTCACAAAGACAAAGGGGAGACTAATAGCCCATTAAAGGTCTGAATAGGCTCGTAGATACCAAGAGGGTAAGTTTCTGTTGAAACAAACAACTCTTTCCTCTTCAGGAAGGCTCCTCCCAATGGGCTGGACTTACCACAGAATAGTACAAATATCAGAGTTCTCGACCTAAATTCTTTTATTGACAATGACTCTTGGATGAGAGTCGAAACGTATCATTTTTCTAACTGAGTCCAGATGACTACAACTGAAGCCTTTTCTACAATGTCCCAGCAGTGAACTGTCCCAGAGGCTGGTGGATACTTTTTTTATATTTCCCAAGGGGAGCGTGCAAGACAAAGTTTGAGAAGCTCTGAATAATATTATTATAGTCCTCAGTCACTACGTCATTTTCGTCAAAGCAAAGTGTCCAATTGACCATCAGCTCATGTCTCCTCCTGCTTTCACTCCTCGGCTCCTCTCTGACGGTGGGACTGCCGTGCCCATTTCCTATGGAGAATTGAGGAATCGAGGAGAGGAGGAGGCGAGGACGGAGAATTGAGACGCACCCCTTCAGAATGTGAGTATTTCACGTCTCAGTCAGGACTAACCAGAAGCAGACTTACCAATGGAGAACTGCTGCCGCCTAGTGGCGGTGGCTCTTTATTACATTGCGTTTGTGGCGAAGCTTATCGCTATGGCGCATGCGCGGTACAGGCCTGTCAGTATCGGAATGTCTGTCCCCACTGCGGGACGGATTGACACGGTCCAGGCTGAGAGGAGGACACCCTGACATGGTGTGGTGGTGGGGACCCACTCTGCGTCTCCCGGAGCCTCAGAGACGGCAGTGACCGACCCCGAGAGGACGCCATGTCTTCGGCCGTGTGCCTGGAGCAGCGCCGCTGTTTGTCCTTGTTGTTCTACCGCGCAGTGCGGGATCAGAAGCCCGTGTGGATGCTGGAGGACATGCGGACAATGTTGGCCCTTTGCCCCGACGACGGGAACAACTCTCAGAAAACGTACAGTCCTTCGGAGGCGCTCCTCTACGCCATAGTGCACGACCACCAGGGTTATGCCCAGTATTTATTGTCACACTTTCCCGAGGAGGCGCTCGTGGAGCCCGGAGAGGGCTTCTGCCGCTGCCCCACACCAGCCCCGCACCTGTCTCTAGCCGTCCGCCATGACAGGTACTTCATCCTTGGCCACATCCTGCAAATGGCCCACCGAGTCCCCAGCGGGGCCCCTGCGATCAGAGGAGGCCGTGTCACACAGGTGCGAACACGATAACAAATTAAGTTCTGAATACACATATTAAAGTACAGCAAAACAACACTGAACAGGCCTTTAAAAGTGACCTCAACGTAGGCTATTCATAATAATTCATACTGACATTGTTTGTCTTTTATATTGAGAGTTAGTGGAATCATTGTCCAGAGCTAAACTGATGAATTGTCTTGAACTGAATACATGTGTTGCAGGGGGATGGCAGGACACCTCTGCACCTGGCCTGTGAGCTGGTTCGTCCTGAAGCAGTGCTGTTATTGCTGGGCAGTGGTGCATCCCCAGTGGTCCCTGATGCCCAGGGCTTGACCCCTCTGGACGTCCTGCTGGAGCCGCTCAGAGACTGTGACACGGCCAGCAGCGGACGGCGCCACTGTCTGGACACGCTCCTCATGTTCATGCCCAGAGTGCACTTCCACCTGAGGGAGGCCTTGCGCAAAGAGCCTCTTCGCTGGAGTGGAGCCCTGGGTCATGACACTGTACAGTTCCTTGCAGGGTTCAGGCCAGCTCCGCTTCTACTCAGTGCCATGCAGACTGTCTTTCAGCAGCTCAGCCCCACCACCTTCTCCGACAGTCTTCTGCAGCTGCCCATCCCCTCCAACCTCAAACCGGCTGGACTGACCTTATGCCTTCCCCAGAGTGGTGACAAAACTGTGCAACTGCACAGATGAGCAGTACACACCTGGGCAATGAAGACATGCAAGAGGACTTTAAGCCAGTCATTTTAAACTGTTTCTCTGTAAAACTCAAGGACGATGAATGTAACACTATCATGTCATATCATTGAAATATTTTTTTATCAGCAACACAGCCTTTATAAGCCGTAAAGGAACTGTAAATTTGCTTTTTATGTTGGATATTGGTGCTTTAAAATTTGTGGAGTGACACCAATCAGGGAGCGTCGGTCCTCTGTGACCGGCACCACTTATTTAATCTAAAAGGTGAGCATACCATTGACATACAGAGCCTTACCGTATCAAGACAGTCATCGTCTGTCCACCTCGGTTTTCATACCCTTACATTTTATACCAAGACAAAAATTTTACAATTTTAGATTTTTGTTTGTTTGAATGAATAATATGAATTGTGAAGTGGATTGTGTGAGATTGTATACCACAGACTTTCTTGAACATCATTTTAGAGGCAAGGTCTTTATATGAAACTCTTGGTCTTTGAATAAAAGTCAGTTGTAAGGCATGATGAGAAAGCATTGATGTTAAATCTAACGGCCTTTTTTCAATTTCAATGAACTGCATAACATTTGTTCTGTACGTACACCACTAATAGATATAAATAATTCTATCTTCAGGGAGAAGGAGTGAATTTCGTCTTTTTTCATTAACATAAAAGATTCAAATGTTCATTACATCATTTTCCCCTCGAGTCTTTTTTATTTTTATCTTTGTAATTTTTTTTTATTTTGGAGGTGATTTTGCAATAGGAATTATCCATTTCATTTTTATCCAAAGAACATAAATCGTACGCATTCAAACAGAAGACTGACAAATGACGAGCCCCTCCCTCTGTCCAGGGTGTTCCAGAGATAAACATTTTGTGAGTTTGAGGCAGTGTTTGTTTTGTCAGTACGCCAATTTTTAGTGAGAATTCCATGTATTATAAATGAGACCCCTGGTCCCTATCTGGGACAACTTGTTTTTGTCCCAGTTTAAAGGTCTTGAAACTTACTTGCAAAAACAAGTACATACCAGACATTTTCTATCATGCCTTGGCTCCAGGGCAATTAGCCGCTAAAGCTATGAGCACGAATCCATTCAAACTGAAAAGTTATCCAAGAAGCCAATTTGTTTTTTTTAAATAAATTGTATGTACTCAAGTGTCCAATGTAAAACTGTCCAAAGTGGGACTTGAAAACCACAACAACAACAAAAACATTTAAAGTGCATCTAACAGGTTCTTGTGTTTTTCTAATTTGACTTAGTTTGATGGGATCATCCTTGTGGTAAATATTTGACATATTTTGTATTTTGTAGTTTGTACAGAGAGTATTAAAAATAAAAGTTGAAAATGATAGGAAGTAGAACTGATTTCTAAAGCAGAATCACATTCCATCTAAAGATGCAGGGACAATTTACATGCAACAAACACATTTTTCTGGCAGTTTAATGTGTGTGTGAAATGTGTTATCAGATAAGATTATTGTTTAATCACTATTGTGTAACATGGGTTTTGGCTCTTGTTTACAATTTAGTTGCTAAGTAACAGTTGTTGAATTACTTCTACCTATGTCACATCTGCTCATGTCAAACCAGGAAGGAACATTATAAACTTTACAAAGATGGTCAAACTGCGGACATAGGCAAAAATGTTATAATATGTATATATAATATAATATAATAATGTTCTATATGTTTAATGTTTAATCTGTCCTGTCATATTCGCACTGCTCTAACCAGCCTAACTCTTACTAACACTTATCTCACATGCGGCACCTTCACTTATTCTCTTCTTCCACACATTTAGTGAAGGAGTATGGTTTCTTCCACAATTTAAATATACAGTCATTCGAGCACAAGTGACCAGTTGTGTACTAATTACTCTGAAAATTGATTTACTAGGGTAGGGCCATTGGTCCCCCACCTGACACAGTCTGAGGGTTAGGGTCAGGGTCAGGGTTAGGTTTAGGGTTAGGGTCAGGGTTAGGGTCAGGGTTAGGGTCAGGGTTAGGGTTAGGGTTAAGGTTAGGGTCAGGGTTAGGGTTAGGGTCAGGGTTAGGGTTAAGGTTAGGGTTAGGGTTAGGGTTAGGGTTAGGGTCAGGGTTAGGGTTAGGGTTAGGGTCAGGGTTAGGGTTAGGGTTAAGGTTAGGGTCAGGGTTAGGGTTAGGGTCAGGGTCAGGGTTAGGTTTAGGGTTAGGGTCAGGGTTAGGGCTAGGGTTAGGGTTAAGGTTAGGGTCAGGGTTAGGGTTAGAGTCAGGGTCAGGGTTATGGCGTGGCTCCTGAAACTGCTGGGCTATTGCACCGCGCCGCGGCTCTGTAGCCACGGCCATTTTCAAAAGTGACCGTATGTCTCCTAATTAAATAGCCTGTGACAGTATTATAGGACAAGATGTCCCCCTCAAATTAACAACCAATCCTCCTGATACTTTGAGTACAATATATTGGCTGGTTACCTATTTCAATTCTAGGATTATACCACAAAGAAGGTTTTGTTTAGAAAACATGGGAAAAGCTCTTCATCACTGTTTTACTTGTAATTCATTTCTGCTATTTATTGTTCTAAACTTTAAGACAATAGAAAATAATCCAAGCTGCTAGAGACTTGTTTTTGTCCCAGTTTAAAGGTCTAAATATGGTCACCTTATTGTTGTTGTGCAGTGCTTCGACAGAGACGTCAGTTGTAGCAGTAGGTGCATCTAAAAACAGCAGCTGATTATCGTGCAAGCTTATGGTCCAACCTGATGGAGCTCTAAGTGTGTGCGGAGCTACCTCAGCCATCTGGGCTACAGAAAAACAAATCTCTCAATCCGCTTTGTGCAGCCGTCCACTCACTAAGCTCTCCCCGGCAGGTTACAGGTGACTTAGTATTCTTCAGGAGCTGTGTGTCTGACACTAGACTTTTATTTTTCTAAGACTCGTTAAGAAAACTTCCCACGATGGGGTGTTCGCCATCCAAAGGAAAGTTATTCTCTAAATCAGACAATGGCTCTACTCTGGACAATCCTCAGTTGGAAGAATCCCCACAGGACTGTGTCAAAGCTGGATCAGAAGAAAAGGAAAAGGTGATGGAAAGTTTGCCTTTGCCCTCTGGCAAAGAATATGCTCCGGACCAAGACTGCCAGATTGTTGCGGACTCAAAAAACAATACTATGGAAAATGAGATGGATGTGATGGCACCCGACGGAATCACCCAAGTCCAAGAACCAGAAGAAGTGATAAGAAAACAGCGAAGACCCAAAAACAAGAAGAAAAGACTGAGAAAGGCCTCCATCACTAAAGTGGACTTCCCTCCGCACATGGTGAGAGCCCACCAAGCGGCATATGCCTTTATCAAGCCGAACATCTCCAAATATGAGAGCTTACTAGAACTGCTGGACCAAACGGCTCACACACAGCTCTCCCTCCAGCCCATGATGTCCGCTTTTGTCCTGCATTTTGAAGAGATGAACCAGGCTCTGGAGGAGATGGCAGAGGAGGGTGAATTGATGCTAAAAGAACATGGAGAGTACATGGCTTTACCTTCTGGCATGATGGGCCCACCTATTACATCAGTACTGAAATCAAGCAATGATCAAATGTGTCATTATGACCCACCTCCAGACCTACTCCAGCTACTGCTCAGGCATTCCACAGAGAAACTGAAGCGTGTGGGGGGCTCGTTCCAGGCTGTGGGGGACACTTCTTTGGAGGAAGCTGTTGAGTACTTCACATCTCTCTCCAAAATGCTCGTTGGGAAAATGAAAGCCAAGCACATTGCTGAGCAAAGGATAGCCCTGGTTCTGGCCCAAGTGGAGGCAGCTGCGATGGGGAAGTGTAACCCTGAAGATTTTGCACTGCACAGTGAAGACAGTGGCATTGGGGGAGAGAATGACAGTTTGACCGGCTCAGACCGACAGCGAAGACACAGGGGCAGTGCTGGGTCTGGAAGCAGCGCTTCGGGAGCCAACATCCGAGCTGTTCTTCTCAGTAACCCCACAATTGAGGATAATGAGGAAGACAAGGAGGAGGATGACATTGATGAAGAAGACGATGACATGCCTGTAAGGCAGAGGTCCAACTCGTCCCCCCCAGATCCTAGCCAACCATTTTTCAACATGCACAGGATGCAAACTAAAGGACGTAGACCACAAACTGCGACAACGACCGATGGACTTGACCAAAGTTTAACCAGGAGACAGCCTTTAGCTCAACATGAAACCATTACGGACATAATTGAGGTACGAAGACACTCAATCACGGGACCAAGCTCAAATATAAGACTGGATAAAACAAACTCAATGTTTGCATCACAGCGCCCTAAACCCCCGTCAGTGAAAAGGCTGATCAACTCCTTCAGTAATCGACCGACTAACATAAGGACAAGCAGGAAAACACTGTCGAACACTCCAGCAGAGGGTGCTCAAGTGTGGACAGAGAGCAGAGACGATCCAGATGAGGACAACCTGCCCCCACCCCCTCCAGAGGTATTGATGGACAATTCCTTTCAAATAACTGAGAAACAGTGCAGAACCGGAAATGAAAAGGCATCTCAAAATTGTGCTTTATCAGCAATAAACAAAAGACAAGGATTACCCCATCGTCTGAAGAACACAGTAGAACTTTTGCCAAACAGAGCAAGTGTCAAGGGAAAATATAACGTCTCTTCAGCCGATCCAGACACTCCAGTGGGCCCACAAGAAGAGGGACGGCAGCAGGGCGCAGCTGTTGATCCCGACAGTAGTCTATACCAGAAAGCACGTGCGATCATTCACATCCGGAGTGCAGCAGGGACAATGCAGCCCCCTCTGAGGAGTGACAGCACAGATGCCCACGAGGGTGATGCGTCCTTCAGCCTGCCTGTTATAGCACCACCGGTGTCCAGAGTGCGCTTGCCTCCATCATGTCCGCCAGTGCGACACAGATACCCAAGTCCACCTGTAAGGCCCCAGTCCAGCGCCTCCCGCCCAGGGTCCCCAAAGGCAATCACTCGAGCCACAGACAACCCTGTGGAACAGATCATTCCCTCTGTGTCCTTCCGGGATGCGCGCTCTGTCTTCTGCAAGAACGAAACGCCCGCCCCGCATTGGACCTCATGTGGAGCGTCGGTCCTTCCAAAACCATGGGGCGAAGGCTCCAGAGGGCGGACAGGAAGCAGAGCCATGGACTCCCCCCGTCGCACACAGTCTGAGCACAGGCCCATCACCATCCGTTCGGGGGCCACAAAGCATGACCAATGCCTGGCTGCTGCTGAGCTCTGAGGACCCAATCCAAAAGCAATGGCACACAGCTTTATGTTAAACAGACCTATGACAAAAGCCCTCTTAAGTCCGGTAGATTTCATGAAGGAATTTAGCGTGGTAGAATCTGTTAATGTTAGAAACTAATGTGCTGCTCAGCCGGACCAGGACACAGAAAGGAAAGAGCTCATATTAAGTCATATTACTGTTGAAAAGCTACAGTGAACCTGCAAAGATCTGAATATTTTTCTTTGAGTTCAATGTGGAAGTGATTTGCATTAATTTGAAAAAGCCTAAACTGTTTTCACAAGGAAACTATTTTTTGTTTTTAAGGGAAAAGTTACTTATATGTGAAAGTGATCATTGCCTGTGCATTCAAGGATGTTTTTTGTTTGTTTGTTTGTTTGTTTGTTTGTTTTTTCAAGCAATTGTTTTTTTATTAGCTGACATAGTCAAATTATTATTTATTGATTTCTATTGTTTAGATTTTTTATGTAAATGTTAAAAAGTATTATTGATGAAAATAATTTTCCTTCCTTTCAATAATGCAGCTGTCTTTGTTATACAATGTCTTTTGGCTTTGAGTCTATAAAGTCCAGATAAAAATGATCAAAACATGATTTCATATTTGATAAGTCGAATTGTTCTGACTAATCTTTGCAGCCATAATTGCCTGCTCTTTTTTCTTTCTTCCTGTATGGTGGATTTATTTTGTAAATAAAAAGCATTCTTGACAATAATATAGCTTTCTTGTCTCTACATGCATAAGAGCACACCCCAAAACCAGCTCAATCTTAGAGATTAAACATTTCTTGCACAAACATAGTTTATTTGACTTCAAGTGACAGGAAGGGCATTCTTATAAGAAACAATACTGCCATCTACTGTACAAAGTTGAATCCATCCACAAGTGCGCATCTGGAAGTGAAAGGGTTGACAATGACATTAAACATAATATAGGTATATAAACCTTTGAAAAATACCTACAGAAAGCAAACACTACCTGTGTTCGAATTTCAAAACTGTGTCATGGCACATTTAATTTAAATGTTCATTTTAAAATAAAAGTTCCATTTGGTCCAAAGTTGGTTGAATGTGTCCATTTCTTAAGAAAGAAAAAAAATATTATTGTTATCCATTTCTTTGTGGTTAACTTTTTTCCTGACGCCAAAGTACGTTCCAAAGGTATCTGTTATAGCTGTTCATAGTGTCCATGACAGGAGTTTTGAGCCCCAAGTACATAGTTCTAAAGTGTATGATGATTATTATGTCAGAAAACAGAGTGAATGCGCAATATTTCCTCTATAATTTGTTATAAAGGTTATCTTATATTAGAAATAAATGTAGAACAAACTGTAAAACAACAACAATACAACAACAAAAAGCAGTTTTAATTCTATGTCACGTTTTCACACTACTCTTCAAGTATTCAGAATGCAGTACTCTGATTGGACACAGAAACAGAATGTAACAAAATATAATGTAATACGATAGAATTATGTAACTAAAATACACGTTCAAAGTATTCTCATCATGTTGCCATATTTTTTTCTAACAAGTGCAATCCAAAAACAGATCAAGTTAGTCCTTTATGTCTTCATCTGACGATAACAAAGGGAAGAACATCACGACAGAGTCAAGCCTGTACGTGACCAGCTCAGTGCGGTCTTTAGAGTCTTTAGACACACTTTTACTGAAACTACATAGTGCACGGGGGCAGCACACACAGCAAGGGCCCTTCTTTGGCCCCTGTTTTGTTTTGGCCCCTGTTTCGGTCCCGTGAGTGCGTGGAGCAGTGGCTGACGTCACTACGCAGAGGCTGCGCATTGTGCGCAGAGAGCTACGCGCTGTAGTTGGGTGTGAAGATGGCGGACGAGGAGGCCGAGAAGGACCGTGATCCTAAAGACGATGTAAACGTTGTTATAACAGAACTCAAACAGCGCTTAGAAGAACTACAGGAAACTGCGGCCTCAGAGAGCACAGACTCCCGGGTCCAGTCTTCATTCAAGTATTGCCAGGACTTCTGTCGGGTGAGTGCCGTGGACGAGTGCCGAGGCTCCGCGTCTGCTCCACCGAGCCCCGAGCTCTGGGATGTGGGGGCCGATGGAGGGCGACGAAGGGCCGATGGAGGGCGACGGGCTCCTCTGCTGTGCATAACACAAAGCGGAGGTGCTCTCTGGTCATTCTCTACGCGCTTATACGTGGATAAGTTGCAGAGTTGTTGATAGCTAATGTTTTAGCTTAGCTTTCATCTGCTAACTGCCTTTTCAACTGTCTTAGCGTCTTGCTATCCACCACTCTGCGTTGCCATACATGTGTAAATATGTGTGTAAATGTACACAGTCTGTAGTAGTGGTGATGGCCGTGTGGCCGTAGTGCGTAGTGCCCGTGTGCAGACCACCGTGTGCAGACCCCGTTATCCCTGAACACTCCGTGTGTTTAGCTGTGAGCGCGTCCACGCCTCCATCACTCTCGGATTGTCTCTTCGTGTCGGGGCTTTGCATTGTCTCTGATGTTGGACCTGAAGGCCAAAGTTAGACTGGAAAAGCCCCGATGTCATGTGTGCGGCTCACAAATGGGATGTATTTCATATTTTCCCGTTGCTTTCACGCATGTGTACGTGCCAAATGGAACGCACGCATCCACAGTGTTCATTATGGCAGAACAGTGCACGTGAGGGGCCCACAATCAGACCAAAGGCCCCTCGGTTCTGCGCTCATGGTCCGGTACTGCAGATTGGTCATTCCACCAAACCGCTGCCATTTGACCCTCAAACAGGTTGAAAATTATATATTTGTAAATAATGTTTACGTACACATATTAATAAAGGTTTTTGGTTTCATTTTTTATATATTTGATGTATTGATTTGAGAAGGGAGCGCTACATATTCTACATAATTAAATGGCCACAATGGTGATAATGGTTACCTAATCAAATAAATACATTATTTTCACTAGAATTAGATTGTCTATGCATTCAAAGTGTAACAAAAATGGTTAAATAAATAATGTAAATGGTGTGATGGAATTGTTGTTTTCCAGACATTTCTAGCCTAATAGTAACCAAAAACAGCTGTCAAATTAGTTGAGATTTTTTAATTCACATTTTCTTATGGTGTATTTTACAGCAGCTGTACATTTTTATAACCATATAATTAACATGACGGGCGGTACAAACGAATCATGTTTTTTTTAATCAATTTCCAATAAATTTGCATGAAATTAAAACAAAATGTTTTATAAAAATAACTTTCCTTTTGAAATATGAAATGCAAATTGCCAACATTGAATGTTGGAAATTTCAAAATGTGCAATTTTAACACACGACTTTTACTCTTGAAGACTTTATATGTTTTGTACAATGACTCGCTTAAAGTAACACTTTATATGTGAAATCCTCCACACCAGCACCACCAAGTACTAATACATTATTGTGTTACTACATCATGTTAATTTGACAGGACCGTTAGATGGCAACACGTTTGAGTCCTCTTCATTATAAACCTAATTCCCGGTATTACATTTATAAATCCACCTAACCTGGATCATGCCAGATTGATCAGTGTCTCACAACCTCGGAAGACTCGCTGAAAGCCGTCGGGACGTTAAAAAATACTTCACGCTGATTGGTCGAAGCGTCACAACAGCGGAAGAAGCAGATAAATCTAAATTGTTTTAAATCCAGTGTCACAGTCCTCTTTTCATCCACAAATGAGGAGTGGTTTTTGAAAAACTAAATAGTCTGACATATGGTCATCGTCAATATAAACAAGATAAATGCATGACAATATCTTGGTCAACATTCACAGGCTCCGCAATATTTGATTTGGTTTGTGTTGTTTTTACTTCCGCCCAAACCACCATGCTGCTCTGTGATGGGCGGAACCAATATCTGTCCATGTGATTGGCCCGTTAAACCACTGGACTGCAAATGAATCAGTGGGAGTCTTAACAAGATACATTCTCAAGAGTTTGTGAACTCGCACAAATCATGAGAATTTATCTTGCTGGAAAAACTCCATTGCTCTTCAAACTCTTCACACTTAACCATTCATACACCAGCACATGTCAGGGAGATGTCCTTAGACCTTGTTTTATGTTTGAAAATAAATAGTAAAAAATAAGCAAACATTTTACCCAAAAAAATGTCCCCATGCGCCTGCACACCGCCACATCCTGTGTCAAATACTTTTACACTGGACACAATGTATTAATTTACAACGGCTACAGGGATGTTCAAAGTTTTTCACAGAGGGCCACATTTTGAAACTTATAAGGAGCAGAGGGCCACAAACAACCCGACAATGAAGTGAACCATTTGAAATGTTGTATTTGACGTAGTTTTGATTCCTCCACACCTTTTAATAAGACTTCGAACATTTATATTAGATTGGTTTAACATAAACATGTTGGATTTTTTCCGATTTCACAGTAAAAAGTACTACTTTTTGTTGTTTAAGACAACATCGTAGGAAGCCTAAGGGCCAACAAAGATTTGTCTGAGAGCCGCATTTGGCCCCCGGGCCACAGTTTGGACACCCCTGGGCTACATGGTCAAGTTAATTATCACTCCAAATTAAGCCCCTCGGCTGCTGCCAGACCCGGTTTGTTTGTGTTTTTTTGGTTATGGTGTTATATTAATCTATTTCATGTTTTGAAAGTTTATCCTGACATCAATAATATATGTCAAGTTTTGTTGCTTTTTTATTTTTCACAGGAATAGGCATGTTACACTATGAGAAATCAACAGCCTAATGCCTTTGTGTCATCTGTAGGCCCTGCTGGAATATGCAGGCCGCTGGAGGATCGAGGACGAGCCTTTACCTGTGGTCCGAGTGTACACCGCTGCCCTGCAGAGTTTTGCCGGGACGTCCGCTCACCTGTCAGTGGAGTGTGACAACGTGCCGCTCGTGGTGGACAGGTTAGCACGGTAAGTGTCAGCCCTTTTCTACCACACTTTGAGTCAGATTTCTTTGAGTTTTATATTTCCTGGAAAGTTCATCTCTCATTTTCTCTCTAACTCATAGGAGTTTTGTGGAACTATTGCTGTCACTAAAGGAGCTTCCAGACGACATATGGAATGACTTCAGGTCATGTGTTCAGGTAATGAAGCGCAAATACCACCCAATGTCACCCTCATATTTAACGTGCCTCTATGCTATTAAGATGAATATATTTTGAATGTCTCTAAATATTATTTAAAAAAATCACAGAATAGCAAATGTTTTAGGTTTATAATTTCACTTCCTGTTTATAATCGATGACATCACACAAGAAAACACTGGGCAAATAAAAATGTGTGAGAGCGACTTTATTCAATTTAATTATTGTACTGACAACAGTTTACAATTTACTTTTATCTAGCTTTGATTACAGACCAGACACACACAGGGATGGAAGTGAGGTGAAAATGGTTAAAATAGAGGTTAATCTATAACCCATAACTAAACAAACATCCAGGCGTTGCTCTGTATATTTTCCTATGCAATCGGCAGCAGTACTCGTGGAGAAACTAGATGTTATGGAAGTTTCAGTTAAAAGTACAGACCTGCCAGTTTGTTTGCAGTTAAGCTTTTTGGCAGCGCCATTTGATGTACTAAAAGTACTCAAAAGCTGTCAAAACACATTTCTGCCCCATCCATTAGCTCCATTTGCCATAGCTTTATTCTCTTTCTGTCAGATCTGTGTATAACTTTCATACTGGTACTGCCTTCACAGAACTACGTCCGTATGATCCTCCAGTTCTTATTTAGAAAGCACCCAGTTCTCTTGCTCGCTTTCACTCAGTGACAGTGGCTTATAGTGGCTCTAACTGGCTTTAAAATGTGCATTTATACAAGTGGCTTACAAAAGTATTCATGCCCCCTGAAAAGTTTAATGTTACAACCACAATCTTAAATAATTTTTACCAGCATTTTTTGTGAAAGAGCAACTCAAAGCGGCAAACAATTGCGAATGAAGGGAAACTAATACATGGGTTCCAGATTACTTTTACATTTTAAAACCGAAAAGTGCAAGTATTCAGTCTCCCTGAATCAATACTTCACCTTTCTCAACAATTGCAGCTGCAAGTCTTCTGTGGTTTGTCTCGACCAGCTTTGCTCACCTACAGACTGATGTTTTTGCCCATTCTTCTTTACATTCATTCTCCTTTTGTGAACAGCAGTTTTCAGCTCTTGCCACAGATTCTGGATTGGATTTAGTTCTGGACTTTGACTGAGCCGTTCTAACGCATGAAGATGTTTTGTTTTAAACCATTTAATTGTAGCTCTGGCTTTATGTTAATGGTTGTTGTCCTGCTGAAGGTGAAACTGTTTTAGTCTCAAAGTCTTTTGCCAAAAGGTTTTCTTTTATGATTGCTCTGTATTTGGCTTCATCCATCTTCCATCTGAGCAGCTTCCGTGTCCCTGCTGAAGAAAAGCACTTCTACAGCATGATGCTGCAGCACCATGTTTACAGTGTGTTCAGAGTCATGTCATATTAGTTTTACACCTCACAGAGCGTTTTGCTTTTAGGCCAAACACTTCTTGCCGCTCTTCCATAAAGGCCAGACGTGTGTGGTCCATGACTACGGTAATTCTCCTGTGACAGATTGTCCACCTGAGCTGTCGCTCTCTGCAGCTCCTCCAGAGTGACCATGGGCCTCTTGGCTGCATCTCTCATCAGAGCTCTCCTTGTTCGGGCTTCAAGTTTTGGTGCATGGCCATATCCTTGTAGGTTTGGAGTTGTGCCATACTCTTTCCACTTGATGGATTGTACAGTGCTCTGTGAGATGGGAAATCTTCCCCACAACTGTTTCTTGGACTTCATGATGCTGTTTGCTCCTCAACATTATCTTCACAAACTTCTGTGGCCTTCATAGAACAGCTGCATTTATACTGAGATTAGATTACACACAAAGGGACTCTATTGCAAGCCACTGTACATTATTTACATATTAAGAGTTTGGAAAACGGGTATTTTTTCCCTTCATCTTACTCCTTTTGGAGCACTTCAAACCAGTTACCACTTCTACAATTTAAGTGACTAGTTTAGTAATTAAGAATGTCCTTTTTGTAGCTACAGCGTACATGTCCTTTCTCTTCTGGATTCTAAAGTCTGAAAATTAATTGAAAGTATTTCTCAACAAAAGCAGTGTTGTACATTGTCCAAAATGTGCAGGAAGTAAAGTCCCCAAAGAGTGACCTCAGTCACTAGTTCCTACTCTATGAAAACAAGCGTCAAATGGAGATTGGAACTAAAAAAGTACCAGCCACTGGAAACGGTTTCTACAGTTAATTTAACTTTGTTTTCCATTAGTTCCCACTTGACTTGACTGTGCATGTACCAGACTCAGACTCGGCACTAAACGCTTTTCCATAGCAAGTGCAGGTCGGGGTTTGACAAGGAAAAGGATTGCTCAAATGTATACGGTTAGTTAAAAAATAGCAATATTTTGTAGAATATGATGAACAATATATTAATTATCGCATGTGTTGTGATATTATAGTATCATGATCAGTGTATTGATTTTGATCGTGAGGGACCCTGTGATTCCTAATCCTGGTGTAGTCGGTGCAACTCTGAGCCTTATTTGTGGCCTGTGCGTTTTGTGTCATCTACTCCTCCTGTAGAAAATAAGAGGCACACACTCTATTTCTCAGGACCTCCTTTAGCTTTGATCACAGCAAACATTTGCTGTGGCATAGTTTCAATAAGCTTCTGCAATATTAAAATATTTATTTATTTTTCTCCCTTGTCTTGATATGAGAGAGTGACCACTGCACAAAGCCTTCTATAGCTCGTCACAAACACTCTAAATGGGGGTCAGATCTGTAGTAGATTAGTTTCTGCTTCTCCTTAGATGTTTTCTCTGCTCGATGCGAATGTTTGGACCCTTCTCTCCCTGACATAATTTCTATGACCACGGGATTTATCTTTCGACATGGTTGTTTCAGAAATGAGAAGTCACTCACTGCTTCAGTCAGGTTTACATACCGTGTTGCAGTTCCAAAGATCATCACCCTCAGCAGTTATCCAGGAGGAGGCTCGTATTGACTGTATTTGCTTAGTTTAATCCAAGTGGAGACTTTTTTTTTTTCGATTCCCGATCTAGATTCAAGGTTTTTTGCCCAAAATTCTTTGAAACAAGTCTGTAATCCCTCATTCATCCAGGACTGTTCATTGTAAAAAATCTGTTGTATCATCTGGATTCTGTTTTAGGAAAACAAAACATTTCAACTCTCATCCAAGAGTCATTCTCAATCTGCGACAATGGGACAAGCAGTGTATGCCACAAATATATGGTGGGGGAAATTAGCTAAATGAATGTGTTGAATATTTCCAAAGACAATAATATCCTTACATTCTATATCTTTTATAGAAACTATAAAATTAAAAGCCTTTATGGCTACCACATGTCTTGAATTGCATTTGCTGTTCCAACACGGCGCTCCTCGTTTTTTAATTCTTTGTATCAAATTGTTTTATTCAGGTCATTAAAGTGAAACACTGTATTGTTCTCTCCACAAAAATGCAAAAAAACAGGGCTGGCAGGTCTGAAAGACACGCCTGTTTTACATTGTAACCACTGTCTGTGGTATTTACCTTGCTCAATTGCACTGTAGAGATTTAATAGTACACACATGCCAGTCATCTGTTTCATAATGTAATAAACATATTAGTTGTTAATCATAAGATATTTGACCATAAACGGTACAATTAAGGTTCCGTTAATGTTCAGGTTTCACATGGCAAACTCCAGGAGAATGGAATCTCCCAGCTCTCCATGCTATGGACCCTGGGCCAGCAGACGGGGGTTTGGACCAACCCTTTACTGCAAGACCTTCTGTCGGGAGAAGAACTAACGGCCACACAAAGTGAGTGAAATACTTATGATTTTGTGATTATTTTTATTTCTGACATTAAAGAAGACATATTCTGCTTTTATCAGCTAAATGGTCACTATCCATAATAGTGTAGTTTCTTCTGTCCAGACAGTTCAAGCCAAATGTGTGCAGCCGTGGGAACAGAAATGTTGAGGGGCATGCGTCCTACCATTAAAAATGAACTTATGCACTGCTTTAAAATGTATCAAATATGTTTAGCCTCCACAAATCTTAAAGTAATTTCTTAAGAAGCAAACAGTTCTAGATGTGAAGAAGACAAAAAGCTGGTGGAAAACAAACATCGAGGTAGGTTTTGTTCAAGGGTCTTCCCCCAGGGAATTTTGGCCAAAATGGATGCTATTTTCTGTTTTCTGGGGTACTTTCAGTGGTCTTGTTTTCCGTCAGTGGTTTTAGACTATAACATTACGGGCCTGTGACTGGAGCCAGACTCTCTTAAGGCTACAGCTCATAGACACGAGTCTGTGAGCTGCCTCACACTGGACAGTGCACACAACAGTCCAGTCCTAAACCTTTGTGCAGATTCCTGATTGATGCGTTTTCATTTATGAGAACTCAATGTATCTTTTCCGAGAAATGCGGCAGCCGGACACACTCTCCTTTTTCAGAAATAAAAACTTGAATGCAGGAGAATAAAAATAATTCATGGCTAAAAGCTCTTTAATCATTTCAAGCCTCATTTTAGTTGATTATTAACGACAAATTCTTCTGTTTTCAGTTGAAACGTTGCTGGTTGAGGAAGGACCCAGCCTGTTGGAGTTGAGAGTGAAACAGCTGATTAAAGATCAGGAGCTGGAGAAAGCTGCACGGCTGGCAAAGGTCTGCTCCGAGAGTGCTTCATGTGATGGAAAGGCACATTTCAAGCAGATGTACCTAGTCTGTCTCTGCACTAACTTACAACAGGATCAACTCATGGAAGAGGCAAGGCCACAGTTACATATTTTACAGGTCAAATGGGCTATGTTTTTGTTGAGATCTCTGTTTTTATCATGTTTGTTCACATGGATTTTGTGTTTGTTTTCTCTAGCTTAATAAGGTGGATTGTCAGGATGCGCTGGAGATGATCTGTAACCTTGAGTCTGATGGTGATGAAAAAGCAGCCTTCACATTATGTTCTGCCTTCTTGACCCGACAGCTCTTGCAAACAGATTCTTACTGTTCTTGGTGAGTTTTGTATAGTTTATTTATCCATCCATCCATTTTCTACCGCTTGTTCCCTTCCGGGGTCGCGGGTGACTGGAGCCTATCCCAGTGACTTTGGGCCTTAGGCGGGGTACACCCTGGACAGTGGCCAACTTGTCGCAGGGCCAACACAGAGACATAGACATTACAGACATTCACGCTCACATTCATTCACTAGGGCCAATTTAGAGTCACTAATTTTGCCTCACACATGCATGTCTTTGAACGGTGGGAGGAGCTGGAGAACCTGGAGAGAACCCACGGTAACACGGGGAGAACATACAGACTCCACCCAGAGACATCATTCATTATCATCGTTATTTATTTATTTATTTAATAATAATAACAATAAATATAGCCGCAAGCGGCAATGATCGGCCCTCGCCACGCCGCCGCCGCCACGCCGCAAGAGGAGCCCCAATTGTCCTTTTATTACGCCTACTGCTGAATCTGTGACGCTGTCACATCTTCTCCCCTTTGTTTTACATCAAAAAGCTATTTTATTTTGAATTCTTGGCAAAATGTGCGGCTTTGCCGCACAGACACCGTGACTCTTTGAATGAAAATGTGGATAACTTTTGATGGTCTTGAAGATGAGTCTCACCAAATTTCAGGTTAATAGGGCTGACGCCCTGGGAGGAGTTTGTGAAAGTCTAAAGTGTAAACATGTTCTGGCGATTTCCCCATTGGAATAACATGAAGGTTTCGGTCATCGTTACGGCAACGCCATAACAATTATGACATGAGTCATTGACTTTTTTGATGGGGATGCTAAAATTGAGTTGTGTGTCAAATTTCATATAATTTCGCAAAACTAAACATTTAACCTCCATATAAAATCTGTAGGGGGCGCTGTGGCGCCAAATGAATTTATTTCACTTCAAGTAGGTTTAGGGCAAAGAGTTTAACAACTGATTCTAATTTGACGCAATTCGGACTTTATCTGCGCAAACGGCAGAAATTTTAAATATGGGAGATTTCTGAAATTCTAGCTACAGTTTGCGGCTTCGCCGCTCAGAGACCGTGAGAGGTATCAATGTAATTTGGATAACTTTTGATGTCCCACTCCTCAGTAGCATTTTCACCAAATTTCAGCTTTTTAGGGCCAACGCCCTGGGAGGAGTTCGTAAAAGTACGACGTTTGGAAAAACTCCGAAGTCATGTTTAGCCATTTTTGAAGCAATATGGCCGACATTTGGTTGGGCGGACGGCATTGCCGTAATAATATTTTTTACTTCTCTTGTCACCATCTACCTCTGCGCCAAATTTCATGATTCTACGATCAGATTTTTTTTGGGTCATTTCCCATCTCTCAATGCATTTTTGGTACATTTGGTGGCGCTGACGCGCCAATTTTTTTTATTTTAGAAAAGGGAAATAGCCAGAATGTAGAGAGGCACGATTTTTAGAGGTGTGCAAATTTTTGTGACTTTTCGTCAATGTTCACTGGGTGAAAAATAGGGGGGTTGGTCCCGAGAAGAAGAAAGAAAGAAAGAAAGAAAGAATAATATTCCGATGCGAAAACAATGTTTCCCATTTTTCAAATATCATAAACTATACATTTTCGGAAAGCGCTCGCGCTTTCCTACCTCATGGTGTGGGTCCCTGGTCACTGACGGGTACTTTCGATAATTTTGAGTGGGCTCCGCCCACTTTGTGTTTTTGGCCCTCTATACAGTAATAATGTTCAATTTTTGCATTACATGCTTATATGCACGGAACATGCAAGAGATGGGGAACGTATTCGTGAGCTACTTAGCGCAAATGAGTGCTTTATATGGGGATGACGACCGCGCCAATGTAAAGTGCTCGTTTAGTGCGAACTTTTGCACGGGCTTCGCCCGTTTACAACGGTAATGTTCCATTTTCCTACAACTAATTAGTATGCACGGGGCGTGCATGAGTGGAGGAGTGCGTTAGTGAGTGTTTGGAAGTGGGCGAGCGCTTCGCGCTCGATTTCGTGCGCACTACGTGCGCACTTTCGCAGCCGTGCTTCGCACGGCCTTACGAGATTAATAGGCCTCTCGCCAGCTTGTGGCGCTCGGGCCTAATAATAATTTCTAGTACATAATAGTACATAATATATATTTTACAGGGAGCTGACTTTGTTCTGGAGCAAACTTCTGAAGCGACTTGAGCCCTCAGAAAAGGCTTTTCTCGACAAATGCGCTCAGATGTCTTCACTGTCCAAAACTGTTTATCACATCTTGTTCCTCATCAAAGTCATCCAGTCTGAGGTTGGTTACTTTTCTTGCTACTGTAGTTTATGGGTTTGTGTTTTCCCCAAATGTAACACTGTACTGTTTAAAACTTGTATAGTGAGGAAAGAAGTATTTGAACACCCTGCAATTTTGTAAGTTCTCCCGCTTAGAAATGATGGACGGGTCTTAAAGTTTCATCATTAATGCATTTTCACTGTGAGAGACCAATTTGTATGTATGTAATGTATTTGTATGTTATTGCTGCAAATAAGTATTTGAACACCTGAGAAAATCAATGTGAATATTTGGTACAGAAGCCTTTGTTTTACAGTTAGAGATCTTGACCAGGTTTACACACACTGCAGCAGGGCTTTTGGCCCAGTCCTCTACACAGATCTTCTTTCGATCTGCCAGGTTTGAGTGCCGTCGCTGAGCTGCTCCCTCCAAAGCTTCTATTGCATTTAGGTCTGGAGATGCCTTGATAATCTTGACCCAATCCACAAATGTTGTTTAAGCGATGTTTGTCATTGCTTGAGGAAAGGCATGCAGTAAGCATGCCATTGTATTGAGGTAATCCGTCAACATAAAAGATAAATACATTTACTTTGCTTGTTTATTTTGTATATTTTAAAGATTATGCTACTGTGTTTGTAGAAAACCCAAGACGTCAGGCTCAAACCCTTGTGTTAGGTTTTGTTTTTGCTTCAATAGTGTTATAAAAGTTCCGATAAGTGATCTGTTCTTTTCCTCTGTATCTACCTCTGTATCTACCTGCGTTGCAACAATGAAATTTCCCCATGTGTGGACAATAAAGGATTATCTTATCTTAAACCATAATGGCAGCCTCGTGTTCGAAGGAGAACGTTCCAAACCGATTAGGGACTCACGTCAGGGTTTACCTCTGTTTTGGTGTGTGTGAATGAACAACGCAAAGGGATTGTCTGCAAACGATATAGGTTATACAATGTTGAATGTTGGTAATGCAAGAGTACTCATTATTACTTTTATAACACTGTTGCACAGTAACGTAATGCGTTAGTTTTCCAGGGCAGCAACGAGTTAACATAACGATTTACTTTTAAAATTACCCAACACTGCTCCTTGGTTCTCCTGGCTGTGTGCTTCAGGTCATTATCATTTGCTCCAATAACAACGATATAATTATATATAATAACAATTATTTAAAAATCCATACAATGTGATTTCCGGACTTTTTTTTGTCTCACGGGAAATGCACCTACGATGAAAATGTCAGACGGCTCCATAATTTTCAAGTCGGAATCGCAGGGTGTTCAAATACTCATTTCCTTACTGTAGACTGACAGATTGTGTCTTTTCGATTTCAGATCACTGAGGGTGGTCTACCAATGTGCATTGAAATGTGCATAAGGGCTCTCCGGATGCAGTCAGAGGATGGAAACACTACAGCCACGGTCTGTAAAACCATTGCTTGTTTGCTTCCCAACGATCTTGAGGTGAAGCGTGCCTGCCAGCTCACAGTGTTCCTCCTGGAGCCAACAGTGGACTCGTACTACACAGTGGAGACTCTTTACAACGAACCAGATCAAAAAATGGACGAGGAAAAAATGCCCGTTCCCAATTCGCTGCGCTGTGAGCTGCTTCTTGTCTTCAAAACGCAGTGGTCCTTTGACCCGGAGTTTTGGGATTGGAAAACACTAAAACGCCACTGCCTCGCTCGTATGGGACCGGAGGCTTCAATAGTTTCTTCCATTGACTCACTGAACGATACGGATGATCCTGAAGAGGAGGAGGAAATGTACATTGATGATGGGTTTTTGGAGAGCGCTGATCGAGTTGTCAGCGGCACATATGAACTAACGGACAACATGGACAGGAAACAGAAAAACAGAGAGCAGAAGAAGCTGCGAGAGAAGGGATTTATTTCTGCCAGGTTCCGAAACTGGCAGGTCTACATGCAGTACTGTGTGCTTTGTGACAAGGAGTTCTTGGGCCACAGAATTATCCGTCATGCACAAACTCATTTCAGCAGAGGCGAGTACAGTTGCCCCATTTGTGCTCAGTCCTTTAGCTCAAAAGACACGCTGGTCCCTCATGTCACCTCACATGTCAAACAGTCATGTAAGGATAGGCTAACTGCAATGAAGACCAACAGGAAACTTGCTAATCCTAAAACCGCTGCCCCTGTTATAGCTGCTATAATGGCCAAGACTGAAAGTGACATTTCAGAAGGTGGTGGTTCACTGGGACAAAACACTGTGTGCGTTCAAACTGTTAAGGCTCAGCTCTTAGTTGACCGCGGTGAGGATCATGTTTGTCCTGTTGGAACATGCAAAAAGACCTTCAAGTTCTACAGAAACCTCCTTGCCCACGTAAGATCCCACAATGAGAACGAGGAAGCCCAGTCTTACCTCGAAATGCAAAGTAAGAAAGTGGTGTGTCAGTATTGTCGGCGCCACTTTATCAACGTTAACCATCTTAATGATCATTTACAAGTCCATTGTGGCGCAAAACCATACATATGTATTCAGCTCAACTGTAAGGCTAGCTTTCTCTCAAACACTGAGCTGCTCGTGCACCGAAAAACACATTCTTCATTCAAGGCGAGGTGCTTGTTTCCAAATTGTGGTAAGATTTTTAGCGAAGCATTTAAGCTCTATGATCACGAGGCAAAGCATTACAAAACGTTCACTTGTAAATCTGCTGACTGCGGCAAGGTTTTTCATACGCAACAACAGCTGGATTTACACTCCAAATGTCATGTCAAAAAAGAGCCTGATGTTTCTGCTCCCGATGAACATCTCCAACCCCCACAGACTAGTTCATTTAATATGGCCCCTAGTATTCCTGATCAACCACCACTGAAAGAATCACATCTCCAACCCTCACAGACTAGTTCATATAATATGGCCCCCAGTATTCCTGGTCCACAACCCTCACAGGCTAGTTCATATAATACGGCCCCCAGTATTCCTGGTCCACAACCCTCACAGGCTAGTTCATATAATATGGCCCCCAGTATGCCTGATCCACAACCCTCACAGGCTAGTTCATATAATATGGCCCCCAGTATGCCTGAGCCACAACCCTCACAGGCTAGTTCATTTAATATGGCCCATAGTATTCCTGGTCCACAACCCTCACAGGCTAGTTCATATAATATGGCCCCCAGTATGCCTGGTCCACAACCCTCACAGGCTAGTTCATATAATATGGCCCCCAGTATGCCTGGTCCACAACCCTCACAGGCTAGTTCATATAATATGGCCCCCAGTATGCCTGGTCCACAACCCTCACAGGCTAGTTCATATAATATGGCCCCCAGTATGCCTGGTCCACAACCCTCACAGGCTAGTTCATATAATATGGCCCCCAGTATGCCTGGTCCACAACCCTCACAGGCTAGTTCATATAATATGGCCCCCAGTATGCCTGAGCCACAACCCTCACAGGCTAGTTCATATAATATGGCCCATAGTATTCCTGCTCCACAACCCTCACAGGCTAGTTCATATAATATGGCCCATAGAATTCCTGGTCCACAACACTCACAGGCTAGTTCATTTAATATGGCCCATAGAATTCCTGGTCCCCAACCACTAAAAGAAGCAGACAATTCAACTGAGAATTGCAGAGCCGAAACGGTTAGTGTTGGCAAACCAGAGACCCTTGAAAATTTGCTGAAAGCTTCTCAAACCCCAATCAAAACTGTGGATCGTTATGAAATCAAAGCAGAACAAACAGAATGTTTCCACAGTGAGGCAAATCAGATTGTTAATGTGCAAATACATTTGCAGCCAGAAAATAGATGTTGTAGAAAAGAGGATTCTCAAAGCCAGTTACCTGACCTTTTAAACCCATCTCACCAGTATAAGAAGCAGCATGCATCGCCATTTGAGGCAACTCTGAATAAAATGCTGCGGGAAAAATCAATGTTACAAAGTCAAATACATACTTTCTCTAGTAATGTAAAAAATAACGATATAGTAAATTACAGCGATGTTCCTCTCTGTACTGCAGCTAGGCCAACATTACCACCGACCCAACCCGTTCCTGCCCCTTTAGCTGTAAAGTTGCCAGCCGTTCCTCCAGGCGTGGCCACGCCATCTGTAAAGCAAGAATTTGCTCGAATGGAGGCGGTTTTGAGAGAGCGATATCATTGTCCCTTTGAAAACTGCACAAGAAATTATAGTTGTTTCAAAAGTGTTAGCAAACATATTAAAACGTCCCATCCAGACAAGTATGCAATACGTAAAATACCACGAAGTGAAATTAGGGTAACATACGTTCATGGTCCACCACTGGTTCCAAAACCTGTGGTTGTCAAAACACAAGACAATCAAAATTTAGAAAGGGTGAGGCCACAGATCATTCAGCCCACTCCCTATACAAACATGGCTGCAAATTATAATGCTGTCAAGCCACCTGTAACTGTAAACCAGACTGGCCCTCAGATAATGGAAAATGTTTTAAATCCTATTGTGGTTGCTCAATTAAAAAACAGTTTCTCTCCACAAACTTGCTCACACATGCAAAAAAGCTTGCCAAATGTCCCAAAAAACGAGCAAGTGCAAAACTTTAGCACTTCAATAACAAATTTACCCAGACAACCTGAGTTCACTGCATCTAACCCAGCTATCACTGTAACAAATTCTATTCCGAGTAGTCACCTGCCGCCTTGTAGTCGGATTAAAACCCAAGACGTTCGGACAGTATGGTCTTCTACCCCTCAAACTCAACAATTAAGTAACAACAGTGCCCATTTACATCCGACCAGGTTATCGACACCTATCAGTATGCCTATGCTGGCTAATAATCGCACTTCTATTTCCGCAAATCCAAATAACATTTTGGTAAATTCCTTAACAAATGCACAAAAAGACATGCAAAGTAGCGCTCAACATCTTTACAGACCAACTGCCGCCAATACTGCTCTTCTACCTAAGGTCCAAATAAAAACTGAAGGGCAGAATCTGTCCTTGTGGTCCCCGGCCTCTGAACTTAAGCATGGTCAATCTGGTAACCCTTCCCCAATGCCCACAAACAGGTCGGTGGTAGCTGCCAATACTCCAGTCCCACTTAAAGATCCTTCTGGCAGTCTCCTGGGTTCAAACCGAAGTATAACGCCAACCTCTATTGCGCATTGTAGTTCTCGGCCTCATTACACACCGCCGTTTGGGCAGTCAAACCTCTCCCAAACAGGCCACCAAATGTCGCGTCAAATTCAAAAGACACAGATTGCAACTGTTAAACCTTCACAAATACTTCCCAAGGTCATGGACAATTCTAATGCACCCATCCATACTAAATGTTCACATTTTAGCCCCGTACAGTCAAACATTGCAACACATATTCCAGCAACAAGCCTTCCAATGAGTACTAAACCTCTGGTACCTGCTAACATAAAAATAGAGGAGAACTGTGACGTCAGTTCTTTCACAATGCAGAGAGAGCCAACAGAAAACACAAATAAATATACTAATACAGTTCAAAATCCTTCCAGCCAACCTGGAAACCTAGGTACTCCAGAAAATGATCTAGCGAATTGCAAACCGGTTAAAAAAAGAAATAAGGTCAGGTGGCCAGCAATTGTTAGAGATGGGAAATGGTTTTGTTCACGATGTTACAGAGCATTTAGTAGTTCAAAATCTCTTGGTGGCCATTTGTCTAAGCGAACGGCATGTATACCATACAATGAGCTTGAACTGAACGCTGATCTCCCAGCATCATTTCTTGACCTTCTTAATTCAGACCAAGCTGTTAATCGTCAGCAAAACTTTCCAAATAATCCTTGTCAGACCGTCAAAAACAGACCCCACTCTTCAAAATCACTTAAATTGTTGGAGCAAAAAGGTTGCACTCCTCAGAAATGCCAAGAAAAGTTAAATGGGGAGACAAGCAATGACATTCTTAAGCAAATCATGACAGCATCTAATATGGAAGACCTGTTTGCTCCATCACACATGCCTCAGTTACAAAAACCTTGCATTTCTTCTGGCACAGCTTTTCAGAGAAGCTCTGTCAAACAGTTTATAGATGCTGCTGGTCGTGACGTTGACTCATCTAAAATTCCTAATTGTCCTCAATCAAGGCCACCAGGTAGTAGATATCCAACGCCACTACTTTCCCAAGCACTCAAAAATAACAAATCTGCCTCAGTCCAGGCTAGCAGCAGTCCACAAGAGCTTCATTCAAAAGATCAAGCATCAGAGAGGAACATCGTTCCACCATTTGTACATCAAAAAAGTCCAACCGCGAACAACATAAAACAACCAGAGCGGGGTAGTTATGAGCAAGATGTAAAAAAGAAATTACGGGAGCAAATCTTGGCTGGGGATTTTCAACGCAGAAGCAACTTGGCTAATGTTTGCCATAATTCTGAAGCTCAAAGCCCAATGTCCTGTAGTTCTGAGTCGAGCTCTAAAAATGAGGATTGTCAAATGAAATGGGATGCGAAGGGTGCAAATGTAGAATGCCCTGCCATCATCCCGGGCACTCCAGCTGAAATAGAGGAACTCTTGAAAACCAAAAGCTTTACATGCTTAAGACAAAAGTTGAATCCAGAGCAGGACACGCAGAGCTCGACAAGCATAGCTCTCAGTCAAGATGTCGACTATGAGCCCCAGCAGCTGTCTCCAAGTCAACAGTGGTGTTTTTCAGAACTTAAGATTGCGTTTGAAAAGCTGAACCTGATCAAGGATTCTCCTGAACCAGTTCCTGAGCCTGTCACTGTAAATATGGGTTTAGACGGTTCCAGCACATCCTCAGAAATGACACTAGACGACTCCTTAGCAATGCCCAAAATCTTTGCCTGTGAGGCCGACAATTGTGCATACAATACATTTTCAAGTGAGGCGTATTGGAGACACCTCTACAAAGTCCACAATTACACATTTGAACAAGTTAATGCAGTCAAAAAAACCTATGGACAATATGCTCCATTTCAGTGCCAGAGATGTACTAAAAAATTTACACGCAACCCAAATCTTAAATCGCATTACATATCTGCTCACCAGCTGTCATTTGAAGAAGTCAACGAGTTGGACTTGAAGCGTAAAAAGGACCGGGCCGCAATGACCCGCCTGATCACCATGCAGAATGGTGGTGCAAAGAAAAGACGTCTGCCAACTCCTGTTCATCAAGAATTACTGTACCAGACACACAGTAATCCAGGGGGCACAACGGTTATCCAGGCTTTGCCCAACACGTCAAAGGACCCTCAAAGAACTGCAGCCAATGTTGCTCATCTACCCCAAACAGATGTTCCGGCCAAAGGACCGCTCTCACCTGACAAACAGTTGAGCAGACCGGCCGCAATGAAACCATGTAACGATCTGATGAAGAAGACCGACAAAAAGTCCACGTCGAGCGATGTGCTAAGTCAATACAAGCCCTACCGCTGTGTTCACCAAGACTGCGAGGCCGCTTTCGCCATCCAGCACAATCTCATCCTCCACTATCGAGCGGTCCACCAATCCGCTCTGTCGGCACTCGAGGTCAACAAGGAGCAGGACCAGATGGATACGGATGGAGATGTGGAGCAGCAGGAGGAGGAAGAGGAGGAGCCACCCGTTTCAGAGTTCCGATGTCAGGTCAAAGACTGTTCCCGCGTTTTCCAGCAGGTCCCGCAACTCATGCAGCACTACCTTCGACTGCACGAGTTCAGCATCGATAAAGTGGGCGATCTCTTGTCGGTGATTAGGCTCGGGAGGTTTGCTTGTGGCCACGAAGGGTGCGCTGTGTCCTTCACCGCCTTCTGGAAGTACATCGCACACGTCAAAGAACTGCACAAAGATGTCAAGCTGTCCAAGCCGGAAAACATGTACAAATGTGAAATTGAAGGTTGCGATCGTGCCTATGCCACCAAGTCCAACATGCTCCGGCATCTAATGAAAAAGCATAATGATTTTTACCAACTCAAACAGAAAAATCTGCCAAAACCAGAGGATGGTGTCAAACAAAACGCAAAAAAAGAGTATCAACTTAATAAAACGAGTAACGGGAAAGAGAATATTGAGAGAAATCAAACGAAAGACAATAATGCAAAAAGAACACGGAAAATAAATAACTACTGGACTAGATATGAAAAACCTGTTTTAAAATCGAATGTGGAAGCATCTGCCATGTGTACTAAATCGTATCCGTTACAGTATCCTTGCATGATAAAAGGATGCGAGTCGGTCATGAATTCTGAGAAGAGTATCTTAAAGCACTACACCGTCCATGGACTCAGTGAAAAATTTCTGGAACAGCACAGAAGCCACTACATCTTCTGCAAAAAGTTTCCCAGGCAGAAGAACGGTTCCGTCCGAAGTGATGACTCCAAATCGGATCAGTCGTCCGATTCTGAAGCCGAGCTAACCGGTCTCAATGGCGCGGACTTTGACGATTCCAAGCCCTTTCTGCGCAAAAGAACTAGCCCGGGCATCCACGCGGCACTGCTCGACGGGCTGTCCAATGAAGAGAGTTCTGATGGCTCTGTGGTGCTGAAACGCAAGCGCGGGAGGCCAAAAAGGATCGTCGAAAAGATTATCAAGCGCAAAAAAATGTCCCATCCGCCCAAAGCGTGCGAGAGCCGGGACGAGTGTTCGGATTCATCTGTTCCCCTGTCAGAGAAGGACTTGGACCAGTCTATGTCTTTGGCTGCCTTCAAACCAATGGGATTTGAAATGTCTTTTTTAAAGTTCCTGGAACAGTCAAACAAGCCCCAGCCTTCGCTCTCGTGTGAAATCCCGCTGATTGGCCCATGGGTCAGATTATCCCAACTGAACACCAAAGAAACCTGTGTAAAATTCAGCAACCGTCAGAATCTGAAGTCATTGGACAAAGTGAAAATAATTGTGGATAAAACATTTTTGGGTGCGACTGAGATTATGTTAAAACAATTGCAGGATATGCATCCTATGGTTATATTGGAGAAAAAATAGTATTTTTTGGCAGTATCTCAGGACATTCAACTGCACCACATAGTTCTGAACACAGCTGTTTTATGACTCCAATGAAATGTACATTTTTAAATATATATATATCGAAAAGTGTAAGCATGTTTAACTTATGAACTGAAAACATGTCTCTCAACATTCTCTGTGGGACTGATTGTGGACTTTGTACGCTAGTATTGTGATTAGATTGTAATTTGAAAATGTTGTGTACATATTTTAAAACGCCTCCTACTGCCACCAGCAGATTCACTCTTATTAAATATTTTTTTTAAATATACATCTGCTTGTTTATCTTCATATCTTACATTTATGTGTCGCAAAGAGGGTCCTTGGCCCTTGTTCTGTTGGGGAAACAAAATATCAAAGGTGGGTGAAATGCATCCACCTTGAGTGTTTTTAATGACTAAGATGGTCCCTTAGTCTATTCTTTACTCATAGTTACATAAAACAATGCATATTTCATTTTTAATACCACACAAAATTGTAGGCCTACACCAGTGGTTTCCAAATTTCAGGCCGTCAAAACCAAATTATACAATCGATCTATGGCTATCGGACACTTGCTGTGACGTTGAATCGGAGTGACAAAACATTTAAAATAAGGTTTAGTTGTATTTATTTGAAGAGGTTAAATGTGTAATTTGACAAACATTATAATGCTTTGAACACACAAAAAATAGATGAAATGCAGTGGAAAAATACTTAAATATCTTCAAATCGCTGATCAATGCCTTGCAAGTCGACTTCTTCAGCCTCTAGCCGAGCTGAAGAGCAGGGAGGACATTCAGACACAGAGCTCACCACCTGTATTCTAATTGTTCTTTGAACATAAGGAACTGGAGTCTCAAGGCTTTTGATTGGCACCACACTTTCTCCACTAGATGTCACTATTGTACAACCAATGCGCTCTTCTTGTAAGAGCAGCAAGTTAAAGCTATAGAGAGATGAGCTAAAAATGAACAACTGAATAGTAAGAGTGACAGATTTCAAGCAAAGTCTTCAATATAATTAACTTTCCAGTGTTTTCCTACCTGGATTCACATGGGCAGCAGAAGTGACATTTCATAGTAATGACCTCTACGTATGTAACTATTACCTGGCTTACAAGAGCCAACGCTCGCCTCATTTACACAAATATGTTGACACAATATTTGACAATAAAATACACTACATAATGAGATAGTGTTGAAGGAGTCAGGATTGTGCTCCTTGCCCCGTGTGTCCTCAGTCTACTCCTTAATGCTGTAGTCCATGAGGCCTGCTTCTTAGGCAGCACAGCTGCTGTATATTTTAGACATTTTGGATGCCTTGTGCTAGATAACTGTTTTTTTTCATCCGCCACACTCCTAGACTGGCTCAGCAGGTTTGTCTTGGTGCTGTGGAGTGGGCCCTGCGTCTGTGTTTGCCGTGGGCTGTGTGCACACAGAGTTGTTGACAATAGACACAGGTGGTTGGTTGTGGCTCAAGTTTCTCTCCCCCACTGGGATGTAGCGCCTAGTGAAGAATTTCCAAAGTTGCTTCCAGAGAATGTAACCAAACTCGGTAACATTCAGAACGATACAGAGAATCGATGTGCTGCCCATAATGCAGAGGAAGATCTTTTTTTCTGTGGGTTTACCGATGTAACAGTCCACAGTGTTGGGGCATGGGCTCTCACTGCAGCGGATCAGGATGGGCACATCAAAGCCGTCATAGACAAAATAAAAGGCCAACAGGAATCCAACCTGCAAAGAAAAGAAATGTGGGTTTAACAATTTCAACCAGCCTAATCGGTAACATGTACTGTGGGGTAGACCGGAGATTTACAATTGTCTGTAGAGTTAAAGACATGGGATGAGGTTCTAAACATGTCTTAGTCTCTGGTCAGTGTGGTGCCATAACTGAATAATGCACTGACATTGTTTTAATACAGATGTTCATATATTTGCATTGTAGTAGCGTTTACACAGCAATTGATGGTAACATTTGGCAGTGGGGATTAAATTGACTTGTTTCCTGAAGAGGACCCAAACTTAACTCACACTAACCCTAACCCAAGCATTCTTTCCTAACCTAAACCCTAACCTTATAATAACCCATATCTAAACTTTAAACTATTTTTCTGATCTAATATGGACTGATTCACCCCATGGAGAGTTCTTAAAGCATGTTCATTGGCATCTCTGTTTCAGCAATAATGAAGAACATGCTTTGAAACTGTTAAAACTTCCCAACATTTGTTACAAACCTCCTGCCTCCTGGCTCATGGAGCAGGTTAGGGAAAAGGATGTGACCTAAAGATAACATCAATACATCTAAATGAATGTTTCAGATTTCCACATTTTGTCACGTCACAACCACAAAATTATATTGGCATTTTTCTGAAAGGACATCACAAAGTGCCACACAATTGGGAAGTGAAAGTAAAATGATACATTATTTCCAGATTTGAAAAAAGTTCAGCGTGCAAACGTATTCAGACCCAATATGCAACCAATTGTGTTGCACTGGTACAGGCAGAGGCCAAAGCCGTGGCTCATCCTAAACCCGAGGCAGACGTGTGTGAGCTCAGGACAGAGAGACTGCTCCACCACTGCTTTCTCATGTAGTGAATTGACATTAACCCGTGCGCTGCACACATTTGCCCAAACTTCTCGAGCCCCTTTCAACAGGCGTGCCCCGCACTTTGAGAAGCTCTTGTATAAGAAAAATATATATACATGTGTTAGAATGGTCCAGTCAAAGTCCAGACCTAAATCCAATTGAGAATCCGTGGCAAGCTCTGAAAACTGCTGTTCACAAACGCTCTCCATCAAATCTGACTGAGCTCGAGCTGATTTGCAAGACAAATGGGCAAAAATGTCTGTTGGTGAACAAAGCAGGTCAAGACAAACCACTGAAGACTTGCAGCTCATTGTAGAGAAGGCGGTTCCAAAAAGAATTGACGGAATACTTTTGCATGCTGCACCTTTTTAGTTTATTTTTTTTTAAATATGGAAATTATGTACAATTTTCCTTCCACAACTGTCTTGTTTTGTTTGTGGTCTTGATGTGACAAAATGTGGAAAAGTTCCAGGGGTGTGAATACAGTACTGCAATCTACTGTATGTACGTATGTATTGTGTGTATTTACACACAGACACAGAATTATAACGTTTGCATGTTTTTAAGAATAAATCAGGTTCCACTCTGGTCGAGTGGATGACACACATGCCAGGCTCCATGTGCAGCTGGCCGCAAGGTCGCGAGTTCCAATCCAGCTCTTGACTATTTCTTGCATGTCCTTCCCTCTCTCATCCACACTGCACAGTCCTGTCCAATAAAGCCTACGGCAAACATGTTTTGCACAATGAACCTTTCCATGACATAAAACAATGAAGATGCTGACTCTTTCGCTGTATGATAACCATAGTCTATGGTTTCTGAACTTGCACTGTGGTGTCAGACTGGAGCTGGTTTTCATTTGCTTTTTAAATTTGGGTTTAACTAAAATTGGCACTTTTTTATGAGATGAAAAGTATGAGATATTATGTATGTCCCACCTCAAAGGCCGTCTTGAAGACCAGGCTGAGGATGTAAGTACAGAACAAGCCTCCATCAAGGCTGCTCTTGTCAGCATACAGTTTGCGCTTGTGGCGGGCCTCGCGGCGCTCTCTGTAGGCCACATGCAGCGCCACCAGCAGCGATGGGGTGGAAACCATTATAAGCTGCAGCGCCCAGAGCCGCACCTGGGACACTGGGAAGGAGTAGTCAAAGCAGGCGTTCTCACAGCCAGGCTGACGAGTGTTGCACACAAAGTCCTTCTGCTCATCTTTCCAGACCTGTTCAGCCGCCGCCACGTACACCAGGATTCGAAACAAGAAGACCACCGACAACCAGATACGTCCAATCACAGTGGAGTGCTTATTGACACCGCTCAGGATGTTCTCCAGAAAGCTCCAGTTCATCTTATCTGAACAAACACAATCAGAAAAGGTTTATTGCCATTCTCGGTTAGGAACTTGCTTTGTTGATTGGGTGCAACATACAACAATGAAAAATAATAAAAGCAAGTTATATCAAATAAGGCATGCATTAAAGACATCTAATTAAAATTACTAATAAAAATAGCCAAAGTTAGATTGTCTTGTTCAGTGTTGTTTCCTGATGCAAAAAGCGCTGTAAGCTGCTTAAAGCTCCAACTGCTGCTTGTAGTCAGTAGTGGTGTTCATACATACAATGGGATTGATTGGCACCTGTCAATCATCTTAGAAAGAATTGGCAACACAAATGTTCAACAATCTTAACTGCCATTTGACGGAGCCCTTCTAAGCATCTTGCATAAGGCTCTATCAAAGCATCGTTCTTGTGCTAAAAATATGCACATATTTGTTTGAGTTCAAACAAATGCGCAGAAAAACACTCCAATAAAACAAAAAGAGCACGCCTGTAGATAGGCTTGTAGTATCCTCACATTACACATCTATGTACATTATTTAGTGAAGACCTTTCAGTAATTTTGAAATGTTCAGAACTGGTAAAAATTCAGGAGAGAACCTTTCCATCACCTCCAGACACATGAGTTTGTGGCAGCCAACAAAAGCTCTGTCAATCCTCACAGACAACACAACACATTCCCTGTCCACTAAACTATGTACACAATACTGTTACATGTAGCCAAACAATAGCTTTCATTATTTATTATAAAATACTGTACCAGTGTTTCCTGGGACGTCTCTCCTCCCGGCGTTTGGTCAGTGCAGTTGAGTTGTTTGCAGGTGACAGCTTAAGGGAACTGCTACATGCCACGCCTTGTTCCCGACATTTAAATATCACTGGATATGACTTATGTCAAAAACCCATCATGTGCAGACTGTGGGATCATAACCAAATATTGTAGTTTTATTCATGTAAATTATAATAGCAATTACGCATTAATGAATTGTCAAGTTTAACCTCAACCTTAAAACATGTTCTTATCAAATATCTGTGCTGCCGATTTTATCTGAGGAACAACTAGTTTCAGGCCTTAGATATTATTAGTTCTTAAAAGTAACCCCTTAGTTAGTGTTGTTTGTGGCTTAAGCTATGATGACGTGGGGGTGTGCTCGTTGTCATAGACAACGCTAATGCAAATACACCTCTGAGTAGGTGTGGAGTTTCCCTGAGCAATAGGCAGTGTTACCATCAATTATGCATGCATCAGCTCATGAGGAACAGAACTGAGGAAGCAGCTTGACAAAAACTTTATTGAAGTTAAGTGTTGTCCTTATTTAAAACAAACATATTACTAAAAGACCTTCTGCCAAACCATGAGTTTATATTATATTCAGACTTTAAATTAACTGCAAATGTGGGTTTAAGTTTTCACAATCATCCTTTTCCTTTACCTCCTGAAAACATAGCCATGTTTTCCATGGTTTTGTTTTAAATATTCTATTAAGACGTTGCTCTGAGGTTTTGACACTATAAATATTTTTAATCATTATTAGTTTATTCTAACCAGCCAAATAGTTCTTCCAGTGTGGATAAACTGATGCGTTTCCCCTCCATGCCTCTAGAGGCGCTGTTTCATTCCGTATCCTGTTCCACACGTTAACATCATGGCGTCGACCTGGAGATACATTTATCCAAAGTCGCTTTAACATGTAACAAACGACGTATATAAGGGCATCACTCGAAATAAACATGTCGGATTCGGAGCCGCGGAAAGGAACTGTTACTTCAGAGAAGGAGTACAGGACCCCGGGCCTCAGGGGCGCCAAGACCACCACACTGTTCCGGGCCGTGAATCCGGAGCTCTTCATCAAACCCGTAAGGACGCCATGGATCTGTGCCATGGATCTGTGCACGTTAACCTCACTCTGTCACCGTCACTAGTCACTAGAGAAGCCGCATGAGGACTGCAGATCACCGCAAGTTTAGCCCGATACAGGCCTAGTCAAGAACTGAGGTGTAAATCACGACTAAACCTTTTAATCATCTTCTGTCTTGAAAACAAACGCGCCCATGAATTCTCTTAGTCTTAGACACATTTAATACAGAATTTAAACCTGAGTAGAAATAGCGATCCATACAACATTTCTGTAACATGACAGGACTCTTCTGCACATAAACACTGTCTCCAATGTAACTGTCCATGGTTCTGAAACAACTATTTAGAGCTGAAATAACGGACAAAGCCCACACTATGAATATATACTATACACTATACTATACACTGACTATATGTGAAGCTGATCTGTTTGTCGTGCTTTGACTTGTGTTTGGCAGAATAAGACCGTGATGGGATTCGGTCTGGTCAGCATCACTCTGTGTGTGTGTTACTTGGGCTACATGCATGCCACTAAAGAGAATCAACAGCTCTATGAGGCCATCGACAGCGAGGGAGAGCACTACATGCGCAGGAAAACCTCCAAATGGGACTGAATATGTAAAGTGCAAAATGAGATGTGCCATTACCATAAGTTTCTCATGAAATGATATGTGCCAATGGAAAATGGCTGTTTGAACATAAATTACATGATTGAGCCAAGTTTCTGGTTGTGTTGGCAAAGTACTTTATTTCCCTGGGTTATCAGTCGACAAACTGCACAGTTATACAACATTGATTCAATTTCCACCTGATAAACCTTCAGAAGCTGATCCAGAGACTCATCACTTTGTCTTCTCCTCCTATGGACAGAATAACCCAAATGTATAAAGATTAAAAGCTGCATAATTTTGATTTAAAAAGCATTGTAAATTCAATAATAAACATAATGATGAATAAACATTTTCCTTTGCGTGTTCTGTACCTTGATGATTCCAGCCAGATCTCTCAGAGCCTGTTCGTAACGCTGCTCCAGGCTTTGGAGAAGTTCAGGTTTGACAGTTTGTTTTTGAATCCCGGGACTGCCTGCCTCACTCACCATGTGCAAGAAGTTCTTCTCCTGCACAGATTATTTGACTCATAATGACCTTATTGGTAAATTTGAATTTTAGCGTTAGACGTTTCAGACCTGCACTCGCAGCAGGAAGGTGAAGGCCAGCCCGGCTCGGCCTGCTCTCGCTGTCCGTCCGATTCTGAGCCAAACATTGTACAGGGTTAGAAACAGGAGGATTCACCCAAAAAGAGCAATTGTGTTGAGAAAGGGTGTCCAAACTTTTTCCACTGAGGGCCACATATTGAAACATAGCTGGGAACATTAATGTTATATCTGTATCACAGCCAACATTTTTGTTATTTAAGTCATGATAGCAGATTTTCTTTTTCATGTGTAGTATAAAATAGTACTTTTGGTCTTTTGGGCCAATTTATGAGAAAGCCTGAGGGCCTTATTTGGTCCCCGGGCCATACTTTGGACACCCCGAGTGCAGAGGGACAGACCTGTGAATGTATGTGCGGACAAACTGTGGCGCATCATAGTTGATCACACATTTCACAGCACTGATGTCGATGCCTCTCGCAGCAGCGTCTGTGCTCACCAGCCTTCAGGAAAACACACATTTATACCGGGTTTGTACACATGTTAAACGTGTATTAATCCCATCGAAAGGATTTTCCTCTTAATACACATGTGGATGCACTCACAGTTGTATCTTGCCCTGCTCAAACTCCTTCAGCGTCCTCTTCCGCTCCCCTGGACTTAGTCTGGAGGAGAACTCTGACGCCTTGACGCCCCCAAACAACTGCAACAGCAACACCAACCTAATAGAACAAAATGCCATATGTCATTGAATGTTTTTGCACACTATATTCAGTATTTGATAATCACGTGTGAACTCTAACCTGTGAGCTGCCTCTCTGGAGTTGGTGAAACACAGAACGGGGCTAAGCTTCATCCGAGTGACAAAGTGCAGCAGGAGCAGCGGTTTCTTACTCATTGTACACGGGACATAGTACTCCTACACACACAGTACACAGCGTCTGGCGTGTTCAAGAGCCGAGCACACGTCTGGCGTGTGCTCGGCTCTTGAATGCGAGCTAGAACACTCACCGTTAGCCCTTGAGGGAAGTGGAAGCGCTCTGATGCTGGTGTAGGAGCGGAGGTGAGTTCAGATGTTTGGTGGGCCGAGGTGAAGAGGCGTGGATGGTACAGGCCCAGCTGTTGGAGCTTCTCTGGGTTGTGGGTGAGAGTCGCAGAGAATAACAGTTTCTGCAGTGGCATTTGAGAAGGGCAGAGACTAGACACAGGACAGTGCCTATTAGAACACTCAACACAAGGTAAAATAAAGCAGCGGCTTGAGGAAACAGAAAGTGCTAGTGGCTTACCTGTCAGCAGTGATGTGTGCAGCTTCTGTCCTCCTGAAGAGACCGTTTGCTTCCGTTTTTGATGCATACACAGCTCTGACCGTCTGACTGAGCCAGGACTGGTGCATGCTGTCAATCATTCGGTCTGCTTCATCAATTATCTGTGAACAAGACGAAGTAAAGGAGGTGTTTCTACAGCAGTAATACTTTGCAATTTGGAAGAAAAACACACAAGAAACCGGAGATGTCCCAGACAGAAGCTGGCGTTTTTGTTGATGTGGTCAACAAGGCGCCCGGGAGTAGCCACAACAATATCTGCAAGACTGCGCCTTTGATCACCCCTGCAACAAAGCCAAACTTTAAAAAGAAAGTTCTGATACAGGAAAATATTTAAGCATTGCAAAGTGATTAAGAAACATGGTGCGAGGAGTTTATTTGAGCAATGATCCAATATTGTTCATGTTTCTTCTGTATGTTCTCATATTTAAAGAGACCTCACCTGACTTCTGACAGTGAGGCTTGCTCAGCTGCCAATGACTTCTGCCCCGCCACAATCACCACCCGGAGTTGCGTTCCCTCTGCATATGTTGAGAACACTCTCCACACCTGCTGGGCAAGCTCTTTGGTGGGCAGTACGGCCAAAGCTCTCACCTCACAGACCACCCGCTGCATCAGTACCTGATCAACAGAATTGGGACTACATTTACACATTGTCCAAGTTTGTCCCATTGCATCTCTGGTGTTGATTTGTACCTCTTATCTTCTCTAGCAAACAGGTACATAAATTCATCATTATTCCGTTTACATTAAAATGCTGCTTTTTTGTAAGGAAATGTAGACTTACCTGAATAATCGGGAGGACGAATGCTAGTGTCTTGCCGCTGCCAGTGGGGGCTGACACACAGATGTCTCTGGGTCTTTGGCCCCCAGGACCCACCAACAGTCCATGATGGGCACTCTCAAGGATGGCTGGGATCACCTCTGTCTGCACTGAGGACAAATAAACATCCTGATTGTCATTGGATCCGTTTTATGCATGGGTCGTGTGCATGGCTGTCTAGAAGTACCTGGGAAAAGGTGCTGAACGTGATTGTGCTGCAGTTTCTTGAGCAGGTGAACGCACAATTGTGGCACTTCAGAGAGTGGATGAAGATGGTCTTTGATGTTTTGATGAATAAGGTCAGGCTTAGCAAGCCACTGAGGCAACACTCTATTCACCTGTACAAACACAAGTTCATGTGAGGTTTTGCAGAACGAGCTCAGGAAATTACACGATATGGACAAAAACAATAACATGTTACAGACAACAGACTGGGTGACTGTGAATACCTTGAGGGACTTTTTATTGGAATATCCTCCAAGAACAGGGAACGCAACTGCAGCTGGCTTCTCAGGAGTTTGTGGAGAATCTTTGACTTGCTCTTCCGTGATGTCCTCACCTCTAATAGCTGATGTTTGTACTTCTGAAACACAATGATTTTGAGGGATAAAGTAACCTTATAAAATAAAGCTTGCTAACAGGCTTCACGTGTAAACGTAAACAGATATATTAAGTTCAACTCACCTGTCTGATGGTTTACTGCACACTTTTTTTTCTTCTTCTGCTGTATCACATCTTCATCCAGGCCAAACTCTTTTACATTGTCTCTTCCACCTCTCTCTTTAATTTTTCTTTTCCTTTTGGCTTTTATTGGTAAGGTGTTTTCTTCTGGTGGTGTAGGTTCAGAGCCACACTGTTTCTGTCTCTCTTTGGCTTTCTCTTTAAGTTTTGCCAGTAAAGTGTGAGACCGACTGTCTTTACTGTCGTTATCATCTTCCTCGCCGAGATATCTGGAATAAGGATATTTATAATATATATTTATGCACATGCTCGAGTAACTTTCATTAACACAGACGTAAAACGGTCTTACCTGTTAACAAGAAATAACGACATTGTTTCGAGTTATTTTATCATGTAATGTCGATCTGTGTACTTTTGACGGTGCTGTGAATAACTCCACGAAATGCTAAAAATCAACAAAAACACGTTTTATGTTCTGGGCGCATAGTGATGACGTCAATTTCAGTCGCCTGAGCAGACGCTGAGGACATATAAATAAATAACTTTTAAAACATTTTAAATACACTTTGTATATGCTAAGACAATAATAATATAGAGATAATAGTGTGATAAAATCTATTGTCACACGATTATTACAAAACTTAACCACGTGACCCACAGTCTGCGGTGATTTGTTTTGTATACGTAAGCACGCACGTATGTACGTAAGCACGCACGTATGTACGTAATCACGTAAATTTCAGCAGTCGACTTTCTGCGCGGGAGGTTTGGATCAGGTCTCAACAAGAGCCCCAGGTAAATTAAGTTCAAAATGTGTTATCGGCTTATTGTCACAAGAATTTTGGTTATGCTCTGATAAAGACTCGGGCACAGAGATTCCACCGTGTGTTGTTTGCTTTCCTCGTGTATGTTTCTAGCATCTTGTTTATTGAGCTGCTCTGCTGTTAGCTAAGCTAACGTTAATGGTGTGGCTAAAAGCCACGTTATCAACAACAACCCTGCTTGTGACTTGTCATCGGTCACTCGGGGTAAAACCATGGATCTATTAAAAACTCGTAACCATGGTATCTCAATGCTATGTTAAACTGAAGTGAAAGTGTATTTTTCTTTGAATGAAGCTGAGAAGTCCTGCAGCAGGGGTCTTCAACCTTTTCCCCACGTATTTCAGAAAATGGGGCCGATTACAGTGACTGCAAACCTTAAACTAAAAGTTAATTTTTTTTTTGAGTAAAAGCCTCACATAAACTAACAAATATAAATTGATGTATATTTTCAAAAACTAACACTTAAATTAATTAAATGACTGTGTAAATCACAAATAGGTAGTTTTTTTTAAAGACACACCAATTCCTCAAGGCACATCCTTGGAAGTGAGTGGAGACCTCTGTCCTGCTGTGATTCAGGGTTTGAAGGCTCTTTTCACTTCAGGTATGGCTATGAGGAGTGAAGCTCGGGTGGAGGCAGAGGTGGTGGAAGAGGAGGAGAGCTTTGGCCCGCAGCCTCTTGTCAGGCTGGAGGTAAGATAACCCACACAAACCGACCTTCAAATGGGAAACTTTACACCAATAGTTAATTAATTGCATCTGATTAAGATTCATGTTATATTCCGTATAACATGATTCTTCAGTTTTAAGCAATATAACTACCAGAGCTACTGCTCTGCTACTGGAAGAGCGTTCGTCTTCTCATCCAAAGTTCGTCAGTTTGAATCCCGCTCTCGACTACAGTTCATGAGCCGTGTTTGATAAGAAAAATATGCATTGACATTGTTATCTGGATTTGTCTCAGCAATGTGGGATCAGTGCCAGTGACATCAAGAAGCTGGAGGACGCCGGCTTCCACACCATTGAGGCTGTTGCCTACGCTCCAAAGAAGGAGCTGCTGAACATCAAGGGCATTAGTGAAGCAAAGGCTGACAAGATTCTAGTGAGTGAGGATGAATGTGTTGAAACGATTTAAATTAAATGTTATGTTAATGTTATATTCTTAAATCCTTTCAGACAGAAGCAGCTAAACTGGTGCCAATGGGTTTCACTACAGCTACAGAGTTCCATCAGCGACGAGCAGAGATCATTCAGATTTCCACTGGCTCCAAGGAGCTGGACAAGTTGCTACAAGGTTGGTTTGAGACACAGGGGTTTTGGCTAAACATGACCGTAGCTATCCACATTGCTTCAGGACAGGAAAGATCTACCACCTAAAGAACTATGCTAACTACAACTATGCTAACATGTTTTGTGGTCTACAAACTGGAATGAGAGTTTGGCGGTTTTTACATTGGCAGAATAAAAAGGAGACTTAAAGACAGATTTGCAGAAAAGTGACCCCCAGTACCGTTCACTTCCAATTTGCTGGTTACACAAACGTCCACAAACTAAAAGTCATGATAATTGAATCCGTTCCAAAATCGGTACAAGGAGGGGACAGGGTCTTTCACTTCAACATGAAACATTTTGGATTGTGAACATTAAAAGCTACTGAATTCCCAGGCCTAAATGATGAGTGACTTCTCTCCTCTTCTATTGTCCTGATAAACACACTCATTTAGCTGCGTAAGAGCGACTGCGTTACATTGTATTTTTGTAATTTTCATAATTGGATTATTGTAATATTGTTAAACTTAAGTGGTGGAAGCCTTGTTACTTCCTGTAGTCTTAAAACATGCTAGACAATGGGGTGTTTTATGAAGTGAGATAAAGCCAAAGCCAATTTTATAACATGGCTCTGAATTGCCCTGGTAACATGTACCCAGTCACAAACCTGAGAGGCGCACTACAAAGCTGAGGGGGACATTCAGGGAGCTGGCCTCTGAAATAAGTGTCACAAAACCAGTTTGAGTTTCAGTCTCGTTCTCATTCTATATCTCATGCTGCCACGTTACTCCCGTAGGCGGCATCGAGACGGGCTCCATCACTGAGATGTTTGGGGAATTTCGCACAGGCAAAACTCAGCTTTGTCACACTCTCGCTGTAACATGCCAGGTACTAATGTCAACACGAAGCATTCATGAATTCATTGATATGTTTTGAGTGCGAAGAGCGGGCCCACTGATTATCTGTGTGTTCTCAGCTACCCATTGACCAGGGCGGCGGAGAGGGTAAAGCCATGTACATTGACACCGAGGGCACCTTCAGACCGGAGAGGCTGCTTGCTGTTGCTGAGAGGTGAGTCGATGTTCTGAAAGGGAGATCGTTACTTAGAAAGTTACTCCACTGATGTTCGGAAAGACTTCTTAAACCCATTTCTTTTGGGCAGGTATGGCCTGGTTGGCAGTGACGTTTTGGATAATGTGGCCTATGCCCGGGCCTTTAACACAGACCACCAGACACAGCTGCTGTATCAGGCCTCTGCCATGATGGCCGAGTCCAGGTGAGCTTCAGCACTGATAGAATTAAGGTCTTTTTTTTTTATAAATGTGATAATGAAATACTCAAGTGTCCTGTGATCTGTGTCTCACTTTGTGCTTCAGGTACGCTCTACTGATCGTGGACAGTGCCACTGCCCTTTACAGAACGGATTACTCTGGCCGCGGTGAGCTGTCGGCAAGACAGGGGCATTTGGGCCGCTTCTTGCGCATGCTGTTGCGGTTGGCAGATGAGGTGAGGCGCACGGGGCAACTAACAGGCAGCACAAGGATACAGAAGTTCACTGCCATATTTATACATTTGTGCACTAAAACATTTTACATCGCATATTAATTAAAAAAAATCCTTTATTTACACTGATACTTTTTCTTCATGTTGAATTCATGTGACAAACGTTCGTCAATCCTGGCCAGTTGTCACATGACACTTAAGCCTGGTTTACACTCCAGCGTCAAATCAACGATTGTGGATGTGCTGCGCAACTCGGCACCCAACAGCCAATCAGAAGGCTTGCGTACGTCTGTGTACCTCAGCCAAACACGGGGTGCGTTTGAAATAAATATCTGCACAGGAGTTTCATGTTTAACCCTATAGGTCTGCACGATGCATGTTCTTTAGTGCCAAGAAAATCATCCATCTGTATAAAAGACTGGGATATCAGGTCACTCTGTAATCTCCCAGAGTGCAGATGGGTGTGATTGACAGGTGGATTAGCCAATTGGGGACATGCATGGTCCGTATAAAATAACAGGACTCGTTATGGGGATAAAAAGGCAAAGACAGCAGAATCAATGAGGGAAGTGTAAAACTCTTAATCTGAGGCAAGAGCAGTTTGATTTAGTTCTAAATGACAAATGCCCAATGAACTCATGACTCATGCGTCATAGAAATAAACGCATCTGATTACACGGGACGTTTGGAGTTTTTGTTTTGACCAGACTCTCTTCATAAAGAATGAAAGTGTGTATTCTGGATCCCGGGCAACGTAATTTTTGCCTGCAGTATACGTCAACCATTTAAAGAGGTTAATTCCGAGATCTTTTGCATTATATTGATGTGAAAAGTGCATCTGGATCATGACTATGAATCTTTCAAATTGCTTTGTTCTGACAGTTTGGTGTTGCCGTGGTCATATCCAATCAGGTGGTTGCCCAAGTGGACGGTGCTGCAATGTTCTCTGCAGATCCCAAAAAACCCATTGGTGGAAATATTCTGGCTCATGCTTCCACCACTCGGTGAGTGTTTCTATGGAAGACAAACCGTCATGTCTATTGTCCTATTCATCTGTTCTGAAGCGTATACAGTGAACCTGGCTAAACCTCTCCTGGTTAAGGTTCCGTATCTGTAGATAAGTGGCACTACAAAGCTTGTTCACAACAGAAGGCGGGGTCAGTGCCAGTCAACCAATTTGGAACATTAGAGAAGGAAAGAGCTGTGTAGTTTAAGCACGAGGAACTATGAATCATACACAAATACAAATGTAAAAATACACAAAGGAGCCTTTCTTTGGCCGCTCACTTGATCAACTCAGATTCTCAGCTCTCAATAAGATTACTTCTTCTTTGGGAACATGGCCTCGTCTGAAGCAGGTTCCTGCAAACTAGGTTTAACCACAAAGCTGCCTGGTTTACCCTCTAATCCAGCATCTCAGAACAGGCCTCTGATGTTTTTGAATGATTCTAAATGACTTGTAACAAAACCTGACCTCTTGTATTTGCAGCCTTTATTTAAGAAAAGGTCGCGGAGAGACCCGAATTTGTAAAATCTATGACTCGCCCTGTCTACCTGAGGCTGAAGCAATGTTTGCCATAAATGCAGATGGAGTGGGAGATGCCAAAGACTAAACGTAAGACCTTCACTTTTGGCCCTGTGGAGATGCAAAGAGCATCTTAATGAACTGCTGAACACCAGAAGAAAAAAACACTGTCAAAGACGGCACTTTTGCCTGTTGTGTTTTATTTACACTTTTTTGTTTAACTGTCTGGTATGTCAATATTTGTTTGTGTGAAGTCTGCATCTGAAGGTATTAGTACTTGATGTATGTCATAATCTTAAGTATTCTCAAGCATTATCCTTTTCATTCAAGTTGTGTCTGGAATGCTTGGGCGCTGCCGCTCTTGCAGTAGATGTGAAATAGTCTCCAGGTGTAAGTGTATGTATGGTTTATTTCTCTGTACAGTATCCTATAAATTACATGTTTTATCAATACAAATATCTTTGGTCTGATTTCTTTATTCAGTTATGTTGACTGAACAGTGCAGCGTTGTATTAAGTAAAACAATATGTACATAAAGTGTGTCACTTAAATAATTTAATGAAACTTTTATTAATAACATTATTGGTCAATTTCAAAGGAATAGGGGTACAAACAAGTCAAGGAATAAATTACCAATGCAAGACAGTATTCTGTTAATAAATAACATTTCCTTTGTGACAACACGACATTTACACAGTGAAGTTTATTTTGCATGTGAAGACTTCAGTCCTTCATGTTTTAGTGGGACTTTTTAATTGAAATTCCAGAGTTTTTGATGTGCCCTCGTCCTGAAAATGATAAAAAGATCATGAAACCATTCAAACTGATCGTGCCACCTGAGTGACCCACCTGAAGGCTGGTGGTGGGAGTGTTCTGTGCCAAGTCCATCCATTGTGATGACTCGGAGATGTTCCCCAGCTCCTGATGGCACTAGAGGACAAGAACATTCAGGATGGTAAATGTGTAGCCTGACTGCGGTTTGTGGAGACTCATGATAAACGTTACCTTGGCTATGTAGAGTCTGACAGTCTTTGAAGATCCTGGACTCAGCTCTTCTGCCTGTTCAAGCACAAGCGATGTTATGTCAATGCTTTCAAAAAGAGCTTTGTGCCTGTTGCTACTAGCAGGAGGGAAAGGAAAGCTTTTATTGTTTTATGACTTTTCCTCTAATTGCTCAGCTATGTTATGGCTGAAGAACCATGAAGTCTCACTTGGTGGTATTTGTACTATTATCATTGAGCTTCTCAGATATTTAAGTCCAGACCTACAATACATTTGAGCTTTAGTGCAGCTGAACTGGAACCATGGTGTGGACAATGCAGCAGAGCATTACCTTCAGGAAGTTGTCAAGAGCCTGCTGCAGAGAGGAGCGGGGTGGGGTTTGATACAGGGCAGCCGCTGCTTTCTTTTCCAGCCAGTCCAGAGATGCAACCTGTCAAGACGCATGGTATAATTTATAAAAAACAAACCATCACAATCACAGGGTGTATGTAGAATGCCTGACCTGGTAACACCACTTGGCGAGCAGGTAGAAGCAGACATGGTCAGTGTTGGTAAGGGCCAGGGCCTGGTCCAGATGCTCCTGAGACAAAACACACCAATGTCATTCTGAACACAAAAAGCGAATGATCTTGGCCAGCTCAGTGCGAGGCTGGGGTACCTTCATGATGCGGCTGCCTCTTAATTTGCTGTGCATGCTCCCTTGGTCTGTTGACACATCTGCCAATGTAGCAAACCTACACGAAACAGAACTAACTCAGAATATTGATCACAAGAAGTTAAAAGGACCTTGCATTGTTTCCATTCACCATTTATGGCAGTCTTTGTTCAGTCCTTTTTTTCGCAGGGCAAGCTCTGCCTCCTCCAAACCTGTGCAAAAGCCAATATGAATGTACAAAACTGCATAGTAGTAGCGCACATATTTCTAGTTATGGTCTTATTTTGATGATAAACTGCTCGTCTCCTAATAGGGCGGTTTAGGCCAGTGATGGTGGATTTGAGACCTCAAATACTGGTTTTCAAAAATAACTTTGAAACAGGCCCAACGTGCTGTGCAAACATGACATAAGGTTTGGCTTGCTTTATTCTACATGTTTCAACTGTTTCTCTAATAAACTTGAACAATTGTATCTTATAATCTTTATTATTGCAAAAAGTTAAAGACTATTCAAGTTGTTATGTACAATTATGTCAAATGCCATGACTTGTGAATGGGACTCACCTTGTTGTGCCAAGTCCCTTCTGCTCAGGGTGTCGGCTGCACACCAGTACATGTCGCTGTGGGCTCGAGCCAGACGCCAAACAAACTCACGATTGTCTTCGTACTAAGCACAAACAAGCACATTCCCATGATGTCACTGCATGCAAACATTGATTGTTTTCTTTGCATCTTGAACCTTTACTGTGATTTTTTTTATTGCAAATTTTACACTATGAACTTTTAAAAAGAAAATTGTATTGCCTTTATTATGCCTTTATTTAAGCAAGTTCGATCCTATTGAAATTGAGACCTCTTTTTCAAGGGAGAAAACATTCCTCTAGTAGTAACCACTAGTAACCACTCTTCCACTCTTTAACCACACCACTAATTACCCAGAAGCCCTATTTATACAGGCCTGTCCCAGCATCTCTGGTTGTTTCTGCTCTCAAATCTATCATCTTAGAATATTAATATTCCCTGTTGTGGCGTTGTCCCTGTTAGTGAAACAGACATTCAAACTGTTGAATTTGGGGCACTGAAAATCTATGCACCGCATATTAAAACCTTGAAATTGTCATGTTAAATCTTTGAACGTAGAAAAACCAGCTGACATTCTGAAAAAAAAAAACCTCAAACACATATTTTTAGGGTTAAAATTTCAGATTTAGAAATTCACCAGCATTTAAAATTCTAAATCATTATTGCAAATTATTGCAAAATCATTATCATATTTTTTTTTCCTTTTTAAATATTCACACATCGTTAAATAATGCAGTGCAGACTGTTTTGTTTAACTTAAGCTAGGTTTCTTTTGTTGGTGTTCCTGTTCACTCTATGGCCGCTTTCTCAGGCTTAAAGTGTAACAGAGCCTTCCTCCTACTACTGCCACCTGCTGGTGTTTTCAACCAAGGGTCTTTGGGATTCAATGAACGGTTCCCAAATACCATTACATTTGCATCGTAACCAATGTCCTATAATCTATTACATATATCAAATGTAACAGTCGGTATATTAATGCCACACATGCTCACCTCCACCCTGTTGTCCTTCAGCAGTTTGTAGCCCTCCTCCTTCAACCTGGAGTCTCCCGTGTGCAGAATGTCACTCTGAGCCAGGAGCAGAGCCAGCTCTCCATTAGGGACCTCGGTCACCAGCTGCAGGCCCCTCACACTCTCCCCCACTGTATCTTGACCTAAGGGGCCCGTATCGTCCTCCAGGTCCTCATCCTGGGAGTCGCCCTGCTTTAGAGTGATGACAGTGGCACAGCTCTGGTCCTCTCCTTCTGAATCCTGGTCCGCAGCTTGCTCAAGCTCCTCTCGGTCAGTTTCCCGGTCTGTGTAGTCTGACTCTGCGTTTGCTGTGGAGTAACTGAGGGTGGAGATTGTGGAGTACATTTTGAGTCTGGATTTTACAGATTTGAAGACTCACCCAATCTTATTTAGCTTATGTGTTCTGTTAAAACAGCCTTTTCAGCTTTTAAGCAGGTTATAGTGACACAACATTTTATTCTATAACGCTTCTTGTAATATATATGTGTATATTTTTTATTCCTTAACAAATGTATAATAAGTCTGCTAGCTTCATGTAGTAATTGTGGTGCGAAATTTAAAAAAAAAGCAGAAAAGGAAATTAGGAGCTTGAATTCTGTTAACCTCATGGTAAAGCAAAGGTCTTTATAGCAGTTTCCCTAGAAGACTAATTTCCCTGTGTGTGTGTGACTAGGAAAAGTGTCAGAGAAAGCCCAACTCATGGTAGTATTGTGCTACTATTGAAACGTGACAGAAGCTCATGGCTCTATCCCTCGTCCCCCCAGCTGCCATGATTCATACCCTCCCTCACTGGTCTCGTAGGTGCTGGTCAGGCCCTGACTGGCCGTGAAGTAAACAGAGCTGGAGCCGGTGGATTCGGTGCGCTCTCGGGGAATGTAATGCCGACGGCGGCGAATGCGATGGCTGTCCTCCACTCCCTTCCTGAAACACACAGAAACAAATATCTTACTGTTTGGACAACGTCAATGATTAATGGCAGTTGATGCGATACAACTTGCAGGTTAATAAGTCTCACTTGACATCCTGAATGATCTGCAGAGCAATGTCCTGGAGACCCCCCCTCAGATCGGCCACTTCCGAGCGCAGGGTGGTAACACAGGCCAAGACCTGGTCCAGTTGCTGCCGTAGCGCCACCTGCTGGTCAGGAGACAAGCTTTGGACCACAGCCTCCACAGCAGCTAAGGCCTGCTGCTGCGCCTCCATCTCTGCAACACACACACACAGAGTTTACATAACTGAGCTTTGCCATGTCCAAGAACGTAATGAATGAGGCCCTGCGCTCAAGAACTTAGTCCACATCAACGTTATCATCTGGTGAGGACGATATATGGATTAACACTCAACGGATCAAACGATTAGAGACAAAGGAATATAACAATCAAGGTAAATAATGATCCTGTACTGAAGCACTGAAAGGTTGGACGAGAGTGAGCGACCTGAAGTGGAGGCCAGTGGTTCCCAACCAGAGGTCACAAAATGATTCAGGGGGTCCCCAAATCAAATGAGGGAAACTGATATAATAGTCTTAAACAAGGCTTGACACAAATGCAGTGGTGAATAGAGATTATTATTTATCTTATCAAAGACATTTATCTGGGTCTATATCTTCAAAATAAAATCAAACCCGTTTTTTATTATTATTTTCATTTTATTTGTTGATCTAAAGTAAAAAGCCTACTAAATTAGGAAAATGCACTTACAAAAAAACATTTCACATTTTGTTTTAAGCCAAGGTTAAAAAAAAAAGAAAGAAAAAAGGTTTAACTTGTGACATCTGATATTTATTGCCACATGGCAGCAGTAGTAGTAGAAGTATGGCAGCAGCACTTCTACTACTACTACTGCTGTCATACCACTGTGACAGCAGTAGTAGTAGTAGTAGAAGTATGGCAGCAGCAGCAGCAGTAGTAGTATTAGTAGTAGTAGTGATAGTAGTAGTGGGTACTCACCCTGATCCGGCGCATCCTTCTGCTTCAGCGCAGCTCCATCACCAGCGCCGTTGGTTGGTACATGTAGTGGTGTCAGTGCCCGCGTTAGCTCAGGCTCGACCGTGACAACCGGCACCGGAGCCCTCCTCTTTCTGACCTCCCGGTAAACGATGTAAGCTATGACGCCCAACCCAGCTGTAGCCCCCACCGCGAGCCCCACCAGCCCGTTTCTGCCGAGCGAAGGGTGCATGTGTCCAGCCCCTGAGCGCAGCCCCGTCACGCCGCTACTCTCATCACCCGCGTCCCCGGTTAACGGGCGCGGTAATGGTTCACTAAACCCGAAAAATCGAAAAAGCCAGTGGTTTGTTTTGTTTCGTGCGGACCCGGGGCTGAGAGGACCGGGGCTGAGAGGATGTGCGCGGTTCAGATGCTACACACAGCGGCTGTCACACGACGACTTCCGGTGGTCTTCCCCCCCAAAACCGGAACATTCAGCACAAACCTGTAAACAAAGAGCCAACGTGAGATCAAATGTACCGCTGCACACGCGAGCCCTGACCGTGGATCTATTATTATATTATCGGTCCTGACACATCCGAACAGCAGAGTCACTCACACACGTGCTTATGTCGCTCACAGCAGAACCCTCGCGGAGAAAGTAACAAAGGAACAGTATCCGGTTTCAAAATAAGATTCATTGCACGCAGAAGACAACAGAAGCATCCGGCCAAACGATGTGTGTAATCGTTCATATGTTACTAAATATCGGTTGAGTAATTGTTTTACACATGTAGACGATTATGCAGCCTTTACTATTATATTGCCAACGTGAACTTAAGTAAGCAATCCAAAGGAAATAGGGTTAGTCCCTCCCAATCCTTGCTTTGGGCTTTGTTGGGATTTCTACAACATACGTTAGAAGTGCTGGGATATTTCCAAACTCTGCTGCTTTATTACCTGTAATGTAATTAAATGTTGTTGTTGTTGTTGTTGTTGTTGCCCACGTCAGACTGTATTCTTTAGACTTTATCCTATAGAATCCATTCTTCAGTTCTATTAAATTCAATTTAAAAACTTGCTTTCACAGTCACGTGATCGGTGCATTGAATGACGTCATAGTGTATTTTATGACGTGCTTTCGAAGCCCCGAAGTACGTCATAAAACACCCTTCACGAAGCGCCGTTGTTTCACGGGTGTGTCACTGCAGGGCTGGAGTCCATTGAGGGCTTTAAATGGACCACAGTCTGTCTCAAACCTACGACTCAATGAAGTCTCAACCTCCTCAAAGTTTAAAAAAGGTGTTCGCTCGTCGGAACCATGTTGATTGTTTGTGAAAAGCGAGATAAGTAATACTTTTATGAGTGTGGAACAGGATTAGTTTTTGTGTCAAGAGCTGCCCTGTATTTCTCGGATTTTGCTGCTTTTCCATGTAAGAGAATAAAAGCCCAAATAAACGGAATAATATTGCGTCCCTCCACAAAAGGAAAATGTAGGCCAATTTTAAAACCTTAAATGTCAGTCAAATATTATTTTTGATAGTCATATTATTCTAGAAACACAGGAGCCTCAATAAAACACACAACTAAAATGCTAAGTTATTTTATTAGCAACCATAGCACATAGAATGTGGTTCAAACCCCTGTGGACGTAGTAGTACTAAAACATACCACTAGATGTCGGTGTAATCCCTCATTCGTCCAGGAGTGTTCCATTGGAGAAAAAGGTTCAGTTGTAGTCATCTGAACTCAGTTTTATTTCTAAAACTGAACCTTTTTCTACAATACCACTAGATTTCACTCTGGAGAGGTGTTTCGAACTGTGTTTCGAAGCTTCGAAACGTTTGGATCAAATGCTTTGCTGTTTCTTGAGGCTTCACTTTGCCAATCACTAGAAACACTGTTTCCCAAAGCCTAGGTACCTTGCCTTGCCTCCAAAGTCGTGTCCTGCCTCTGCCCAAAAAGTCTGAAGCAGGATTCAGAGGAAACCGTCACACAGCAGCACCACATTCACAGACACACACATGGGGGCGTGATATGTTGGGGCGAACATATATTCATATTTTCTGGGGTCACATATATTCTAGTTTATTTTATTTTTTTGAGGGGGGTCTTACAATAGTATAGTTTGTATGTTTAGTGCGTTTTAAACTTAAGTTTTTTTAAAGAAAAATACAGATCCACACTCTTATTTTTTATCTTCTAAAATGGCCGTGGTGCATTATGGGTAAATTTACCAGTTCAAGGCAGTGAAGGCTACACTAATGTATCCTTGGTAAAGTGGCCACATGCTAACCAAACAGAGGACACATACCTCTGGAGGACAAGAACTTAGGAGCATGACTTGGATGCCTAACCACGCCCAGATGTGACCAAGACAAGGCACCAAGGCTTTGGAGACAGCCCTATTTGTATGGGTAGACCGTGGGTAGACTGTGGGTAGACTGTGGGTAGACTGTGGGTAGACTGTGGGTAGACTGTGGGTAGACTGTGGGTAGACTGTGGGTAGACCGTGGTTAGACCGTGGTTAGACCGTGGGTAGACCGTGGGTAGACGGTGGGTAGACTGTGGGTAGACCGTGGTTAGACCGCGGGTTAGACCGTGGGTTAGACCGTGGTTAGACCGTGGGTAGACCGTGGTTAGACCGTGGGTAGACCGTGGGTAGACGGTGGGTAGACCGTGGGTAGACGGTGGGTAGACCGTGGGTAGACCGTGAGTAGACTGTGGGTAGACCATGGGTAGACTGGGTAGACCATGGGTAGACCGTGGGTAGTAGAACATGGGTAGACCGCGGGTAGACCGCGGGTAGACAGCGGGTAGACCGTGGGAAGCCCGTGGTTAGACCGTGGGTAGACCGTGGGTAGACCGTGGGTAGACCGTGGGAAGCCTGTATTTAGACCGTGGGTAGACCATGGGTAGACTGTGAGTAGACTGTGGGTAGACTGTGGGTAGACTGTGGGTAGACTGTGGGTAGACCATGGGAAGACCGTGGTTAGACCGTGGGTTGACTGTGGGTAGACTGGGTAGACCGTGGGTAGATCGTGGTTAGACCATGGAAAGCCTAAAACTGACGTAGTATTTACTTATCCATGCAGTTGTAGTAGTTTATTTAAAAGTAGTTCATTTAATGTACCACTATTACTGTGCACATGGACACTTTCAGACACATGTTTCACATTATTTATTTTTTTAGCCCATTATATTTGACCTGTATGCTTGTCAGATAATTGAGTGTCTGCATCATAAAGCAGACAGTATATGTTCTTGTATTCCCATTTATTTTTCCATATCAGGATTTTTGACACGTTTCAACTCCTTAACACTTTCACCGATTTCAACAAGTTATACCTCTTTACGATCGCTTTCACCGTTTTAGGGGTGCTATTGTTTTTGACATTTGTACACCTTTTGTACAGCAAAAGTAAATTGCTAATGCTAACGCTAATGGTAATTAGCTTTAGCATTAGCTTCTCTGTTGCTAGGTGACGGAGGTACAGGGAGAAGGGGGTGCAGCCGGGTCACCGAGGCTCTCTCTCCCTTTCTCCCTGCTCAGGTCTGCGTTCAGCACAATCTTGCAATTTGTCAGGACAAACTACTATTTGAGTCGCAAACCACGCAATCATCAACTGTAAATTACTGAGCGTTGTTGCCGCAAAACGCAGCAGAAAACAAGGACGGGCGGGTAGGTGGCCGCGCGGGAAGGCGAGAGCCATCATTGCCGCTAGCACGGCTTTAATGTAATTTGTTGTCAATTAAATCTGACTTTTTATCTTAAGTAGTACTACCAGTACTACTTACACACATGTTGTACTTTTACGCAAGAACGCAGACACACACATCATAAAGTGCTAATCAATAACTAGATAATGTGCAATGGCTTCAGCCATTGCACATTATCTAGTTATTGATTAGCACTTTATGCATGACTCACAGTATGAAAGCCTCTGCAGTCCGCACTGTTGTGTTGTGCTTGTGCAACACCTGCTTGGACAGGTGTTGAAAGTGGCATCTAACTTGAAACAATGCATTAAGTTTGTGTATTTACTCTGTCCATATCAAATAGATAAATGCATTAACACATTGACTTTTATTAATTAAAAAACAATGAATGTAGGAACATGTTAAAATAGTTTCACCCTGATGTATCCTTATGGCATGTATCATTATGCCCCATTGACTTCCATTATCAGGACTTTAATGCTCCTACAATCGGGAAATTGTGTTGTTTTGGCCAAAGAGAATGAGGTCAAATTTGTGCTTTACCGTTATTCACAAAATTACTTTGTTTATGGTATATTGCTGTAATTACTAGGACTATCCACATGAAACAAAAACCGACATACATATTTCAGTGTTTTCTCTGTAACCATGAACTAAAGTGAAACAAGTGTGTGATTGTTGTCACTTGAAAGGATTCAAAGCCATAAGATTGATATTGTAGGTTTGTGAAGCCAATCCCAAATAACACATAATAGTAAGGTTCAATCTTTGTGATTTCTATTCTAAATATTCAAAAACAGTAAATCTCCCATTGAGTTACACAGGGTAAGGGTTTTTGTAGCCTACTTTCCAGCTCTGTGAACATGTGAACTGCATGTGTCAGGTTATCAGTGCAGAGGTGCACAGTGAAACTAATAACCCACAGTGACCTGGCATATGCAGTCAGACTGGTCCAAAGACACATAATACACAATAGACAAATTCCTGTTCAACTTGATTTTTATGCTGCTTAAATCCGGAAACTCTTCCTGAAGATGTGAGACAGACCTTTTCTTTGACAACGTTCAAATCTAAGCTAAAAAACGTTTTTGTTTGGCTGTGCTTATGACGGAAAGGATTTTATTTTCACACTTTTCTTTTATGTCTTGAACTGTTTTGTGATTTCTGTAAACTCTTTGTGATTTTAAGTCATTTTTTGTGTTGTGTTTGAATTGTCTTGTATACAAATTGTGCTCTAAAAATAAACCTGTCTTTCCTTGCCATCGCCCACTGCCTCATTGCTGCCAAAAGAAATGTATGCAATTCAAGCTAAAAGAAAAAGTCCTGTAGAATAGGGGCAGTGGATGAGGCTATGGCCATAAAAGAGGCTTTATAAAGAATTACTTTCAAAATAATTCTTTATTTGGTTTAAATTGTTTTTATGGTTTAAAAACAAAACAAACAAAGTAGGGACGAAATTAAGACTCAAATGGTGAAGTTGCAGTTGGCGCAGGCCAGTGATTCTCAAAGGATGGTCCAGTGCCCCGGGGTACTTCAGAAGTACTGCAGGCCCCAAATGTTGTCTTCATAATGGGTTCTTTTACTTTTATGGTGCCCAATTTGGTGCCCAATCTGATATTAAATGCATTATTTGATAGCTCAAGGAGCTGCATGTGCCGTGGCACTAGTTTGGGACCCTATGGTTCAAAATCACTAGGCTACATAATTTCAAAATTAAATATAATATGAACTTAATTCTACTTCCAATGGTCGCCACAATTGAGTCTTCATGGAAACAATTATTCATTAAAGGTATTTTTATTGCATAAAAGTCTGATGGCGCCACCTGGCTGCCGTGGAGGTAGATCATGAGGTAGATAGCTTAATGTTACTGTCACACTGTGGAACATTTCAAGCAAAGCAATAACGTCACCATAGCGACGCGCAGGTGGTGGGCTCTGATCAGAAAAGTCACACAGCGCACAGGCTTTTGTCCCCGCCCACCTGCAGGTTTTCCCGCCCACCTGCAGGTTTTCCCGCCCACCTGCAGGTTTCCCCGCCCCTCGGAGCTGATAACCGGACAGCGCGCGGCTCTCATCGTCTTCACGAAGCCGCAGCGGGATGAAAGATGGCGGAAGGAGGCGGTGGGACTGCGCCGCGTAATGATCAAGTTCTGGACTTGTTCTGCTTCATTTAACTGCCCTGCTCTCGTGCCCGCGCGTCGGCTATGTGTTAAGAGTCCTTGAAAAGTTTTCTGGAAATGAACCGCAGCTGAAATCGACAATGAGCCTCCGCTTTGAAGGTGATAAAGTGCTCACTCTGGATCTACTTCCAACACATCACACATCTTTTACGTCACATTAATGTCCTTTGAATGGAGTGTGGCTGGGACCTGTGTGATGCTTAATTTGGGGTCTGTATAATCTCTCGTTTTGGTTTGACTCATAATTGTGATTGTCTTTCAGGCGTGTGGCCCCCGCAGCAGTGCGAGGCCCCCGCGCGCTTACCCGCGGACCACGTCCTCTTCTCAGGAGCCGTCTTATTCCCCGGTACGAGCGCGACACTTTCACCTGTGGAGTTTGATGCAATATCCAAGTCAAATGACTCATAGAACGTGAACAATGTTCAATGCCCGATAGTTTGTGTAAAGTGTTCATGTGATGGCAGTGACCCCTCAGGCGCAGAATGGCTGCCATGTCTGTCTCAGGACAGGTTTGGCTTCAGAATTTGCTTAAGCTAATGCACGTGACCTGTTGACTTAAGTTTTTTGCCTAACTAGTGTAAAGGAGGATGTTAATGTTTTTAACTGCAACCTTTTCTTGAGAAGAGTCTTTACCTGCTTGTCTGGTCATGGAGGTTCAGCCTGAAAATTTCCTGCAGTATGGCATTAAACAGTCGCTTTTAATTGTTCAAAATACCTTGAAAATCATGCATTCGCAATGCGCAGTGCTTTCTCCACAGATCTGACCTGTAACTACTGGTAGTGGTGTCAGCTCATAGTGATGAATAAGCTTTATGTCATACTGTGGAACATTCCAGGCAAAGCAATGACTCCTCCACCTGAAAAGTTTCACTGTGCACCTTTTGGCGTACAGTATATGAATTGTAGATGCATTTGTATTGAACCATGGCTGATTCCTTTGCTTCAGGGGCTTTCGATCAGCAGGGCGCTCCTCTGGTCGTGTTCCCAGTGGATGGACAGGCTGGGCTCCCTACAGCACTCAGTAAGGCGGAGGTGGTGGACTTCATTAACTACTGCCTTTCCCAGCACAAGTAAGAGGCTGTTTTTGTGTATTGTTTTCTTAGATGTCCTGTCCTTTTAAAATGCCTGTTTTTTGACAGCAAAACGCAGAAGAGTAGTTTGGTGTCAGTTGTGGCAGATCTCAGAGAAGCATCTGCTGCTTCCACACGATTCATTGCTGAGACCCTGCTCCTGCTTGAGGTACTGCCGACGCTTTGTTTGCAGTTTTATTTCACTAGTCAATGGCTATAGGCCTATGACTGACATTTTTTCTCAAACATAAATTCCATTTGGGAAAAATGTGGTTTGAGTGGATTAGAGGTGGGTGTGGGGCCATCTGATTCCAGTGGCTACAGCGTTTGCCAAAAAGGGATGGTTTCTGTGAACACTGCAGAATCTGTACAGTGCAGTGTGTTTACCCTGAAGACTAATCTTTTCTTGCATAACAATTGTTCAATTCATAAAATGCTGTTTATAAATGGTGCTGTTGAAGCCAGTGACTGTTCTCAGAACAGTTACGGGGATCATGAGAATTGTTATCAGATGGTTGGTTGAAAATATAATTGCATTAAATAGACAACATTTTGCCACTGCCATGGAATGAACGTGAAGCATTCCTTTTTATGAACCAAACTTGAGACTATTGTTACTGTTTGACAGGCTGGATAAGCAATTTAACAAATATCATTTAATAACCTTATATAGGTTGCAACTGAATATGTTTACGTTTATATTGTGTTATCGATTCTCACAATTAAAAAAACTAAAAGTCAAAACTCTTGGTATGAGTTTATAAATGATCTGTTATTTCATGATCTCCCTTTTTATTCTTGTCCCAGCTACAGAAGAGGACAGTTCACAGTACATATATAATTCAGCCAAAGAAAAAAGATGTGTGTCGGCTGTTGTGCAAACTGTGGGGCCAGTCCAAATCACAGCCTACTTTCAAGGTACATTTAGTCAATGAAAATGTTAAGACAAATCCTTTTGAATGATAGATTATTTTGTGATTTCCAGAAAGTTCTTCTCAAAGAGGTCTTTGAACTCTCAAACTACATGGACAGAAGTCAGCTGATGTCCTCGCTGGGAGGATACTTTGTGTATTGTCACCAGAGCTGGGCGGTCTTCACCAAGGTCACTTCTTTATCTTATCTGTCCATTATGCTGCCCTAACCAAAATCCTAACCTCAAGGAACAAATGCATTTTATTTAGATGAATGGTAAACATGAACACCAGTGGTGGGTTGGTATGTGTAGTTGCTGCCACTGCGGCGGTGTGCGTTTTGAGTCCAGCCCTCCCTCGACCATTTCACGCTACAACTGTCCTGTCAAATAAAGCAGTCTGGTCAGAAAAAATAGTAAACACTTGGGACAGACAAACCATTGCTGCTGATGTAGGGAACAGTAAGGGTTTTAATGTGTTATTATGGAACAAAAAAACATGTGATGTTTTAAGTTTACATCGTCTAGTAAAAGTAAAGGCAGAGTTGTAAATGTAGCAGTCTTATGACGACCCGCAGGCGATGGGAGGCGCTGACTGAGGATCGCCTGTGCTGCTCTTGCCGCGCTGCTCTGTCGCAGTACTATACAGATCCTCTCCCTGCGTAGAATGGGCTCAGTTTTCATTGTCCCCCTTGACCCCTTTGTCCACCCAACTCTCGTGCGCTCAGAAGGCCGCATTTGTGATTTGTTGTATCAGCCGTTTCCTTGGTGAGGCTTGTGCAAGTGCTGGCCTTATTAGCGAGTGAAAGGAGCCCTTCTGTCTCTGAAATTATACATTCAGTCACCGTTCCACGCTGCCACAACTCATTAACATACTATGGCTTCACAGAACTGTTTGCCCGCCACATTGTAAACATGGCCGCGTTACGCTCCAAGCCCTCAAAAGGATTTGTGCATGCAGTGCACACACACCATCGTGAGAGGTCAAGGTCTTGTTTTACTCGGTGACTTTGATCAACTCGTCTCATGGATCAGTTAAAAAATAAAAGCAAGTTTACTTTTCTACATATCAATTTCTTGTTTCAGTAGCTGTTGAATATTGCCCTGATATTGTCCTTTTTATTCATAGTGTGTTCTAAAAATGGCAGACCAAGAAATGAACGCATTGCTTGACTCTGGAATTTGGAGTGTTTGTTGGATCAATCATGTTTTTAATCTGATCAGTAAAAATAAGTGAATGCCTCTGCAAAGAAATATTGGAGAAATCTAACTTTGTCATGTAATTTTTGTAATAACATATCTGCAGTTGACAGAGCACTTCAATGTTTACATTTTAACTGGATTGTTCCTTTTTATATAGCACTTTCTCACATTTAAGACCTTAGCGCAGGTAATGTACTACCAATAACTCTTAACAATTAAGAACAGATCCCTGAACATGGTATTAAAGAACCTTTGTATGCAAGCAAATGTGGACCTGCCAAACTTGCCAACTCTACTTGCAATTTTATTCTGGACTTGGCTTTGGTGTACTAACTGTTGCTTTTATTCATCTTGGTCATGCAGGAGATGGCTATATTTGAGGAGCACATGGTGGCGGTTGCGCAGCGGTTGCCTGGCTGCCTCTCCTCTCTCCAGGCCTTGTCCAAACAGCCTCTGCCCAACTCCATCCCTGAACTCCAGCTCTACTGCTCTGCCAACGAAGCCTGCTTTCAAGAGCTTCAGAGGTCAGACTCACTTTGACTTTCAGTCCCGTTCAGTTTAGTGGTCACCATCTGAACACAATGTTGTGTTTTGAAAACCACAAAGCTCTTCACATTTTAATTTAATATTATGAATATTTCTGTATTTTAGTCTTTTTTTCTTTTTTTTTTTTTTTTTAGAAATTTTCACATTGTTTTCGTACCCCTTTTTATGAGATGATATTAATGAAGAGGCAATGGAAATATGCCAGAATTTGCCCATTGGTTACTTTCCATTTGTCAGGACAAGAAACGACATGACTACACACATTCAGTACAAATTACATTATAGTTAAACTACACACACAGTCAGTGCTTTCAGACCTGGTTCCTCTTGAGCCAATGGTTTGTGTCTAACCCTCTTTTATTGCAGGGAACTGGGCCTTGATGATCTACTCAGACACTGCAAACTTCAGCTGGAGAAACTAAGGTTGCCTGATCTTGACCTGCACTTTCAGGCCATGGCCGGTACTGCACCTTTCACCCTATACTTCTCCAGCATGCTGCAGAACCACCACAGGTACAGACACAGGGTTTTGGGACACACGGACTCGGGACACACGGACTCGGTGCCCCCTCCTTGGGTCTGATATAATTTCATTACAAATGTTGACATGGTGCAGGATGATGTGGACAAAATGATGCCCAGTTGCCCATCATTATTATGGATGGTACAAGATCTCCATATCAAGGCCTTTTATTTAGGGATCATCTCAAAACTGGGCCTCAGTGAAAAACCCAAATGTGCACGTAGGAATACTATAGCAGCCCCAGTGACCAAGTATAAGTGAGAGACATGTGCCTTTTTTTTAAGGGCTTTTGTGGAATTTATTTGTATGCAAAATGATAGCGGTCAATCTTTCATACTTATTCATCACCCACCTCTGTTATGTATTGTTTTAAAAACACAATCCTTGTCCTGTCACTTGCAACCGATGATAAATGTCTTGCTTGTCTTGCCTCTGACAGGATCACTGCAGCGTTACAGAAAGTGGACCTCCTGTGGGTGAAGGTATTTTCAAAAGCTCGACTCCAGTTACATGTTCTGCAGATGAGAGAAGCTGCTCTGCAGGTAATTTACTGGCGGGCATGTGATCCAAGCTGTGTGTGGGCCGTTTTAAAGACATTTATGTAATGAATACCTGTGTCAGATCACAGAACAGATTGAGAGCCTTCTTCAGCACAAGCTCCAGCCGTACAACATCCAGATGGCAGGAGATGCATCCGAGGCCGAGCGGCTGACCTCAGAGTTTCACTCCTCTGTCTACACTCCAGCCATGGTACTGTCTAGAGTTAGCCCACATTAGAAAGAACAATAACAAACTATGACAATCTGACTCTTAGATTAAATGTGATCTTAAATGTAATCACTTCTGAGTGTATACATCTTGGGTTTATACTTGCTGTTATTACAGTCTCTGGTGGTTGCTGCTGAGAAAGTGGTGCACACATTAACAGAACTGCTGAATGATGCTCCTAGCAGAGAGTGCTGGCTGCTGGACCTCCGCAGGCTGAAGGACAAGCTTCACTCCACAGTAACTTTGACTTTGCAGACGTTGCAAGCAGTCTCCAAATACCATAGATTTTACAACAAGGTGCGTCATTCCCTGCAATTTTCATCAAGGTTTATATAGTAGTCCTCTGTTAACCTTGTATAATCTGTTTATGTACTGGAGCTATGTTTGGGTGTTTCAGGCTCACAGCTGGTACCAGTTGGTGCTGTCTCAGAACTTCTTACAGGACTTGTTTTCTGAAGTGGACAGACCAAGGAGGAGCGGTGGTACTCTACCCGCTTGGAGGAAGAGGCTCTTTGCTTTCTTGAAAAATAGTCCCCCTCCAAACATGGAGGAACTGGTTCATCTGGCCCATCTTTCTCAAGTCATCCCTGACAAACGACTTGAGCAGGAAGGCAGGCAACTGTCTCAACGGTAACAAATTTTCATACATTACATTGTGATTAAGAGGTGCATTATAATCTGCAAAACACTACATTATTTCAATTGCGTTCTGGAGGGTATACCACCAGTAAGGGGACAAGCAAGTGTTTAATTTGTCTATTTTGCACATTAAATGATAAAACATTTACATTGCAGGTGTATGATTTTGAGACAGATAATCATGTCCTCTGAACCACTGAGAGTAACTCAACTCCAAGCGGCACTGCAGTGGCAGTATGAGCTGCTGCAGCGTTCACTGGTCAAACAGAGTGAACAGAATTCTCCCACCGACACACAGACCACCCTGCCCACACAAGAGGCTAACTCCAGAATGGCAGCCCCGAGCGGGGACCTCCTCAGACATGGCACCATGGCAGAAGGGAAATTGACATCTCTGAGTTCATTTGACTCAGGATTTGAGGGAGCTGGAAGCAGCATGTTGGAAGTGCGTACTGTGACTCCAGACTTTGTAAAACGGACTATGGTCCTGGAGGAGACCGCCTCAAACTCCTCTCAGTCTGGCAGGTTTGGATCACTTGGTAACTCTTCTAGGGCAAGTGTCCATATTGTTCCTAAAGTAATCCCAAATTCCTATGACTTTGAAATAAAAGTTAAACGATCAGCTGCCCATCCCACCAACCCATGGCTGAGTTTACCAGATGATGACCTGGAAAACTTTTACACTGTTACCATCACACCAAAGCCATCACTAGAACAAAGAGACTCTAGTGCAATCCCTAACAGTCACGAGAAGGAAGAACTCTGTCCCGGGACTCCTGCGGCCCCTCAAACCACCTGGCCACTGCATTCCCATTGCAGCCTTGAGGACTCTGAGCTCAGCCCCATTACACGTGTCCTATCAAGCACTGTGACTGAGCCCAAGGACCAGTCCACAGGGGCAACATCCATGCTCTGGGACTCCTACGACCTCCACGAACAATACCTGGATGCAACAGAATGGTAATAATTGATCTACTGTGGAATCACTGTTATAAATGTATAAACGTAGCCAAGAATTAAGAAGTTTTCCATGTGTCTTTTCCCAGTGCAAGAGCTCCTTCTCTGAAGGATTGGGCCATAAAAGAGGAGGAGAACCTGATCGAGGTAGAGAAGACCCTTGAGCGAGCAGACAAGATCCTAACGGTGAGTTTGAACTGGAAAGTCTGCAGGTTAGTGTTGGTGTTGAACTCTGTAACATAGGTCGTTTTGTTTTTTAGGAGGAGGAATGTGTTCTAGCTCAAGAGGTACAGCTGAATGTTTTGCTGCAGAGTGAAGTTGGGTCGCATCCCTGGACAGCCTGGAACAACCAGGTAGACTATTGGCTGGCTTTAGTGTGAATTTTGTGTTGTAAAAATAAATAATAAATTGTCATTGCAGATGTCCTTGGATGAACTCTCAAAAACAAATGTGGATCTTGACCACTTTAGTGCTGAATCCACGTTTGACACAAACTTTGGAACACAGCCTAGACCCTCGAGACCCAAAGCTGATCTTCTCACAGAGATCAAAGAGGTTCATGCTCTGGATCAGAAGATCTTGGATGAGAATTTCAAAATCAATCTGCTCAGGCAAGAAGAATGTCTAGAGGAAGTTGTGCAGACAAATTCGGACAAGCTGAACGAGCAGAACGTAAGGATGCCGATTGTAAAGATTAAACTAGAGCAGGAAAACCTCGAGAGGGAGCCTGTGAGTATTTGTCAAGTAAAGAAGCAAGCCACCAGCGTCATCAGATGCTCCATAATGTCCAGAGCAGAAAGTGAAGAAGACGGCGCCGTGTGTAATGAACTACTGGCAGGTCAGAGCATCTCAGAAGGGTCCCAATCCAAAGAGGACCTCAGCCACTCTTCTGATCCACCCCAGGCTAAGGCTGTGTCCAGGACCAGTTTCTATAATGAAACTGGCATGAAATTACAAGACCACGCCTGCAATCCGCCAAGTCATCCTCTCTCTCTTAACACCACAGTCTCATCCAAAAATCCTGTCCAGCCCTCTTCTGATCTGCATGTCACTCCAGACAGTGCAGTGAGAAAGTCGAAGCACGGAACTGAAAGGGCATCAAGTCCCCGGCCCATACCCAAACCCAGAAAAAACACATCTACTCAAAACAAACTAGCAGCACAACACCGCACTCATGCCACTGAGGATGGAAACGCACCACCTGTGTATACGGTGGATGCATCTCCACCCTCTCTCACTACTGAAGAAGTGAGTGTTCCTACTGTTGACACTGTAAACCTCTTAGGTTTGACCTCTGGGGACATGGGTGATGGAGGAATGCACACTGGGAGCGGGGGCGGGCCCTCTGAGGACCCTGGGGGCGCGCCCTCTGAGGACCGCGGGGGTGGAGGAGCGCCCTCTGAGGAGGACCGCGGGGACGGAGGAGCGCCCTCTGAGGAGGACCGCGGGGACGGAGGAGCGCCCTCTGAGGAGGACCGCGGGGACGGAGGAGCGCCCTCTGAGGAGGACCGCGGGGGCGGGGGAGCGCCCTCTGAGGAGGACCGCGGGGGCGGAGGAGCGCCCTCTGAGGACCGCGGGGGCGGGGGAGCGCCCTCTGAGGACCGCGGGGGCGGGGGAGCGCCCTCTGAGGACCGCGGGGGCGGAGGAGCGCCCTCTGAGGACCGCGGGGGCGGAGGAGCGCCCTCTGAGGACCGCGGGGGCGGGGGAGCGCCCTCTGAGGACCCTGGGACAGACGTGTGTGAATCAGTGTTTCTGGATCCAAATGTAGAACTGCACACCAACAATAATAATAATAATAACAGGCTGCAGTCTGCGTCCGGAAAAAGAGAAGCTCACTCTACAGATGAGGACCATGATCAGGTATTACATAATTTCCATTTATAAAATATAAACTAAACCATAAATTCTGTTGCCATTCCCCTTGTCTTTACTTGATTCAGACTTGCATTAAGTTTGCAATTATTAGTGGTTATTGCTATAGTATTTCTAACCAGACCACCCACTACAAATGAGGCTTTATCGACAGAAGGATTACAGAGCGCTGTGCATCTTTATCTTAAAGCCACAAACTCTCTTTTTGAAGACCATGAGATGAAGATTCTAAGCAGGAGAAGAGATGGTTTAAAAGAGGAGTTAAGGAGCCCATTTTTGTTTAAAAAAAAAAGAGAATCCCTCTTTAGACAGGAATGGAGGTTTAAGGTTCAATCTACCGGTAATATAGAGCAGTATTTTCAAACCATTGGGCGGCATCAGCCCTGGGCATTAAAATGCAAATTGGGAAGTCATGGCCATTACAGAGGGGAACACGGGCTAATAACAGGACGTTCCGCCCGGTGGGCAGGGGGTACTCCGAGTAGGAAACACTTGAGTTCTCAGACCAAATCTGTAGATTGAGAATTACTCTTGGATGAGATATGTCGGTGTAATCCCTCATTCGTCCAGGCGTGTTCCATAGTAGAAAAAAGCTTCAGTTGTAGTCATCTGGACTCAGTTTGAAAAATTAGACGTTTCGACTCTCATCCAAGAGTCATTGTCAAAAGAATTTAGATCGAGAACTCCGATATTAATACTGTTCTGTGGTAAGACCCGCCCATTGGGCGGAGCCCAAAAACAGAGCAATGTAGTTTATTCGATCCAATGCAGTGAAGAAAGCTGTAAAGAACGGTACATAGGTGAGACAAAACAGCCTCTACACAAGAGGCTTTATCAGCACAGAAGAAATACAAGTTCAGGACCTCAGAGTGCCGTGCATCTCCATCTTGAAGCCTCTAATCACTCGTTTGAAGACGGTGAGGTGAAGGTTTTAAGCAGGGAGAAAAGATGGTTTGAAAGAGGAGTCAAGGAAGCTATTTTTGTTAAAAAAGAAAGACCTTCTTTAAACAGAAATGAAGGGCTAAGGTTTAATCTTCCTGTTATTTATAATGGGTTACTGAACCCCTGGAAAGGTAGAGGACCAGGACAAGGACATTCGGATGCTAATCAGGTACTCAGGGTGGTTGAGCCAGGGTCTCACAAAGACAAAGAGGATTCTAATAGCCCATTAAGATTCTGAATAGGCTAGCTCGGTAGATACAAGGGGGAGTTTCTGTTGAAACAAACAACTCTTTCTACTTCAGGAAGGCTCCGCCCAATGGGCGGGTCTTACCACAGAACAGTATTAATATCGGAGTTCTCGATCTAAATTCTTTTATTGACAATGACTCTTGGATGAGAGTCGAAACGTCTATTTTTCAAACTGAGTCCAGATGACTACAACTGAAGCTTTTTTCTACTCTTGGATGAGAGTTGAAACTGTCTAGATGCCGCCAACTGAATATTTTTAATACTACAGTATAACTGACATTTTCTCTTCATATGAGACATTTTTTTAATCTGGGTAAATATTGAAGGGATTTTTTTTTTTCATTAAAGATTTTTTCTGAAGATGCTCAAGCGAACTGTGCTGCTTGAATGCAGCCAGACTGAGTCTTCAGACAGTTTGGGGTCTTAACTATCCAACTCTGCGCCAATTGCCAGGCTGGGGTACTGGAGGAAAGAGCTGGCCAAGCACGGCTATTCTATGGTCACGCTCACTAAAGACCGGTTCTAAAGACAAAACAAATTATTCATTGTGATACACTAAACGTTTCCTAAACAGCAGACTGAGGACTTCAGCCCGGTGCCTTCTACCTGCACTCCTTCATACAACCTTGGAAAAGGGGGAGAGGTGAAGTGGTCGGAGGGTTCAATGTCTGCCCTCATGATACAGGACCAGCTCAACATCAACACCACTCTGGTATTGTGCTGCACATTTGTGACATTGTTGTAATATTTCAGTTTAAAGCCTTCGTAAAAGCATTGTCAGAATTTAAATTGTGTGCATAATCTGACTTGTAGTATTCTTGTGATAAGAAATTATGACTTTAAAATTGTTTTTGTATAGCAATCATTGGTATTGACTGACTTTAGCATACTAGCTGTAAACCTTTATGTAAGGAATAAGGCATAAAACCTTCCCTATGCCCCACACCTGACTGAGACCATACAAATGGCAGGGACTGAATATTTGCCCTCCTTGTCTGGTATGTGATTCTGGTTGTGTAGTTTCAGCCTTCAGACTTCGGCACCTCCATTGTCCTGGACACTGGATCTGGTTTGATGAAGGCTGGATTTGCAGACGAGAACCTTCCAAGAGTCTTATTTCCAACAATAATTGGCGTGCCAAAATATGAGGTAGAGACTTGACCTTGGATCGCCTTTAATGTTTGTTATTGTCATAAACTTGCACGGTTTCCCCAACAGGAGATCATGAATGGCAGCTCAGAAAAGGATTCATATGTGGGACACAAGGCCCAGCACATGAGGGGGGTCCTGACCCTGAGACATCCCATCAAACACGGCATCATCCGCAATTGGGACGACATGGAAAGGGTGTGGCTCAAAAACTTGTCTGGTTCATCAATTTTATACTCGTTGTTTTATTGTCTGATGTCGAATTTGCTGAGGGCATTATTTGTGATTTCGGCTACTTTGTTATATTTTTAACAATTAATATAGGCTCATATCACAACATTCGTATAATTAAACATAGTAAATACTTAAGCCTACAGTGCATTAGGCCTATTCATCTATCACATTATAACTGTGCCTTTTGATTACCATATTTTCGGACTAGAAGTCGCACCAGCCAAAAAATGCATAATAGAGAAGAAAAAAACATAAATAAGTCGCACTAGAGTATGAAATGCTGTTGCAAGTGTGAAAATAACAAATATCACATAAGTCGCTCCGGAGTATGAGTATAAGTATAAGGCCAAAACTATGAAAAAAGGTGACCTGAGGTCCCTGCTCTTTATCTTCCCCTTGGTGAAGTTTGATCCTTTTTTATAGCGTACTCGCCTCCTAATGCCCAAACTTTAGTGGTGTCTCATGCAGATTCCTCATGATCATTTTAAAAGGTGAGTCCACAATGACGAATGCAAGTATAGTGCATTAAAACACAGGCCTACCGTTTCTGCTGGAGTATGGCCATCGAAGGCAGATGCAGATGACCGCAGCAGGCACAGTCAGTCAGGACGAGAAATAGGGGGGGTCCCAGGGGCGAGGGGAGCATCGAAGCAGCGTCTTCTCCTTAAAGCCGCTGAAGAGTGCAGCGTGGGAAAAACTCTGCGTGTGTCAGGCCATCAATAAAGTTCGTGGGACAGATGAAATTGCGAAAGGGACAGATTTGCGTGTGGGCCGCTAGTTAAATAGATCTGGTTTAGATGACTGCAAATTGATTTACATTTATATATATTTAAAGATAGTCAAAGTACCAGAACCTAGACTTCCCTGGGTTACACTTTGGTTTGAACAAAACAAAGTTAAAAATGAAAAATCTTTATCAGAACTGTAATATTTTTCAGATTTGGCAGCACACGTTTGATCTATTGCGTGTGGACCCAGCGGAGCACCCGGTCCTGCTGACTGAGGCCCCTATGAACCCTCTGGAGAACAGACAACGTGCGATGGAGCTCATGTTCGAGTACTTCGGAGTTCCCTACAGTTACGTCGCGATGCAGGCGGTGCTGGCACTGTATGCTGCGGGCAAGACGACAGGTGAGTGTCAGAAAAAAAACCCTGTGGGATCATGGGGGTTTGGGGAAGACTAAAGTGTAGACTGGTTTCAAAGTGCACTACCTTTGCTGTGTGCTGCAGGAGTGGTACTGGACTCTGGGGATGGAGTAACCCACAGCGTCCCAGTGTATGATGGGTATGTTCTGCCTCATGCTGTGCAGCGCTTCCCTTTGGCTGGAGCAGATGTAACTGCGCAGCTCACAAAGGTACACATTTAATGTAGCCGTTTGTTGCCTTGTGCAGCGCTGCACCCAGGTGCTGACTTTGTGCATGTTGGTCATCAGCTGCTGCAGGAACAGGGCGTGTGTATGAGGACCACAGCAGAGGAGGAGATAGTCCGTGAAATGAAGGAGAAGTGCTGCTGTGTGGCCCTTAATTATAAAGAGGAGCTCCATGAGGGCGCGTCCTGTGGGGAAGCGAGCTACACAATGCCTGATGGCAAGATCGTGACACTGGGCACAGAGCGAATCAGGTAATTATTTAGACTCAGATCTGAGGCACTAGTGCTCATTTCCTAAAAGTTCTGTATTTAAGATATCCATGGGTTCAAGAATTATGAAAAAATATTACCGCCATCTATGGTCTATTTTATGTGATCTCCATGGCCACAGTCTTGGGACATTTCACCATTGAAAATATAAATGGGAAGTTGAAACAAAAACATGCTGACACATTTCAACCATGTAGTGCCTTCAGGGTATTCATCAAAGAACTTGCATTTAATGCAAGTGCCTCAGCTCTCCTCTTGTCACTACTGTAAACCTTAAATTCTTGAAGGACCTGCTCTAAAATATTTCATGTACTTGAGTAACCGTTTGAAGAAATTGTTGAAATTGAGTGTTTCAAGACACCGTACATTTACCCTAAGCTGGCTCTGCTAGATTGATATGTGCATCACTCTGAATATCTATCTGGAACGGCTCTCGCCGAAAGCAGTCAGAAAAAGGTGTAATGTCATGACAGATATTTGAATCTGACTGGTCAAAGTGTCAAAGAAACATGCAGAGAAATCCTCAAAGCACTTCTATGTGCACGTTTAAAAAAAAAAATAATTAAATAGTCCTTAAATCTGCTAACACAGGCCAAAGTATGTCTGTCGCATCGCCATGTTTTTAGGTTTGTTCTTTTGACTTGTGTGAAACAAGTTACAATTTTACCATGCTTGCGTTAACAACTCTGAGTAAAAGTTTAAGCTACTTTTCACATTCAGGACAAATGATTACTCCGATGACGATTCATACAATGACTCAAACATTTGCACTTTTTGACTACCAATAATACCTGCGCCATCGATGTGCTCTTCTTTCATTTTTGTCATTGTTTAAATAGTCAGGGTAATCCCTCATTCAGAGGTTTCAAAGCTTCATCTGGACAATATTTAAACCTTCCTTCGTAAAGTCATTTTCAATCTGTGGAACTGGTCTAAACTCTACTTTATCCTGCACTAAGCTGCCTAAGCCCCGCCTACTTTTATAGCTTCTAGTATAATACATGTTTAGCTTGATGGCTGAGGACGATGGACCTTAAAGTTCACATGTACTGTGTTGTTCCTCAGAGCTCCAGAGATCTTGTTCAAACCAGAGTTAATTGGCCGGGATCACTATGGCCTCCATGAGAGCGTGTACAAATCCATCCTGAGCTCTGACCTGGACCTGCGACGGGACTTCTTGGGAAACGTTCTCCTGTCAGGTATGTGCTGCCTCAAACCACCCATCCCCTGTTGGAGGCGGTGGCTCTGTGGTTAGGACATGCAAATGTGGTGTTTGGGACCTTTTTTATACACGTGAATATCTTCCCCTGTAACGTCCGCATCATGCTTTCTTGAAGGGGGGAACACTCTTCTGCCCGGCCTCCCTGAGCGTTTGGCGGCCGAGCTGCGCGCCCTCGTGCCCTGTGAGCCGCGCTCCTGTGTGCAGGTCAGCAGCCCCTCCGACAGGGACTTCTCTGTGTGGTGCGGCGGCGCGGTCCTGGCCAACCTGCCATCCTTCTATGGGTTATGGATCAGCCAGAGCGAGTACGAGGAGTACGGGCCACAGATCGTGCACAGAAAGTGTTTCTGAGCTAAAGTATCCTCAAATGTAATATATGTGATGGCCAGCCTGTGGTAATGTATTTATAGATATATATGTTTATTTAAAGTGTTATGGTCCTGTTTTTGTATGTGAGATATATATATATATAATGGGAGATCGTTTGAAGCTGGCCTTTAAGTGGATAGTGACCTTTTTTTACATAATTTAAAGTCTAGATCAAAACCTAAATCATAAATAATCCGCTAATATGAAGGATAAATGAAGTGAGGTTTCGAGACCAACGCTGTATGTGGATTTGGTAGAGCTGAACGGTGCAGCTGTGAAGTACTCTGCACTTTTTGTGGTACAGGTTCAAGAATCTTTTTTTAAATGTCTCAACTGCCACTCTACTGAAGCATAGAGGCAGTCTACAGACTCCAGGGTGATATTATGAACTTAAAACTCGATACTGGATGTGAGTGCATGCATTTTCGGTCAACAGCTGTGACTGCTGCTCGTCTGCCTCATTGGAGTGAGTTTTTATGTGGCGTTTTTGTTTTTAATGAACTATAGATTGAGGTATGATGCACAGCAGTAATCTGCTGTTTTTTTTAATGCCATGTATTTAACTGAAACTGTTTTTCCCTGTGTTCTCATTGACACTGTATATATGTATATAACTTTATTGTAAATGTTGATGCATGTTTTTTTTGGTTTGCTGACTTGTATTGTTTTTTGTTGGTGTGTTTTATTGTTTGTATTATAATGAAACACAGGGTTGAATGTTAAGTCATGATTTACACTGAGCCTTTTCTGCCTTTTGGACCTTGTATCTAAATGTACTGTACCAGTTTGCACCAGCAGCAATTTTTTTTACCGCCTTGTGTTTTTATAATAAATATAATTTAGTCCCCTCTGGTTGTCCTTGTGTTGTCTCCGAAGAGTGCTGAAATGTGAATTTGTAATCTTAACTGCATTAAACACTAACCTCAAACTTGCCTATTAGTAAAAAAAAAATGATTTGATTTGAAACCTTTTGGGTTGTTTAATAAATATTTCATGAACTGACCAATCTGGAGGCATACAATTTTCTTTGAAGTCGTTTGCAGTGGTGCAATTGATACTTGTACTGCAAAATTGTACTTATGTGAAATGCACAAATGAAAAATACCACGAAGAGTACTAGTTACTTTATTTTGGTAGCAATTTGGATTAAGTGAGACATTTGAGAAAGTAATTGTTTTAACTGAATCAAGTTCTTAACCACAAAGCACATTCTCAGCCCTGTCCAATCAGCAGTTTTGTGCAGGTTTACAAAGGAGCAGAAACTGCAGCGGGAGCTGTGCTTTGGGACCATTGGGACTTGTGCAGTACTTGCATGATTTTGAAACTTGCAGAACTGCAAGTTCTCTAAGAGGTCATGGAGGATCTGAAATTGTCATAGGAGCATTTCCACAGTGAGACTGAATTTATTCTAAATTTTAAGGTTTCCTATAGTTCTTGACCAGGTTTACGCACTGCAGCAGGGCTTTTGGCCCACTCCTCCACACAGATCTCTAGATCTTTCAGGTTTGGGGGCGGTAGCTGAGCAACACATGTGATTTTACTTTTAGATTGTGTCTCACAGTGGAAATGTACCTACGGGGAAGTGGGAGAACTTGCAAAATCGCAGGGTGTTCAAATTCTCAGTATTTGTCCTGGTGGACATGTGTTTGTCATTCATCCAAGGCTTTGGTCAGATCCACTCTGACCACGGGCCCATCCCTCTGCCCCCGCAGCCCAGACAGGTACACCAGTGGCCTAGGCACGTTGCTCGCCCCATCCTGTTTGGTTTGTCCCGCAGCGTCTTTGTGGAGGTAAGTCTGGGTGCAGCTGTCTCTCTTCAGGTGGCTTGAGTTGGTCTGGGTTGAGTGAGTCTGCCTGGTTCGAAGATCGGCCTAATCAGAAAGTGTTATAAAATTTTATTCTATACATCTGTTTGGAATTCAAGCAATTTTGATATAAAGATTTCTAGATAGATTTTAGTCCCAAAAAAACATTTGTAGTGTAGATTACCAGTTTAAGTGCCTTCCTTCGCAGTTCCCACTCGTTCCACTGGTATGTCTTATCTATGTGGCTCTCCACCGGGTGAGTGACAGTCTGAGTGCCACTGGAGCTCTGGGTGATGGGCGGCATCAGATGCTCTCCAGACTGCAACTGTACATAAACCAGTAAGTGGCTGGTCTCAAAGGTCCAGTACTGTGCTAAATTGACGTTTAAAAGGCTTTTAACAACATATCAATGAAAACTATGTTGATTTTTGGGTCACATATTGTTTCACTAGTGCTTCCTGTAGGCTGTTTACCTCCTGAAACCCAATATTCATTACTGATGAGATAAAAATATATTTAAATGAGGGCCACAGAGGCAGACGTGTGTGAGGGCCAGAGGCAGATGTGCGTGAGGGCCAGAGGCAGACGTGTGTGAGGGCCAGAGGCAGGCGTGTGTGAGGGCCAGAGGCAGGCGTGCGTGAGGGCCAGAGGCAGACGTGCGTGAGGGCCAGAGGCAGACGTGCGTGAGGGCCAGAGGCAGACGTGCGTGAGGGCCACAGAGGCAGACGTGCGTGAGGGCCAGAGGCAGACGTGCGTGAGGGCCACAGAGGCAGACGTGCGTGAGGGCCACAGAGGCAGACGTGCGTGAGGGCCAGAGGCAGGCGTGTGTGAGGGGCACAGAGGCAGGCGTGTGTGAGGGGCACAGAGGCAGACTGACCCACTCCTCCACTGCTCTCTGTATTTAGAGATGGAATACAGAGAGCAGTGGGGGAAAAAACAGTCTTCTATACATTTTAAAGTTTTTACATTTGAAGTTCCTATTACATAATACCAGGTTATACCCTCCAGTTCCTATCTATTAGCACCATGTTCCTAACAGCAGTGCTATAAATCTATTGCATAATCTACTTCCCACTTCTTTTTGGCATGATGGAAAAAAAAGTCTTCTCAAAAGAAGACGTCTGACACTGAAATTATTTTTACTTCTAAATTTAAATATATAGATGCCAGTGTAATTTGGGAAACATTTTGAGTGTCTGACCTCGGCGTACGGGGCGATGCAGGAGAACTGTCTGTGTAGGCAGAGCAGCTGGATGAGTTCCGGGCTGCGTTTGGCCCTCTCTGCCACCTCTAAGATGTAGTGTTCTGGAGCTGAGGCGAACTGTAGCGCAGAGTCTCTGGAGCTAAACGCATACAACTTCTCCTTGTATTTCAAAAGGCCCAGTCGTGGGTTACCTGTAAATGACCAATGCATCAACACACAACCCCATAGTGAGTAGAGAGATGGGTTATTACCTGGCAGCAGAAGCCCGTCTCGACAGACCAGCGTATGCCCACAGAAGCCGTTATACTGCAAACTCTGAGGCTCTGGGTGGCTGGAGTGGTCAGGCACTAACCATTCAGTGTTCAAACCTCTCACCTCCGCCTGGTCTATGGGCACTTCTGTGAGAAGGTAACAGTGTAGTAATAGTAATAGTAATAGAGCTAATACTACTAGAGCGACTTAAAGACATAAAGGCACTTCTGTGAGAAGGTAACAGTGTAGTAATAGTAAAAGGCACTTCTGTGAGAAGGTAACAGTGTAGTAATAGTAATAGTAATAGAGCTAATACTACTAGAGCGACTTAAAGACATAAAGGCACTTCTGTGAGAAGGTAACAGTGTAGTAATAGTAATAGTAATAGAGCTAATACTACTAGAGCGACTTAAAGAATATCTTATCTTATCTTATCAAACCTACAGAGAGTGGTTGTGACGGAGCCAGTCCGTCTCCGTTTGTTTGCTGTACAACCACGGGCCCTGGTTCATACGCGTGTGGCAGTGGGCCCTCATATCCGCTGGCAGCCTATGGCCTGTGACCCGGGCCTTTAAAAGGAGGCTCCCTTACCTGCGCTGGCCCTTCTTGCCTCTGACGTCACCCGCTATCTGGGAGCAGTGCAAGCGGCACGAGGACCAGAGCATAAGTTATGATCGGCCAAAAACAACACAAAGTTTAGGCTTAAAGCCAGCGATCGTACCAGCGTGTTAGGTTACCCCCCATGAGTCCGAAGGTTCGCTAGTCCGAAGGTTTTAAAGGTTCACTAGTCCGAAGGTTCACAAGTCCGAAGGATTTAAAGGTTCACAAGTCCGAAGGTTTTAAAGGTTCACTGGTCCGAAGGTTCACAAGTCCAAAGGTTCACAAGTCCGAAGGTTTTAAAAGGTTCACTAGTCCGAAGGTTCACAAGTCCGAAGGTTTTAAAGGTTCACTGGTCCGAAGGTTCACAAGTCCGAAGGTTTTAAAGGTTCACTGGTCCGAAGGTTCACAAGTCCGAAGGTTTTAAAGGTTCACTGGTCCGAAGGTTCGCTAGTCCGAAGGTTTTAAAGGTTCACTGGTCCGAAGGTTCACAAGTCCGAAGGTTTTAAAGGTTCACTGGTCCGAAGGTTCACAAGTCCGAAGGTTTTAAAGGTTCACTGGTCCGAAGGTTCACAAGTCCGAAGGTTTTAAAGGTTCACTAGTCCGAAGGTTCACAAGTCCGAAGGTTTTAAAAGGTTCACTAGTCCGAAGGTTCACAAGTCCGAAGGTTTTAAAGGTTCACTGGTCCGAAGGTTCACAAGTCCGAAGGTTTTAAAGGTTCACTGGTCCGAAGGTTCGCTAGTCCGGAAGTTCCTCATAGGGCTAAAGTGAAGGTGCATAGACGGCATCGGGATGTAGTCAGTCTGTAAAATGCGCACGAAGCACGAAGACACGCACTGGGGCTTTTTGTGCACCAGCTGCTCACAGGTGGCACCGCAAGTTATACTGTGTATACAAAAATAACAAGGGAACATCTGAATCCTCCACTCCATGCCTTCATTTGATCATAAGTATAGAAATACGCGTGATCAGATCACCGTAGGGTTGGTAGTCAAAAAGGAAATTCAGCTTTTGAAGACCTATAAGGTCTTATAGGTTTTGAAGACCTATAAGGCAACTATAAGGTCAAGTTTCAAATTGACCTATATAAGGTCAACTATAAGGTCAAGTTTCAAATTGACCCCTATTTCTTTGTTATTCTGAATGTTTCGCTTCAAAACTGTTCCTCACCTTCACAGAGATGCTTCCTTTCTGCATCACTCTTGATTTCTGAACCCTGCAGGAGTCCATCTAAAGTCTTTTCAGAGAAGATCTGGGCCTGGGACGAAAGAAATGGATGGAGACGCAACGCAAGGTTCCTAAAGATGTGGAGCAGCTCCGCTTCGTCCTGCAGACTACTCCAGTGACGTGAAACAGACCTGAACATTGGCTGGACACACGACAAAGGTCAATGATCACGGAAGAGAAAGCAATCTTGAAAAACGATTATGAGGTGTGCTCACAAAGACTTGCGGAGCAGGTACGGCTCTCTTGGACTTCACCGTATCCTTAAGCATCATCAACCGTGCCATGAGCTCGCTCTTCAGAAGCTTCACCCTCTGGACGCTCTCCCTCACATCAGCCTGACCAGATAAGATAAGATAAGATAATCCTTTATTGTCCCACATGGGGAAATTTCATTGTTGCAACGCAGGTAGATACAGAGGTAGATACAGAAGAAAAGAACAGATCACTTATAGGAAGTTTGAAAAACACTCACAATAGAAGATCTCTTATAAACAAAAACTCCCATTTCCCAACAAGGGATGGAGGGGAAAAAATAATAAAGATAAAAATAAATAAATACATACATAAATACCATTGCATGTGATCACGACAGTAATTGCACATGAATATGTGTATTCATAATATGTAACACATGGAGAATGGGTTATGAGAAGCCCAAACGTGTACTCAGTGTAAAGTAAAGTAAAGTACAAAGTACAAAGTAGCATTCCAAGATGTAACATCAGATTTATAATTTCAACACCAAGCTTTTGTCAGTTATAGACTTGTTCACAGTGGGAGAAGGAACCAAAACATTTACACAATCAATGCCATTGAGTAAATGTACACAATACTTTAAAATGTGGATGGAAAGATCTCCTTTGGTATTCTAGCAAAGAGTTCCTGACACATACATACAAATACATTAACGTTGCAGTGCAGAAAGGTGGAGGGTGCATTGAACACAAGAGATTTATCTCTAAGAGAACCGAGGATGTAAAGAAATATCAAGGTGACCTGGCTATGTCTGGATTTGACTAATGCTTATAAAACATTACCACATAAGCTTGTCCCAGAAGGCAACTAGGGGCATCTCCAGGATTATTTTTGCCGCTTCAAAATGTGTTTAACCTCTGGCAATCTCTGGCAGTTTTAACAGTAGTTGTTGTCGGTCCTGAGGTTGCTGGGGAGGATTGGGACTCACTTTAGTGGGTGATTTTATAGTTAATGGTGATGGTGGCACTTGTTGTGTGTTTTATGTTAAGGTAATGGATTTGTTTGCTTTAATCTTGTTTGTTTTGTCACTTGTAGTATGCCTCTCCCTCCCCAGCCTGAGTGGACCCTCACCAATTCTTAATCAAACCTTTTTATATTCTGTTGTAAATAAAAGCTGCCTTAAGGCTTTGACCCACACTGACTGGCTTGCTTTGTTGTTAAAGCAGACTTGCACCTCTGGAACACCTAACCAGTGTTACATTAGGGACAGTGCAAAATGGAAAGATGAAAAGGTTATGGCAAAAGATGCTCATTTCCACCTGTAAATCATGCAGAATTTTTTTTTAAATATTTTTTGCATGATGTGACTAGGCATATCTACATTTTGACAATTAACGGACAAATCACTACATATTTGGACCTGGCCTGCACTCCAATTTAAACTGTTTGTTTATTAGAATATTCCAATGTCCCACGAAGCCAACCTAATATGTTGTCCGTCTGTGTCACTCATACCATTAGGATGTTGAGGAGGGCTTGGTGCTGGCGGACGTTGTAGAGCGCTTGTCGGAGAAGGTCCACAGAGACCCCCCTCTCTGCAGGTGCAGTGGTCCCAGGTTCAGTGAGGGTCTCCAGAGCAGATGTGTATCTCCACACTAGTCTCTCACAGTCCCCCAGCTCCTGTTCCAGGCCTTTGGGGCTCGCAGGAAGGACCTCCATCAGCGCCTCCGGCACTAGAGAGGTATTATCACAGTCATAAGCAGATGTACACACTTTAACTATAGATAAACTACATCAGGATCATTTGGGTTAAATGTCACAAAAATAAATGGCCCAGAAGCTAAATACTAAAGTTTGATTTAGAACACAACAAATAGTCATCACGGCCCCACAAACTGAAGGCAATGCTCACCTAGGTCCTGGACACTGGGTTCCACCTTGTCCTTGGTCATGCTGGCACGGTTGAAGAGGCGGATCCCTGTCACGAGCATGCTCAGATCTTTCAGCTGCTGCTCTTTGTCTATTTTGAGCAAGGCCATGAACGAGCCCAGTTCTGTCTGAGGGAAGACGCTCTGAAGGGCAGCTGTGCTCAAAAACATTATCAGCAATTTCCGCAAAAAATCCTATAACCAAACTTGCAATTTCTACTTAGGGCTGGTTCAGACAATCCTGTTATATCAACCTGGAATAACGACAGCACCTGAGTCTGGTGCAGTAGCTGTACCTGTGGTCTGGTTTAGGACGTCAGAGTCCCTGGGTGAGCCCATACCGGAGCGCGACAACATGTAGTGGGTAATCTTTTGGTACAAAGTCTCGACCTGGTCTCGTGTCTTCACTCGGCTGTTTGTGATCTCTCGGCTCAGCCGGTTCAGTTTGGACTCCATCATGTCATGGATCTCCGCCAAAAACTCCCCTGCAGAGCACAATTCACACCCTCATTTTGATTATTTGCTATCATAATATAGGGCCAAGCACTGGTATTCTTGAGGGATGTGCCATATTTCCCACAGAGAAAAATAAAGTGGAAGAGATGTCTCTGAAAGCAATTCAAAAGTTGTGGAGCTCCATTTCCTTCTTTCTAGATTAGAAAATTATTAATTTATTTCATTTTCAATAAAAGATGAAAGAAAGTAATACGTTTTAAAAAATGAATGTGGCGTGATATAATTAACAACATCAATACTTACGCCGTGTGGTGTAGTTGAGCTCAAAATAGACCTGCATCTTGACAGTGTCCAGGAATGGGCTACACCTTTCTGTGAGTCTCTGCAGACAGATCTGTGGAGCACACCATAGACCATCATCTGCACTTTCACAACCACAGGAGACATCAGGAATAACATGAACTCACCTCAGTAAGCTTCAGGACGTCCTGTGGCGCCAGTGTACGGTCCACATCGAAGCCATTTTTTGGATCCAATACAACTGCTTTAATCTGAAAAAAACAAGACTTTGAACAAGCGTGGGCCACATCCTTGACCCATCTGAACCATGCATAGGCCCATGTTCTCAAGGCCTCTTATTCTACAGCTTAGTACAGTATAGGTATAACTCCTAAATACAACAAACATATATATTATTTATTTATTTTCAGAGAAAAAAATTGTTTCAGGGGTCAACCACCCGTAATTAGAAACTTCTGTCCTTTCCCCCATGTGTGGACAATAAAGGATTATCTTATTTTTTATCTTATCTTATCTTAGTGTTCAAGATCAGGAGCTCTTTTTGAAATATTTGACTCGAACATAGAACGAACAAAGATAGAACGAACATGTGCAGCAAGTGGTGCCCAAAGTGGTCCATAGAGATGTAAAAAAAAATTAATTAAATAAATAAATAAATAAATAAAAGAGCTGTAGACCAACAACCAAAGCTGCAGGTAAATACATCTATCACTCTGTCAGAATGCTTTTGAATGCACGAATGTGTGTATTTATCATAAACTCTCCTTTGGTATAAAGTCTCACTTTCTGAGGTATGACGTCACAATCCCGAGCTCTAATTCGTATAACTCTTTATTTTACAAACCCTAAAGTTCAGGCCGTCAAAGGACGACCATATACCACATGGTGCATGGGGCCACTTGGCTCCTGAGCCACATTTCTTTTCCATTAGCTCTGGGAGACATAAACCCGGGTCGACTCGAGTAAGACTTTCTAGAGAAACTCACCATGAAAGCCGCGAGCGTCTCTGTCACGTCACATCCGCGCGAGGCGCACAGCTGAACGAGCTCGGAAATGATGTCTCTGATCACGCTTTGGGCTTGAGCTTGAGACATTTTATTTTTTGTCAACTCTCACTGACTTCTTCTTCTTTGGTGTTTTATGGCGGTTGGTATCCAAGTCTTACATTACTGCCTTCATCTACTGTAGTCTTGCGACGTAGATGTCTTTGTTGATGTACTGTAGTCATGGCAACAGTCTCCGCCCCATTGTGAGGCGCTGATGAGTGGCATGGTAACGACCACGGTGGAGCGGAGGAAATCCTCAAGAAAGATAGTTAATTGAACGCAAGAAAGTTAAACAACGTGAGTTGTTTTGTGCTATTTCCTTCTGCAACCAGAAAGGCAGGGGAAATAAAATAAAAAAGGCAAGGCAAGTTTATTTGTAGAGCACCCCAACACCCCAAAGGACAACCCTTTTGTTTTCTCGTGTTTCAGATTCAAACTTAAAGTTAGGTGGGGCAGATTCTATTAGAACTACATTTCCAGTGTTTTTGTCAAGCCATGTTTCAGTTAAAAACATAAAATCAAGATTATAAGAAGAAATAAAATGATTAATTAACAATTATTTGTTAAAACAGCAAGAACATTATGGGTCTATGCATAGATGTAACTGTAAATCTAGTTAGATCTAGTAAAATCGATGTACTCCAGTTTAGAATTAAATACAGTACTTATAAATATAGGCAAAGGTTTAAAATAATTAAAAAAATAAAATAAATAAATAAAAATATACAAATATTCCATATTTGGTAGCATTCTTTTAACAAAACTTAAAGGTAATTTGAGATCAATTTATCCAGCATATTCTTTAGCTGTACCTAACAGTTGCTTGAAAATAAATCTATATTTTGTTATGTTCTAGCCTTATTTCCTAATAGATTTGTAATGGAATGTTATGTCACTGTTGGAAATGTCATGCAACAATGTTTTCACAGTTAGAAGAGTTAAGGTCTTTGTAATCATAAAGAACAATATAATGTCGTGACACATATTCATGTGCAATTACTGCCATGATCACATGCAATAGTATTTATTTATTTATTTTTATCTTTATTATTTGGCCGTGGCTGGAGAGCCGCGGCGCGGTCAAATGGCCGCGCAGTTTCAGGGAATGCATTTCCCTTATAGCCCGTTATAGCCTCATGGCTAACCAAACCCTAACCTTAACCTTAACCCTAACCTTAACCCTAACCTTAACCCTAACCCTAACCCTAACCCTAACCTTAACCCTAACCTTAACCCTAACCCTAACCCTAACCCTAACCCTAACCCTAACCTTAACCCTAACCCTAACCCGCGGCATTTCCCTTATAGCCCGTTATAGCCTCATGGCTAACCTTAACCTTAACCTTAACCTTAACCTTAACCTTAACCTTAACCTTAACCTTAACCCTAACCCTAACCCTAACCCTAACCCTAACCCTAACCTTAACCTTAACCTTAACCTTAACCCTAACCCTAACCCTAACCCTAACCTTAACCTTAACCCTAACCCTAACCCTAACCCTAACCCTAACCCTAACCTTAACCTTAACCCTAACCTTAACCCGGCGCGGTCTAAAACTGCTCTCAAACGCGATCAAATAGCGGCGCAGTTTCAAGAGCCACGGAGCGCGGCCGGCACAAAAATAACATGGCTTTTTCGGCCGCGCGCCGCGGCTCTGTAGACACTCGCTTATTGTTTTTCCCATGAGACCATTTTGTCAGGGACAGTGATTTTTGCTGTGCACGGACCATCAAGACTCTTCATAGAGCTGGGCCCGGCTAAACTGAGCAATCGGAGGAGAAGGGCCTTAGTCTGGGAGGTGACCTTCTAAAGTCTAAAGAAGATTGGGAAAGAATAAAGTCTAAAGAATAAAGTAGATGGCGGTCTCTGTGTAGAGCAGAGAACCTTCCAGGACATTCAGACCATGAGGAACAACATTCTCTGGTCTGATGAAACAAAGATTGAACTTGCTGGCTTGAATAGCAGGCGTCATGTCTGGAGGAAACCAGGCACCGCTCATCACCTGACCAGTACCATCTCTACAGTGAAGCGTGGTGGTGGCAGCATCAGGCTGTGGGGGTGTTTTTCAGTGGCAGGAGATGGGAGACTAGTCAGGATCAACAGAAATGTGAATGCAGCAGTTACAGAGACATCCTTATGAAAACCTGCTCCAGAGGCTCTGGACCTCAGACTGGGGTGAGGGATCATCTTCCAACAAGACAACGACCCTAAGCACACAGCCAGGAGAACAAAGGAGCAGCTACAGGACAACTCTGTGAATGTCCTTGAGGGGCCCAGAGCCCAGACTTGAACCAAGCTGAACATCTCTGGAGATATCTGAAAATGGCTGTGAACAGAAGCTCACCATCCAACCTGAAGGAGCTTGAGAGGTTCTGCAAAAAAGAATGGGAGAAACTGCCCATAAATAGATTATAGCATTATACTAAAAAATACTTATATAAAAAAAAAGACTTGAGGCTGCAATTAGTACCAAAAAACTTATGTACATGTGCTTTATTGTTGTTTTTTATTTTTAATACACTTGATACACAAAGAATTGATACATCTTTCTTTCACATTGTTATTATGGAGGTTTGATTGTAGTATTTTATGTGAACATTACACTAGAGCAGTTTACAGTGCACTCAAAATAGTGGAGCAGTATTAGATTAAAACATCTGATTCATGGGATTGTGGCTGAGCTGTTTTGTCAAAATGAGGGGACAAAGGGATTTGAATAAAATATTAAGCTCACTTGTGTCTTGTTTTTCCATGGTTGTTGAGGATATGGCAGATTCTGAAGAGGCTAATCCTGGTTTATTTACAAGGTTGTGTTTGCAGTGACATATTGGCCCTCTGAGCCTAGTTTCTGTCTACTACTACATCCAAATTTGGCAGAAGCCACAGCAGATGTCACAGCAATATTACATAAGAATAATAGCCTGTGCGGAAGTCTCACCAGCCTCTGACTGCTGTAAATATGTCACTAAATCTTGCATATAAATCAGAAATTTAAAGGTAAATAGTATCTAACCTATATAAGTGAATGAATTATCTGCACAGCCATGTACTAAATGTATTAAAAATAAGTGCGAAAGAGAGGGTAATTTTATCCTGACAGCCGAACAATGGGAACACATATATTTCTCGATGGAGTGAAATGAAAAATCAAAAAATGACACAAGTTCTGTCAAAAAATATAACATGTCAAAGTGCTCACTACTCACAGGGTAATACGAGGTGTTGGAGAAACTGGCTGCCAAGTGGCCCAGTGTTACCATGTGTTTTGGGACTGTCCTACTGTTCAGAGACATTGGACTGAGATTAACAAAGACCTCCTGTCAATTTTGGACGCCATCCACTTGATTACAGAACTATGTATTTGGACTTCAAAATTCCTGCCATGGACACAATAAATGGATATCTCTGGAACATTCTTCTGGCTGCAGGGAAAAAGGTCATCACAAACAAATGGATGACTCAAACTCAATCAACACTCAAGGACTGGACCAACGTTATAATTGACATACTTTTTTGTTGTTGTTGGAAAATTACATTTGGACTAAGTTTGAAAAACAAATGTATTAGACTTACACCTGTCATTGTGAGATCGAATCTGGCTCCTCATTTCCTGCTACATTGTCTACGGGCCAAAAAATCCTTAAAAAATATATTAAATTATATCTTCTTCCCCAAAGTGAATTAATACCACAGATTTATAAAAGATAAACAATTTAATAAAAAAAAATTAAAGATACATTTAGTGTACATTATAATAATTTCAAACCACAAAGAAAGCAATCCACAAGTCTTACCAGCCTGTGCATTTGGGAATAGCATCAAAGCAGTTTTGGCTGATGTCAAAACCTATTTTGCAAAACCCTATTGACAAAAAGTATGATGATAAAATGAAGATTTCAAATACGTATTTTGGATGTCCTTGTGAACTTTTGTGGCTACTTAACGTTTACCGGTATATTACAGATGTGTATTTATTGCAAAAGTTACATTAAATTCATATTTCATGTGTTTAAAAACATGTACATATTTCATCACAAAGCAAAAGACAAAGTTGGTGAAGACAGAGTTGTACAATGTGAGATCGTGACGTCACCAGAAGTGTTCCTTCACTTGGAGGAAACATGAGGAATCGTGAGTGCATGTCCGCTTTATGATCAGCCAACAACACACAATCCCACTATTGAGAACAATGCCTTTTCAGGATTCAGATGTTATTGCATGTCTGAACTACTAAATCTGTGAGAAAAGATCTCCAGTTAGTGAAAAGTAGTAATGATATAGGAAAATCATCTCAACAACTCTACAGATGCAGACTTCACAGACACAGTTGTATCTATTTTTTTCAATCTATTCATCTCTATTTCCTTATCTTTGTGACATAATTGTCTATACTTGGGTCTGCTTGGTCACTCAGGAGTTATGTCTCCTGTCCTGGCTGTCACAAATAGATGGACCAGTAGACCACGTTGAAGAAGATGTAGGATGCGGGGAAAACGATCCGTGAGTACTTGTCAATGGCGTGCGTATCAATCCACATGGAGTTGTAAGCACTGGAGCCCACATGCCCCGTCACCTGGTCATTTTCCATGGCCAGCTGCACCAGCATTCTCTCCCGCTTCAGACCATTCTCCTCCGGCAGGCCATAGTGCCCAGTGGTGTTGGCATCTACCTCGCTGTAGCTGGACGACAGCATGCCGGGATGAGCCAGGCCACACGTACACGGCAGCTGAAGTCACACAGGAAACGCAAATGCAGTTCACCATTTGGTAACAGGACAGGGCTCTACTTCAAATTTCTATACATTCCAATTAACTGTTGAATTAGGCAAATTTTAAAAGTAGCATTTGTATCCATGGGTTTCAGAAGATTTTACGAACCATTGTTGTAGAAATGAACAATTCAAGATAAAATATATGAAACCTTTTGAAAGCTCAAAAGCCTCCAAAAAGTGCCTAAAAACAGGAAGACGATGTGACTGAAACCCATGAATAGCAGATAGCAGGGCTATGAAACTTGTAATGTAGTTTCAACCTCTATAAATATATTTTTAATATATGTATGATATGTATAACACAGGGGTGTTCTAGACACACGCAGGAAGCCAGAGTGCCAAAAAAAAAGGTCTGAAGCTCGCATTTTTTGGCCTTGTCTAGCAGTTATCTTTTCTACCTAGTTTTAGATATTATTGCCTTTGTATGAAAACAAAACTCATCTAGCAATACCTGTTTTTCGACAAGTATATTCAATTATGACTCTTATTTCAAAATTCCTGATGATACTCACACTTTCACGTAGCTTTCTCTCTTTGCGCTCTTGTAGGGTGGACAGGTAGTTAACGGCTGCATACTCTATCACAGACAGGAAGACAAAGACAAAGCTGATCCATAGGTAGATGTCCACAGCTTTGATGTAGGACACTCTGGGCATGGAGGCGTTGACTCCGGTGATGATGGTGGACATGGTCAGCACCGTGGTGATTCCTGCACACATAACAATACACCACCTGAAGTAGAAGTGCCAGTGTAGCCCATAAACAGACTATTGACTGTTTATGCGACTGCCTCACCCAGAGGCACCCTGGCGGGGACAGCCCGGCGGTCGATCCAGAAGGACACCCAGGACAGCATGACCATGAGCGTGGCGGGGAAGTACGTCTGCAGCAGGAAGAAGAAGATGTGGCGCCGCAGAGTAAAGTTGATGTACAGACGGTTGTACCAGCCTGGACACAGCAAGGTAAGCACTTATCTAAATCTTCTTTGTGGAGGAACATGTGGCTGTGGCAGAGGAGCATGATTTGTTCATGTGTGTGTGCTCAGACCTGTGCTGCTGTAGAAGGCCAGTTTGGTGGTGGTGTGGAACTTCTGGATGCGAAACTGGGACAGAGAGATCTTCTCGTCAGTGCTCAGAGAGCGGTTCCCTTCTTTCCAGTACAACATCAGATCATCATCGGTGTATGCATCTGAGCACAAACATGTGAGCTTTCACCAGGACGTCGTACACATGTGGATAAAGTAAGTGTCTATGTTTGTTTGTAAAGTATGTGTATGTCTTTAGAATGCGTGTGTCTGTACATTGTGAGTATGTGGTATACGCACAGCTCTCAATCTCCAGGGAGCAGGTCTGCGTGTCCAGGGGGAAACGACTTAGATCCATGTTGCACATGGCGGTCACTGTTACCCTGTTAAACAATTAAGGTTACTGCTTGTGTGTGTTTACTCATTCCAACGGATTGTTTCAGGGCTAGTTAACCTGAACTACAGTTGAGCAGGTCCACCTGAAGGCCTGTCTGAGGGATGTAGTGCAGATTTAGTTTGCAGCAGAGATGATAAAATGAAAATACATAATCCTGCTCACAGGATCAGCACGGCCGTCTGTGGGAGTCTGAAGCCCCCCCTCCAACTCCCACCCACCTCCAGTGGAGTGTCACTGTCCAATCCGCCCCCCAGATTAACCCAGCCATGTGATCAGCGCCTTATCTACTAGTTACTATCCTCTCTGCTGTTCCGTATGCAGAGCATGTCCATGTCTGATGGAGTGAGTTTGACAGGTTAAAAAGCGAGTCAAAGATTTAAAATTCGTCATAAGACACTATTTTCACCTTTTATTTCACTATTGTGGTCAAAACTGGATTCAGTACAAAAAGTATAAATGCTAAAAATGTATATATGACCTGTTGAAAATGTTTATTTCTATTGGCTGGCGGAAATGTGTGATATGCGCCTGCGCAAAGCTTTCAGTGTTCTTTCCTGAAATTAAACGGAAGAGTAAGGACGTGAACGTCTCTGTCCTTCATTTTCTCATTCAAAAAAGCAACCACGTACCTCTCCCAAACTGTCGAAGCAGAGGGCGCAACATGAGCGCGTGGTGCTGAAGAGTATGTGTCATAATGAAGATTAGACTGGGGATTTTATCCTGATTATTAGCCACCTGCTTTCACTCATATGTCTCTGTCTTATCATCAATAATTATATTAAAATGGGACAGTAGGCTGTGGCCGCTGCCATGTGATGTGCCTTGTGCCAATTGGGCGACTGTGCTGTGAGTGGAGCGTTGAGCGGTGGGCCAGCTGTTCCTCTGAACGTGGATTACTGACTGCACTGCAGACCCGGATGACTCTCCAAAATTAAAAAAGGTCAGCTGCGTAGCATTTGCACTAGTAATTGGCACAGTCTTATCATGAACACACATCTTGTGGAACAGCAGCTGGTGAGCGTTTGTCTTGAAGGGCCAACACACCACTAACAGCCTAACCTCCTCTCACTGTTCCTGGTGAGAACCAAAATATGTATTCAAGATGGACAGATGATTAATAGTAAAGATGGCACTGCAACTACTGAAATATGATGATTTATAATCACTGGACAATGTCTGGAATACATCATGAGCCCGACTCTCTTTGACTGGCCCGACTTGCTCTATACTTATAGCATATTTTCATCTGCAAGTGTTCTCGTGTCTCTTATGTTGCTTGTGCCAGAGGAAGGAGTGACTGACCTAAGGCTGTAGAGCACTTTGCCATCAGGATACACCCGCAGCATCACGTTCTCAGTGGTGGTGTCATGTGTGAAGGACTTTTTGGAGTGGACAAAGAACATATCCGGGACCCAGATCTTCTTGACCAGCCGCCCATCAAATGTCATGCTCTGGTTGTGGTTGCTATGAAATGACAGGCGCTTATCCCTCCAATAGTGACGCAGGTACAGTGTCATGGTGAAGTCCTTCAGAAAACAACATCCTGTTAGATATATTTTCACAGACACAATTAAATATTGAGGAGTAGTCACAAACACAGGAGAAAATAAACTTGGTGTTCTGCCACAGTAAGCAGCAGAACTCTAATTTCTTATCTTTATGAACATTTTCCAGCCACTGTGGCATACTTCTTTAAAGTGCCTATGGAAGGTGAGGTTCATTTTCTCTAGTTGAACTATTAAGCGTACACTTTACCTGTTTTTCCATTTTTCTTTGTTGTTTGAAAATACCAGAATCTGTGCAATATTAAATGTTTTGTCAGATTACATTGACTCATCATAAATCAGATTTTTTAAATGCATTTTACGTTCAACGTAACCTCAACTAATAGCACTAAGTACTTTTTTACTCTTTCACTAGCAAGGACCACAACCTCAGGACTTGAACGCAGACTGATTTTTTGCCATTTGCCATTTTGTGGTTTCCAAAGATGAAAGCTGCAGACTCCCGGACCTCAATACCCCCATCTAGATATAAAACAGAATAAACAGAAGAGGGTGGGCGAGAGGGGCATGAAGACTCGAACACTGACGTGTGTGACCTGGAACCATAAATAGTATAGCCACCGGAAGGATGAGGTGTTGTCCTGAACTTAAGATAAAAATGTATTACTTGAGTAATTATTTGTGCAACTACTTTGGACTAATAATAATATAATATAAAAGCAATAATTAAGCAATAATGGTTTATTTTTAAGTAACGTTACTCCTACTCGAGTTCACATTTTGGCTACTCTACATAAATTAATATTTTAAAACATCCAGAAAAATATGCTCCTTGTGCATTAATTTCCCCTGACTTCCATGGAAGGAATTCAGTTCTGTTTTGGATGCCAATCTACCAATGTCATCAATATATTTTCAAACTCAAGCCACTTTAGGGTATTTCCTAATACCTCAGGACACAAAACATACATTACAGTGGTCCACGATATGATGCATATCCAGAAACTCGTAACCCGTGGATATTCCTTCAAACCGTTGTTAATAATGTACCAAAATAATGTTTTATTGCAGATAGAATAACAAAATGCACTGTAATTTCTTCTTACAATGCATGTATACATTCAGAGTACAACTGTCATATGAATTGGTCACATTTCCAACCCAATCAGTAGGTTCACAAGTGTATAAAAGTATCACGATACAGCACCTCGTATTGATACATGCATTGTCATGAAGTTCTTCATGATATATCCCCATATCAATATTTTTATGTCCAGAATTTTTCACACACCGCCACAAATCTGGTTTATAGTTACCTCAGCTATTATCCCCCCAAAGTAAATCATAATTACTGTAGAAAGCATGAAAACCTGTCTTAGGCACTTTATGACTACTATAGAAGTAAATGTCAACACTAGTCATATTCAAGTGTACAAACTAAGATCAAATTTTACCATGTCAACTTCAGATATGGCGTCGAGACTTTCTACCTGGACATCCACTCCAACTGGAACTGCGGGGCCTGAAACGGCACGAAAGCAGCGTTACGTAACAAAAGAATGAAAGCAGAGGGGAGACAGATGTGGCCCAGGTAATTCTCAAACCCACAGATTATCTCCAGCTCAAGGTCGTGACCCCTTTTTCTAAACCTTTTTGTTTTAACTGTAACTTGAGCTCATTTCGATCCAAATCCTATAAAAGCTGTGATACAGATTGCCTAAAAAAAGCCACAAAGCAGAGCAATAATCCTGGATGATATCATGGAGTTAATGTCCAAATCTTTAAATGTGAAGTAATTATGAGTATTGTTCGTTGTGAATCGGTGAGTTTGTATGTGGCAGAGCAGCTCTCAGTCCCGTGTCTTATAACCTAGAGTGAAAACGCTTGCATGGAAATTGTCGGACTAGATTACATTTTTGTAGTTACTCACCTCCAAAGCCTGGTCTCATGGTGAAGTCGTGGTCATTGATCCTCAGCAGATGTTCTGATTTGGTGCCCTGTGCTTTGGTTATGTCTGAACTTCTCTTATTGACCGGACTGGAATGAACAACAACACATTTACTCTAAGTCACTAATACACAGTGAAAATTACATAATTTATCAAAACGTCCTTCTTCTTCATCCTTGAATCAAACTGTCTGACTCACTGGCTAAAACTAAAGACGACACAGAGAACTCCTTTGAACTCCTGAAAACAGTGGACAGCTCCGGAAGACTCTTGTCCTGGGAACACCTGAGCCGTCACTAACAGTTACTACTCTGCTCTCACTGTGTTTGTGGATGACAGGACAATAATCTTACGAATTTCCTAATTCTGAAGGATAAGAATGGATTATATTGGGCTTAAGTCAAATACACGGAAGAAGCTCGCCTCACACAATGGTCTGATTAAAATGTTGACTGTGGCTCTAAATCCAGTTTAATCTGAAGGAGAGGGCTCTAATTGGACCAAAAAACTCCTGTTCCTACCTGCCAACCTTTCCGTTGGACTCCTCTGATGGCGCCATCTCCCGCTTTGACCTTAAACAACGACCAAATCACACAATTCAGTTATGTAATGTGCAAGTCCCCTGGGTAAACTTAGAACATAAACTTCGATCTGTAAGAATGTGTCAATGTATCCCATTCTGTGCACATTGACACAAGAGTAGAAAATCAGGATGTCAGAGGCTCCGTTTCATCAAGCGTGTTTTATTTGTGGATGTTCATGTCCTGGATACAAAAGCTTATACTTGCACAGTGATTTGTCACATTTTTTCTTCAGATGCCCCTCGTGTCATAACAACCATGGCACTAAAGGAGACATCATGATTCCAGGAGATACAATGACATTATGCACTGTCCCGAGTAGAGGCCAAACCAACAGTGGTCCCTAGTTTTATAGATGTAACAGCAAAACTGCTCACAGCTGCAGCTCAGGACATTTGAAGGACACATTGCTGAAGGCTTGATAGCACAGAGGTCAAAGGGCAGGATCACTCAGAGCTTGTGCCACTGGTGGACTTTTAGAAAACTTTAGGACACTCAAATGGCGGACAGTGTTTATTTAGCGCATAGTGAGAACTCTTTAGCATTTGTTTGTGATGAAAATGGAACTGCACGCCTCTGGACTGACAATCTACCCTTTTCACTCTCAAAACCACTTTCAGGTTAAAGTACTTTATGTTGCTGAGCGACTGTTTTGAGTGGATTGCTGAAAAAAACATCCAACATTGAAGAACTTGTGTCTGTGTCCGGACCGTTGCCACATCTCCCAAACTGCTCTTCAAACATATCTTGTAGACAACAAACACGTGATGCTGATGGATATCGACTATCCCGATCACTATATTCAGAAAACATTTTACAATGTATCAAAAATTTGCTAAATATATCACCTTAGATGGAACTTTATTTCAATTTTAATCCGTTTTTTCACGTCCTTTTCTTTCTTTTCCGTGGACATATATATTTTTCACACATATCTCCAAATCAACAACTGTAATATAACCAGTAAATCTTTTATACCTTCTCCCGTGATTGTACAACTGTGGTCTATTCCGTATAAATTGGTTGGAACTGGCTCTGTTGTGTTTTGTCTCATCCAAGACCCTTGACAAGTTCTTTGATAAACAGATTGCACACAGTTCTTGAGCTGTCGAAGAGTGGATCAGAACCATGTGTCAATCACAGGGGACAGACTGCAGCGGCTTATCCAGGTATTTCAAGTGATTTGGATATAACTGTGATCGTTTCAAGTGGAGCTGTTTGTTCATTTTTCAGTTTTAGTGCCACTGTTTATTTTAATTCTAAAAAGCTTCAAAGTAACGTTAGCCATTACTTTCCAGTTCTCAAAATCCTGTAATATCCCACAGTGAAGCTTTACATCGCACACATTCCCCGTTATTTAAACAACCTCTCATCATAATGGAGTTGTGAACAATAAAAGTACAGCTGATGAACCCTGGCTTTCAGTCGCAAACAGCTCTGAGCGAGTCGTCAGATGGACTAAGCTTCTCAAATTTGATTTTGTCGACAGATGCCTAGTATAAAGACAAACACTACAGGATTAAACCAGCCCCAGCATACTCCAACTTTGTGCTTACCCAAAATGCCTTTAATTGCTGTTCTTCCTTTTTCCAGGATCAACTCTCATCGCAACAACAATAGCAATAATTCAGAAAGCACATTAACGCAGTCAGATTAGATTGCATCATCAGAATAAGTGATTTTCAAACAGGCACATGTCACCTTTTTACTGTTGCTCAGATTGCACATTCACCAGTGCGTTGTAGAAAAGCGATGCTAACAAATGTTGGTCTATTGAATTGTGCATCATATGTTCACAGAAAAAGCTAGTGATATGAACTGAAATATAAATGTCTACATCTGCACTTTGCAAATTAAATTTAAATTTAAATGAAAATCAGACCTGTCTTTTAAAAGGCAAACTAACCTCAGAGAAATGTAGTAATTCATGAATGAAACACATGTGTCGATCAGCCTCATCGTCAGGAGTTGATGACAAATGAGTACTCTTTGTGTGGATAAACTTGAGCCTAGTGCAACAGGTATGACCGTGCACAATAGTTTATAGCAATGTACACAGAAATAATTAAATATGCTTTTCATTCCTTGTCTCCTGTTACAACCACAAAGATCTTGAGTTGAGGCTAGTTTACTGACACACGCAAACACCTGCATATTGCGCCCCCTTTTACTCTGATTCTTAGCCTACAGTATGCTTGTAATCCTGGCTTCTCACCTGACATGTCTGTAGGGCTGCAGCGGGGCCCCTGCGCGCTTCTGGCCGCTGGCCCCGAGTCCCAACAGGAGCAGGATAAGTACGAGCACATCCGTGTGCATGGCCGTCCTGAGCTCCACACACCTGCCGAAGTTCTCTCAGGGGCCGCTCAGTCCGGGCCCGCGTCCCGCTCTGCTCTCGCGGACATAGTGCGCGTGGACTGCGGCTTTAATCTATGAGAGGGAGAGTTCCACAGAAATCCTTGGCGTCAGCGCGCGCTCATCCTGACGCACGCGGGGCAGAATTAGTGCGCGCGCTCTCACTCTGACCTGGTCCTCTCAACATCAGGAGGGTGCAGAGCTTCTGGAATGAGGTTTTGAGCTTGAGGGCCCACCATAGTTAGCCATGATTCATTCATCAACGTACATAACACTGTAGATGTGCCTAGTGCATATTTGCAACTTATGAGTTCATATTTTAGCCAGGCATATTGCAGTCTGGAGTGCTCAGTCTGACGCTCCCACAGAGAGCACTACATGAGAAAAGTGCCTCAAACTGAGATCTCATCCACAGGAGAGCACCTCCAGTCAGAGCCCCCCTTAACTCCACACAAAGACAGCACATATCACAAGAGGGGATGCCTGGTCTGAGGGGTGAGCGCACTGCACCACAAATAGGCCTTTTCTCCCTCCATGCATCCATATCATTGGGTAATTCGATTTGAACATAGGCTACAGGTGTATCTGGCCTGACTTATTTTGTCAAGTTTGAATGCATGATTCAGTTAGACAGAACCACGAGACCTCACAGCACCGGGGAAGCTGCCTGCCACTGTGAACCACCGTCAACAAAATCGTCTGAAGTTTACGTGTTTGGTCCGCATTTAATTTAGGCTTTTGCGCAACCTACTGTACAGTCTTTGCTACTACAGAACATGGCTCTGCTGAACTGAGGAGACCCACGAGGAGACTGGACACAGCACTACGTGAATATGATCTGATCAGGATTCATAAAAAAACATTTGTGTGTGTGATTTCAATATCATTTTTTATTTTTTGTAACCTGCAAACGATCCAATAACAGGGAAATTACCACTTATGGTTAAAATGAGCCATTGACTGAATGCTTGATTAAATAACCATCAAAGAAATGTGGGTAAATGGCACAAAAAAAGAGAAATGGGTCCCCTCCCACACAGTACATGCACATTTTGTATTAATCTGGATTTGATGAAGATAGTCTTGTGTCATTTAGATGTGCCCACAAATCCCAATAGGCCGTTTTAATAACTGCAAAATGGGCTGCTGTAGAACAGACAAAGGTGATTCTCCGTCTGAGTTTCTTCATTACACAGACTGATTAAAGGCTTTGTCAAATAATACTGACCTCTCTGCCCTATTACAGAATGGGGAGTAGAAAAACTAGTCTGGCACGCCAAAAAAAGCATCAAATATCCTGGCCACATTATGATGGAGTGGAATGAGTACTATAAACCATCCTGGTGGGCCTGCTATGGGCTGTTGTCTGATAAGTTTACATTACAGACTTTTTATGGGTCCCTTTCCTGTGTTTGGGCCTGGGACCCTTTGCCTCTCAAATCCAGTGCACACAGGCAAAAAAGTGCAGACAATCTATAATTTAAAATAGGCAAGTTCTTCATAAACTTCAGGACAGTGTCCTTTTTTTCCTGTTGTCACATGGGAAACTGTTGAATGTAAGAGTAAAGGATGATTCTTTATTTAAATACCAGGATGTTTTTTTTTATTAAGAAAGCAGTATGAAAGTCACACTTTCAGTTGCCAGACAGTCCTACAAACCGGCAACTATGCTAATTTGTTTTTTGCTATTTATTTATTGATTTGAAAAGAATATATTACTGACAAACATCAAATGGTTGAAAAAAAACAGGTGGCATCCTCACCACCAGGCCATGTTATGAGTTACGTCTGTAGAAACAAAGTGCTTTTCCATGTATCTTTGAATGATAAAAATTCCAGTAATTATAGGCTTTTATTTCAGGTTTTTTATTGGCTGAAATGGTGCTTCAATAGGTTGCGTTCAGAATTCTGTGATGTTTAACAACTCTCACATTGCAGATTTGTTGACCTGGTTTATGGTTAATATCGTTGCAATTACTGGGCCTATCCACATGAAGCAGAAACTGGCCAACATGTTATCTATGGCAAGGTTTTGTAATACTGTACCTGACATAAAATTAAATGGTTCAATATTTCTTTCAAAAACAGTGAATCTTCCCTAGACCAAGGAAATTAGGCCATCCTCAAATTCTAGAACGTGAAAACAAGCTGAGACAAAAGAATCAGTTAAAGTGAGAATATGTGTTGATGTTTTGGTACTTGCACAATGATAAAGACATGGAAGATTAATCTGTGACATGTACAAAGCTCTATTGTTGTGTTTGTCATGTTTGGAGTGCCATTTTTGTTAAAAACTAATTTACTGGGGAACCTCAGTCACACTAATATTTGTTGATGAATAATCACAGATATTTATGATTCTTTTTGTTATATTTTCAGAGCAGCAGAGCTAACCCTAACCCAGAGTTGGTCCGGTTACAAAAAGTTGGTGTGTTTAATGAACTCTTTGTATATTAATGTCAGTCTGTTCATCTGCAGTTAAAATGACGCACCATTGTGTTATGACTATTTACTTACTTTCTTTTAAAATATATACATTTTTAGAATGTTGAAATCCACCATGGCTTAGTATTTCTTTCCTGTGTGTGATGCTCTTGTCCATTTCCTCTTTTGATTTGACCTTACATTGGTGAGCATACTTAAATAGTTTGTGTAGTGATATTTTGATAGAACAAAGCAGTCATAGTAAAAAATAAAATGCATAAATAAATAAATGAATGGTGTAGACTTTGGGGAATATTTATCATAAAATTCTATTCAATTTTAGACAAGATTTAGATGAATTATTCTTGAGTCTCGTAGGATAGGGGTTCCATTACTCTTCAGGCTAAGACCATCCAATCAACTCAGTAACATAAAATAGACATCTGTAAATCATTTATTTGTGTACATTTTAGTAGTTTGTTATGTCTTCTAATGCAATTCCACTAAAACATACTGTTATAGATGTAATACAGTGTCATCATTTTAGAATTACAGGGAGGTCCTGACAACCACTTTGGGAACTACTATTGTAGGCAAGCAAAAAAGAAGCAAAAAAATAATGTTTATATTACATTTTCATGTGCTATAATCTGCACTAGAGCAAAGTATACCCCCCAAATAATTTTAGACTACTCTCTACACGAAAAGCTGTGACTGTGCCCTGACTCAGTGATGCACAAGTGATGCATGTGTCCTCCAAAGTGCACAATTTGTAAGTTTGAAATGAGCAATTGTAAAGTTGCTTCAAGCAAAGACATTGTGTCCTTTTAGGCTCACATTTAGCATACAACTTTTATTATGTTGACACTTGGTGGTCTTTTGCAGTTACATTTGTTAGTGTTTGAGACTGAAAGGGCCTTTTTGTTCATGTTTGTTACAACACGGTCTGTCTTGTATCTTTCTGTTGATAATTCCCATTCTCCTATTCCTGCAGCCACCTGCAGACTAACAACAATGCTGCATCCTCCACAATTAATTAAAGACATGTTATGCCTTTTTTCTTGGTATATAGATTCAAACTATAACATATGACGAGTGTTTGTTCACTGTAAACTAAACTGCAATATTATTACTAGAAACAGTTCCATTGAACTGATAGTCCACACCATCTTCATAGTGGCATTTCACCGTAACAAGCAACAGCTTTCTGTGTTTTTTTGGAGCAGTAGGCGGAGATAGGGGGTAGGAAATCAGATACATTTGTGGACACTTAAGGCAAGTGTCCACAAGTGCAAATACAAGATTACTCAAAGGTCCAGAAATAAATTGTATTGTCTCCTTTAAACTATCCGTGGGTTTCAGCGTGATGAAGTCTGGATGAAGTAGCAGCTAAACGCGAACGCGCCTAGATGAGGGTCATTGGGATGACGTTTGGCATTTTAGGCGAACTACTTTTAACTCTTCTAACATCATTGATACAAAATAAACAAACACAAACTATTAACGTATATGGCAAGACTGCATCAATTGAGAGCAAAAATAGTAACAAAATTAAATAAAGTAAAAAGGATTTTATTCTGAAAATACATCATCTTCCTGTTTACGTTTCTTTCATTTACGTCAGGCTCTTTAGTGTCGGTAGAATTTCTCGAGCATAAGTAAGATCGTGTTTGAAGTGTTGTCCTGCAGGAGACCGAGGACCGTGGAGCCGTGTGTTCGGCTCGGTCACGGAGGCGGAGGCCGTTAAGAGTCTCTTCATCGCATTAGGACATTAAGACCATAACACAAGGCTAGCTCTGCTAACTGCAAACCACTGCCGCTAGCTAGCTCGCTAGCACCATCCCAAAGATCACCTGCAGCCGGGAAATGGCCTCTAACATGGAGCGTAAATACAACCTCAAGAGTCCAGGTGAGCTGCTTTAAACCTCCATGAGAGTCTACATTCTGGTGGTATCTTCAGTCCTTTTAAGAAGCTGTCAACTGAACTCACAACACTTCAGTTGGAGGCATCGAGTTAGTTACACACAAATAAGCTCGTACTTGTAATTACAACATGGGACATTTGCAGTTATGACAACAGTTAGTGATGAGCTTCAGATGGAGAGTGTGAGATGGGCCTTTGACTTCAGACGTTTATGAGTTTATATTTGCCTCAGTAGCATTAAGCATATATTTGAGATTGAGGTTATGCCACGTCTCATTTAAGAGAGCAGGTGTTTGCACCTCCCACAGTCTCACTTCTCATTCACACTTTCATTTCTCCATTCTGCTGCTGCTGTTCTCTGAGAATACAAGGGTTTGAATGGTCCATGGCTTTCAGAGTGATGAAAATCTATATTATTGTCGTCATTATTATTAAGGGTTATCTGATGTAGGTATCTGTATTTGATGAAAGTTATCAAAGGGAGGCGGGATCAGGAGCGCATTTAGTGCCTCAACCAATCCATTGCAAGTGTCACTGAGGCGATATCATTCTGAATTTGCATAAAGTTGACTTCAGTTCATCTCTGCTGCGCTCCATTTGTCTGAGCTCAGTGACTGGAGCTAGACGCTCGAGTCGCTCGAGTCGCTGCTGGAGTTTAGTGTAAACATCACACGTTCATGTTTGCCCGGTGCAGTGGAGGAGGAGTTATACACATAGACTTTGAATATAAACTGGACACCTTGGCGCTGCAGGGTGAATTTACCTTTGGGCCAGTAACAATATGTGTGTGTTCACGGTGCAGAAAAACGAGCCGATTCATGGACTTTAGCTTCCTGTTCATAAGTGACATTATGAGGACTTTTATCTCTTAAAATTAATCATGATTATTGGCAAAAAGAAAGGAATTTTTGAAATTGTATTTTTTTTATTTTTCAACTTGTGTTAATGATCACAGTTAACCTGACTATCATTTTTTAAATAAAATATAATGGCCACAAATAGATGTAATAATATAAACAAAAGCTTATTGGCGCTTTTAAGTGTTATATCAGTTATTAGTGGTAACGCGCAAGGGCGGGGCTTGAGCCTTTGAGAAAATAAGCTTTCTTTTGGCTCAAAAACAAACAGCTTTGTGAAGAATAAATACAGGCACTGGCACTACCTCCCCTTCTCTCCTCTCTTTCTCTTTCTCTTTCTCTCTCTTTCTCTTCTCTCCTCCGTCTCTCTCTCTCTCTCTCTCTTTCTCTCGCTCTCTCTCTCCGCTCTGTCTCTCGCTCTCTCTCTCCTCGCTCTGTCTCTCCTCTCGCTGTCTCTCCTCGCTCTGTCTCTCCTCGCTCTGTCTCTCCTCTCGCTGTCTCTCCTCGCTCTGTCTCTCCTCTCGCTGTCTCTCCTCGCTCTGTCTCCTCTCGCTGTCTCTCCTCGCTCTGTCTCTCCTCTCGCTGTCTCTCCTCTCGCTGTCTCTCCTCTCGCTGTCTCTCCTCGCTCTGTCTCTCCTCGCTCTGTCTCTCCTCTCGCTGTCTCTCCTCGCTCTGTCTCTCCTCGCTCTGTCTCTCCTCTCGCTGTCTCTCCTCGCTCTGTCTCTCCTCGCTCTGTCTCTCCTCGCTCTGTCTCTCCTCGCTCTGTCTCTCCTCTCGCTGTCTCTCCTCTCGCTGTCTCTCCTCTCGCTGTCTCTCCTCGCTCTGTCTCTCCTCTCGCTGTCTCTCCTCTCGCTGTCTCTCCTCGCTCTGTCTCTCCTCGCTCTGTCTCTCCTCTCGCTGTCTCTCCTCGCTCTGTCTCTCCTCGCTCTGTCTCTCCTCGCTCTGTCTCTCCTCGCTCTGTCTCTCCTCTCGCTGTCTCTCCTCGCTCTGTCTCTCCTCGCTCTGTCTCTCCTCGCTCTGTCTCTCCTCGCTCTGTCTCTCCTCGCTCTGTCTCTCCTCTCGCTGTCTCTCCTCGCTCTGTCTCTCCTCGCTCTGTCTCTCCTCGCTCTGTCTCTCCTCGCTCTGTCTCTCCTCTCGCTGTCTCTCCTCGCTCTGTCTCTCCTCTCGCTGTCTCTCCTCTCGCTGTCTCTCCTCGCTCTGTCTCTCCTCGCTCTGTCTCTCCTCGCTCTGTCTCTCCTCGCTCTGTCTCTCCTCGCTCTGTCTCTCCTCGCTCTGTCTCTCCTCGCTCTGTCTCTCCTCTCGCTGTCTCTCCTCTCGCTGTCTCTCCTCTCGCTGTCTCTCCTCGCTCTGTCTCTCCTCTCGCTGTCTCTCCTCGCTGTCTCTCCTCGCTCTGTCTCTCCTCTGTCTCTCTCCTCTCTCTGTCTCTCCTCCTTCTTAGAGCTTGTTTGTTCCGTGGCTTCACTTTCGTCGCTTTACGCTGCAGCGCTGTCAGCGGTGCTTCCCTCGCTCTGCCCAGTGTAAATTCATGAAGCATCGGCATAAAACGACTCAATACTAGACTTGTTTATTGTTTAGATGTGTCTATTCAAAAGAATTCTGACACCGGCATCCCTGCAGTTTATCAGGTTGTTCCACTGCTCTTTTGATCTTTGGTACACAAACAAACATGGCCCATTTTGCTTATAACTGTTTTTGACGTTTGATCCCTATTTATAAAATGTTTGCAAGAAATGTCCAAACATAAAATCTACATAACAAAGTTTTAATCAGTTTATAATTTGAGAGTGATTGGCTCTATACATTTCCCATGTGAACGAAACATCTTTTGTTTGAAAAATGGCACCACATTCTGAAGCCATTTGTTTATTCAAAATGACAGCGAACACTTTAAACTTTGCGCTAGTTTCTGTTTCATACGGATGGGCCTTGTAATTCGAGATGAAAACCATAAACCAGGTCAACAAATCTACAATCTGACATTCAAACTGCAGAAATGTCTCATGGGACTATTCATGGACCAGTTATGCCTTCCTGTTTCGGAGGCTTTTGAGAGGACCATTTCCCAGTGCAAAGATGTAATATTTTGATTTGATCATTACTATTACAATGATAACCTAGGACTATTGCCATGCCAAATCATTCAAATCAGAAAGGATTTGCCTGAAATGTCATCAAAAATCATTAAAATCAAGCAGAAACCCCCGATTGCCTTAAACATTGCATAAAAAAATACTTTTTACCAGCCTTGAAATTCCAGATTGTGTTTTCTGAATATGCTTGGGGGGTTTCCTTTATTATTTGAGAAACCACATGGTCCCATCTCCCTGTTTACACTGTGGATAACCTCTGGTGGCTCTCTCCACGTGTTACATAATGCGATGTGAGAGCCGGATTATGACTCGGCTCAACGTGGACCTCCAAACACTTTCAGCCGACGGCCCTCTTCTGCTTTTACTGACTCCTAAAACATTTATTTTTAAACAACGTCACGGCCCGGCGTTATTAGTTTTCTTAAATGCCCCCGTTGAACCATGGCCTCTGACTTGAAGGCACTAATTATAAGCCCAACCAACCCTGTACACGCTGAACTGGCTGGACGCTCGTTTGCCTGGACACGTAATTAATGCCACCAGATGTTTTCTTGATTTGTTTAACCAAACCACGAGCAGCAGTTGACCCCTGGACGCTGCGTGTGTACATTACTGCACCGTAATGTCATCCTCAAGTAACTACACACACAACCTGAGTGCAATTTGATCTGATATAAAAGGGGTACTCTTTTCTTTAGTGTTTGCATTTACACGTTTGTATGATGAGCTAACTGTAATTGTTTGTTTGTGACTTCAGCGGTGAAGAGGCTGATGAAGGAGGCTGCGGAGTTGATAGAGCCCACGGAGCATTACCACGCTCAGCCACTTGAGGTCTGTTCGCCTATAAACACATAAGTAACGAAGGAAATTAACCATTAATGCATTACTCCAGCAGTTATTCTTTTGATTAATCGATTAACTGTTTAGGTCGCAAAAGACATTTTAATAAAATCGGATCCAGATGACGCTATAGTGATGCAGCTCGATGCCATTCTGAGTAATATTTTACAGACCAAGCTGATTCTCCAGAAAATAAATGAATATAAACATTAATTGTAGATGTGTCCTGTGTCATTTAGGGTAATTCTGGCTTTGTTTGAGTCATAAAGCACTTCTCTCAGCACATCTTTGTTTTGTGCATTTCTTCAACACAAAAAATATGAATCTGTTAATTAGAATAAATTGAGGAAACTATTTATTTTTTCGCACTAGAGTAGCCAAAAACGTTGCTCAAGTTACTTCAGAAAGTAAATTACAAAGTAGTGGTCCTAGAGAGTAATCGCCTGGACGTAACGTTTGATTTATAATTTGTTAATATAATTGGAAGGAAAAAACATTTAAATAATGCAGATAATCTACTATTTTCAAAGGATAGGCACAAACATGAGGACAATTTAATCATATCTGAAAGTGCAAGAAACACAAATGTTCAAATAATTTAATGCTGTCGTCACAGTACAAAGAGGAACATTTACTCAAGTAGTAGTACAGTTATTTCACACAGAATATTACTCAATTTAGAGTAAAACGGCAGATACAGCAACCTTTTTAATTCTTTAAAAGGTTGCTCAAGTGACTGAGCACTACCCACCTCTGACTATAATGAGGTTAGTGTTAAAAGGTCTAGGAGTAACTTGTTGGTCTGTGAGCCGGTTGAGTCGCTGACAACCCGCCGGCCGTCGTTGCAGTTCGTTCCCGGAATCCCCTGTGGCCCCCCGTGTACACAATGTCCCACCTTGGGAGTGCAAAGTGACGGATGTGATTTGACTCGTGCTTCTCCACTAGGACAACCTGTTCGAGTGGCACTTCACCGTGCGCGGGCCCCCGGACTCGGACTTTGACGGCGGAGTGTACCACGGCCGGATTGTGCTGCCTCCCGAGTACCCCATGAAGCCCCCCAGCATCATCCTCCTCACTGTAAGAGCCGAGCCCGCCTCCCGATGCGTGCGCGAGTGTGTGGTTGTCACATTACATCAGCGGCGAAACACGTGCATGTCCATATTCATCACACACAGGGAGGGACGTTGTGAGCGCCGGCAGCGGTCAGAATCCCTTCAGTTTCTCAGCCTCTCTCTCAGCCTATGACACCCGAGCTTCCTCCTTCACACAAGCCTTAGAAAAACACAGTTCACAGCGTCACACAAGCACGTACTACCTTTCTCCCGCAGCCGTCACCTGTTGGAAGCATTAATCTCTGCGCTTCTTGTGTCGTTCTCCTGCAGCCAAATGGGAGATTCGAAGTTGGGAAGAAAATTTGTCTGAGCATCTCTGGCCACCATCCGGAGACATGGCAACCGTCGTGGAGCAGTAAGTGTGCAAAGTGTACTTGACTCTCCCACACCTTTACCACAACGTTCTGCATTAGTATTAGTGGTGATAATTTTACACAATGTTAATAAGCTCTTGATTGAACCAAGAAGCATTTGGATTCTGCCTGGTCTTGAGGTCTGCTCCAAACTCACTGTGAAGCATGATCGTAAACACACTAAAGCCCCTTTCACACATCATTTGCAGTAAATGTGCGTTAGAGGAAGGTCAAATTATTGGCATCAAGCAGAGAAAACATCTAAGCAGAAGCAGAAACTAATCTACTCCAGATCTGAACCCCAGTGAGAGTGTTTGGGATGAGCCCTGACTTTGTTTTGGACGGGCAGTGTACAAATATTTACTTACTACTGCATTTTTTTTCTCCAGTCCGTACAGCCTTGTTGGCCATTATCGGATTCATGCCGACAAAGGGAGAGGGGGCAATTGGATCGCTGGATTATACTCCCGAGGAGAGACGAACGCTGGCCAAAAAGTAAGATTGACCTTTGTAATGTTTGTTCTGAGTACAGCGTGGGTTGGTTTTTCATTTACTGCCGCGGCACAACTCATCGTTGTCACTGTTTTCAAAACCATGTTCTGTTGAAATAACTTTTATCTTGTAACAAATTAATAGTTGTCAAAAAGTGACTTGCCAATTACACAATATCTGTTCTTAATTATGAGGTTTCTTGTCAAACTGCGATACAGCTTTGCATATTCTCAGTTTTACAGCGCTACAATTTGTTTTCATGAAGAATGTGTTAGTCATACCCTTCGAAATAAGATCAAACACTATAGCTCTGCTTCAAAGACTTCTTCAGACAAACCCCATCATCCTCTTCTGATGTTTGCACCACTGCAAACATCAGAAGCTGCTGGAATGGTGTTTCAATGCTTCTGTTATAGGTCTACTAATGGACATGTTTGTGTGAGAGTGAAATAAACACAAGTACTTAATTGTGTCGTGTGGAACTGCTGCTGTAGCACAGTGGTTAGCTCTAGCTTCACAGGACCCCCCCTGTGTCCGTAGGTTTCCTCCTTGTTCAAAAGTATGCTTGTGTATGAAGAGAGTGTTGTGAGAGTGAATGCTATAATCCGGGATCCGTACATTAATCCGTACATCTTTGGTTGGGGTCAGAGCACAGGGAGTAAATGGTCGTCAAGGAACCACTCACCTGTTGTATTTACACACAGTCATACTGTAAGTGTTTTGCCTGAGGGCACAACTATAGTATTCACCTGAGACTGAGTGTTGGTATGTGTGGAGTCCAGTGCATAATGCACATCCAAAGTTGCACTGTTGTTTCAGAGTCCATTAGGTCTAATAGAGTATTTGGCTAAATATTATAATACACTGGCACTACATCTGGGCGGCAGTAGCTCAGTGGTAGAGTGCGGTGCGATCGCAGCTGCCTCATGTGAATACTGCCGTTGTGTCCTTGGGCAAGACACTTAACCCAACTTGCCCCCCAGTGTCTGCGTAAATCTGGGGTGTGAATGTGTGTGTGAATGGGTGACTGGTTCCTTGATGTAAAGCGCTTTGAGTACCTTGACGGTAGAAAAGCGCTATATAAATGTGACCATTTAATTTACCATTTTATCTGCAAAAATGTTCTGTTGAACATTACTGGATTACTAATGTTAGTAATTAGTGTTGTACAGAATCAAACTTGTACTACACTACAATTAAGTCCAGCCCAGGATCTCAAAAAGCTTCTGGACAGGCTCCAATACATCCAAAACTCCCCCTGCCAGGGACTGGAAATAGAGGGTAGAAACTCTCAGCAAATGTTCGAGGCCCACGACACAGAGGTGGTAACAACCACATGTGTACAACACCGCAAACCACTACACCTGTGGGGAGCACTCTCATAGTTTGACTGTACTGTAGAATAGTAGCATAAAAATTATATTTTTTTGTCATTCTTTTGTCAACCCTACAATGAATCAAAATTGTACTGATATTGTGACCCATGTATCGAGATTGAATAATTGAAATAGTAAAAGTATTTTGCACTCTGCTGTAGATCCCAGGAATTCTGCTGTGAGACATGTGACTGCTCCATGCGCTCTGTCCTCCTGACTGTCTCTCCCAACAGCAGCCAGAGTCCCGAGGTCCAAAAGGCTCAAGAACTGGCTCAGCAAATCAGCTTCAAGGTAGCCTAGTCTCATCCGACTCTCAGAGGAGTTGGAGGCAGACCCCGACCAAATGTGCAGTGCTTATTGAAAAGATGACATGACTTCCTTTGACATCGTCAGTAACTGACATACATTCTATGAGCTCGGTTACAAAGAGTGTAACGTGTTGTTCCCTCATAATAATACCACTGGCAAAACCTGAAGATGTTCTTTATATGACATGTTCCCCAGGCCGAGGGAAGTGTGTCCAGACTGTCCAGTGAGGATAACTCGCCTGCTCCGGCCGTAACGGACCTCCCTGAGCTTGAAGCACCCGCGGCCGAGCCTGAAGCACCCGCGGCCGAGCCTGAAGCACCCGCGGCCGAGCCTGAAGCACCCGCGGCCGAGCCTGAAGCACCCGCGGCCGAGCCTGAAGCACCCGCGGCCGAGCCTGAAGCACCCGCGGCCGAGCCTGAAGCACCCGCGGCCGAGCCTGAAGCACCCACGGCTGAACCCGTGACCCTGGCTCCTGAGGTACCCCGACCAGAGCAGGTAATGTCTAATTATTTAGTGTACAATAAAATCTATGGGGAGTAGGCTCCTGCCTGAGGGGAGTAGGCTCCTGCCTGAGGGGAGTAGGCTCCTGCCTGAGGGGAGTAGGCTCCTGCCTGAGGGGAGTAGGCTCCTGCCTGAGGGGAGTGGCCTCCTGCCTGAGGGGAGAGGCCTCCTGCCTGAGGGGAGAGGCCTCCTGCCTGAGGGGAGAGGCCTCCTGCCTGAGGGGAGAGGCCTCCTGCCTGAGGGGAGAGGCCTCCTGCCTGAGGGGAGAGGCCTCCTGCCTGAGGGGAGAGGCCTCCTGCCTGAGGGGAGAGGCCTCGAGGGGAGTAGCCTCCCGCCTGAGGGGAGTAGCCTCCCGCCTGAGGGGAGTAGCCTCCTGCCTGAGGGGAGTAGCCTCCTGCCTGAGGGGAGTAGCCTCCTGCCTGAGGGGAGTAGCCTCCTGCCTGAGGGGAGTAGCCTCCTGCCTGAGGGGAGAGGCCTCCTGCCTGAGGCCTCCTGCCTGAGGGGAGAGGCCTCCTGCCTGAGGCCTCCTGCCTGAGGGGAGAGGCCTCCTGCTCCTGCCTGAGGGGAGAGGCCTCCTGCCTGAGGGGAGAGGCCTCCTGCCTGAGGGGAGAGGCCTCCTGCCTGAGGGGAGAGGCCTCCTGCCTGAGGGGAGAGGCCTCCTGCCTGAGGGGAGAGGCCTCCTGCCTGAGGGGAGTGGCCTCCTGCCTCCTGCCTGAGGGGAGTGGCCTCCTGCCTCCTGCCTGAGGGGAGTGGCCTCCTGCCTCCTGCCTGAGGGGAGAGGCCTCCTGCCTGAGGGGAGAGGCCTCCTGCCTGAGGGGAGAGGCCTCCTGCCTGAGGGGAGTGGCCTCCTGCCTCCTGCCTGAGGGGAGTGGCCTCCTGCCTGAGGGGAGTGGCCTCCTGCCTGAGGGGAGTGGCCTTCTGCCTGAGGGGAGTGGCCTCCTGCCTCCTGCCTGAGGGGAGAGGCCTCCTGCCTGAGGGGAGAGGCCTCCTGCCTGAGGGGAGAGGCCTCCTGCCTGAGGGGAGAGGCCTCCTGCCTGAGGGGAGAGGCCTCCTGCCTGAGGGGAGTGGCCTCCTGCCTCCTGTCTGAGGGGAGAGGCCTCCTGTCTGAGGGGAGAGGCCTCCTGCCTCCTGCCTGAGGGGAGTGGCCTCCTGCCTGAGGAGGGGCTGGGGGGCTGTGACTTTCCTGAAGTCCACGATCATCTCCACTATTTTCTGGGCATTGAACTCCAGGGTGTTACCGCTGCACCAGGACACCAGCCGGACCACCTCCCTCCTGTAGACAGACTCATCCCCGTGAGATGAGTACGATGAGGGTCTACAAACACATAAAACAAACAATAACACAGAATATCTAGCTAAAATGTCAAACGCACCATGCAAGAGCACTGGTATTGTAGGTAATCTCAAAGTGCTTTGAATGAATTAAAAGGCATGAGATTAAAGGTGCCATAACATGCTTTTTTTCACGTTTCGTAGTCTATCCTAAGTGTATAATTGATAATAATAAGGGTTGTGCAACACCCTTAACATAATAGTTAAGAAATATCACCCAGACCTTGGACCCCCTCACCAACCCGGAAATGCAAACGGCTTGGTTTGATATTCGCCCCCACCCTTGTGAAGAGCGATCTGGCTCCCCCGCCCAACCCATGACGTAGTCTCAGAGCGCGTGTGTGCCCCGCCCACCCGTGACGTAGTCTCAGAGCGCGTGTGTGTCCCGCCCACCCGTGACGTAGTCTCAGAGCGCGTGTGTGTCCCGCCCACCCGTGACATAGGCCCCACAGCTGTGTGCTGTAAGCTCCGTGGAGCAGCGCGGAGTGAGTGAGAAAGAGTCTACTTTGAGACTGAATAAAAAAGTGTTGATTCTACATATATATATATATATATATATATATATATATTAGGGGGGGGGGGACGCGTGCTTGCCCCACCGCCCGTCAGTTTGGAGATTCGAGGAAAGGAGATAGTCTGTAATATAGCTAAACACTGCGGGAATCAATCAAAAAAACACTTTGGGTACATATATGAAGCACAAATAGCAATGTAAGAAGGTTAAAAGCTCTGAAAAGTCGATTTTGCATGTTATGGGACCTTTAACAGTCTTAAAATATTATTTAGGCATTTGACAAAGCAAACATAATGTTGAATTGAATTTCCATCCATCCTGATGTTTTGTGGGCAGTTCATAGATTCTCTGATGTGTTGTTCAAAGGTGGAGCCCCCGATGGTTGCTCCAGGGAGGCCCCTGAGCCCCCGGCAGCGGCGCCAGCAGCAGAGTCGTCAGGCCCAGAGAGAGCCCAGCCGCGCCCCCTTCACTGCCCCCCGCCAAGCTCCAGACAGCCACACAGGCTCCGCTGTGCTCATCGTGCTGCTCACTTTGGCCCTGGCCACGCTCATCTTCCGCAGGATCTACTTGGCTCAGGACTACAGGCTGGATCTGGACCTGTGACAATACTCCTTTGACTCAATTGAGTCAATTAATTTTATGAACTTGGTCAAATTTATATGAACTGAAGCTCTATACAGCTCTTTTAATACAGTGTTCTTCTTTTGTCCTTTAGTTTATTAAAAGTGAAGGAGCAACAGCTGGTGAAATCGTTCTGTGGGACTTTTTAGCTTCTTTTATGCACCTATCATTCTCTCTTGCTGTTGCATTGAGTCTGTATCTTACAAACAAATGTACCATTCATCGGTTTAAGGTTAACCAAATGAACATTGGTTTTGGAGTAATCCCTGCCCAACTAAGCTAAAAAAAAAACATTTCTGTCTCGAAGCCTTTATTTGACAGGACAGGGTATTTGGCAAATGGTTGAGGGCGGGAGGTGAAGAGATATGTGCAACGCCTTAAACCACTGCACCACAGGCACATGAGGAACAGACTGTGGGGATCAGCTCGAGCGATCAGCTGATTTGTACAAACCCTCACTTTGTCACTGTGAGAACCTCAAACTCTGTGCTGTGGAGCTGTGGAAGGTTCATTTCAAAGCTCTTCTAATAAATGATACAACCTGTTTCATTCTTATATGTGCTCCTGTACACATGGTTGTTTATAGTAAATGTTGCACACAAAATATTGTTTTACAACAGAATTCAAAATTATACATGTTTCAGAGGTTTTCTGCTTTGTCCCTTTTAAACACAAAAAACATCACATATCATACAGAGTTTTAAGAAACCGTTCTCTAGAATGTGATGATACTCTCAGATGGGACAAGAGGCCGTTTTCTCTATTGATTACTTTGTATTTTACCTTGAAAAATCTAGAAGATAAATTCACAAATGTTTATTCTGATGATTTCTATTTGTGACTAAACTCATTAACTTTGTATCTTTCTCCTGAAGGAGGTGGACACATGGATTATTATTGTTGTTATTAATTAGGCCCGAGCGCCACAAGCTGGCGAGAGGCCTATTAGTCTCGTAAGGCCGTGCAAAGCACGGCTGCGAAAGTGCGCACGTAGTGCGCACGAAATCGAGCGCGGAGCGCTCGCCCACTTCCAAACACTCACTTACGCACTCCTTCACTCATGCACGCCCCGTGCATACTAATTAGTAGTAGGAAAATTGGCGCATCAGCGCCCCCAAATGTACCAAAAATGCATTGAGAGATGGGAAATGACCCAAAAAAAATCTGATCGTAGAATCATGAAATTTGGCGCAGAGGTAGATGGTGACAAGAGAAGTAAAAAATATTATTACGGCAACGCCGTCCGCCCAACCAAATGTCGGCCATATTGCTTCAAAAATGGCTAAACATGACTTTGGAGTTTTTCCAAACTTTTACGAACTCCTCCCAGGGCGTTGGCCCTAAAAAGCTGAAATTTGGTGAAAATGCTACTGAGGAGTGGGACATCAAAAGTTATCCAAATTACATTGATACCTCTCACGGTCTCTGTGCGGCGAAGCCGCAAACTGTAGCTAGAATTTCAGAAATCTCCCATATTTAAAATTTCTGCCGTTTGCGCGGATAAAGTCCGAATTGCGTCAAATTAGAATCAGTTGTTAAACTCTTTGCCCTAAACCTACTTGAAGTGAAATAAATTAATTTGGAGCCACAGCGCCCCCTACAGATTTTATATGGAGGTTAAATGTTTAGTTTTGCGAAATTATATGAAATTTGACACACAACTCAATTTTGGCATCCCCATCAAAAAAGTCAATGAGACCCATGTCATAATTGTTATGGCTTTGCCGTAACGATGACCGAAACCTTCCATGTTATTCCAATGGGGAAATCGCCAGAACATGTTTACACTTTAGACTTTCACAAACTCCTCTTAGGGCGTTAGCCCTATCAACATGAAATTTGGTGAGACTCATCTTCAGGACCATCAAAAGTTATCCACATTTTCATTCAAAGAGTCACGGTGTCTGTGCGGCAAAGCCGCACATTTTGCCAAGAATTCAAAATAAAATAGCTTTTTGATGTAAAACAAAGGGGAGAAGATGTGACAGCGTCACAGATTCAGCAGTAGGCGTAATAAAAGGACAATTGGGGCGCGTTAGCGCCCCCTCCTCTTGCGGCGTGGCGGCGGTGTGGCGGCGGCGTGGCGAGGGCCGATCATTGCCGCTTGCGGCTATATTATTATTATTATTATTATTATTATTATTTTCTAGTCTATTCCAGGCCCTATATATTAGAACATGTAGTGTTTCAAGCCATCTCGAGAGTGGTTCTCAACCTAGGGGTCGGGACTCATGAGGGTTATGAAATGATTTCAGGGGGTCCCCAGAATATTTGTTGGCTGAGCAAAGTAGTTTTTGTTAATATCAAAATCAAATCAAACAGTAGACATGAGGCTGCATTATCACTTAAGGGGTAGCGAATGCCAAAGGTTGTTATTTTAGGGGTCGCAGCTGAAAAGGGTACTAAATAAATTAATAAAAACAAATGGTTATAATTGGGGCGATTTATTTCATGCACTATGGACAATATTGAGATTATTCATTTTTGGGGGCAAACTATTGAGAGACCAAGGACTATTACGCTGCCTAATATCCCAAGGGTGTATCAGTGAAGGGCACTGCTCAGTGCACACACTCATTACCTCACGCTCGTGTCCCAACTTAACTCAGAGGTCAGAGCCCGCGCGGCACTCACTGTGGCCGTTAGTCAATCCCGTACGTTCCAGCTGTTGCGGCCGTGTCAAGTGTTGGTGCTGATGCTGACGCTGATGCTGCTCACGAGGAGGAGTCATTAGACCAATCAGAGCTCCTCTCCTCCGCGTGCAGTGCGTCTTAGTGATGCTGGCTCACTTCTGCTGCAGGAACATGTCTCGTGTGGCCGCACGCTGTTCTCTCTACAGGATTTGGACTGTGTGATGTCGCCATCCCTCTCCCTCGGACAGCTGGCCCTGCTGGCCCTGGTGGCCCTGCTGGCTCTGGTGCTGGTCCAGGCTGCGGATGGGAGAAAAGACCGGGGGAGAAACAAGCGGTGGTCTGCGTCCTCTGAAAGCCTCAAACTCGGCTCGTAAGTATTATTACACTTATATAGACCATGTTTCATTTGAAGGTGCCAACATTACATGCGAGCGCCAATAAAAAGTTGAGAAAGGATGAGTTTGAGTCGTGAATAAAGATCCAGGGAATGCGCGCAGCTGCTCGACGCGCGCTTCTCTACAAAACGCGTCAACACAAGGAGGCCATGATCAGTCCATTTAGCTGAATTTTAACATGGACAAGGGTCAGGATATAAGATGCTCATTTATTTTCATGGCAGAAAGTGGCAAATTATTTATATTATTTATGACGTAAACAATTTAATTTCGACTTAACATGCCATATGCCTGTAGGCGGCGTATAGAATAAATTCCTCTTTTGATATTTACTGGTCTTCACCTTCTGGACAGAGACTCCTCCATCAGTCAATACATTTCATTATTATTACGGGGTTTGTATAGGCTGTAGATTTTCTTTTCTTTTCTATTTAATGATAAACGGTGATGTGAAGGTGTTTTTAAGTAATCGACATCACTTAGAAGGAGTTATAACTAATCTATAATCTGATTACTTTTCCAGTACTTGCCATGCATAATGTACAGTATATTTCACCTGAAAGATGTGCATTGTCTCTGCCCTTCAGACCCCTGTCCAAGAAAGTGTTGGACGGGACAAAAATGCACAATGACAAGAGCAGCCACCTGCTGAGTATTGATGAGCACGACTTCACCATGAGACCGGCTTTTGCAGGTGCTTATGCAGAATCCATCCTTATTAGTAATATACAGGCCTATATCTTTTTTTTTATTAACCCTTTTAAATGTAATTTATTTTCTCATAGTTTATATTTTATTATTATAATTACATATATATATTTTAATAGTATGTTTATACAGAGCAAATTCTTTTTTTGTAAGTTTATTTCACTTACACTGACAATAAACCCTCAAGGCCATGCTCCTTTGGGATTCTAGGTGCTGCTAAAACCAAACCCTATCCCAAGATGCAGCAGCTCCAGCTCTGAGCCACCTGCAGTGCTCTGTCACTAAACCCCTATGGTGCAGCTCCACAGTCACAAATGGATGCAGCAAAGAGCTGCTTTGTTTTCTGTTCATCGTCATTAGTTGTTAGACGTCCTAGTGGAATATCTCAGAACCTGCTGTGCTGTGGAGTGACAGAAGCCAACAATACGAAATCCAGTCTCCACTGAAACTCAAAAATATCAGCTCAAACAATCCCTATAGCCTCTGGCAAACTGCAAGTGAATCAGCAGGTGGATAACAATATGTTATGCATGCTAGTGTTCAGATGTCATGTACAGAGTGGCAGAGACTGACTGTTGCCTTCTAGAGAGGAATTGGTCAAAGAACAAACGACCATGTGCATGACCATAAGTGCCGGCAGAGATGGCAGAACACAACTCCTCAGCAGATGCTGTGTCTGACCCTAGCAGTGTCCCTTCTCCAGCACATTGACAAACAGCTATTTGAGTTAGCGTAATGATCAACATTTCATATTTCAGTTTTATCTCAAATTTTAATGCTCCTGGAGTTTATTTTTTACATGAAAATGTAATTCCAAAAGCAAAATCATACCTTTTTGTCCCCATCATTGCCTTCTTCAGATATGTCTGTGATTTAGGTTAGTCCCTTTCAGGCTTTATATTCACACAGTGTTTGTATTCTGGGAGTGCAGGGTCATCCAGCGACGCAGGCAATGTGCTCTTGCTGCATGCTCCATTTGCAGCCGCCCACACAAGTGTCACTGTGGAGCAAAGTGCCAGCGGCCTTTGTAATCAGAGCTGTGGCGCGGAATCAGTGAAAAGAATACATCTGAGCATCAACCCACATCCAACATATATTACACTTATAGTGTAGCGTTAAACACATGCTTTGAAAACGTAAAACTACAGTAGATGACGTTAAATTCACCTTTTTATGGAAATTAAGAAGAAAACTTATAACCAAGTTGAATTGATTATGCAAAGCGGTATGCTGTAAATACGCAGCAACCACATAAATAGATGAATATTGCATTCCCTTGGTACTTTTGTGTGTACATTGTGTCCTGGCTGTGAGTGCAGGTCCTGCGGTCCCGGTGGGAGTGGATGCCCAAGTTGAGAGTTTAGACAGTATCTCTGAGGTCGACATGGTGAGTGTGTGTGCTGATTTGTCTATTGAAAGTATGTAGCGGGTTGTCATCTTTCTTTGAATTCTGTTTTCGAGGACTTCACCATGACGCTGTACCTGAGACACTATTGGCGGGATGAGCGCTTGTCTTTTCCGAGCTCTACCAACAAGAGCATGACATTTGATGGGCGACTGGTCAAGAAGATCTGGGTTCCGGACGTCTTCTTTGTGCACTCAAAGCGATCCTTCATCCATGACACCACGACTGACAACATTATGCTGCGGGTGTTTCCGGACGGACAGGTGCTCTACAGCCTCCGGTCAGAACATGTGCCACTATTCTTTTTCAAGTGTTCCCCACATTGTCCATATATGTATAAATGTAATTCATTTACCTCTACCTGCAAAGCCTTTATAGGTATGTGCTGGGTCTAAATAGTAGTTCATTGAAGATGGGAAGCCAAGAAAATCACAAAAGGCATTAAAGAAGGTATGCAATCATTGTCTGTGTGCTGTTCTCAGGGTGACTGTGACTGCCGCCTGCAACATGGACCTGAGTCGCTTCCCCCTGGACTCACAGACGTGTACGCTGGAGCTGGAGAGCTGTAAGTGTGCTCCTACTGCACTCTTTACTGTAAACATGAAAGAACTATGCACGACACATATGTTAGTCATGTGTGAAGCGTCATTGCTCCCAAAGCTTTCCTTTCATTGGTAAAGTTCTTGTATTAATGGTAATGTCCAACTGTTCATGTCTATTTGATGTATTGAGTAAAAGTTTTGTCACAAATTAAACTTGTGGTTTATTTATATTTTTGCTTTTTAGTGGAACAGACAAACAATGACAATAGCAACCAAAAAATTATAGAAAAATAAAAAAGTAATATTAATAACAATAATAATCATAATATATATAATTAATTATAATAATAATAATAATAATAATAATACTACATATAATTAATTAAAAATAATAATAATCCATATCATTTATTAAAATAATAAAAATCTATATAATTAATTAAAAAAAGTTATAAGTTATAACAAATAATAACCAATTAAACTTGTGGTTTATTTATATTTTTGCTTTTTAGTGAGACAAACAAACATTGACAATAGCAACATAAAAATTATATAGAAAGGACCAAAAATAAATCAATAATAATAATCTAGATAATTGATAAAAAAATAAAGATAATAATAACATATTAAACTTGTGGTTGTATTTGTTGTGTTAGACTTTACTGTACTTGATGGCTCTGTAATGAGGACGTGGTGTTGCAGATGCTTATACCGACGAGGACCTGATGCTCTATTGGAAAAGTGGCGATGAGTCTCTGAGCACGGACGAGCGCATCTCACTGTCCCAGTTCCTCATTCAGAAGTTCCACACAACGTCACGATTGGCCTTTTACAGCAGCACAGGTACAGTCACATCCTGTGCTCCACCAGGCTTAAATCAACTTCCTGTTTTCGCATTCCTACCTTGTACTGTACCCATCTCACTTTTGTCCAAATTAATACCGTTAATCATGTGACAGATTTGAGAACGTGTGCAAGGTTAATAACAAATGTGCGTCTGTGTCCAGGCTGGTACAACCGTCTGTACATCAATTTCACTCTGCGGCGCCACATCTTCTTCTTCCTGCTGCAGACGTACTTCCCCGCCACGCTCATGGTCATGCTGTCCTGGGTGTCCTTCTGGATCGACCGCCGGGCTGTCCCTGCCAGGGTCTCTTTAGGTCAGCATGCAAATGTGCTCACAGTGAATCACACGCAGCAGAGCCTGGATGCCTGAATCTGTCTCTCCACTCTCTGATACGTGACCATAGGAGTGCTTCTAAGCTGCTTTTGTGCCTGTGAACACATCAGTTGGAGTGAGCCAGTGTGAACTTGTGTGCAGGAATCACCACGGTGCTGACCATGTCCACCATCATCACCGGGGTCAACGCCTCCATGCCCAGAGTGTCCTACATCAAAGCTGTGGACATCTACCTCTGGACCAGCTTCGTCTTTGTCTTCCTGTCTGTCCTGGAATATGCTGCTGTCAACTATCTGACCACAGTGAGGGACGGCAGGGACCGGCAGCTCCACAAACAGGTACCATTTACACTGCTCACTGTCACAATGATGGTTATTATTGACTTGCCTGAGTCCGAGCAGCACACACTTCACTGACAGTAGAAAATGCATAAATAATAACACTTTTCATGACACTCAAAGACGCATGACAGTTCAGGATGGACAATAAAAACAAATAACAAGGTCTTGTGATTAGTTTGTGGAGGGAGACAGGAGGTTAATGTCAGAGGGCTCGGGTGGAGGTGTGGTGATCTGAGCGGTAGGTGGGGGCCAGGATACAGAGGAACTTGGTACGCTGTGGATCAGGGAGCCAGTGGTGGTCTCTGAGGACAGGAGGGATGTGGGTGAGGAGTCGGGCAGCAGAGTTCTGGATATACTGGACACTATTGAGGAGTTTGATTAGTACTTGGATGGGAGACCACTGGGAATACCAGGTGCTGTAGTGGGGCAGCAGTGGATCTATTGCAAACTGTCATGTCCTTAGGCAAGACACTTCACCCACCTTGCCTATGTGTGAATGTCGTGTGAATGAGAGATAGTAGGTGGTTGTAACAAAACAATTGTAACTTACGTCCATTGCAAAGCTTGGTTGGTAACAATCTTACTATAAAATGTATTTTCTTTTTGATTTTTTACCCAAGACCGGGTTAGTCTTGGTTTGACCTGTTTTTGTCCTGGCGCATGGTGTCACACATATATTTAATTTACCTTTGGATATAAGAGTTGAAACATTTGACGTTTCCATCCCTGCCTCCCTTTCTGTGCTTGTCCTGCTGCCCCTCTCCTCAGTCGCAGAGTGCCCCCTGCTCTTGCAGTCTGCCCCAGATCAGAACCATGATGCTGGATGGGAGCTTCAGTGAAGCAGAGACAAACAGTTTGGCTGGCTACACCAGGGCTGTGGCTCCAGAGGACTCCTCACAGAAGCAGGAGCAGATGGTAGTGCACTTGGCCCTGAATCACCTTCACACTGAGGAGACCAAAAGGCCCTCCAGAGGCTTCTGGATTCTTCAGAATACTCACACCATTGATACATACTCACGCATGATCTTCCCTGGAGCATACATCCTCTTCAACCTGGTCTACTGGTGTGTCTACTGCTAGTGGAACTCTGTGAGGGAATACTACTGAATAAGCCATCTTCTGCAACATTGTCTCCTAGCAGATATTTTCTTTCAGAAAGTATCATGGCTAAGGTTAAAGCAGAACTTTCTTGTCCTTATTTATCATTGAACTCCAAACCGTTTGTGAAAAGTATCCCCTCAAAAGAACCTTTTGGGATGACAGACTGGGAACTTCTCTTTAGGCTATTTATTAAAATGTTATGTATTATACAATTAAGAAACTTGTTTTTAAGAAGTCTTTTTCTTTTGCAATGAAGGAAAACCATATGTTATTTTAAATGCAATTAGAGATGACTATATTGGTTGGCCAATATCAGGACAACATTTGCACTTTTTGGCGTATTGGCTCTTGGCCTTAGTGTGTTAGGGCAAACCTTCATAAAGCTTTCTTTGAACACTCAATTGCAGAGAGGGAACTGCAGCAGATGTGACTACACTACTTTCTTATCTAGTTTGTATTAAAACTGGGTTGTGGAGGAGTTTAGTAGTAAATTTAAATAATCTAATTTGGGGAAAATAATCAAAACTGGCCCCACATGTCGGCCGAGCTTATCAGTTTATCTGGATTATAAACAAGTATTAGCCATAAAAATATGGTCAAAATGTCCATTTTCCTTCTTGTAAGGTTGAAATGCTTTAAATCCAAACTTGACCTGCTGATTATTGATGATGTCCTGAGTTTTTAGTTTCCATGTGTCTTTTCATGAGCAATACATGTGAGTTAAACATGCAAGTGACACATTAGCAAAAGCTTTAAGATATTACAAGTATAATTTAGATGACAAACATGCCTTTTCAGTTGTGCTGGGATACACAAGGCACTATGTGAAAAATATAGAGGTTTACATATTGCACCACATGATGGCGTTGTAGTGCTACTCAGGTCACAAATATGACTCAAAGTAAAAAACAAGGGAGTGTCTACAGAGCCGCGGCGCGCGGCCGAAACTGCAAGGCTACTTTGTGCGCGGCTCCTGAAACTACTGGGCTATTTGACCGCGCCGGGTTAGGGTTAGCCATGAGGCTATATGACCGTGCCGAGGCTCTGCAGCCACTAAGGGTTATGAAACTTTGTTGCTCTACAAAATAAATTACTTGGACACTGTAGCTAAAAAATACAATAAGAGTATCAAGTGTGCAGTTCAGTGTTTTTACTGTCCATTAATTCTGTTAATTGGATCTATTTTGTGTATGGTTTACTGTGCTCAAAATAAGTTGGAGAAAATAAACTTTTAATTACCACCCCATTAAAAGAAACCCATCAAATGCTAATTTTGAAGCCAGTTAAACCCACCTCTTTTTTCAGTACTCAGAGATCCACGACATGTACCCATTTTCTGAACAAACACAAAGCCAAGACTGAAACAACTGGGAAATAAAGTATATAATTCCGTAGAAAGAATTGCTACGACCTGGAATCTGAAGTAAAATGTAGAGGCTAATTTTGAAAAAGGGCTTCTTTGTAAATGTTGCCAGCTCTTATTTCCTCTTGAATGGGACACAAAAGCCTTCTGCATGCTCTCATCTGTAAACCTGCCCCTATGACTCATGGGAAACGCAGTCCGTGTTCAAAGGCTCAAAACTGGCCTGAGGGCCCCAGCCGGACTCACCCAGACTCAGTGGACAGTTCTGTCTCAGTGAACCTGCGGCTGAAGACCCCCAGAGCAGGGATTACGCAAGAGTTTAGGACCCTAAACTGCCACAGGCCAAAGACAAAATGTCCAGTTTACCTCCAGTTTGCACACAATATTTTACCTCTATGCAAGTGCCAAACTGCCAGAACTAGTGGAGGTGTCAATGTTTTCTTATTTCACTTTATTGTCCTTGAAATGAAGTTCATGGCCTGTGTAAGCTGCACTCTGCCTCAGGTCCACACTGGACTATTCTTTCACTCAACAATGAAGACAATTACATTCCAGAGATAATATTGTTGTCATAAATGAATTAAACCAATCGTTTTTAAAAGCTGATTTACTATCTATTTTTTAAATGTATTTATCATTCTCATTCTCATTAGGCTATTTGAATTGTCCATCAGCCTCGATTCTCATGAGGAATTCACCGTCCAGTTGATGACAGGGTCTGGACATGAAACTGGACAAGACAACTTCAAACTATGTAAACTACTATATCATGATAAACTAACTTTGATAAACGAGTCGCTCTGAGATGCTGGATACAAACGTCATTAAAATGGCCTCTTGGTTCGCCTGTATCTAAAACTTTACTGTGAAGAAGAGCGTGTCCAGTGGTAAACACGTGTGATTTAAGACGAGGACACGGCATGGGACACGCACGCGGCGCAGGCTCGAGACGCGCAGACGCAGCCGGAACGTGGAGCGCGCGCGGAGCGTTGAGCGCGCGCGCAGGCGGAGGCGGGTCTGCTGAGGGTCTAAGTCTGCCCACACACTGCCCACAGCTGAACACGGACGCTTCCACGTCCCGGGACACTTCGCTGGACACTTCGCAGGACACTTCGCGGGACAGGACCGCTCCCAGGCTGGGGCAGACCCCGTGTGAATGTGGAGGTTAGTGGTCATTTCACTTGCCACGCGGTTTGACTCCCACAGACTCGCTAACTTGAGGCTGTAGTTGTAATGTGGCGTTATTGACACTGAGACGTTGTAAAAGTGTGTTATTTTAGCCCTATAATGATGGCGTGTGTTTGACTCGTCTGCTCCACAAAGGCCGTGTGAAACTAGCTTCGTGCTAATGTTGTTTTGGAGTGAGATCCGCGCAAAACACCGTCGAAGTCCGATGTTGTTTTTGTGTCAAAACGTGGTCTTTTTTGCGCCCGGGGAAGTGAAGTGCGTGTTTTCTGAAGCCCACGGAACAAACGCAACAGGAAATGTGGACTTGGACGTGGAGTGAGATCCAGGAGGGATTTCTGAGGTTTCAAACTTGTGCAGCTTCGTCCATGTTTAAAGCACTTTATTCCACGGAAATGCAGACAAAAAGCTGTGGCCTAAAGTGTTCAGAATCATCTTGTTTTTATGGTTTTATTCTTGTTTAACAGGGACAATGCATCGTACGTAGTTACATACAAAGTTTATAGCCAGTGCTTATTTGCAAATCCTGTCCCTTCTTAAGATTTTCTAAATTTTTTAACAGATCTAAAAGGCATTAAAATACGTCTCCATCTGATGAATAAATCAGTGGTAAATGTACCCATCTACACAGCTCAGTCATTCTTTCACCCTCACTCTTAAATTGTCACGAATAGTTTTGTATGTTTATTCTGGCTGTTATTGTAGCTTGATCTTGTGATTTCTACAATAACTGATTAAATTAGAGACAGATGCGAGAATCCCAACAAGTCAGCACAAGTGGTTAAGTGTTGCCCATTAAACCTCCCACTTAATCGTTTTGCCTTAATCTATGCGCATGTTATAAAGTGATAGTACCTTTTGTACAAGGTAATAAAAGAGCTCATTTGTTCATCTCGGGGCATAACCGCTGACATTAAAGAGACGCAAATGTGTTCCTGCCACCGGAGTGTGTGAGACGCAACTGTAATAATGCCTGATGTCATGTTCAGCGCGCAGCCTGAGGTCAGAGGTCAGGCCTAAAGGCTTCTGTAAACACGAGGAAACAGACGTGACTATGCTCTTGAGGGCAGATGCGAAGATGGGGCTCACGTCTGTCTTGTGTAGTCAAGTCTGAATCTCCCAATTAATAATTCATAAAATCCTGGTGAGGGAGTTGATCCTCTTGGTCCGCCTCACAGCTGACCCTCTGCTTCATCGTCTGACCCTCTGCTCCATCGTCTGACCCTCCGCTTCATCGTCTGACCCTCCGCTTCATCGTCTGACCCTCTGCTCCATCGTCTGACCCTCTGCTCCATCGTCTGACCCTCTGCTCCATCGTCTGACCCTCTGCTTCATCGTCTGACCCTCTGCTCCATCGTCCGACCCTCTGCTCCATCGTCCGACCCTCTGCTCCATCGGCTGACCCTCTGCTCCATCGGCTGACCCTCTGCTCCATCAGCTGACCCTCTGCTCCATCTACTGACCCTCTGCCCCATCAGCTGACCCGCTTATTCATCATCTGACCCTTTGCTTCATTGTCTGACCCTCTGCTTCATCGTCTGACCCTCTGCTCCATCGTCCGACCCTCTGCTCCATCGGCTGACCCTCTGCTCCATCGGCTGACCCTCTGCTCCATCAGCTGACCCTCTGCTCCATCTACTGACCCTCTGCCCCATCAGCTGACCCGCTTATTCATCATCTGACCCTTTGCTTCATTGTCTGACCCTCTGCTTCATCGTCTGACCCTCTGCTCCATCGCCTCTTCTGACCCTCTGCTCCATCTACTGACCCTCTGCTCCATCTACTGACCCTCTGCTCCATCTACTGACCCTCCGCTCCATCTACTGACCCTCCGCTCCATCTACTGACCCTCTGCTCCATCAGCTGACCCGCTTCTTCATCATCTGACCCTTTGCTTTATCGGCTGACCCTCTGCTCCATCGTCTGACCCTCTGCTCCATCAGCTGACCCTCTGCTCCATCGTTTGACCCTCTGCTCCATCAGCTTACCCTCTGCTCCATCGTCTGACCCTCCGCTCCATCGTCTGACCCTCCGCTTCATCGTCTGACCCTCCGCTTCATCGTCTGACCCTCCGCTCCATCGTCTGACCCTCCGCTCCATCGTCTGACCCTCTGCTCCATCGTCTGACCCTCCGCTCCATCGTCTGACCCTCCGCTTCATCGTCTGACCCTCTGCTCCATCGTCTGACCCTCTGCTTCATCGTCTGACCCTCTGCTCCATCGCCTCTTCTGACCCTCTGCTCCATCAGCTGACCCTCTGCTTCATCTACTGACCCTCTTCTCCATCTACTGACCCTCCGCTCCATCTACTGACCCTCTGCTCCATCGTCTCGTCTGACCCTCTGCTCCATCAGCTGACCCGCTTCTTCATCATCTGACCCTTTGCTTTATCGGCTGACCCTCTGCTCCATCGTCTGACCCTCTGCTCCATCAGCTGACCCTCTGCTCCATCGTTTGACCCTCTGCTCCATCAGCTTACCCTCTGCTCCATCGTCTGACCCTCCGCTCCATCGTCTGACCCTCCGCTCCATCGTCTGACCCTCCGCTCCATCGTCTGACCCTCTGCTCCATCAGCTGGACATGTTTGTTATCTAGTGTAAATAATGCATGCCTCCTTCTCTGACTAATTATTTGCATCAGTCTTCATTAAAACCCAGGATTTGTTATTAATAATTCATACACTTGACCATCTGTCCCATGATATGAAGCAAACAAGTTCAAATGAAATATTGATTTTACACAAGACAATTATAATCAGAGGGAGATGTATTATACGAATCAATACTATTTTCATTCAGATTTTGGGATACTTGAACATAAACAAAGACAAAGAGTACATTCCTGATGCATTGTTAGAATATCATCTTGTTGAATATTGTTATTGATATAATGCTACAAATAAGACGCTGGACACCGCCTGTCAAAAAGTCTCCACTTGGATTCAACTAATCAAATGATACGAGCCTCCTCCTGGATAATGGTGATGATCTCTGAGCTGCAACACGGTATTTAAACCCGACTGATGCAGAGAGTGACTCAAACACAACCATGTGGAAAAACAAATCCCGTGGTCATGGAAAAGATGTCATTATGTTTGAGAAGGGTCAATCATTGCCATCGAGCAGAGAAAACATCTCAGGAGAAGCAGAAACTAATGTACTACAGATCTGACCCCCAGTGTGAGTGTTTGAGCTGGAGAAGGCTTTGTGCAGCGGTCACTCTCACATCAAGACAAGATCAACTGGTGAAAAAGAGTGTAATACTGGAAGAACATCATTATTTTAACATGTTTCCCTTTTTTAGTTTGGATTCTCAAGATGATTATGCAATAAGCATCAGAGATCTCTTATCTTTGGGTTGCCAAATCCTACAACTAAAAAACACTTGGAAATGAACCAGCGATAGCCACTATCAAAACCCCAGCACTTTCCACCGAACATTAACAGTTCTTGTGCAACTTCCAGTAGTTTAAACTCTGATTATTCTGGAAACATTCAGCTCTAAGTGAGGAGGAGTAAGGAGGTAAAACTACCTTTTTCAAACCAGTAAGGCAGCGACTACATACCCTCCCCTTAACAATATTTTAGGGCATAGATTTAACAAAGTAAAAAATAAACAAATCTAGATAAATATTTAAATTTTAAATTTTTCCATTATTTCTCTAGTTGAGTTTAACCTCATTCTTCTGTGGCTCCTCTCAGTAGCCTCAGGGGAGCAGTGTGTGCCATCAGCCTGTAGCTGCCAGTGGGCAGATCTTTCTTGTAAACACCAGGGTGTTTTCTGCTCACTGCACCGGGACAAAAGAGCACCATGATGGGACTCACAGGGGCCGGGCTGGGCTGTATTAAGAGCCCGCCTTCTCACACTGATACTGACACACTGACTGCTTCACCTGATCAAAGCAGCTAATGCATGAAATAATCCTGTGATACTAATACAAAGGACTGGAGTTTTGTTTAGTTCTGTCTGTACAGTACACAAGTGCTGATTTGACCTAAATTACCCTTTCCTATGGTGACCAGACGTCCCTGTTTACCAGGACAGGCAAAGTTTGGAGTCCTGTGTCCCATCCAGCAGATGTATCCAAAAGCATTGATTTGAGGTTTGATTGATTTTTGACCTCTTCGAAACCCACAAACAGTAAAGAAGGGAATATATTGTTTATTTATCCAAAATAAAGGAACTGTCTTTGAATGGGTTACCAGGTGTTGATGAGCCATGGACCCAGGGCATAAACATATACTATATCACTTATGCTTTATACAATTTTAATATTACTCTCACTCCAACCCGGTTGTGTCCCAGTTTTTAATTTAGAAAACGTGGTCACCTTTCCCTATCTTCTTACCCCGTCTTCTTTTCCCTCATATTATTAGCATTACTGTGAATAACTTAAAGAGGTAGTCGTCCTGGCAGGTCAACAACAGGACTGAATAGAGTGTAGTGTGACCTATTAGTTTTGGGGAAAATGTGAGGAACAATTCCCATGATATCAGCATTCCTCACCTGAGGCTAATGACCCCTGTGAACCCTGTGACCCTTGTGTGACTGTTAGAGGCAGAACCGGGCGTGGACAGGTCAGTGAAAACATGTGTGGAATCCTCTGTCCTTGGTTTGTTGGTATTCTGAGTAGCACTTGGTGTTTCTGGAGGAGTGCAGAGTTCTTAAGCGTACAAAAGCCGTTGCCTAGCTGCAGTGAGAAGCCCAGCGGCTGCTGTCAGAAAGCTTTGTGTGGACCGGGTCCCACCCCCTTCTGTAGGACAGTCTGTTTTGGCCCACAGGAGGGATGGAATCTGTGCATTCACCTCCTCAGTCGCCAGAGTTATTGAATCCAAAGCTGAGAGTTTGTCAGGCTCATTAAGTAGAATTGTGCCTCCTACTTCAACCACAAGAGCGAGGACATTCTAATGGATACGCACAAACAATCTACACTGCAACCTTTGATTTAGCTTTTTGTGCTTGTCCAGTTTAACCCATGTTGACTATAGAAAAAAATAGTATTCATCTGTGCTAATTATTAGAGAGACACTGACCCAGTTTTCCACATAGAAAACCAATACCTCAGCAATTGAAACCAAAGAACAGCAGCAAACAGACCAAAAAGCATAAGATGAGCAAATCTGAACATTCTGACACTGGTCCAGTTCATGAGACACTGGTCAGTAGATCTGTTGGTCTCAGAATACAGGCCACCTACAGGAGACAGTGCGCTAATGTATTGGAGCACAGACCACAATTCTCTTGTCGGGACATGCTCACATGCTCTGCCGCGTCCTCCGTGTGTCTAGTTTGCCCTCGTAAATAGTCTACAATAAATCCAAGTCTGCTGCAAAAAGGCCGAAATTGATGCAACCACGAGTCACTTGAGTCACATTAGCTTTTTTTGAAAGGACTGCAGCGTGTAACTCAGAATCAGAATCAAAAAAGGTTTATTGCCAATGAATTGATTTCGCAAACATGGGTGATTTGGTGATTCAGTGCAACATAAAACAATGAACAGTGATAAAACAACATATACAAGTCAAAAAGAGAAACCATTTAAATCTGCTATGGGATATTTATAACAATAGGCTATACGATAAAACAAATATATACTATGTAACTCTTCCAAACCTAAATAGGAATTGCCTTAATGCTGCTTTTGGAGTTTATTTGTGACGTGAACTGAAAGTGCGAGGGAGGCCGGTGCTCTTATAACAGGTCATAGCTGGTAAATGCCAATTGCAGCAGGAATGTTTCTACGTGCATATCTGAAAGCCTCTAAATCACAGCACAGTAAACATGTCAAAGGTTTCCAAACTGGTTTTAATGAAGTACTCTTACACACCATAATACAGATATTTATCACAATTGTGTAAAAAGAAGCATTCCTTTGTATGTCAGAGTAACTATAGTTATATTTATAATGCTTGCGTGGATTCCGCACTGAAGCCCTGAAGTTGAGCCATCTGAGTGGAAATGATTATGAAGAGCACTACACATGCTTTGAGAGGTCTGTTTCCTGTTTGCCATGAACTGCACTGTCCATTCACTCCATGCGTTTCCTGCCTCAGCACAAGGATCTGCACCTGCCCAGGTCGAAACAGGACAGCATGAGCTAGAGCGCCCCCTGCAGCCCATCACCACACCTTCATGAGCCCACAGAATGAGGTGCACGCCCTTTCGGAGCGCCTCCTTGTAGCCTCGCACAAGGGGCAGCTCCAAAATGTGGTTCAGCTCATCAACAAGGGAGCGGAGGTGGCAGTGACCAGGGTGAGTGCACAACTGCTAAGAATGTCCAAAAACATGATTTCAAACACGGCCTGAGCATTACCCTCTTTGACCTTTTTGAATTTTAAGGATTTTTTGGCCCTTAGGCTTCATTAGACAGCAGAGTTTAGCATGAAATGTAGATGAGGGAGAAGGGAGGACATGAAGTATATTGTCTGAGCCTGGATTGAACTCACGACACTGCGGCCTGTTGCCTCTTTAACCACTCGACCACAGGGCAGCACTCCTGAGTAGAATATCTACTAATAATATTCTGACATGATACTCGGTCAGGTCCATATGCACTACAAGTGTGTAGTTGTCTGTGTTATTGATATGTCATGACAGTCTCTCATGTTTCCTCCAGTTCGGCCGGAGCCCTCTGCACTTGGCAGCTCACAAAGGACACATTGAGATTGTGCATGTTCTGCTCAGAGCTGGCTGTGACCTGGACATCCAGGATGATGTGAGTACACCCTCCACACAGATCAGACTGACACCCAGAGCCTACTGTTGGTTCATCCTCCTCAAATCGCACACTTTCTGAATCTACTACGCAACTTTGAGCTCTGTGGCCCAATGACTTCCCTTGGGCTGGAGTGGGACCCTCTGGAGTGTCCTCTCGTGGGCCTCCCCCCAGGCTGCAGGACCCCCTCCTCGACAGAGCAGTGGCTTGTGGACTGGGTGTGGTCTGAAAACAGGGCTCCGGAGCAGCAGCAGCAGCGGAGGAGGAGGAGGAGGAGGAGCTCTGAGCCCTGGGGGGCACTGAAGGTTAGCTCAATGTGTTTGTGCCAGTCCTCCTCCACTGCTGCTGCTCTGCATCAGGCCTCTGGCCTCTGACCTCTGACCTCTGGCCTTGTTTCTTGCTCTGTGTCTAAACCTTTTGGGCCACAGCTGTTTTTGTCCGCTCTTCTTCATACCTGGCAGTAACAAGTTTCTACGTTGACTTGGCTAATACACTGCACATCTCACTTGACTTGAGAACTACACAACTGCGAGGAGCTATTGGAATGACATGTGGCTCATGTCAGGTCTGAAAATCCTCCTTTGACTCATCTTCTTGCTACTAGGGCCCAGTATGTTTCATGGCTGCAGGGCTGTTCTGCTGGGACTTGGTGCTTTTGCTTTTGCTTTTTTTTTTTTTTTTGTTCATAAGAGTGTGTTTTTTTGAAACTTCCTATAATCTGTCCTTTCCTCCTGTTCTACTGCGTTGTAACAACAGTATTTCCCCTTGTGTGGATATTAAAGGATTATCTTATCTTATCTTGTGATGTGAAAGAAACACAGAAAATGCTTGAAAATGTTCATTGTGTGTTGGATTGTGATGTGATGATGGAAGGATTGTGGTTTGCGTTGCAGGGCGGGCAGACAGCACTGCACCGAGCTGCTATGCACGGGAACACGGCGGTCATCAGTGCTCTGCTCCTGGAGGGCTGCGCTCTAGACCGACAGGACAAGGTGCTCCACTCGTCACATCACAAAGACACGGCATTTAAATGTATTGTTTGAAATTAATCTACATTTTCGTTGATAGGATGGAAACACTGCTCTCCACGAAGTGTCCTGGCACGGCTTCAGTCAGTCCGTCAAACTGCTGGTCAAGGCTGGAGCTAACGTTCACGCCAAAAACAAGGTCTGATGATCATACATGTGTGCTACTAGAAGCCCTCTCTGGAAATGCTGCATTCATGTGATTCAGAAGAACCGACCTCAGAGTTGGAAAAACTCTGAGTTTCTGAGTTTACGTCATAGTGATAGACTCTGTTTGGGATTGGAGGACATGGCAGTGGATACAAACTGAGAGATTTTGTTTTATTTTACAAGCTGGTTCTTCTTTGAAAATAAAACTCATTTAAGGCTATTAGTTGATGAAGTTATAAGCAATACAACTTTGCAAAACAATTTTAACACATTTTTTTTCTTTCTTCTCTATTTTACTAATACTAATAAATAATAATTCTCAATCACAACAGTGGTTCTAATGAATCGGCAGTCGGATAGTTTAGAGTTTCCGAGATAAGATGAATCCAGCATGACCCTTGTGTGTTCTGTATGTCACAGGCAGGAAACACCGCTCTGCATTTGGCCTGTCAGAACGGACACACTCAGAGCACTAAGGTCCTGCTGCTGGCGGGATCCCAGCCCGACACACGAAATCATGTGAGTGAGCCACACACAAGGCCAACATCCACTTGGTGGTGGAGCACAGTGCACACTGTACAGTGTATAAGTATTCATACCCCTGGAACTTATCCACATTTTGTCACATCCACAACATTTAAATAAATTGTATTCCCGTTTTTGGTGAAAGAGCAACACAAAGCGGCACACAATTGTGAAGTTAAAGGAAAGTGCACTACAGTGTGAAAAAGTATTCAGCCCCTTTTCCCTTGAGTACACCAGTCAGATGATTGCTGAAAGAAAGGAAAGGTCAAAGCAGGGTTAGGCTATAAAAAGATTTCCGAAGCTTTGAACATCTCATGGAGCTCTGTTCAATCCAACATCTGGAAATACAAAGCGTATGGCACAACTCCAAACCTACCAAGATATGACCACTAAAACTTACTGGCCAAACAAGGAGAGCTCTGATGATGCAGCCAAGAGGCTCATGGGAACTCTGGAGGAGCTGCAGAGAGCGACAGCTCAGGTGGACAATCTGTCACAGGAGAATTACCGTAGTCATGGACCACACACGTCTGGCCTTTATGGAAGAGCGGCAAGAAGTGTTTGTTGAAAAACAGCCATAAGAAGTCCCTTTGTAGTTTGTCAGAAGACACAGCAAACACGTGGAAGAAGGTGCTCTGGTCTGATCAGACCAAAACAGAACGTTCGTTTTGGCCTAAAAGGCCTATTTAAGGAGTAAAACTAACATGACATGACTCTGAACACACTGTAAACCTGGTGCTGCAGCATCATGCTGTAGAAGTGCTTTTCTTCAGCAGGGACACGGAAGCTGCTCAGATGGAAGATGGATGAAGCCAAATACAGAGCAATCATAAAAGAAAACCTTTTGGCAAAAGACTTTGAGACTAAAACAGTTTCACCTTCAGCAGGACAACGACCATTAACATAAAGCCAGAGCTACAATTAAATGGTTTAAAACAAAACATCTTCATGCGTTAGAACGGCTCAGTCAAAGTCCAGAACTAAATCCAATCCAGAATCTGTGGCAAGAGCTGAAAACTGCTGTTCACAAACGCTTTCCGTTAATCTGACTGAGCTTGAGCTGTTTGGCAAAGAAGAATGGGCAAAAACGTCGGTCTGGAGGTGAACAAAGCTGGTCGAGACAAACCACAGAAGACTTGCAGCTGCAATTGTAGAGAACGGCGGATCAAAAAGTATTTTTTTAATCTGAAAATCATGTATTGTTTTCCTTCCACTTCAAAATGGCAATACTATATCCAATTATATTTTCCATTTTCATCTTCACTTATTGCGTGAAGAACAAATGCAGTAGCTTGTATCGGCTTTTCCAAACTCTTATGAGTGTTACTGTCTTTACTGTACAAACATGTACAAGATTTGTCATTTGCCCTTTGCAGACAGGGGACACAAGTCTTCATGTAGCAGCGCGTTACAACCACCTGTCCCTCATCCGTATCCTGCTGGGGGCCTTCTGCTCTGTGTCACACAAAAACCTGGTGCGTGCGTTTGTTTGATCTGTCCATCACAAACTGAGTGAGGGAATAATCATTTTATTCGCTCTGTGCAGGCTGGGGACACGCCGCTCCATGTGGCGGCTGCTCTCAATCATAAGAAAACAGTTGGTCTGCTGCTGGAGGCTGGAGCCGACAGTCGCATCTGCAACAACGTGAGCCTCGACTCTTCTCTCATCAAAGCCATCTCATACTGTCTCCTCATGCACTCTGTGTCCATACAGGAGGGCCATACTGCGCTGGACCTGGCTAGAGAGCACAACAACCCCCAGGTGGCGCTCCTCCTCACTAAAGCACCACAGGTACCTTTTAAAGTCAGTCTCAGTGAAATTATAGACATAATGTTTCTGAAGCTCTCATGTTTCCCTGGGACAGAGCTTTGTTCGTGGCAGACGTGCCAGGAAGAGGAGAGAGAAGCTGAAGGCCGAGGGCAGAGCTCAGTCAGTGCCCAGAGACGAGATGCTGCCTTCGAAGGTACACACACACTCTGTTTATGACAGGTTGAACAGACTCTGGCATGTCATACCACATCCCAGCACACCTGAGCAAGTGTAGGGTAAAAATGTAGTGAAACAAACTTGATGTTTGTGCTTTATCTCCAGGAAAGTGGTTCTGCTGCAGATGACACACCGAGCAGCGAGTTGGCATCCAAAAAAAGTGATGAGACCAAACAAGCCAACAGCAAACAGGCTGAAGACGGGAAAGGACATGGCAAGGTATCTCTTTCTGTTTAAACATGGATACAGCAAGTGTTATGTTGAAACTGAGCAGTTTGTCTTTGTACAGCATGCACTGTCTAACCCCCTGCGACGTAAAGAAGCCAGACACAGCAGCGCCCTCCACAGGCGAAAAGGAAAACTACGAGGAGTGTCCCCTCACATTTCCTTACCTCCTCACAACTACAAGGCTTACCAGCTGTACACTCTGTACCGTGCCAAAGATGGCAGAATTATGCAGGTTTGTCTCCACTCTGACAGCTCTGTGCCAAGTTACTCTGTTGACTTATCCAGGATTCTTTGCTGCAGGCGCCACTGAGCGGTTGCCGGTGTGAACCTCTCATCAGCAAACTGGAGAACCAGCTGGAAGCCACCAAAGAGGAGATGAAAACTGATATCCACGCTGTCCAGGACCTGATCAACTCAAAGTTGGGCCAGCTGGACAGCAGCAACAAGCACCAGGTATGAGCCCTCCTCAAAGTGTCGAAGTGCCCCTCAGTCCTGGTAGATGGGTTGAGCATGATGGCTCCACCACCACCAGCAAAGGATTCAGCTCCAGCTGCTCCACATTCACCTCCACCGCCTCCAGCAAAGGAACAATCTTCAAAGGCCTTGGACCCATCTGTGACAAGCCCAACAACATCCCTGTCATCGCCCCTGCCTTCACACCAGCCCTGGGTTCCCCCTGCAACATCTACTCCCACTAAAGATTCATCATTCTCCTTCTCATCTCCACTCTCACCCATGGGCCTTCCCAGCCATTTTGAAAGTCTGATCAAATCAGGCATTAAGATGGCTCCACTCACGCCCAATATAGCAAGGGCTATGTCAATACGTATCAACTCTTCCCTGCACAAGCCGACTACACCAACAAAAGCCCCACCACCCATCCCCCCTCGCCTCTCACCTGGTCCCAAACTCTCCTTGGCTACAAAAGCCCCACCACCCATCCAACCTCGTCTTTCACTTGGTATCTCCCATAGCTAGGATGCACTGGGTCTCAGCGTTGCCGGGACTTATTGTCACATTAAAAATCAAACCAACCCGGGGCCCTATGTAAAAAGAGCCCCCCCTAGTGCTATTTCTGTAGCCACATCATCACACAGATGGAAAAACAAATTGCGAGCCAGGCCCAATCTGAGAAATGTGATTCATATTCCCTGTGAAAAGATAAAGCCCAGTCCCACTGAAACTAGTCTGAAACTTGCTGTGCTAAATGTCAGATCCTTATGTAACAAATCTCTCTTAATTAATAATTTTATTTCTTCTTATAATCTTGATTTTATGTTTTTAACTGAAACATGGCTTGACAAAAACACAGGAAATGTAGTTCTGATAGAATCTGCTCCACCCAACTTTAAGTTTGAATCTGAAACACGAGAAAACAAAAAAGGGGGTGGAGTCTGTGCTGTCTTTAGAGATGAAATAATTACCCGCAGGTTGTCTTTTGGGGTGTTTTCATCATTTGAGTATGTATCCTTTAAAATGGAGCTAAAACGGTCTCCATCCATTGTCTTCATTGTTTTATACAAGCCTCCCCAGCACTGCCAAAGTTTTATTGATGATTTTACTGAGATGCTTTCAGTCATATGCACAGACTTTGATGGTTTGGTCATTACAGGTGATTTCAATGTGCATGTTGATAATATTTGTGACAGAAACGCTAAAGAGCTTGATGCTGTCCTTGAAACCTTCAGTCTTACTCAGCATGTGAGAGGCCCCACCCACAGCAAAGGACACACTCTAGATCTCATCATTACAAAGGGGGTAAATATTTCAAATGTTAATGTGATCGATGTTGCTCTGTCTGATCATTTCTGTGTCTTCTTTGACCTGTCTGTTTCTCCCAAACCTCCGGTGGGTCCTGCAGTTGTTCAGAGGAGACACATAAGTGATGGCACAGGTGCACTGTTTATGGAAATGATAAACTTTGAAAATGTCTCATGTTCCAATGTAAATGATTTGTTGAACTCTGTTACATGTAGTGTTTTGAATGTTCTGGACACCATCGCCCCTATAAAGGCTAAAATGGTTAAAAATAAGCAGAAGGCGCCGTGGAGAAATGATGATTTGGTCAGGGCACAGAAAAGGGAGTGCCGCAGGGCCGAATGGAAATGGCGCAAGTCAAAGCTCCAGGTTCAAAAAGAGATTTACAAAGAAAAGCTGAACATGTACAACCTAATCTTATGTAGAACTAGGGAAAGATATTTTTCTGAAATAATTGGAAGCTGCAGTAACAACTCGCGTGTCCTGTTTGCCACAGTAAACAGATTAACAAACCCTCCAGCTCAGCTGCCGTTAGAACTCATTTCCACATCCAAGTATAATGAGTTTGCATTATTCTTTAATGACAAAGTTCAGGGCATTAAAAATGCTATAAATCCCACAATGCAAAAAATTACCCTAAAACCACCAAGACACTTAGAGCTAACTCACTTTGCACCAGTAACTGACAAAACTGTCCATGAGATCATCACCAGTCTGAGTTCATCTACATGCTGCCTTGATGTGTTACCCACCAGATTTCTAAAGTCTGTGCTGAACAGTTTGTTAGCACCATTCACTCACATAGTTAACATGTCGCTTCAATCTGGAACATTCCCAATGTCTTTGAAAACTGCGGTCATAAAGCCTCTCCTAAAGAAGAGCAGTCTTGATGCCGCAGTACTGAGTCATTACCGGCCCATCTCTAATCTGCCATTTTGGGGCAAAGTCCTTGAAAAGGTTGTTTACCAACAGCTCACAGATTTCCTCTTAATAAACAACTCATTTGATGTTTTTCAGTCAGGTTTTAGACCTCATCACAGCACTGAGACTGCTCTTGTCAAGGTGACAAATGACATCCGCCTGAACACTGACACGGGCAAAGCCTCAGTCTTAATTCTGTTAGATCTGAGTGCTGCTTTTGACACTGTCGATCATGGGACCCTCTTACAGAGACTAGAGGACTGGGTGGGCATCACTGGCACTGCCCTAAACTGGTTAAGGTCCTATCTGGAAGACAGGAAGTACTTTGTTGAAATTGGTAGCTGTGTCTCAGACCACATGACCCTGACCTGTGGAGTGCCCCAAGGGTCAGTCCTGGGTCCCCTTCTGTTCAACCTCTACATGCTGCCGTTGGGTCAGTTGATACGCAGTGAAAATGTGTCCTATCACAATTATGCAGACGGCACTCAGATCTATGTTTCACTATCGGCAGGTGACTATGGACCAGTAGATTCACTCTGTCACTGCATCCAACAGATCAGTGTGTGGATGCAAAACAACTTTCTCCAGCTGAACTCAGACAAGACTGAAATAATCGTCTTTGGCCACAGAAACAAAGAGAAAGTGTTAGCGGTCACCTCCAGAGTCTCGCTCTAAAACCTACAAACCAAGTTAGAAATCTGGGGGTAATAATGGACTCAGACTTGAACTTTAACAGCCACGTCAAATCAATAACATCAGCAGCTTTTTACCATCTAAAAAACATTGCCAAAATCAAAAAAATAGTGTCAAAACCAGATTTAGAGAGACTTATCCATGCGTTTGTCTCCAGTAGATTAGACTACTGTAACGGCCTGCTCACTGGCCTCTCCACACGAGCTGTAAAACAGCTGCAGTACATCCAGAACGCTGCTGCTCGGGTCCTGACTAGAACCAGGAAGTATGATCACATTAGTCATGTTCTCAGGTCTCTGCACTGGCTCCCTGTGGCTCAGAGAATAAACTTTAAAGCAGCTCTGCTTGTGTACAAGTCTCTCCATGGCCTAGCACCAAAGTACATCTTGGATATGTTAGTGCCATATGAACCATCTCGGACTCTGAGGACCTCAGGGACCGGCCTCCTGCTGGTGCCAGAGTCAGGACAAAACATGGGGAATCTGCGTTTCAGTTTTATGCAGCTAAAATCTGGAACAGTCTTCCTGAAGATGTGAGACAGGTTCTACTCTGACAATGTTCAAATCTAAGCTAAAAACAGTTTTGTTTAGCTGCACATTTGACTGAAACAATTTTTTCTTTGCACTCTTCTCTTTTGTTTGTGATTTTATTAGTTTAGAAAATCAGTTGGATTGATAATTTTTAATTTAGTTAATTTTATTGTATTTCTGTTTCTGTAATTTCTTTGTGATTTGAATGCATTTTTCCTGCTGTGTGAACCACTTTGAATTGCCTTGTGTATGAAATGTGCTCTACAAATAAACTTGCCTTGCCTTGCCTTGCCTTTACTTTTCATTAGTTGCATTACATCACTGTTTGTGAGTTGAGCCGATTGTTTAATTATGTGGTTTTGAAAAAAAAGAGAGATTTTGTGTTTAAATGTAATTGATTACACTTCAGCCATGTACAGCATGTTGGGCTGCTTAGGTTGTAAATGCGCTAAAATATAATTGACATTTAAATTGTAAACCTTTACCTTGATTGTAAAATAAAGCTGAAATATTGCCATGGTTTATTCCAGATGCGTTCCCTTGAAAAGCTAACCCTGGAGAGAATGTGTGCTGAGAGAAGCCAGTGTCTGCAGAGGGTTGACCATAAGGTTCTCCAGGAGCGACAGGAGAGCCACAAGCGGCAGGTAAGCACGCAACTAGGACCACTTCATTAGCTCCAGAAGGAGCAGCATACAGTTATACTCTCTTTACCATTACTTTGACACGTTCTTGCCAAAGCAGTTGTCTCTGGTGAATGAGCTGAAGAGCTGGTGTCTGTCCAAGCTCCAGAACATGGACGCCAGCTCCGGTGGTCCGAGTGAAGCAGCTGTTCTCACCGTGATGCCTGATGCAACTAAGACTGGGGTCTCACAGTCGGGAGCTGGAGGGACGGGGGCCCAGCAGGCCGAGGAAGGAGCAACCTCAACCAACTACTTTGTAGTCCATGTGGACACCTCTGCAGGTAAAGCTCTTCTGGGATAACATTTAAATGTATAGAAAATAAAAGAAAACAGTGCCGCTGCTCCCATTACACACATAACGCACAGTTCGTTCGTAGGACATCAAGTGCTCGAGGGGTACAGACTTGACAAGGCAGTTTGGCATTTATGACATAATGGGCTATTTGTGCAGCAGCTTAAACAGTGATTATACAATAGAGTCTGTCTTTATTTTTTTATCAGTTCAAACTAGGACGAGTGACGCTTCTTTCGCCAGTGAGTTTGGAATGCACAGGTGCAGCTACACAAGCCAGAGTTTACACAGACAGATCAGGGGCACAGCCGGGAACAGATCTGCGCCACATACGTATTCTACAAACCACAAGGAGCAAAAATGTCTTCAGATGATGAAAATTGGCCTCATATTCAATAAGAAACCCTGAAAATGTGCACAGCCAAACTGGTTCAACTTCTTACAAATGTCTAAAATGCACTAGAATTCACATCATTTAACGATTTTGTTGAAAACATCTTATCACCTTAAGGCTGCATTACAGACATCAATTCCCTATGCATTTTGTTACACGTTCAAAGTGGGTTGGGGGAATGGGGGCACCACTGAGAAGTTTAGCATAGGGTGCCTGAATGGCTAGCAGCGGTGAAAACATATACATTTATTTGAAATTATCACTAACATTCTGATGAATGTGTTTTAAATGTGGCTCTGATTCATCCTTCACGTTGTGATTATTGTACAGAGGGAGGAGATGTAGCCTCTGATCCAGTAGTGCGGCCCAAGCAGAGAGCTGTGCTCTCCCCAGACCTGAGAAAGGACAAGGACCAGGCAGGCTCTGGTCTGAACAGCCCCAGAAAGCACCGCGCCAGCAGCCTCGACAAAGCCAAGAGTCACCGGAGGCACTCCCAGGGCAGGACTAAGAGTAGAGGAGGAGTGGAGGTATTCAGGGAGCAGCCTGAACCCTCATTGTATCAGGAAAAGGACAGGCGTGCTGTGGAGGCGACACAGCACTTGTTTGAGAGTGTGTCCACGCAGATGGAGCGCTGGTATGAAAAGAAGCTGCAAGAGACGAGACGAAAGGCTGAGCAGAAGGCCCAGGCTGACCGCGCTGCTCTCCTGGACAAAATAACACACCTGGAGGACGAGCTACGTGCGCTTCGGGCTCAGCAGCACTGCAGCTAATGCACTGCAACGTGTTGGCCTTGTGTGATCGTCAAAGGTGCCATTCTACTGTTCAGGATCTGTACAGTGATGTTATGCTCCAGCTCACAAGTGAACTCATGTATAACCTTCAGAAGCAGAGGTGTTTTAAGCTCTGCTTCAGATCACGTGACCACTACAGTGCTTTTATTCCACTGAAATGCAGGTGTAACATCTGACAGATGTCACTGAGCTCTGTGGTGAGCAGTGCTTCTCAGAGGAGCTTCTCAAGGACAAAATGCTGTTAGTGATGTAAGTAGAAAGTAAAGTGAGTAAATGTTTTTTAGTGCATATTTGGTTACACTCTCAACAATTTTAACAATTTTATTTCCAATTGTTGTCACATGTTGATGTGAAATTGTTTTGGGTTTCAAAGTGAATGTGTTTTGATGAAAGGTTCAGTAGAATAAGTGCAAAGTGAGACCTGCAGCACAGCTGAAGGGTTATGTCCTCCGTTTACTCAAATGAATGGCAAGTGTCTGTATTTTAATATAAAACATGTTTATTAATAAATAATCTGTGTAGATTTTTTCAACAGCATTGCATTAGTCAGACTCACACATCTGAGTAGCTAATTCAGTGACCATTTAACAAGGCTGCAAACGGCTCAGTCTCAATGATGATATAATTCCAACAGTGGACACTCCTCTGTAGATCCCCAAAACCCAGACAGTCACACGGCCAAATGCTACCTGGCCAAGGATAAAGATCTCCGCAGGTCTTCAAGGTGATTATTTGCTTGTGTGATCATCATCCGAACGGCATCCTAAAGAGAAAACAAGCATCGTTCAGGTGAATCCAGGAGGTGAGAGCCATACATCTTTAGAATGGTGTACAAACATTACTTTATATAGTAAAGTAAATAAATACCCTCTATTGATGTACTACACTAATATTCAACAGTCTTAAAGGAACCATATGTATCCTGCTCTTACTGGGTTAAAACATGTATTACAATCACAACTGAGCCCCTGTTGCCAGAGCAGACAAGTGTTTCACAGGCTGAAAGTGCTGGGCTTTGGATTGGATTGAAATGTAGGAACTGGCAACCCAAATGAGGCTTATTCTGCTTTCTTACAACATAAACAATGTGGACATTTCAGTATGTATATTACCAGGCATTATCTGATCTCGTATTCGGGGACACAGATGGGTCAGGTTTATGAAAGTTGAAATCTAAATCTTGCGTGCGGTTCCTTTGTGACTAAATGCATTTCTATTGTCTTTGTATCACTGAACAGTGCGCTTTTACAGGATCAGTGGCGTCCTTGTTCCTCTTGAACTCGTCTCTGGCCCAGTCTCTGAGGTACTTCTGGTCTCCTGGATCTGGCACTTGCCGGACGGTCCTCAACATGTTTCTGTAGATCCCCAAAACCCTTTGTCGCTGTAAGAACTACAAATCAACCGTGTCATTATTTTGTCTCCCTCTCATTTCCCTTAAGGTTTGATCTTCTTACACTCAGATAATGCAAATGTTATCTATTCTTACCTGTTTGAGAGAAAGAGCTGCGGCCGGTAACCTTGTGACTGCCATGTTTACCCAGCCGGATGTTTTGCATGTGGTACAAATGTGTAAGGATAAATGCTGCCCCCTGCTGTGGCGGAGCGGTACTGCTGTCACAACCCATCACCAAACTCCTCACACTATTTTTGTTACAAAGAGATAAACACCAGTCTGTGTAGTTTTTACTGCAGTGTTTATTGTTAAAGAAGCAGCATAAACATGATTTACAGTTCATTTACATACGAATGAGTAGAAGATGCTACTCTGAATCCATTTGTCCCATGTTAACTGGTCTGTCCTAAAAAACATTTGACATTTATACAGCACATTTATCAACATTACATTTTAGTTTATCAGAGATTATTTTTTTCTCGAAGGCACTTCTGTGACAGCCCACAATGTGTGTACACGAGAGGATTCTGTAAAACATGGACACTATTCTCGGACTTACAGTATAATGCATACAGTAAAGTATAGTCCATATAATTGTGGACCAAGGGAACATTAGGAACTGTAAATGAAATCCTCACTGATGTGCTGCAGTGACCAGCTCAAACCACTGCCTTAGAGCATCACTCAGAGTTTCGGGCAGCACATTCACATCTCGGAGAACCACGTAGAACGGGAATGGGAACTCATCCATGTAAGAGCGGATCTCTGGCATCTCTCCCGCCTCGCCAAATATAGGCACCTTGATGTCCAGAATAGAGTCCTGTCGACAACACAAGGAACAGTTAGCAAGGCCACAAATGCTTAGAATCCGCTTATCAAAAGAGTCATTTTTGGTGGTTGCGTACTCTAGAGTTGGGATTGTCCAGAACCACAAAGATGATGAAGATGTTGGCACTGCGAGCGGCTCTCACTGCAGCGCTCACCTTCGCTTTCCCCTCAAGGAACAACCCGCGGCCATCAGACACTACCAGCAGCAGCTGCGCAGTATCTGTGGACACAACATATTGTCAAGATCAATACAATTAAGACACAGCTAATTCAATTAAGATGTCTCTGTAGTAACAAACAAGAATACAATTTTGTTATGTAATGGTTATGGTTTGATGTGACTCCTTCAGGATTAAGTTATTCAAACTGATTCACAAACAAACATTTACCCAATTTTGTGGATGCAGGAGAATGCGGTCTTGATGCCAGGAACATTTTGGTCACAGTCTCCAAAAACTGGACACATAAAAAGGGAATACTTATAATAAATAATGTATAATAATATAATTAATATAATCACACAAGTGTTACCTGAGCGATCCTCGTCTTCTTCTGTTGAAACTGGCACAGTCTGAGGATACGAGCTCCAGATTCGTCATTGAATTGCTGCTGGAAAGGGTGAAGGAGCTGCACATCTTCACCAAAACTGGACACAACACATTTCACATCAGCCAAAACGGTCTCTTCAGCTCATTATAAAAAGGACAGACGGGACGTTTACCTGCAGACAGCCACCTGCCCCGCCTCCAGCAGTGTCAGGGCATTGATGATGACTGACAGGGACTCAAACGCCATCTGACACATGGCACAGGGGAAACAAAACGGTATTTAAAATTTAGGCAACGGACTCGAGTTTTCAGGGTTGTTTTGCTTGGACAAAGTCAGTGGTTCAGACCTGTTTGGAGTGGTTGTCCACCATGCTCGAGGAGTCGTCCAGAGCAAGACAGATCTGGTACTCCCGTTTGCTGGGCTTGGTCCTGCGCAGCCAGATTTTGTCTTTGCGGAACTGGCTGGCGATGTAGGGGATGACCTTTCTCATGTTGAGGCGCTTCCCAGTACGGTAGTCCCCCCTGCAAACACAGCTCAGTAAACAGACAGAACCCCAAGAATGATTATAGGGAATGAGTGGACATACCTGAGTTTAGCAGCCTGGGTAGGCTCCAGTATAAGACGCAGCTGCTCACAGAGCTGCTGGGACAAGCCCGAGGTTACGCTCTGATATTGTTGCCACAGACACGCTGCTGCCCCCACCTGGAGAACATAAACACTACAGCACTCTGCTACAAAGTACAATATCCAATTTAATATGACTGCAATTAATCAATGAACTCACCTCCTCAGGGCTTCCTGGAGGAAGCTTGTGGCAGACTTCAAGCAGCTGCTCCATTTCTTTTCTCAGCTCCTCTGGATCTTGATCTGCTCTCTGCAAACACACGTTTTTAGTTGAGATCATTTACCGGTTTGATGTAGCATGTGTAGTTATGGCTACAAAATACTTCAGCAGACTCCAACAATAACTCTGGGACAGTGTGGATAGTAGACTCTGTATTCCTCTCTTTTGAATCATCTCTGTCGCGTAACTGTCTATCGTTCCAGTTGTCCTGGTCCTCCTTATTATCGCCCAGTGTCTGGACCTCCATGTCTTCACTGTCTCCTCCTTCACAGAAAACAACATTCAATACGATGCTTATAGCAGGACTATAGGACTAGGACTCAAATGTACCGTTACCTTTTTGTTGTTTATTGTTAGAGGTGTCCTGCTTGTCAGGGTTCAGAGTTGGGACTTCAGCGCTCTGAAGCTTCTCCTCTTCCATTTCCATGGCAACCTCATCATCCTGGTCCTTGTCTATTTGTGGACCTGCTGCTTTTTGCTGCTCTGCACTGGCAACATCTGAAAAGCAGAAGTACACTGCTCATTGTCCATTGCCCTTCTACAGTGACACGCGGCACACTAAGTAAACATGTATGTTCTTTTGCACATGTGCAGTACTGACCAAATGTCTGTGTATCATAGGAGCTCTCGCCCTGCTTGATATGCTCATACAGATCAGACTCCTGTTGTGGCTGACTTTCACCCTCAGCCCGGGCTTCTCTCTGCTCTGTGGACTTGTCCATGGTTCTCAGACGTTTGTTGATGCGCTCGTTGTAGTCTCCAGTGGTGCGCTCGTTGTCAGCCTGACCAGGCTTCCTCTTGAAGCTCTAGAAAACGTACACAGTGTTAGGGCTGCTCGATTATAGAAAATGCAATAATCAAGAATATTTCTCTCATGATTGTAATCAAGATTATTTAAAAATAATAATAATAATAATAATTCTGCCCTTACTGGCTGTAAGATAAAAGGGAATTTGTTTATTAAAACATTTTAATAAAGTGTTTTCTCTGCCTTTTAGCTAATCCACACATCTAAATGAGCATTTATAATGTCCTGTAGACCACTGGTTAAAGACATTTGATTAGTCTGTGACTGCAGCAAGCGTGACATTGAGGGTTTTTATTTGTGTGCTGTATTTTAATGCAACCAATTTAAAGCAGGTGAAACAATAACAGCTGTAAGTTTGCTTCATGCTATTAGCTCCAGGACACACTTAATGAGGACAATAAGCCCACACTCCTCTGTCCTCTGCATGGAAACGGTGGGGAGTTAGTTTAGGAGAGATTTAGAACATTTTGCACTAAATCTGCCTTTCAAATGTAACATGACATGAACTCCGCTGTTGTGTCCATCGACTCAAATGTGAACAAATTAAAGCCTCAGATATGTCCTGGATAGATAGTTCCCACATGTCACTGATGTGGACAGATCTAGTCCAGAGAACAGGCAGGACACAGCAGCAGCAACAAAGAGACAAACACTGTACCTGAGTTTGTTTTTCTGTCTGACGCTGTGAGGCCATTTGTGCTGTGAGTTGAGACTGGTGCCCTTCAGACTGGTTGGCATCAGCGGCTCCACTTCCATGTTCCTGAGGATGACAAACCGGTTAGGACTTCCATTGGGACAGTTAGTGATGGCCAAAGTGAAGTCTCATGAAACAGCAGAGCATTTGAACCAAATGTTTCAAAACACTTCTCCAGAGTGACATCTAGTGGTACATTTTAGTACTACAACATCCACCGTGGTTCGAACCACATTGTGTGCTATGGTTGCCAGGGAAATCATTTCACATTTTAGTTTTGTGTATTATTGATACATTTGTGGTTCTAGAACATTAACATTAATTATTATAATTTTTTTTATAAAAGTGAGGAAATGTTCTACATTTTAGGTTTTGAGGAGGTCCCACCCGGTGGGCAGGGCCTACCCAGAGTAGAATAAATATCTGAGTTCCCGGTCTGGCTTCGCAGATTGAGAATGACTCTTGGATGAGAGTCGAAACGGTTTGTTTTTGCAAAAATCAATCTTTTTCTACTATGGAACGCTCCTGGACAAAAGAGGGATTACGCCGACATTCTAGGTTTAATTAAAAATTTGGCCTACATCAGCCAAAAACAACCGTGGTTCATGAGCTGTCTTGAGTCATGTGACACATCATGAACTATTTAGGTCACATGATCAGCTGCTCTTCAGGGCCTTGATACCGTGCCAAAACGCCCGTTTCAATATGGCCATTACTAGGGACAATAGGACTCAACAGGGGAAACTCACCTCTTTGGCCTGGTCCCGCTCAGATGCCTCTCCTCCCAGCTCCACAGCTGTGTCACTCTGGACGTTCTGCTCTCCTGTCTGCCCATCTGCATTGTGCTCGTTTCTCTCAGATGACTCTAGCTGCTCCTCATCGCCCTCTTGTTCCTCTGGGTCCTGAAAGAAAACATACATCAACATTGTACTTATTAAGCTTTAACTAATGTTTAAGTATAAGTAATTGGAAAGTGGGTGTACCTTCGGGTCTTGTCCTTGGTAGTTTGGAACAGTGCAGTCTTCCTCTTTCTCTTCTTTGTGTTTCTCAGCAGACTCCTGGTCCTCTCCCTCTTCTCCCTCCTTTCCCTCTTCTCCCTCCTTTTCCTCTTGTCCATCACTTTGCTCTCCCGGATGTTCATCCTGCTTTTCCTCCTCTGCCTGTTGTTCAGCCAGCTCTTCCATGTTCTCTGCGCCTCCGTTCTCCTCCTCCTGACCCTCACCTTCCTCATCCGCGCCCAACTTTTTTTCATCAATGTCAAACGGATTTTCCGCTGTCCAAAAAACAGACAAACATTTTATCAGTTCATTGGACAAACGTGAACATTTTAGCCAGAAAGAAAACTATGGATGCAAGAAAATTCATCTGAAGCGACAAGACATTTTATATATAAAAGCAGGATCTTGTGTGACTATAACAGAACTGCCAGGTGTTATTTGCACATTTAAACCAAATATAAAACCTCCATTTCCATCTTTAGTATATTGTTGCTATATCTCACCATCCCCTTCATTGTTATCTCCACCCTCGTCCTCCCGGTCCAGGTTCAGATCGTCAGGTAAATCCATAGCTTCAGGTTCTGGCTGTTTGTCTTGTTGTCCGTGATATGGGTCCACTTCATTCTCGTCAAACTCCCTCTGAGCAGGCAGACAAACAGACAAACAGACAAACAAACAGACAAACAAACAAACAAACAAACAAACAAACGTGTGACTCCACCGTGCTGTCAAACTAAAGCAGGCTCTGGTATAAGAGATCGTCCCACCTGATCCCCCTGCTCATGGATCGCCTCCTTTTCCTCCTCCTCGCCAGGCTCCTCCCCGTTCTGATTTTTCCTGTCCTTGTTAGGCTCAGCGGCATCCACGTTGTCATCTTTGGCCACAAGTTCAGAATCACCCTGAAAATACAAACACAGGGATAGATTAACAAACTGGGATTCTTCTCGTTTGAACAGAGAATGGCTGTGTACTGCACCTGGTCCATGCCCTGTCCATACTCTTCCTCCTTCTCACTGCCCTCCTCTGCATCGCTGTCTTCATCTCCCCACAGCCTCTCGTCCAGGGTGTCCGTTTGCCCGTCACCCAAGTCGCCCATCTTTTTGTCCAGCTCTTCCTGCTCTTCTTCGTCCGACGCCTCATCCTCGCCTACAAATGATCACAAGCGGTTATACACATCTTAGAACTTTTTAGCACATTTCCAGTAGTTTATAATACCCGTTTCTTTTGGATCCCCATCATGCATCTGACCATCAAAGTCCTCAGACATTTCGATGGCATTGTCTTCAGATTTAATGTTTCCTTGGTCTTGCTGCTCTTCCTTTTCCTGCCCGTCCTTAAAGGTGTCTTCCACCTGCAAAAGAACAGTTACATTTAAAAAAGGGTCAGTTTCATTTTCTACAGTTTAGTTTTTATTTGATACTAGACAAATAATATTCTCCACATCCAGTTAGTTCATTTCTACTTTATTGTCCTTCAGTTTCCATTTCATTGATTCATTGGGAATACTTCAAACCCTTTTCTCAGCATCCTATTCTCAGTTACATATTATACAACTTTATAGCATATTTCTTACCTGATCTTCATTTTCTATCTTGTCACTGACATCCTTGTTGCCCTCCCCCTCTCCAATTCCGCCGCCTTCATAGTTGTGAAATTCTGTGGCACCTTCCCCATCTCCTCCTGCAATCAGTTCCTGAGGTAGACAGAAACCCTGTGGATAGCAAATTTCAAATTTGGTTACATTCATTCATCACTAATATCTCTCTGGAAACTTCTACCTATGGTTGCATTGCTGGTAATAGTTTTGAGCTGGCTGGCCACTACTTAAAATAATATACAGTACAGGGCTTCATTATGTGATAAAATAATGTGCAATGCATTTTTGAAATCGAATAAAGAAGGTACTTAATTGTAGCTACAGCCATTTTGATGTAGGTTAGGCTGACAATCCATCTCATAGGGACGTCTCTGGCACCCCAGAGATAAGAGTTAAGCCCTTGAGCGTCCGAAGACTTAACACATTATTGTTTATGTTGTTTAATATAGGCTACTATAAATGCATCATTATGTTTAAATCACATTTAAAGCATATAGTCACACCAGTCTTGAAGGTATTGGCAATAGGACAAGATAAAGACATACATTTTAATGCTAACACAACAATTCAGTCTTTCCAAACTTTAAGGTGAAGTGCACAAAGAGCCAGGACCAAACAACACAAACATGGATAAAACACAGAAAAGCAGGCTTGTGCACAAGTGGGCTTTAAAAAACAGTAAAAACAGTAATAACAGCTGCCTCAATGATCACTTCTGGGCCACTGATAACATTATGTGTGGGTTACAGATAGTATTTTAAAGTGTAATAACGCATGACTGTCGTAAAGCTCTGGAAGAGTCCATTCCGCGAATCTGTAAAGGGGGCAGTAACTCGTACCTGAGCATTATTTTGAGGTTTCTCTGGACAATCCTCGTGTACAGCTTTATTGTGGGTACTCACTGTAGCATAACAGCACGTATATTTAAGTAGTTCGTCTTTTGATTATAAAAACACATGTAGTGGTTTTGTCCAATGACGTCATATTTGGGCGCCATCGAAGCAAAATAGAGGCGGAATCTGAATGCCCCGAAAACACTTGACGGATAGTTCTCACAAATTCAAGGTTTTAAAGAATGTTATTTTTATTACCATTACTTCGGGTGACGTTTTAAAATAGGCACATTTAAAGCGCTTTAAGAACACGCCATGGCTCCTTCCACATGTCGAGCCTGCGGAGGCTCCGACATCGACATCGACCAGGCCCGGGGCAGCGCTGTGTGCACGTCCTGCGGCTCGGTGCTCGAAGACAACATCATCGTCTCTGAAGTGACTTTCGTCGAGGGCAGCGGGGGAGTCTCTTCTGCAGTTGGGCAGTTTGTCTCGTCCCAGGGGCCCGCCAAGACACCGCTGTTGGGCTCCGGGTTTCACACAGGACTGGGCAAAGAATCCCGGGCTCAGACGCTGCAGAATGGCAGGCGGCAGATCCAGTCTTTAGGGAGCCAGTTACAACTGAACCAACACTGCTTGGACACGGCGTTTAACTTCTTTAAAATGGCGGTCAGTAAGCAGTTAACCCGGGGCCGTAAGACGCAGCACCTCATCGCGGCGTGTCTTTACCTGGTGTGCCGCACTGAAGGCACGCCACACATGCTGCTGGACCTTAGTGACCTACTCCAGGTCAACGTGTACATTCTGGGTAAAACCTTCTTACTTTTAGCTAGAGAACTGTGCATCAATGCCCCAGCCATTGATCCATGCCTGTACGTCCCACGTTTTGCTCACATGCTGGACTTTGGGGACAACACCCACCAAGTGTCCATGACTGCCCTGCGCCTGGTGCAGAGGATGAAGAGGGACTGGATGCATACGGGTCGCCGGCCGTCCGGTCTGTGTGGGGCAGCACTGTTGGTGGCCGCACGCATGCACAAGTTCCACCGCACAGTGAAGGATGTGATCAGTGTGGTCAAAGTGTGCCAGGCTACACTTCGCAAGAGGCTGACCGAGTTTGAAGACACACCCACCAGCCAGTTGACTATTGATGAATTCATGAAAGTTGACTTGGAGCAGGAGTGTGACCCGCCATCGTTCACGGCCGGGCAGACCAAGAACAAGATGCAGCAGCTGGAACAGGAGCTGGCAAAAAAACTGGATGAAGTGGTCGCGGGAGAAATAAGCTGTTACAAGAATGAAATCGAGACTGAGCTAGAGAAGAGCCAGCCAAAGCTCAAAGGCATCTATGTAGCTTATACTAAGCACATCGACCCAGAAGACAATGAGTCTGTAGTCTCTGACCCAGAAGAGCCTGATGCTGACGTCACAGCCCAACATATTGCTGAGGACTTTCTCTGCCAAGTTATCCAGGCAGAGACTGGACAGGGTGCAGGGCCGGAGGGGCTGGTTACAGTTCCGGAGGAGGCTGTGCCTGTGAGACCGACAGCTCCACTAGCATCCATCCTTGGGAAACTGAGCAGTGCACTCACTGAGACCAGTAAAAAAGAAACAAAAGATGAGGAGTCTGAAGGAGAACTGGACCTGAATGGCATTGATGACCAAGAAATAGACAAGTACATCCTGAATGACAGGGAGGTGGAGGTGAAGACAGCGCTGTGGATTAAACAGAATGAGGATTATCTTCGAGAGCAGAAAGAAAAGGAGGAGAGAATCCAAAAGGAAAAAGAACAGGGCACATACAAAGAAAAGCCAAAGAAGTCTCGACGGCGGCCAGCTCAGATTGAGGCACAGACGGCCAATGAGGCCATTGAGAGGATGTTGGAGAAGAAAAAGATCTCTAGTAAAATAAACTATGATGTGCTGCGGGATTTAAACCGAAGTGACACAGGAAGTCCTGTTCCTGAAACCGGAAACAGTGCCCTGAACATTGCTACTATTCCTGAAAAGAAATGTCTCAAACGACAGAGAAGCCACAAAAATAAGGACCGCAGCAAAGGATTAGCTGCTACAGCTAATACTATGAGCAAAAAGCTTCGCCCACTTTTTCCCGCCTCCATCAAAATGAAAAAAGCTTCCTTAGTAGCTGAACATACAGTTGCCCCAACAACTGCTCTATTAGAGACAACACAATGTACTGCCAGTGAGCCCAGTCTGCCTGTAGAGCCCTCTCCTGCTCAGCCTCCTGACACCATTCCTCCTCCTCTGGAGGTCCCACATGCAGAGGACCCCCACACTGAAGAGGAGGAGGAAGAGGAGGATGAGCCGTGTGTGAGTGCACTTAAACTCATTGGAGACTATGGCTGTGAGGACGAAGAGATCGATTAGCTCTCACTCAACTCCATGAACTAATCAGATAAAAATAGGTTGTAAAGAGGCACTTTTGTATAACAGAAATGCCTTTATGGAATTTGTCTTCATGTTTATGTATTTGCATCTAATTATATTATGTAATGTAATAATGTGCTCTGAAAGCTAAATTTGTTAGCTTTCCTCCGACCAATGTATAAACCTTTTTTTAAAGAATATTTTGTACCTAAAGACAATGTTTGTAGCCAATGTGTTGGTAATGTTATTTGATAAGGACCTTTTACAATTTATAAACATGTTTTTCAGCTTTATATTCACAGGTAGTCATGATTTTAGAAAGTCTGTACGTTTTGTAAAATATTTTCCCCCCCGAAGTTCTAACCATTAAATATTATGGTATGTATGTACAAGTACAAATGAAATGACTCTTCTTTTGATGTGTTAAAGGCAAGACAATTTCCACGAGCCAGATTGGTCCAAGAGAACAACATTTTTGACATAATTTACATTTACTAATAGAGCTGGGTTGAAATAATCGATTTTCCGATCTTTAAATCGATTAGCATATTAATGACCGATTATCGATTCGTACGTCCAAAGATCTATTTTTTTTTTTTAATTTTTCTACATTTCCCTCAGTGAACTTCAATCTACCTTCAAGAAAGATAATTCAGGACTCCTGGATTATCTTTCTTGAAGGTAGATTGACCCTTAACCTTTTCATCAGCAACTACCAATACTTGTAAGATTTGCTGTTTAATATTGATATAATACTAGTTTTAATATGTTGTTTCTCTACACAGTCATGAAGTGAAGGAAACGGTTCAAATCCATTTTTCATTTTTAATAACATTAACTCCCGGATCAAATCGGATCGAATCGGAAATCAGATCGAAATCGGAGCGGATCGGATGGGATCTGAGAAATTGGAAAAAAAAATAAAAAAATAATTTGAAACGTAAAAATCGGAATTGAATCGATTCTTGAAATTTGAATCGAACCCCAGCTCTATTTACTTAATACCGTAGTTTGGTTCAAATAATATTTTGCTATTATTTCTGCGAGGTGAGATCTCGCAGAGGGAGACTGACAATCTTTAGCCTCTTCCACTTTCGAACAATTGCTCCAACAGTTGGATCTTTTTTCACCAAGCTGCTTGCCAATTGCCCTGTAGCCTTTTCCAGTCTGGTGGAGGTCTACAGGTTTGTCTCTGGTGTCTTTTACAGCTCTTTGGTCCATGGTAGGAGCTGGAGTCTGACTGTGGGTTGGACCGGTGTCTTTATGCAGATAACGAGCTCAAACAGGTGCTACTAATTTAGATGAATGAGTGTAGAAGAGGTGAACTTTTTAAAGGCCACAATTCTAGATAATCTCTTACATTCAGGCAGGCGCAAAAATATGTTCCCTAAAAACAGTTACAAACCAGATCCAGACCTTGGACAGTGACAAACCATGCTGCCTGAAAACAAAATCGTTATACAATCGAGCCTTAAAAATATTGATAAAAAAATCTTAATTCGTCATTGTCAAATACTTCAAAAATATAACTACGTTATATTTAAAAACCTTTAAATTAGCTTGTTCAATTTATCAAAAAGTGTGCATGTCTCATTCTCCTCTGAATGAGTTTATTAAATTCAGAGCTGAAAGTGAGATGATTGTACAGTTCTTCAGTCAGCGCTGTCAGTCAAAGGCACCGACTTGGAACAGCATTAGAGACAGTCTGACATTAAGCACTTTTAAGACGAACCTCAAACGTTGGCTCCAGAGGAACCAGTCTGTAATCGTAGATTCTGAAGTGTTGCTTAACTCTAATCTTGTCATTTATATTGAACGTGTGTGCTGTGTTTGTGTTACAGCCGTTTTCTGTCCTGACTTGCAGGGAATACAAATGGAAAGTAGACAATAGGCCAATTCTGGCACATTTATGTTCTACGTGCACACAGCCTTGTGGCAATTCAATCTTGTTAGTTATTAGTATTTGCATTTACTTGAAACGTGGACACATGGTGAACATTCATGTTTAAGTGCAATTATGAACATGTTTGTGCATATGTATGTTAGGGGTATGCAGACGATATGTATGTAACTATTGTAATGTCAAACACTTTGCCATAAGTTCGAAATCAATCAATCAAACTCGTAAGATCTCCTGTCGCTAACCAACAGCAATACATGTTAAATTGTTTAACTGTAACACGTTTTAATACCAAGACAAATTGATAAAATGGTAAGTGGTCCCATATAGCGCGTTTCTACTTTCACTCAAAGTACTTAATAATATCAAGGAACCACCCATTCACTCATCAGTGTACATGGACTAAATAGCATAATAAATTGTAAATTTGTTTTTAGATCTTACATGAGTATTTATAATGTTGAGTGGTACTGACTTGAGCGTGCCTAGTGAGGATAGAGTAGCACTGACCTTCTGTGCGAGCTCTGTGAAGATGCTGCTCAACACAGACAGAAGTTTGCCCGTGCTTCTGTGAACTCCCACCGACACGGCCAAAAAAAAGCGCACCAGGTCTGAAAACGTGTCCAACACTGGCTCCAGGCGCACCAGCATCCCACATGCTCGGTTCAACTCCTGCAAAAGACCATCATCACACATGACTCTGCGCTCAAAGGTCAGAGCCTCGCACTACACAAGTATATACCTATCGCCTGTCTGGATGGACAGAATTAACAGGCAATACAGTTGTAGAATTTGCATATAAAATTAAGAAATTATTTTGCATTAACAGGATAATAATGCAATAAACAAATGTTTTTTTTCCCCCCATGAAGCTATCAACAACATACTTCTGTGTGGATACAACTTTCCTGGTTATTGTGCATCTAGAACTACAGTAGAGTCAGATGTTCTCCAGGCCTCGTACCTGAATCTGCGCAGAATGGCAAGTGTCTCTGTAGCTCCTCAGACAGAGGAAGAGCCTCTCCAGACCTGAATTCACTTCCCCCACACGCAGTGCCTCCACCTTGGCCTCCAACTCCTCCTGCAGCAAAGGACTGAGGTGACCTGGTTTTAACAGCTCCTCCACCTCTTCTCCCACCTCTTCTTCTGCAGGCTCTGTAGAATAATATTTCTTGTTCAAATCTGTACAAAAGCCTTCCACAATTTTGATTATTGATGATACCTCTCTCTGTGCCCTGCTGGGTTTCTTTTCTCTTCACAAGTGTCTGAACAGCACACAGCACAATGTTGATGTGTGTTTCTAAGTCGGCAGAGAACTCAGAGCAGAACACGGACTCCACCACTGCAGAACATGGACAATTCCAGTATGTACTTGTGTACAATTTAAAAGAGCAGTTCATTTACATCTAGAGTGTATACGTACCTGTGTTCTCTGCTCCCAGGGTTAGAAGCTGGGTTTTCCATGTGGTGAAGTCTGTCATAGCTGCCTGCACCTCCTCTCTGAGCATCCGCAGGCTCTGGATGAAGAACGGTTGACTCTTGTCTATGCCTGGGGTCTTTGAGGGCAGAAAGAGCTGCTCTACATGGGAAAGTTCACTCATCACAGAGTTTAGAGACTCAAAAGCAGAACAACATGAGTCGAGGTGTGTCCTGTGGAGATAAAGGTCATCGTTCAGTCCGTGGATTGTTATTACATTTTTCTTCAAACATAAAATAAATAAATAAGTGACTCTCAAAATCAGTGGACGAGTACATGATGTTCTTTGGGAACTGGGGTTGATTTAAACCGTGTGCTCTCACCATGTGTGCAGCACCCCTTCAGAGGCCTGCTGGGCTACATCGTTAAGCTCAGATTTGAGCTTCTCTGTTTGGTTCCAAAGGTGAGTTACACGTTGATTATGCTGGCCCCATTCGGCAGATCCCCGGTTCCTCAGGCACCTTGCAGGCTGCCTCTGCTCTATCAGAGGGGAGGGACAACTCAGACCTCCTTCCGGCCTCTGGGACTCTTCTGGACAGGACTGCAGCAGCCATGAGAGCTGCTGAAGAGACACAGAGCATTGCACACTCAGGGCTTGGGCTCTGCTCACCCAGCCCTGCAGAGAGGCCTGTGGGGGCAGAGGGCAACCTGGATCCACATCGGAGTTTAGGACATGGGCCTTCAGATTCTTGAGACTGGTCTTCAAACGCCTGGTCAAAGAAGAGAACGTGCTTGTTAATACTTACATTATTCATACTTTGTGCAGAATAATGTGAGAACACTAAGGGAGAGCTGACCTAAGGTGAAGCCAGTTCTCTGTGAGTTTGGCAAGTCGCTGTCTCTGTTGTAGCAGCAGGCGGAACAGGTGAGAGGAGAAACCCTTACAGCGCTCCAGGTTCCCCAAGCCCAGCTCCTGTAATGCCACAACATCTGTAGAAACACACTGTCCACTTGGTGGCGCCAGAGAGCCGTCAAACTGAAGGGACTGACCTTGGCTGCCTGTTGGAGAGCAGTCTGCAGAGCGGTTCTTCTGGCCCAGGACCGATAGAAGTACTTCTGGCTGGCCTCCCAGGATGACAACAATAAAGGAAATAATCTGAAGGGAAGAAAAAAAACATTCAGATTTCTAGATTTTTCTGTTTTTATTATACATTTTATTTACCAAAGGCTGTAATAACAAACAACATAACATGTAGGAGTTCAACGCAAATAGCAGTTAATATGAGTTCATTACACTGCTTTAACAGATCAGATAGTAGATGTGACAAAAGGTGCAAGAGAGCATGAGAGCATAACTACAGTTACAGTTCATTTACAAAGGAACTCTGTAGATCCAAGTTGAAACCAGACTTTTTACCTGCGCTCAGATTCCTCCTGGTTCTCAACAGCAGACAGAGCAGTGGACATCTCCAGAGGAGGCACACAGAGAACCTGCTCAGGCTGCATTGTCCGGCTCCAGGTCAGACCTCTGCGATAAGACAGTCCTACAGAGAGTTCACAAATGATTCAGATTCAGTACCAAAAACTGGGTCCACAGTTAGGGATTGTGACTATATATCGGTGCTAATAATGTTTTTTGTGATATCGGGGGTGTTTTTTACAATGATTTTGGTCTTTGCTGATACCCTAATCTTTATTCACCGTTGTGTGCATCAGATTTTTTTTTTTTTTTTTTAAAGAAGCTAGAGTTAAAATGGAAATAGAAGAGCAAATAAGCTAAAACTGTGCTATGTGTTTACATAACCATGCTACAAATTATTCTATACCTCAGATCAATATTTTTTTTTATTTACAAAGGTGAAAATTTATAATTTATCACTAATGTGTGGGCCTTGCTAAAGATTTGTAAAATATGGATATTATATATCAGCCACTACAAGACAAATATTGGTATCGGTCTGTGGAAACCCTGCAGAACTCACCTATTTCCGACAGCATCTTGAACAGGTCAGACAGCGCTCTCTGCTTCTGCTGCAGGATGTGCTTGACTTCTGACTTTTGACGGTCTTTGTCGGCAGTGGTGTTAACGGTAAGGGCCTGGAGTTCGTGCATATTACGGATAATCTCACCTTCGCAAGCACAGAAAAGTTAGACCTATTAAAACCCATCTTATTGTTTGGATTCAGTGTCTTAACTGTGTTTACCTGTGAACTGGTCCAGATCCTCTGCTAGCTCTGGGGCAGGGTTTCTTTTCAGTAACTCGCCACACATTTTCTTCATCTTTCTGCTTAGAACTGGCAGACGTTGTTGGAGAGAGGAGGCACTCTGTACTTCCTCTGAGCTCTAAAATAATATATAATGTATAACAATTGTTACAGAGTGGTGCATGTGAAGTGGCAAAAAGGCATGACAAAAAACATTTCACATACACAACAACAGTTTAGTAATTAGCATTTTAACAAATATCCCAGTAACTACCTGGATGTCAGAGGCTTTCTGTGGGCTGCTCCTTCTCAGCTCCTGATGAAGCCTCTGGATGGGGGTCTCCTCTGGATTAGTGTCCACATCTCTCCCCTGCTCCACAAGAGATGGGATACTAGGGCCACTCAAGGCCTCTTCTAATTTCCTCATAAATCTGAAGAGAGTCCTGTGGATGACATGCATATTTGTGTGTGCTGCTCATGGAGGCTTCAAACCCAATAACAATAGGATTAGAATTTACCTATGTGTTTTATCCACCGACTGTTTGATGGACCAAAAACTGACGTCATTCCACTTTGAGATTTTGACAAAGTCCTGATGATGACAATTCATATGAATGTGAAAAGACCTTTGACATGGTGGGAAAATGTCACATGAAGTGCATTATTTGTACCTTCAGTTCCTTTTCAATGGGTTGCCGGAGGTTGCTGATGCTGGTCTGAACGGTTTCAGAGAACTGTACGTAGTAACAAGACAAGTTCCAGAGTAAACTGCACAAATCCTCTGGAACAAACAAAACACAAAAACTCAAACTCTTGTGATAATATACATCTCATACAGTTATCAATAGCATTCTTGGTGTCATTGTAGTCATGATTATTGCCCGATTAAGATGATTAGCTTTAGGTCAGAGGTGAGATCCATCAGATGATCGAAGTGATGTGGTAATGATCCAGTCTGCACTCAGTGACACTGTCTGTGTCTCCATGAGACTGTGGGAGGAGGTCAAAAGGTCAGAGCAGTGCCAACAGCCAGCCAACCAGGTCACCGGATCAATGTGATGGTCAACAATGTGATGAATACATTCACTACTTTACACTACAATCATTGGGAACAAGAGTGTCTAAGGCCCTTAACACACTGCACGCCACAGTGTTTACTGTGCCTAAGCTCGCAAAACCACAGCTGCACGTCAGATGGCCAACACCGGTCGCTCCAGCTGAATGTGTGCGCTGGAGCAGGAAGTCTACTCGCGGTACTGGCTCAGTGTTTCTCTATGGAAAGGCCAATCAAACGTTTAGACACTTGTAACAGGTCCACAGTGAAAATAACCACATGAATAAGCTTCAACAACAACAAGCTTTCAATCCAGTAGTGGTGCGAGTCTGGGCACTACTGCCGCACTCTAAACGGCCGCTGGAGTGGGACAAGTGTGTGGTGAAACCGAACGACCTTCAACCGATGTCTAATGGGGCCATTTGGATCAAATTATAATTATTATGCCAAATAAATTTGTAGGAGCTTTTAACCATATTCTATTTTTTTCATCTTCTCATTTAACCACTCGAAGTTGTATTTAAAGTGATTCATGCATATTTGAGACAAGACGCCATTGCGCCCCATGTTCACCGCTCCCCACGTCGGAATCAGAATCATGTCACACCTTCCGCTCCTTACTTCCTTCAGCAATTGTATTTCTTAAAACAGTGACACATGTAGGATTCGGCAGCATTGCACAGCCATTTTCAACATGACAGACTTATTATGGACATATTAAATTGCAACACTGATCTAAAACTACAACATAATGATTTGATCTACTGTATATAGAAATCAAAAGCACAATCTTCTTTAATATCAACAAGGCTTTTTTCTTGCCCTCAGCATCACCCCCACATTTAGCCTCAGGAGCGCAGTGTAACACAAGTGAAGTGAGCTTGTGAGCATCCAAAGAGCTCCGTTTGTGTCTCCATGTTTGGTGGTCAGCTGATGGCTCATTGCAGCATTTTGGGTGAAAGATGAACGGTGCATTTGAACAGGACCAAGTAAATACAACTAAATCTAGTGCGCACTGAAATTATTTATTATAATTAGAAGTAGTTAGTATAATCAACTGAGTTCTGTTTGAAAGTATTATTGGATGAAGACTGACCTTGTCCTTGCTGCTCTGGGACGACCAAAAGGTGGCAGTGGAAGCTCTGTAGCATAGTCAGCCGTGTGTGAAACTCTCCCAAAGTGGATCCCTCCATGAATGCCTGGAGCGTGGACCCCACAGAGGACAGTGTCAGCTGCTCCGGGCCTTCCTCACCTAGTAACAGAAATGTACACACAAATGTACATATAGAAAAGTCTGGAGTAATCAGATAATCCAATCTTTAGATCTGATTATTAGCGTGGTATGCATAAAAGAAATCTGATAATCCAAATATCTGGTGACAAGTGCCAGTTAATTGATAGATTAATCAGCGTAACAGGGGTAATTGGAAGTCAAAGTAGAATACATTTTAAAAGTAACACTTTTATCTTAAGCTTTTTTATCACGCGTTTGACATTTTTTGCATTGAAAAGACATGTAAACGGCTAGATTTATCCGTCAGAGTTTTGATGTACTTATAAATATCCAGCCTGCTACTGGACAATTCATTACCTTGATGGAGTTCCTCCCTCTGCTCTTGTAGATATCTTTCAATCAGCTGATAGATAGAGAACCAGTGTCTGGTGGACTTCTCAGTGTGGCGTTTTACGGCATTATCCAAACTGCTTGACCAGCAACTGCACCAAAGCCCAAATCGGACACAGTCAGGGCAGACACATGCAAACTGTAATTGTAAGTACTCTTGGAGAATGTTCCATCAAGAGCATAGTCTTAACAAGGACACCTCCAGTTCTATCATTGTTGGCATTTTTATGATTAGCTCCATCTACGATGAGTGTCATCCAACTGTTACAAAGTCATTATCAGTTTCCTGGGTCAACTTGTCTCACAGAATCAGTCGTATGCTAATCACTTCTCATTATACAATGCCTGTCCACAATGAAAAGTCTCTACTTGGATTAAACTAAGCAAATACATCAGGTACAAGCCTCCTCCTGGATAACAGCTGAGAGGGATGATCTTTGAGCTGCAACACGGTAATTAAACCTGACTGAGTGGCTTCTCATTTCTGAAACAACCATGTGGAAAGACAAAACCCGTGGTCATGTAAACCACGTGTCGGTATGTTTGAGAAGGGTCAAATCATTGGCATCGAGAAGAGAAAACATCTAAGGAGAAGCAGAAAGAAGCAGATCTAAACCCCAGTGAGTGTTTGGGACGAGCTGGAGAAGGCTTTGTGCAGCGGTCACTCTCTCACATCAAGGCAAGATCAATTATGTGAAAAATAGTGCGACACTGGATGGAAATAGATAATTGAAACTATGCCACATTGAATGTGTGCTGCAATCAAAGCTAAAGGCGGTCCTACGAAATACTAGAACGTGATCCTTTTTGTCAGTGGAAACCTTCTTTTGTGGACAGGCAGTGCATCTTGGCCATCTTAGCTAATATTTAAACCTCCTCATGTGGAAGCATAGTCCGGCTTGAATAGCAAATACTAGGGCAATATGTTTCTGGGTCCATGGACTGAATCAAAATAACTTCTCCTGCTCAGAAATCCAGAGCTTCATGCTTCCCTATATACAGATCAATATAAAAAATACACATAACGCATAGTTACATAATTATTGATGGCAAAAAAATGACAAACTAGTTAACATTCATTACATGTTAATAGATTCTACATGGATGGTAGATGGGTTAGGGTTAGGTTGTTATTTTAAGGGAAGGTATCGGACTTCCTTCAGAATAGTTTCCTTTTAACACGTCACATACTACCATCCTACCTGAGTTCAAGTTTGCGCCACTGGATGATGAGCTGAGTTACAGACTCGAGATCTTTTCTCAGAGAAACAGAGCGGCTGGCATTGTTTTCCCAGTCCTGAAAAAGAATCATACGGGGTCACTACCAACATGCCAGAACAAGTGTGGCATCACTCATTTTTAGGAACGATTGAAAGAGCAGACCTGGGCTTTACTGAGGAGGAGCTCCAGGCCATTCAGAAACTTGGCCAGAGGACTTGCCAGACTGAAGGCCAAAATCCGCTCGATCACCACTGTGAGCTGAACACATCACAAACAACACACACATTACACACTTGTACCTTCTTGGACATGTTAAGTAAAGTTATCATCAGTTCCACACCTGGACCAGAGCTGGGTGATCGGGCCAGTCCTCCAGCCTCTGCTTCACAGCCAGGCTGAGCTGTTGCAACACAGGCAGACAGAGCCGCGCCTCACTCATGTTTGGCTGCTGGTAGAAGTCATAAGGCCCCTCTGAGCACAGCACCAGTGCACCTGGGCCGCTGACACCCTGCACTGTGTTTTGCAGAAGAGCAGACAGAAGCAACTCACTGCCAGACAGCTGCTGGTCTAGTTCTGAGTCTGGGAAAAGCCATGAAAATATGTCAGTAGAAGACCAAATAACACCTAACAACTATGACTGTATGCACTGACCTATAAGATGGTAGAGGTGGACTATCACTGGAGCAGCCATCTGATAGGAAGAGACTAGGGCATGTATGTGCTCTCTGATCTGATTGGCTGGAGGCTTGCTGCAATACCACAAAGACCGAGCATATCCTAGACAGAGCCGCTGGTGTACTTGGATCACCATGTTCAGGGCTCTCTGGGACAGAATGCTGTTTTCATTTGACTCATCCTTGTCTGGCTCTGATGTGGAAGCTTCAGGGCCTTCCAAACTTGGCTGGACCACAATGTCTGCAAAGTCCTGTATGCCAGACATGAACAAGTGGACTTCAATAAATATAGTAGTTATTTTACGTTTGACGTGATCTACTAGGCGTATTTATTTATTTTGTTTGCTTAAACAAGAGTTTTTGTTTTGTTTATAAGAGTTCTTCTATTAAGAGTGTTTTTTCAAACTTCCTATAAGTTATCTGTTCTTCCCTCTGTATCTACTGCGTTGCAACACTGAAATTTTCCCATGTGTGGACAATAAAGGATTATCTTATCTTATCTTAAAGGGGAACCTAACATGGGCCTGTAACTTTTAAAACCAATTTCAACTTGACGTACATAATGCCGGTTGTTCGTTTCAGCAAACATAGTATAGACTACAGAGCATGGTATGAATACCTGCTGGAAGTTCGGGAAGTGCTTCTTGAATTGCTGTTCGTCCTGTTCATCTTCGGTCAGTTCAGAGCCGTGCTGTCTGCTGCGGTACAGACTAGACTCCTGCTGCTCTCTCTCTCTGCATCTCCGCTCCTGCTCGTCCCACTCGTTCACCAAAGCCTGCAGAGTCCAGCTTCAGTCAGTGCATTTAACAGCCAATCAAATGGTTGTGCAGATAGCTAATGGCAGAGGTCACTAATAAACTTTCATCGAGGTCCAGTTTGAGAACATTTCCACAAGCCGAGGTCCACAAGATTCACGGTGTTTCTACCAATTTACCACATGCTACTTTTATATCATAATCATTTTTAGACTATAACATACGTAAAGAGTATTATAATAGGCCTAGTTATTTTTCATAATTTATAATTAATTATATCTTATATAAAATAGTGTAATGATAGTTTTAAAATAAAGTGAAATGTTTTATTGCTTTTTAAAAAGTTGATTTAGGTAGAATATAGGCCTAAAGCCAACATGAGAAGTGGAGCAGAATTCTGCTTTTGTTCTATTCAGAACATCACACACTGGACTCCTCTGCACTACATTGGCTGCTTGCAGTTACATTCAAAAACCTTTACGCTCGTTCTCCGTGAATGAGGGGTTTATGTTTAAGTTTCAATATACAATTTAAAAAATGTAAAAATAAATAAACGATTATTGACCTGACAGATGTGTCTGAAGAGGCTGCTGGCCTCCGTGCTCAGCTCTCCGGTGGTCAGGGTGTGGCATTGCACATACAATAAGGCAGTCAGAAGCAGTTCTGACGTCTGAGGAGCCACACACAAATCTTCCTGATGAGGATGGAGCTTCAGTAACGACTGCACGACATCCATACATGGTGTAGAGCACAGGAAGTTGGCCCGTGTTAAATGGGTGGGGAGGTCAGGGGTCAGCAATGGGAAGGCGAGCAGGCAGGACAAGAACTGAGACAGTCCTGGAATGGAGGTAAGGGAGGATGCCACCTGAGAGGAAACCAGCCTCATGCCGTAGCGCAGCTGTAGGATCCCAGTGTGCACAGGACCAACCACATCCGGGAACAAAGGAAAGTTCTCCAGCAGCCTGACACAGAAGCGCTGCTGAGAGTTTTGCCACACATCCTCCTCCTTTAGCAGGCTCTGCACTGAGGCCCGGGTGCCAGGACTTTGTAGCGCCCCTTGCAGGTTTGAGAGAAGCTTCTGGACTGTGGAGAACTGGCCGATGCTATTGAGGTAGTGTTGGAGCTCCTGGAAAAGACGGCCATACTGAGCTTCACCTGGGCGGTAGGCTTGTTTCCTAGAAAGCTCTGCGATATGTTCTTTCAGCTGCTGCATGCGGGCCCAGAGGTATCTGGACAGAACACAGACAGATTAGAGACTAAATAAAAGGTGGATTATTTATTGAGCATCACAGATTAAGCACACCAGTCTGGATTTTGTTTCTTCTGACCTGATACGGGGATGCTGAAACCCATCCGTTATGCCGTTTTCCTCAAGCTCAACTCCAGTCGTAAGGTGAGAGAAAACGCTTCGACCCCTCCACTCTTCTAGCACCTGCATTAACTTTAAAAGACAGGGTTTTAGGCTCATGCATATATTTATATATATATATATATATATATATATATATATATATATATATATATATATATATATATATATATATATATATATATATATATATATATATATATATATATATATATATATATATATATATATATATATATATATATATATATATATATATATATATATATATATATATATTTATATATATATATATATATATATATTTATATATATATATATTTATATATATATATATATATATATATATATATATATATATATATATATATATATATATATAAAAAAAGTATATAGATGGAAAACATTACGACGCTAACCTCCTGTTGTGCGTACTTCAGCTTGTAGGCTCGCTTCACTGCAGGGTCAAAAATGGTCTGTGGGGTCCAAACTGTAATCTGAAGCAGACCCATTTGAACCCAAAAGACTCCTGAGCGGACACGGTCGGGCCCAAGGACCTTGCTTTGAACGTATTGCTGCATACAAGCACCACATGCATCTAGCAAACCATCTGGAAGCAATTTTGGAGGAACAAAGTCCCTGAAAAGGGTGTGAATCTCCTGTGCTGGGATTCGAGGGTCTGGGGCTTCTATCAGACTTTCACAGCTCTCCATGAATCCCTCTTGCAGGCCAAGGGGCAGCAGATTTGCCATACTTTGGAGCTGTCGCCGTAATACTGCCCCCTGTAAGCTTAGGTCTGTCCACCTGTCAACACAGGACACTGGCAATCAAACTTTTACAGTTTTGTGCCCCTCACATTTTATCTTGCCATATTTACTGGAAATACATTTTAAAAAGAAAAACAAGAAATACAGTGTGCAACCGACTGTTGTGCAACACACAGGAGGGAATAAATGCCATACCTGAAATCAGCCAGGATGGGAAAGACAACGTTGTTCAAAACCACAGATGACACATCCTGAAGCTGCTGGACTCTCTCCTTCCACTCCCCGAGTCGTAGAGGCGATGAGGTCATGAGGCTTAAGCCAGATGGATCCCACCGGATCCCAGTGCTACTGCCGCTCAATACTCCCAGCATGCAACGGGACCACACAGCTTTACTTAACAATGCAGGACCCTGAAATATTCAATAGATATTTAATGATCTAACCTTTACCTGTGACAAACCAAACTAGTTACCATTGCATGGGTTCTTTGTGACGGTTTGTGTGGCAGGGGACCCTCAGTGCTCAGGCTTTCCAAGGTAAACCAGCGATCGGGATCAGAAGTGATACTGCTTGACCACAGAACGTCAAGAGCCTCGGACAATAGCTCACACCACACCTGCTGCAGTGCCTCTGCAGGCTGGGCATATAACATACACAATGTACAGCAGATTTATAATATATACATTTTACTGGATCTACCGTTTTGCATCCTCTTCCTTAGATTGTATTTGGGATAAGTGTTGTCAAGTGAAGAATTCTAGAGTTGTTTCTAATTCTAAGTCGTTATTCATATTTGGATAAGGTATTAATGTTTAAAACCTTGCCTGGCCAGCCAAAAATACAAAATTGTGCAGTATGTTCACGATTTTATCTCCCCAACAACAGACAGGCATGATTGACACAGGCATGATTGACAGGTTGATTAGCCTATCAGGGGCACTTACGGTCCGTCTGTGTCAAAACAAATGCGGCTGCAGGGCTTACAAGGTAAAGGATTCTGTTAATCGGAGGTGAGAGATGTTCAGTTTTGTTCGAAATGATAGATGATCAATGAGCTCCTCTACAGAGAATGTCAAGAGCGCTACAACCAAACTCAATGTGTCATCGCCCCAAAATTGACCACTCTTGTTCCAGTCTACAGCAGGTCAAGGAACCGTTTAGGTGCGAGTGGGGGCTGAGGGATATTTAGGGTTAACTAGTAATTTAGCAATAGTGCATAATCTGCTAATAAAAATGTCTGCCATTCATATAGCCACACTTTTGGCAAACATAGATAAGGGAACCTATTTACAATGCGCATTTGATTTTGATTGACATAAGAAACTGTGTTGTTCACCTGTTACTTGCTCAAAAATAAACAAACGGAAGCTCCAGTAGATTTTACTTTCATTTCAATGCAGCAGACAAAAACAAACGCACAAACCAAAGTGTGCCAGTCAGCAGTGAAGGGACTATAGTTTGTCTTTTACTGATCTAATATGAGTGAGTACACGTTCAAACATATGTCTACTATTTTCCTCGGCTGTTCCTACTGCGTTCAGTTAACCGCTTCTACCAAGTCTAGCACACGCCAATCTGCCCATTGCCCGAATGAAGCTGGCGACAGGTCTGGCACTGTCGGCAGCATGTGTCTGATCTAGAGAGAGCCATCGGTCCTGGAAGGACAAAGATCTGTCTCGCAAGATAAATTAATGCTTGTGCTATCAGCTTGTATTGTATTGTATATTGCCCAGAAAGCAAATGACAATATATTATGAACGATACGATATAACCCAGCCTTAAAATGTATCGAGAGTTAGCCCAATGATGAGTGTGGGGTGTGTGTTAGACTGACCTGATCCGACCTGAATATAAACCACAGTGGCTTGAAGTGGCTAGCATTCAGAGCAGTAGAGCGAAGACAGAAGTCCAGGTGTGAGGATATTTCTGCACGCAGAGCCTCCTCGGTGTCTGGGTCTCTATCAAGGAGAAAATGTCAGCTTTTTAAAAGACAGTTCAATACCAATATAATATTATGTAGGATAACTGTAAAAGACATTTGGCAAAAACACACATCAAGACCTTGACCCCAAAAGGAAAATTAACTTGACAAATGTTGAATACATGGTCTGTGTGTGACTATGGGAGCATACCTGGGTGCCAGGGCCATGTGCAGCAGAGCAGTGCTGAGCCGGACTTGGTTGAGGATGGCGAGATACTCTGTAAGGGGCCACAGCTGGGCCCTGTGGCAGAGCTGCTGCAGCTGGTCTCTCCTCAGGGGCCCAACATCAGCCTGGTCCTCTGCCAACAGAGCCTTGGCCTCAAGAAGCCCACAGGAGATCATGTGACGCTGCTGCTCCTCAACTATTTGCTCCAGCTTTTCTAACACTCCTGGAAAGCACAAAGTATGGATTTAGAAACAGTCAAAACAAAATAAGCAATTGAATGTCTCCCAAATCCCCAGAATGTGGGAGGAATTTACCAGACTGTTGTGGATCAAGCTGATTTTTGGCCATCAAAACAAGGCCCCAAGCTTCAAGAAGACCCTTTTTTAGATCTAGCCCCAGACCTGCTTCATGAAGACGCAGCAGTTCAGTTTTCCAGCTCTGAGAGGCTCCGCCAAGACAGAGGTCACTGACATCCAGAACTTTGGAGAGAGATCTGAGCTGAGAGGCACACTCTGCTACCCGCTCCAGCTGCAGATCCGAAAACACAGGTCAGGTCAAATCTTTGGTCATTCCTCCTACATTACATTGATTACATTCGACCACATGAAGCAAATTGTTAAATTGTGGCTTAATGTTCTAATTTGAAAAACAGTATGAATAGTTCAAACAGTAAAAGTTCATTATCATGACTATACAATGTCATGTTGACGTTTTGGTCATGAAGCAGAACGATTTTGTTGACTTACCTTAAACGGCAGCGCTTTCCCCAGACCCTTATGGATGCTTTTGAGGACAGTGGCCACGGACACTGAGGAGGATAAAAGGCTCTGAATGGCAGCTGACACTGACTGGAGCTCAGCACTATTACCAGTTCTAGTGACAAAACAGAAAAGTCAGTATGTTGTGTCTTAACACTAAGCTGCATTTGAGCGTTCAAGAAAAATAAATGTAAAATACAGGATACTCTCAACACCAAAATATTGAAGAATTTTGAATAGCAGAGTAATTACTTACTCATAAGTAGCCTCTTCAGTGAGCAGCCGGGGAAGCCGAAGAAGAACATGTTTGTGAACCCACTGCCAGTGCAGTGCCAGCACAGCCACGCCGTGGCAATCTGGAGACACCAAACCAGACGCATCCCAGAAACGGTCTGCCCACTGCAGCAACTGAAGAACCTACAACATGGGAAGCTATTAGTTTACTACTTATATTACTAATAGCTTCTACAATGTATGCAAGCGCACAAAACTGAAAGCTTAAAAGCTGAATTCTGACCTCAAACATAACATGGTCTGAGATATGAGGTTGTCCCGTCTGAATGGCCTCCATGATGTAAGAGTTCCACACGTCAAAGAAGGGTTGAAGGTGCATTAGCACAGGGTGAGCCAGATGGCCTATATCCACACTCCCTAAAACAAAACACGAAATGTGAGATTAATATTAAAACATCTAAAAAAGTAACTATGACATTTTCTATGTATTTTTTTTGGGCTCGCAGGTTTTTTTTAGACAGTGAAGCGTGAAATGGGATTAAGGAGGAAAAGACATGCAGCAAATTGTCAGAGCCAGATTCGAACTCACAAAGCTGCAGTCTGCTCACATGGAGCAGATGTGTGCCATTCACCCGGCCACCAAGCAGCACAACATCATCCATTTCATACCTTTGCTGAAGGCTATGGCTCCTCGGAGAGCACTGGCCTGAGAACAGGCATTAGCTGTGCAGGAGCAAATGATGTTCCGCTCGTGACGGTCCATCAGCAGAACCATCCTATGTCACAGAGACACAGCATTACTTTCAAATTCACCTTCACTCAAATGATCAAAATTGTTATCATTAAATCTATGTATGACACTAGAAAGATCTAATTTGACACAAACCTGTTGGCAGCAGCATCAAGAGCCTCTAAAAACTCAACATATCTCGCCTTGTGCTCAAAGTTACATTTGTTGACCAACATCTCCAGATACTGCTTGTTCCAGCGCATGTCCGCTTGAATTAGAAATTCATCTGGCAGATAAACAGAAGCCGTTGGTGTTGATAGCAAAGAGATTTTACATTACATTATTACTATAATGTACATAGGACATATTTTAAGAATTTGCTATGGTCTCATATTAGGTTTGGTGCTGAATAAGATGGTTTATTTCAGATTTAGGTTAGCTAAGATTAACACTTAATGAAACACAGGGAATGGTCTAACAGAAGATCTTACCGATGCTGTTTGGCTGGAGCAGCTGAGTGAGAGACTTGCCCTTCACGCAGAGCTGACTGCTGAACACAGCATCCAGAGCTCTGCTTGCTGCCTGCACTTGTATCAGGACTGAATCTGTGACAGAAAACAAAAGTATCTCCAGCAAATCGTCAAGCTGCTTCTGAAACGGTGTGACAAGGTGAGGAAGGACTCACCAGTAACATGCTTGTATCTGTTAGCAAGATGATTTAAGAAGCTGCAGCGGAGGGGCCAGTCACCATGAGAGGTCCTCTCAGTGAGCAATCGGACAGCCGTGGGGACAAGCGTAAGAGGGCTCCATTCTGAATCCAGTGCTTCACCAGAGAACAGCAGACCATCCCCAGCACCGCTCTGTAAGGTGTGCTTCAGATCGAGCAGCCTAAGCGGACGGTTCCTTTAAAAATAATCAAATTAAAAAGGTATTTTAACTCCTCTGAAATGATATGCCATATTTATTAGATTTGGAGGATTTACTGCTCACCTGTTTCCCTGCAGGCTTAATGCATTCAGACAGAACAATAGGACTTGTCCATCTCGTAGGACAGAGGCAAAGCAGGAGTCTTCAGTGGAAAGGAGGGCAGAGGGCAGGCTATCGGGCCACACTCCAGCACACATCAATGCCTGTCCCCAGCAGCCCGAGTGCAGGGAGGACACATGCTCCTCTATCAGTTGCTGGGTTTGCTGGAAAACAAGTACATAGGAAAAATAGAAGTATTACTACAAATCCTAACTGAAAGGAGTAGGATGAAGTTACCTTTTGGTTGGCAGTAGTGTGTTGGCTCAGAGAATAAGCCTCTACACAGGCCTGTAACATGGCAGAGGGCAGGTCCACACCTCTCTGGAGCTGAGTGGAGAGGAGACATGCCGTGTGGAGCAGGGAGGACAGTGACGAGGCTGTGGAATCTGAGCAGAGAAACGCGTCAAGCTTAGGATAGAAGTATCTCTTTACAAGGTTGTACTTCTAGCGATAAGCATGCAGTGTGCAAAAAAAGATAATTAGTACAAGGATAAGCCTCACCCCATATGTTTTCCTTGATGCTGTTGTGTATTTGAATGAGCAGATTACACACGCTGTCTCCCGTCACTCCTGCAGTGTTCAGCAAAGTTTTTATGTCCTGAACATTCCAGCATTGGCCCTCATGTTCCCCTGGAAAGTACACCTCCACCCCACGGTTCCTCATGGCACGGGACAGCTCCCCGTGCGCAGGGTCCATGGTGAGGAACAATCTGAGAACACCATATATTCAGCGCATAGTCGTCGGATAGCATGAAAACGGGAGGATGTAAGGACTTACCTGAAATTGGGATGTGGAGTAATTTTAGGTGTGTTCCCGTCTGTGGTTCCACGTTCGTTTATGGTGAGAGATCCGTTGGGTTCAAGAAGAGCATTGAGACGATCCAGAACTGATGCACTAGGGGGAGAAAACAATAAATAAATCAGTCCCGACTTGTAAGAAGGAGTTGTTTGGCATGGAAAAACTCCCATTAACCAGACAGTGGTATTTAGTTTAATATCAATAGTCACACACATTTAAATGATCTGTACAATAAACGTATAATTACAGGATAAAATCAGTGTTTGTCTCACCTGCAAAAGTTGACATTGTCCATAAGCAGCCAGTCACCAGTTTGGAGAGCCTGAACCAACATTCCGTCGTGCCATTCAAATCCTCCATTAGCGCAGCCATCCTCCAGCTGTGCCAACCGCTCCTTCAGCTGGGACAAGTCGGTCTGCAACTTGGACATGTCTGACAACCAAAACATGTGAGAGGAAATAAATACGTAGTTAAACAGTGTGTATATGCGCGCAAGTTTTACCTGTGAAAACCTTAAGTTTGGTGTTGAGTTTCTGAAGTAGAAGGATGATGGTCTCCAGTTTGTTGATTGCACCAAAGGTGACCGTATTCCCTGGCCTCTGCGGTCCATCTGCCTTTATCCAATCACAGAACAGCCCCCAGGTCTGAAGCAAGAACTCTGTATCCTGCATCGCCACATCCAGAGACATCAGCCCCCGTCTTGTGACCATAGCAACTGTATAGTCCACAATTTCCAGCACTTGTTGCCATGGCCTCATGATGTCCATCTTAAAAATAAGTAAATAAAAATAAACAGAAGAAGCATGTAAAGCTACAATGAAGCTACACCCAACTGGAGGAGCAGTCTTTAATAATGTTTTAAAAATTATATTGAATAATTATTATTGAAATAATATTTAAGCAAATAAATATAATATATTTAGCAAAGTGACCTGTTCAAAGCCCCCCAACAGTTCTGTGGTGTCCATGGAGCTGTTCATGGGCATGACCCTCAGCCTGTGACCACTCAGCAGTGCCAGCAGTCGCACCAGGCTGGTCTTCCCACTTGTGGTGGGGCCAACCAGAATAGTCATCCAGCCCAACTCCACACATTTCATTAGGGACTCGAGGGGTTTCAGTGCCTGGTGGGTGATTGACAGAGGCGAGGGCAGGTTGACTGGAGCAGCACCACCACGCTGGAGGATAGAGAATCCCACCTGTCCAGACAGACATTACATTAAACTGTTGTTGGAGAAGATTGTGACGAGAATGGATGATACAATTCAAACCTGTAGGTTCAGTGGAGTCATGTGCAATTGTCTGGAGCTGGTGTACGGCTCGGAGTCTTCTCCAAACACCTTTCTAAATGCAGACAACACCTGAAACAAGTACAACAATTTAAAACAAGCCTAGTTAAGGCAGCACAATTATTGTTTTTTTCCCCCTACCATCAAAAAGGAAGGACACCCTGTCAACAGAACCCCTGCCCACCAATCAAATTATGCAGCGCTAATCACCAATCATCAAAATTAGTGTCTTTACCAAATCCATTCTGCTAGTCCATAAAATAGAACTGCTCTCATGCTTCACCTGCCTAATCTAGTCTGTGACACAAACAGGACAGGGACATCCATGGGACAGATGCACAACCATTCTCAGCTCAACTGTAAGTTATACTTGAGTGAGTGGATGATGATTTGCAGATGACAAGATACATGTGAAACCAAGCATTTTAGATAAACTGTTTGTAGTCAAGACCGCACTATTCAAGATCAAGACCTACCTTAAAACACACCAAACTAAGACTGATCCCAGGACTAGACATTGCCCAAGAATAAACCTAGTCTACAGAACCCCAAAAAGATTTAACATGTAGTCTTTTTTCTGGTGCGCCCACTTATGAGATAAAAATGAACCTGAAATAGCTGTAATGATAAAAGTTTGATTTAAGTGTAATTTATTTTAGTGTCATTGTCATTAGCTCTAACAATGGTTTGTGCATGAAGCCCTGGACAGGCAAAACCGAGCCTCAACGCTCTGCAAATATGTCTCTATGAGAGCCCTTCATCCTCTCCCTCTGTCCCTCCCATAACACCTCCTCCTCCAAATAACATAAGATAAGATAATCCTTTAATATCCACACAAGGGGAAATTTCGTTGTTACAACGCAGTAGAACAGGAGGAAAGGACAGATTATAGGAAGTTTCAAAAACACACTCTTAATAGAACTCTTATGAACAAAAACAAAAAACTCTTATTAACAAAACTCCTCTCCTATCTTAATAGGGAATGGAGGGGGGGAAATAAAATAGATAATAAAAATACAAAATAAAGATAAAAATCAGATAATAATAATAAAATACTAATATTACTATTATTAATAATTATAAACCTATAGGCATCTATTGTATGGTCTACGCGGCCAAACCAGTAAACGGGGGAGATACACTAATGGATTTACAGTGTCTGTAGTAAGTACCGGTATACAAGTATAGTCACACAAGTAGTGACTAATAGTAGTGAAAATAGTAAAACGTTTTTTATAGTAGTTTGACACTATATTTATCACACATAATAGAGTTACCTGAGCCTTATCAGCCTCTGTCCTCATTCGATCAGCATATACCAGTGACACGTGCTGCCCTGGATTAAAGAAACCAGGAGACTGGTCATTCTCCATGAGCTGGCACCAGCGGAACATGTCCCGCAGGTTGAACTCCCAGGGACTGCCTTTGTGCCCCCAGTGCCTCTCCACACAAACCTCCTGCACCAGCTGAACCGGGAGGGAAAAAACAATAGATTAATTAAAACTCGATACGTACAATAAACCACAACACGATTGTAGGTCATACTGACCCTGTTACTGAATTCAACCATCTTTACAATCATGTCCTTATCAATGTTTGGGAAAATCGAACTGGAAATAAACTCCATATCTTTGCTGGTCAGCTGGTCCACAAACACCTGCAAATATAAAAGCACGTACTCAGTGAAAACAATCGAAGTATGCGATTATATCAGGTTTTCAGGTTTCAGTACAACACAAACCTGTGTGAATCGATTGAGAAAGGACTTGGGAAGTCCTTTGCGGCCGCCTCCCTGAGTGAATGGGTTCTGACAGCCAAAGATCTTGGTTTGGTGGTGCTGAACCCGGAAGCTCATGGCCAATTCAGGGATATAGATCTCTGCTCTGTGGTCAAAGCAGGCATTTAGACCTTCGAGCACCGACTGAGAAGCCAAGTTCAGCTATAGACAAAAGAAACAAGACATGGTTTTATAAGACAGAAAATAGTGTCTGCAACTTATGTTGAGAGTAGATGACCATTATAACATTAGCACTGCAATATTTACTATTTTGGTAACCTAAGAAATATTCAGAAAGAGACTTCTTAACCAAATGTGATTTATTTTCACCTCATCCAGGACAATCCAGTGACCCTTCTTCAGTGCTGACAAAAGGGGACCATCCCGCCAAGCAAACTCACCCCCTCGACCTCCCTCCACAGGCAGATCAGTTCCAAACAAATCTGTCACATCCTTTAAGAAACAGAAAAATACATAAGAGTTTTATACAAACAATTTAAGTTTCATGATTTTTAAAATAAGAAATGATTCTAAAAATTGCAGACCGTTTGCTCTGACAAGTTGATTCGAACCAGTTTGTTTCCAGATGCTTTAGCTAGTGCAGCCACCAGGCTTGTTTTGCCAACTCCAGGGGAGCCCTCCAGCAGCACCGGCCTTTGCAGTTTGAGTGCACGTAAAAGTCTCTGAGCATTGACCGCGGTGGTACCAGCTCCAATGGTGTAGTCTGTTAGGCTGCAGCTGTTGCTCTGAGGACCTGTCCAAAGATACACAGGGAGATATACCCTTATAATGGCCTTTGTGGTTGATGGTTTGGGTTACTTTGCCATAAAATTTAAATAAGAAATCTCTAATTCAATAATTTCCAATCATGCAACGACTATGCGTTTTCTCTTCAAAAGAAGCCCTCCATATGCATCTCTTTTTAGATTTTGTTTGCCATTATATTCATCAGTGAAATATTTTGTACAAACCTAGTTCAATGTAAAATGGGTGGATGCCAAAAACGTTGTCCCCCCACTGTGGCTCACGGGGCAGGCTCGTGTCATACACCCTCAAAGCCTCCATCACTTCCTGGTCACCTTTGATCATGTGACCCAGACGTTGCTGAAGGAAGCCCAAGCACAGTCTGCGGGCCATAAGAGCATTGCCCGCACTCGACACAGTGGTCCCTGCAATAAAAAGTAAATTTACCAACAGTACATGTAATTTAATAAGGCAGACGAAATGAACCAGTAGGCGAGCTTCATGGTACCTGAGCCGAGGCCATCGATGTAGACGAGACAGGCAGCATGGATGAAGGCTGTGACGGTGTTCAGTTTTAGCTCTCTTCCCTGCTGAGCTGTGTCTAGGGTCCCGCCGTTCTTTTGTCCACACGCCACATTCAGGAAAGCGACCCAGGACAGTACGTCTCTGACACTTAGGATACAGCGGCGACCAAAGTCCTGTTGGGTCAGCCACTTGATAAAGTCCAGCATCAACTCCGCAACGTCCCCCTCTAAGATAAAAGTTTTAGCTTTAGTTTTAGGCATGAAAGTATTTTGGATGCTTGGTTGTTGGACAGTTACCCTCCAGTGCTATGGCCGGGTGAAGGTTGTGATGGATGATTTGAAGCAGATCACTGCGGCTGTTGTTTTGTGGACACCAGATCTCGGTGAAACGATTCCTTAGAGCAGGAGACAGCTGTACAAAACATGAACGCAAATTTGTAAATCATAAAGGTGCTTTATGTTGTCAACGTCTACAACTGATCCACTGCAAAAACACCACATGATGGGATAGAATGGCTGTGGTATGGTATGGTAGTAAAAACCATTAGCATTTAATAAATACAATACTCTTTATTGCCACATTATCAGCATACACCTGAATATCTACATACAGGAAAACCAACTAAAGCTGAATTTATATACAAGTGTTATTTTTTTTAGAATTCTCTACCTCTTTTTTCCCAAAGTCTCCCCCTGGATTCATGGTGGCCACCAACCGGAAATTTGGTGCAGCATGTAGAAGCTCCACATTGTCATTGTCCCCACTGCCTTTCTCCGCCAGCACCAGGGTCTTCTCAGTCTCAAGGACACTACAAGTTAAAAGGTAGTTGAAATTATTTGAGTGAACAATCATTAGCCTGTGTTACGGTATATTGTGTGTCCGATGTAACTGTATGTGTACCTGTTGAGTCTCTCCAGGACAGAGTCGTCGGCCAGAGAAATCTCGTCCATCAGAAAGACGCCACCTTCTTTCAGTGCCAAAACAAGGGGCCCATCATGCCACTCAAAGAGGCGGCCATCCTCTTCTTCGGTCTGCACACACAAAAAAACAAATGGCACATAATGTTAATGCTTCCATTGGCCCCTGGTTAATACAGTACAATCTCAAGTAGAAAAGCCCTTCCAGTTAATTGACAATTGATACATAACAGAGTCATAACAGTGGGGGGGACTACAGGTATGTCTATGGGGATGGCACAGTCGACATGGTGATACAACAGTTACCATGGAAACACCAGTTACCTGATACAGTCGGGCAATTTCAGAAAAAAATACAACATTGATTTAAAAAAAAAAAAAAAAAAAAAAAAAAACTTTTCAGGAACTTGTGATAAATACGAGTGATTTTCAACAAAAAGGTGCCTCCAGTTAGCTAATGCTGATGACATCATGTGAAAGTAATCAATAGGGCGGTATGTCAGCACCTCGTTTGAGTGTCGAACAGGCCGCAGTCCTCCCAGGAAGTCTGAAGTCTCCATGTGCATATGGCAGTTTACAGAGAAGAATTTCAAATCAGACAAAGTGGCAAAGAGCTGGCAGATTGTAGTCTTTCCACACCTGGAGGAAAATACATTTCAAATGTTCAGGTACAATTAACATCCATTTAAAAGTTGATTTAAATGAAATTTTACCCGGTGTCTCCAACTAACAGCACAGACTCTCCAAAGTGAAGCGCTCGTCCCACTAACACTGCTAGTCTCCTCATGCTTTGTGTCCACACAACATGGCGGAACTCCTCTGGAACTTCTCCTATGGAGTCTACTAATTCACCTAAACAAGGCCAAAGATCAAATCAGACCAATCAGTTCTGAATTTTGTACACCAAGTGCAGTAGGGCCAAAAGCCACTTACTAAACTGAGAGGTGAGCTGTTCGTGAGAATATAGACTCTCTGGCTGAATGCGCCGTTTAAAGTGCTTCTCGAGGATGGACCGGATGGTGGTCTCTTCTTCAGGCTTGCGTACACGTCCCGCCAGTAGCATGTACCCTGTGGAGAGCAAACAATCATGCGTGACTAACTCATGGGCAAATAAATAAACACAGTGACAGATGTTCAAATAAAATGTATTTAGGCATCAAACAAGTGCTTTGGGATTATGTACATCAAGTACAGCATTGATACCTTGGAGTCAGGACACAAACCAGGCTGCATAGTGGGTCCCCAGGTTTTCCTAAAATAGTGGTCCAAACTAGACTGCTTGGATTTAATTAAAGTATACCATGGTACTTGCTTCTATAAAGTATTTCAAGATAATTACTCTTTTATAAACTTTTTCACCATAGAACAGACATTTCCTTAGTTTGTAAACAGTTGGATAGAAAAAAGTGAAAAAACTCCTAAAGCCAAAAAAGCCATCTTATAAAACTCAGCATTAACTTTGTACCATTATCAGCCAGTTGCTGGAGCCAGTCCTGAGAGGCTTGGCTCTGCTCCTCCAGTCTGTAACGGTCAGCCCAGCGGAACAGGTCTCTCAGGGTGATGAAGCCGTGTTTCCCCGCAAACACAGAGGAGCCTCTGCGGGAAGACTAAGATGACACCAAATTAACACCATGTTGGCCTTATGCATTATTTGTAATATTATTGACCTTTAAACAAGCTATTGAGTACTTTTACTTTGACATCTCAATAAAAAAACAACAAAAAGCAAATGCTAACTTTCCTCAAACATGCTAATGTAACTTTAACAATTATTCAACCAGTACTATTCATGCACTTCTCACTTTCTGCACTATTTCTGACCATTTGTACATTTTTGTGTAAATATCTGTGTATATACAGAAATACTGTGCTTCAGTTTATGTGCATTACAACTTCAGAGTTGATCTACAGTTCTACACAGAGATAAACATTTTACTTTATAACAAAATAAACTTCAAGACCGGCGGCATTGTGGGACGCGTAGTTTTAGCGATAAAAACGGTTAAGAATGTAATTACGGTTCTATGAATCGATTTATTTTTTAAATATAAATTTGAAATGTTCGGCGGGCCAGATTAAAACGTCTGGCGGGCCAGATTTGGCCCGAGGGCCAGAGTTTGACACCTATGCTATAGACGTTGCTATTATTATTATTTCATTATTCATTGTCTTATGTTGCACCTAAAGCCGATACCAAGTTCCTGTGTTTGTGAACTGTGTTCAATGACAATGGCAAAAACCTTTTGATTCTTATGTTGTCATTTGGGTTTCATTAAACACGCTCACTCAAACATGTCCTTTAAAAAACATACTTTAACAGAGGCCAAAGCATTACCTGCAGTTCGAGCATGACTTTGACCAGCTTGCAGCAGTACGATGGAGGCAGACTGCAGCGCTTGTGGAGGATAGTCTCCAGCTCTGCACTAGGCAGTTCATCAAAGTGTAGCTCAACAAAACGGTTTCTGAAAGCCCTGGACAACACCTGGGTTTAAAATCAGAGCACATGGTTTTAGATTACTCCCAGTTTTCCCCAACATAATTTTTTTTAATCACAGAAAGATTCTTTAAACAATGACCATGACAAACGTATGCAATCCTTAACCCAGCTGCTTGTGTTGTATGTCTAGTACAGAGCATACAAAAGTATGTACAATCAGTTGGACTGATTTAAAAAGGAGTTGGACTCCGAAAACACGTTACCCTTTGTAGCTGGGTGTTTTTTATTTTCTTAATTAGTTAATTTTATTATATTTCTGTTTCTGTAATTTCTTTGTGATTTTAATGCATTTTTCCTGCTGTGTGAAGCACTTTGAATTGACTTGTGTATGAAATGTGCTCTACAAATAAACTTGCCGTGCCTTGCCTACAACATCTATTTACAGAATTGGAGGCCGACATACAATAAGGAAATGATAGATTATCCTTTAATTTTCTATTCCTCATGGAATGGCAGTGTATTGTAGAGAATACATGTGGCAGATATTACCTTCCTCCCACCGTACACTCCAGGTGGGTTCTGAGTTGCAAACAGCATGAATCTGGGGTGGGCCTTGACAACTTCTTGTGTCTCTGCCACAAACAGTTCCCTGTTGTCGTCCAGGAGTCTGTTCAGAGCTTCCAGAACATCTGTGGGGGCCAAATTCAGCTCATCTAGGATGACCCAGTATCCTTTCCTCATGGCATCAATTAGCACACCTGCATACAAGTTAAGAGGGGCATTTGTAACACGGCAAGATGATGAAAACTCCTTATTTGAGAAATTCCTTATTTATTAGAATAGACACTTTCTCAAATCTGACTCTTTTTTTTTTAATGGAAAAAGTTACCTTCTTTGTAAATTTGAAACTGAACATAAATTATTTGAATGAATATCTGTAATGTTTCCGACACTCGCATAGTTCTCTCCTTTTGAACATATCTGTGGTAAAACATGTTGCTCTTTATTCTTAGGCGTTTTTTTTTTTCAATTACACAAATATTTATGGCAATGATATCATTCATGGGGTTTTGGAACCAAAGAAAAGTGACTTCCTCAAAGTCTCAAGCCCCGCCCCTGAGCGTTACCATGGAGCCTATCCCACTATTAACTGTAATAAAATGCTTAAAAGAGCTAAAATGGGTTACAAGTTGAAACATAAAAAATACAACGTCCACATTTCCATCTTTTTGCCAATAATTGTGATTATTTATTACAATATTTCCTCTTAAATAATCGCAACTATAAAAATTTGATATCGTGACATTCCTACTCAGAAACATCTCTATCTCTCACAGCAGAGGCAGATTAGATTCATAGCTGGTCTGTGCCTGGCACTGAAAGGAGATATCATCAAGATGTTTTACTGTATTATAACAGATTTATATAGATAAAAACATTTTCAGTTGTAGTCATCTGGACTCAGTTTGAAAAAATAGACGTTTCGACTCACATCCAAGAGTCATTGTGAATAAAAGAATTTAGATCGAGAACTCCGATATTAATACTGTTCTGTGGTAAGACCCACCCATTGGGAGGAGCCTTCCTGAAGTAGAAAGAGTTGTTTGTTTCAACAGAAACTTCCCCCTTGTATCTACCGAGCTTGCCTATTCAGACCTTTAATGGGCTATTAGAATCCTCTTTGTCTTTGTGAGACCCTGGCTCAACCACCCTGAGTACCTGATTAGCATCTAAATGTCCTGGTCCTCTACCTTTCCAGGGGTTCAGTAACCCATTATAAATAACAGGAAGATTAAACCTTAGCCCCCCATTTCTGTTTAAAGAAGGTCTTTCTTTTTTAACAAAAATAGCTTCCTTGACTCCTCTTTCAAACCATCTTTTCTCCCTGCTTAAAACCTTCACCTCGCCGTCTTCAAACGAGTGATTAGAGGCTTCAAGATGGAGATGCACGGCACTCTGAGGTCCTGAACTTGTATTTCTTCTGTGCTGATAGAGCCTCTTGTGTAGAGGCTGTTTTGTCTCACCTATGTACCGTTCTTTACAGCTTTCTTCACTGCATTGGATCGAATAAACTACATTGCTCTGTTTTTGAGTCGGCAACTTGTCCTTAGGATGAACCAGTTTTTGTCTTAAAGTGTTTCCTGGTTTAAAATAAACAGGGACTTCGTGTTGTCTAAAAATTCTCTGCAGTTTTTCCAACAGGCCAGACACATAAGGGATAGAAACACCCTTCCTTCTCTGTTCAGTTTCCCTTTTGTCCTGCTTCTTGGTTCTCTTCACTCTGTTGAGAGCCCAAGCGGGGTAACCACAGGCTGAGAGGGCATTACGGACATGTTTTTCCTCTTTCTTCTTGCCCTCTGAGCTGGTGGGCACACCTTGAGCTCTGTGTTGTAAGGTTCTGATCACACCCAGCTTGTGCTGTAGTGGGTGGTTGGAACCAAAGAGCAGATACTGGTCCGTGTGTGTAGGTTTCCTATATACTTCTATTTGGAGTTTCCCGTCCTCTCCTCTGATCGTGGAACAATCAAGAAAGGCCAAGCGGTTCTCCTTAGCGTCTTCTCTTGTAAACCTGATATGTGGGTCCACAGCATTGATGTGATCAGAGAAGGTTTCCAGCTCTTGATTCTTAATTGTTACAAAAGTATCATCGACATAGCGGAGCCATAGTTTTGGTCTTACCACAGAACAGTATTAATATCGGAGTTCTCGATCTAAATTCTTTTGACAATGACTCTTGGATGAGAGTCGAAACGTCTATTTTTTCAAACTGAGTCCAGATGACTACAACTGAAGCTTTTTCTACTAGGGAACACGCCTGGACGAATGAGGGATTACACAGACATAAAAACATTTTGTTTGGTCGGAAAAATTTACATAGTTACTAGGGCTGCAAACTATAATATAATTATTAAATGTTTCATTATAACGCATTAGATTACTGTGTTACTAGAAATGTAATTAATTGATTACAGTAAGGCGTTACGAAGTAACCTGGATACTGTTCCAACACAGTTGTATGACAGGACTGATGTTTTCAATAGAAACACAGATATTTTAATCGTTTATGCGCGACATACCCTCTTTGAAGACCAGCTTGCCCCTCTGGTCGGAGGAGTAACAGCCGATGTACTCCTGGATGTCCGTGTGCTCGTGGTTGTTGATCCTCACACACTTATTTCCGGTGGCTGTAGCGAGCCAGCGGATCAGACTGGTCTTTCCCACAGATGTCTCTCCCTGGATCAGCACCGGGTGAGTCCTGACAAGAATCAGTAAATATGTTTAAGCTACACTAGATGCACATGTTGATAAATGCAGAGATGCAACGTTCTTACCCTGCAGACACTACTCGGGCCAGGTCTCGCAGGTTGAGTTTGACGGAGGCAGTGAGAATATAGCTCGGGTCCTGTGTGGGATCCATGTCCCCCTGAGACACCCAGTACCCCTCCACCGCCACACAGCTGCGGTCCGAAGGACAAGGGATGGGCTGTGGCAACAGTGTGATAAGCCTTTTTAGAATGTAAGGAAAGCATATTCCTGGCAATAGAGGCGAGGCCATGAGCTGGCCCATCCCCAGCCCAGAAGTGACTCGAGCATCTTCATAGTTGTAGTGATTTTATTTTTTTTTAAATGTTGTTATTGTCTTCAGTGTTGTGGTAAATGTTAAACAGACTACCAAGACAATATTTCCTTATTGGACAATTAAGTTTATTCGATTCTATTCCCCTATTCAATATATATTTTAGTAGAATAAAAGAGCAATGTGGTACCTGTTTGAGACACTTGGTGTTACCCATCAGAATGTGCTGACAAACCAGTTTTTGCACCACAGGGTGAGAACTTCTGTCCAGTTGGGTCAAGAAGCTCAGGCAGAATCCCTGTGGTCAGAGAGACTTGTGTAAATCCACCAGGTGGTATGTGAAAAGGTAGTGAATGTTGGGCGTTGTACCTCATAAAGGGAACGATGGAGGTTGTAGCAGGGGTTAGCACGCACATATCTGAGAGCTCTGCACAGAGTCCGCAGACTGTAGTGAGGTCTGTGGCCTGTGCCGTCCACAAGGTGAGCACTGGCCTCCTTCCTCACAGCCAGGTAAAAACTACATTCGAGAAAAAAATAGGCATGTCAAGTACTGTAGAAGCTCTCTATGCAGTCCATATTCTTTTTTTTATTATGATTTTTTGGCTTGTATGCTTTAATAGATCAGACAGTATAATGTGAAATGGGGATGAGACTGAGAAGCACATGCAGCAAATAGTTGGAGCTAGATTTTAACTATTGAATATTGACATGCTCACATGGACCGCACATGTGCTATCCACTCGGCCACCAAGCGGCTCTTATGCAGTCTATATTTACTCCATGAGGAGGAGTTCACAACAGCATTACCTTATAATGCCACTGATGATATTTCTGTTTGGGTTGAGACATCTGAGGTAGTCGGACACTAAAATGCGGAGGTCAGCCTCGTTCTCCAGCTCATTGACAAACAGCTCAGTGAATCTGTGCAAACATCATTTATAGTTACATTTTTGGACATTTTTCCAAACAAACAAAATCCACATCAAATCCATTCACCTGTTTCTGAGGCCAAGAGGCAGGTTTCTTTTGCCGACATCAGTGGCTGGATTCATGCAGGCAAACAAGCGGAAGTCTGGATGGCGAACCAAGGGCTCTGCCATTGACAAATATAGGTAAATATAATAAAAAAAACAATGGTCCATCCATCCATCCATCCATCCATCCATCTTCTGCCGCTTTATCCGGGGCCGGGTCGCGGGGGCAGCAGTCTGAGCAGGGACTCCCAGACTTCCCTCTCCCCAGACACTTCCTCTAACTCCTCCGGGGGGATCCCGAGGCGTTCCCAGGCCAGCCGAGAGACATAGTCTCTCCAGCGTGTCCTGGGTCTTCCCCGGGGCCTCTTCCCGGTGGGACATGCCTGAAACACCTCCCGAGGGAGGCGCCCAGGAGGCATCCGGAACAGATGCCCGAGCCACCTCAGCTGGCTCCTCTCGACGTGGAGGAGCAGCGGCTCTACTCCGAGCTCCCCCCGTGTGGCTGACCTCCTCACCTTATCTCTAAGGGAGCGCCCAGCCACACGGCGGAGGAAACTCATTTCGACCGCTTGTATCCGCGATCTTGTTCTTTCGGTCACTACCCAAAGCTCATGACCATAGGTGAGGGTAGGAACGTAGACCGACCGGTAAATAGAGAGCTTTGCCTTTCGGCTCAGCTCCCTCTTTACCACAACGGTCCGATGCAGCGACTGCATCACTGCAGCCGCTGCACCGATCCGCCTGTCGATCTCACGCTCCATCCTTCCCTCACTCGTGAACAAGACCCCGAGATACTTGAACTCCTCCACTTGGGGCAAGGACACCCCACCCACCTGGAGAGGGCAAGCCACCTTTTTCCGGTCGAGAACCATGGCCTCGGATTTGGAGGTGCTGATTCTCATCCCAGCCGCTTCACACTCGGCTGCAAACCGTCCCAGTGCATGTTGCAGGTCCGGGTTTGATGGAGCCATCAGGACAACATCGTCTGCAAACAGCAGAGATGAGATCCTGTGGTCCCCAAACCGGACCCCCTCCGACCCCTGACTGCGCCTAGAAATTCTGTCCATAAAAATTATGAACAGAACCGGTGACACAGGGCAGCCCTGGCGGAGTCCAACATGCACTGGGAACAGGTCTGACTTACTGCCGGCAATGCGAACACAGCTCCTGCTCCGGTCATACAGGGACCGGACAGCCCTGAGCAATGGTATGTTAAACAAAACAACTCAATCTTAGTCCTGCTGTGATATTCCTCACCTGCATCCCCTCGGTCCAGCAGCACCAGTGATCCAGTGCTGCTCTCCAACAGTCCGCTCAGACACTCCAGAGTCTCAGCCGCCGCAAGGTTGATCTCGTCCAGAAGGATCCAGTGGCCCTTTCTTACAGCCTGAGCCAACGTTCCCTATAGACACAGGACAAGCTCGCAATTCAGATTTTCTCCCAGCAAGCACTTCTCTTTCTTCATTTAAAACATTTTGTTCCAAGTTGTCTGAACACTTAAAGGTAATACATTAATAGTACCGGATAAATGACTCACTACAAACTCGCCAAGTATTCTTTCCATTGTTTACCTCGACAAATGCAAAGACCATGGCCGTCTCACAAGCCTGAATCTGCTCCTGAATGTGTTGGAGCTTGGTGGACATGGCTTCCCACTGCTGCCGCACATCTGAAACTAAACAGCCATTAAAGACAACAAAGCCACCTCCATTTTGTTAAATCCTTACCATTTGTTTTGTCCCTCAGTTCTATTGTGAGCGCAGAGTGGCAGACATGCTCCATGAGGCGGAGGAGGTCCGGCCATCGCTTCTCCCTATAGCACGTCTGCACATGGCCCAGAAACGTCAAGTTCTGCTTCCTGGAGTAGGTCTGAGAGAAGAGTTCCTCAAACACCTCACGCAAAGGTAGCAGGATCTGCCTATGATCCACAGGCTTATACCTGGGGAAAACATACAATATTGAAATTTCTGAGAAGTGTAGTAGTGGGAAAGGTATCAGTTAGGGCTTCATGATTTGGGAAACATATATAATTGTGATTTTTCTGACCAGTATTGCAATTCTGATTCAATTTGCAATTGAATCCCCATATGATTCAATATGATTAAAATTCCCATTTAATGGCATCAGAAAACTTGACCAAATGACTGAAATAGGCCTTTGAACTGACAAACTACAAAATAATCACATGTATTTCAGAACTACAGGGTTGGCAGTTTTTATGCAGAATAAAACAGGATAATGTGTTGTTTGTGAAGCAAATTATGGTACTTAATTTATTTGCGCATAAAAATTGCGATTTTGATTGGATTTCAAATAAATGTGCAGTCCTGGCACCAGTACTCATTTTAAAAACCTGTCTTTTCATATAAAAAACAGGAAATTATGCATAATAAAGAGCATTGCTCACCCTCCGAGCAGGTCTGCAGTATCACTCTGCTGGTTCATGTTTATGACTCGCAGCCTGTGGCCTATTTAGTAAAAACAGTAAGATGTTGAACAATGTTACTTTGAGAGCATGTTCTAAACAAAATATCAGGAATCCTCTTCTGTGTGGTCTGACCTGTGAGTTGGGCCAGATGCTGAACTGTGGATGTTTTCCCGGTGCCCGTCTCTCCCACCAATAAAACAGGCTCTACTTTTGCCACACACACCGCTAACTGCTCCAGGAGCACAGCCGAGGGCCGTGTGGCTGCAAAAGTCTGCTGATTACTGCAAAAGAAAGTCAAAATGTAAGCACTCAATTAGACAAATCTAATAGGTTGGCCTAAAGTTGAGGCCTTCTCAAAGTAATAATGCCATCCTTCGGTTTCATGTGATGGAGTTTAGATAGGCGCATGTTGTCATGGTACATTTAACTGTTGATCCAGGATGGGGTCATGTTTGTCCTCTAGTGTGTCCCTGTCTAAAGTCACATTGGTTTTGGAAACGTTCAATATGAATATTTTTGTTGTGCTGTAGTGAGTACCATTAGATAAGCTTACTTTCCATAATGTATCATTAAAAATCAATTCTCAGTTTATTCAGGATCACAGTGGAGTGATTTTCCACAGGGGAGTGTAGGCCACATGGCTGGCTAATGCATATTTGGTGTAAAGTAAGGTCAAAAGGAGGTGGTGCAGCCGGATGGCCCACTTACACATTCAGCTGAACAACTTCAGTCTGTTTTCGAGCCAAAGCCACTCTGCCCACTGTGGCCTCCAGCTCGCTCAGAGACAAGGCAGGCTGGTACATCTCACAGAAGTGCTGGGCCTGGAGACAAAACAACAAATCATATATGCTTTTCATTGTTCCCATGGGGTATGGGTTTAAAAGGTGACTATTATTTGTTACCTTTTCTTTGGAAATGTTTAGTTTGCTGCCAATAATCTCAGCCATCTGCAGGCGACTCTCGGAACGAGACAACATAGATGTGAAGCAATCAAGAGCCTGGAGAAGTTAAACAGCTGTTAACAGCGACAGCGAAAGGGAATATTTTGAAATTCACAAGTCCAAAACTCCTTTCCACAAACCTCTTGAAAGACATTTTGAGCTGTAGCTGCAGATGTGCTGTTGAAGTTGACACTGATGCGTTCACACCATTTCAATAGGTCTCTGTAAAAAGAACAAAAAGTTCTCAGAATACAAATTCTATTTTAGTAATGCGCCGTTAATAAAAAAAATTAAGCAATTTCAAATCTGACCAAATTAATTGCATATTTGCACATTATTTTTTATTTATTATAATGCACCAAAAGGAAATAGGCAACTCAAGAGATAATCATAACTCTTGATTTTGTTGGTCTGATGAAGTTTACACATATGGTGTTGAAATAAACTATGAGTCTAATGATGCATCGCGATTAGTAAATGTCTTGAGCCGTCTTAATGCGAAATTGACAGATGCACACTGGAAAACAACACTAAAACGTAGGAAAACAACACTAAAACAACGCTCTCTGCTGTGCATCTCCGCACTAATGTCATTAGGGCTGGGTATTGCCAAGACCCTCGCGATGCGATACGTATCCTCGCGATGCGATACGTATCCTCGCGATGCGATACGTATCCTCGCGATGCGATACGTATCCTCGCGATGCGATACGTATCCGTATCCTCGCGATGCGATCCGTATCCTCGCGATGCGATCCGTATCCTCGCGATGCGATCCGTATCCTCGCGATGCGATCCGTATCCTCGCGATGCGATCCGTATCCTCGCGATGCGATCCGTATCCTCGCGATGCGATACGTATCCTCGCGATGCGATACGTATCCTCGCGATGCGATACGTATCCTCGCGATGCGATACGTATCCGTATCCTCGCGATGCGATACGTATCCGTATCCTCGCGATGCGATACGTATCCGTATCCTCGCGATGCGATACGTATCCGTATCCTCGCGATGCGATACGTATCCGTATCCTCGCGATGCGATACGTATCCGTATCCTCGCGATGCGATACGTATCCGTATCCTCGCGATGCGATACGTATCCTCGCGATGCGATACGTATCCTCGCGATGCGATACGTATCCTCGCGATGCGATACGTATCCGTATCCTCGCGATGCGATACGTATCCGTATCCTCGCGATGCGATACGTATCCGTATCCTCGCGATGCGATACGTATCCGTATCCTCGCGATGCGATACGTATCCGTATCCTCGCGATGCGATACGTATCCGTATCCTCGCGATGCGATACGTATCCGTATCCTCGCGATGCGATACGTATCCGTATCCTCGCGATGCGATACGTATCCGTATCCTCGCGATGCGATACGTATCCGTATCCTCGCGATGCGATACGTATCCGTATCCTCGCGATGCGATACGTATCCGTATCCTCGCGATGCGATACGTATCCGTATCCTCGCGATGCGATACGTATCCGTATCCTCGCGATGCGATACGTATCCGTATCCTCGCGATGCGATACGTATCCGTATCCTCGCGATGCGATACGTATCCGTATCCTCGCGATGCGATACGTATCCGTATCCTCGCGATGCGATACGTATCCGTATCCTCGCGATGCGATACGTATCCGTATCCTCGCGATGCGATACGTATCCGTAGCCTCGCGATGCGATACGTATCCGTAGCCTCGCGATGCGATACGTATCCGTAGCCTCGCGATGCGATACGTATACGTATCCTCGCGATGCGATACGTATACGTATCCTCGCGATGCGATACGTATACGTATCCTCGCGATGCGATACGTATACGTATCCTCGCGATGCGATACGTATACGTATCCTCGCGATGCGATACGTATACGTATCCTCGCGATGCGATACGTATACGTATCCTCGCGATGCGATACGTATACGTATCCTCGCGATGCGATACGTATACGTATCCTCGCGATGCGATACGTATACGTATCCTCGCGATGCGATACGTATACGTATCCTCGCGATGCGATACGTATCCGTATCCTCGCGATGCGATACGTATCCGTATCCTCGCGATGCGATACGTATCCGTATCCTCGCGATGCGATACGTATCCGTATCCTCGCGATGCGATACGTATCCGTATCCTCGCGATGCGATACGTATCCGTATCCTCGCGATGCGATACGTATCCGTATCCTCGCGATGCGATACGTATCCGTATCCTCGCGATGCGATACGTATCCGTATCCTCGCGATGCGATACGTATCCGTATCCTCGCGATGCGATACGTATCCGTATCCTCGCGATGCGATACGTATCCGTATCCTCGCGATGCGATACGTATCCTCGCGATGCGATACGTATCCTCGCGATGCGATACGTATCCCGATACTTGTATATTCCGATACTTGTATATTCCGATACAATTCCCTCATTACAATACACATCCCAGGGCTCAGATTAAGGATTTTCACTTGTATAGCGGTGCTGCTAAACAATCCGTTAATTTTTGGAAATTTGTATAGCAATTTCATAATTGCATAGCAAAACACGAAAGTGACTAACAATCAATATTTTCCATTGATATAACACGATCATTTATTTAAATGTATTTGTAAACATTCTATTAAAGAAAACTCTTAACAAATAAAATTTCAAACACTTTTTTAAAAAAAAAATCTTCAAATAAAACTTGCAAATAAAATTAATTGTTGAAAAATTAATTAACACAAAGTCAGATGGCCTTATTTACAACTTTCTTCCATATCATCATCAATCAGATGACTATTTGCAGGAGTCTCATTTACATATTAATTGTCATTACACTCACAAAAAAAGGTATTAAAGCTTCTGATGGAAAAATAAAGGTTGCTGTGGCATATTTTATGTGTTATTCAAATTGTACCGCTCTATTTGACGTTCCATTCCATTTTTCGTTTTTCTACTTGATGACGGTCTCTAAGTACTCTCGTCTCTGCTCCGGCTGCACATTTGATGACGGTCCCTAAGCACTCGTCTCGGCTCCGGCTGCACATTCGGATCAGTGTAATTCGCTGCGACCAAAATACGCATCTGATTGTTAAAAACGAGGTTGTGTCACTTGGCAGTGTAAATATGAATATTTTGGCTGTGTATGATCTGCAAAGACTTTGTCTATTTTGCAGCCTGTAACGTCATTTATCCAACCAACTGATCCAAATAGAAATATATGGAACACATTCTAGTAAAGTATTGCATGTTTCTTGCCAAACAATTGGCCTGGTCTGAACATGCTGCAGCAGCATCTTCTGCTCAGATCAGCTTCTGATCAGGTCCACAGCTCCTCGGACGAGAGGAGCGCAGCACAAACAGCAGAGCTAAAGTACTATTCCACCTTGTTTAAAGCTTACGTGGCACAAAAAAATAAAAATAATAATCATAATTTTTAAACAAAAAAATATCGATACTGTGACTCAGTATCGATACGGAGTCCGTGATGATATATCGCCGTATCGATATTTTGAACACAACCCTAAATGTCATGCAGAAAAATAGGAGCATCAAATTACCATCTCTTCTCAAACATGCTTGTGCCCGACAACGTGCACGACACGCAGTCAGAAATTATTCTCCATGCTTCAAACTTCCTCTGAGTTTGTGAGAGAAGCGAGCAGTGAGTGAGAGGTAGGACACAGCGCATGCACTGTGGCAAGTGCACGGACAAAGTCAACAAGAAGTAAATCTGGCTACCGATAATCCTTTCACCTATGAAGAAGATGAAGCCTAAATGTAAGTATTATATATTCTATATTAGGCCCAATATGAAATAAAAACAAATGGCATAAACTAAATTAGGCTACAGTTGTCCCATTTAAATATTATTTACAACAAACAATAATAGAAATACAGAATTAATTATTTTGCAGTTTTTTGTGAACATTTTCAATATTTTAAGAATCATGACAGAATCGTGATGAATCAAATCGGGATTCCTGAATTGTGAATCAAAACTAATCCTAAATTTGATTCCTGAACCGTTACTCCTCTATAAACCACAGTTCATTTAACCGGTGCTGCTCTGACTGTCATAGACTACAGTCCCAGTGGATCGTTCACAGTGGAGTCCAGCCAAAATGATGGACGAGCTTCTGTTTTACATTTGACTGACTCAGAAAACTTGTTGATAAGCAAAGGAGATTGTACAGCAGAGACAAACTGTGTGTTAATATCAAAGTAGCCGATTGTAAAACTTTTTCTTCAGTGAATCAGCGGCTGGACATCTCAGGAACTAGCACAGAAACTATCGAGGGCGGCTCTGCCAGGCAGTGCTTGAATTGGCACCTGTGTTTCCAACAGGAGGAAGTAGAAGGGTCAAGAACGTTCATGTGGCAGAACTGTCCTCACCGTGTTCACACAGTGTTCACACACACGCAGGAGGAAGGAGAGGAAAACGTCACATGAATCCATGCGTAATTCAACACAAACGGAAAAAAATAATTGCAATGCATTATCCTGCTACTTTTCTCAGCCCTATTTATTATGTTAGTTAGGTTTGAAGATGGCAGGAATTAATGGAGTTGGTGTACTACATCATTGTAGTGTTTATTTACAGAATAATTAACCAGTGCGATAGTGAGATCATTACTCTAATCATTTAGTTAAGTCTTATTAAGTAAAAAGAGCACTGGCTGTCCTGGCAGAGCCAGCAGCTGAACCCAGAGTGTAGTGCGTTTCACCACAGACCGCTGCCTAGAGCTGATCTGTACAAGGGCAGTGTGTGGGGGCGTTTAATCTATAATGGACTGGACAAGGCAGCAGCTCATGGGAAACACACAGACATTCCAGTTTGAAGAGACGGACAATGGTGAGGAGGACTCAAAGTACAAAGGAAGGAAGTAAATGTATTGAAATGTATGTGTGCTGCATTATCTGAAAATAAATATTAAGATATTGCAGTTTGATAATATAAACACAGACAGAGCAGCTCAAAGTGTGTGGTGCGCCTGTTTGGGGGGGGCGCAGAGCCGTGCCGGTGGAGACTAACCCTACATATTATGCATGATGGACGTGTTTTCAGCAACAGACAAACAGCCGGTCAGTCTCTCCGTGCCCTGGTCTCACACACGTTTGCCTCGGGTTTAGGACGAGCCAAGGCTTTGGCCACTGTCTATACTTTGTGCTCTGTCCCTCTCCGCGCCCCGTCCCCCTGGGCCCTTTTAGAGTTTAACTCCTCAAACTGACCGCTTGTTGGCGTTATAAATACCCGGTTGACATTACATTCGACCCCAGCTGGCTCACGGAAGTCAGAATTCCAATATGGCGGCGACCGAAAACGGAACTGGCCTCGACATTGCGGCAACCAAGACTGGTCCCGGTGATACAGCTCAGGCAATAATTTTCTCTCTTGGGTCCAAATCCGCTCTCTTGTCCCTTACCCTAACCCAGTGTCTGAAGCGTACCGAGGGTCACCATATAATTATTGTCTTTTTGGGCCGCCAAGAGGGAATTTCTGTTTCAATTCGGACTTCCGTGAGCCAGATGGTGTCTGATCTAGTACTGACCATAAATATCCTGTCATATCTGAATATGGAGCGTGTGCATTTATATATCTCCCTTTATGCTTTGATCCGATGCCTTTTTGTGGTAAATGTGAAACATGAGCACATGGGTACGAGTCAGCACAGAGAAGTCTGTGTGTGCCGCGGACCTGCAGATCATTTCTCTATCCTCCAAGTGGGGCGAACCAGAAAAAGTTTAAGAAGCATTGCCTTATGGCATTTTTGAAACATCATTCAGTCATTCAGCCATTTGTACAAAAAACCTGGCACAAACCCACCTGAGTGACAGTGCTCGCCCCTCCAAAAGGCTTGTTCGCTCCTCCTCTGGTCCAGGGGAAGACTTGGCCTGGAGCGGGTCTGGTTCAGAGTGTCTATCCCCGGTCAGCTGACAGTAAATGTCCAAAAGCCGGTCTGATACCACCAACAGTTGTGGGTATCTGGTGATGAGCACCTGTACAAAAGGTCAAAACAGGCAAACTTGAGTGGTTCAGCTGTTGTTATTTGTTTGTCCAGCAGTTGTTTTGTGTTTCTTTTGGATGCACCTTGTGTTAACCACAGCTGCAAGGTGAAAAGACTGACCTTCTTGAGCTCCTCTCGGACCATGTTTTTCATTTGGAGCTTTGTCCAGTATTTATCCAACAGTGTAGCATGAGAATTGTGTGGTTTGTGCCAGCTCCCACTGCTGTAATACATTCTGCAATAGAGAGGTCCAACAGTTACTAAGATACAGCTAAACTGGATTAAAGCGGGGGAAATAACAATGAGTAAGTTATATATTTAGAATGACATGGGTTAGGGTTTCCGTGTCTGTGACGCGCAGCACCAAATCCTTTATATCGCAAATACACATTTTAAACCTGTTTACCACATTTTCTCCAGCGCGTGTTGACGTAACTAAGGGTGCACACTTAAAAGCATAAGTTCTACCAATGTAAAACATGCGATATCTACTGTTGCACTCACCTGCGCGCCGCGACAAAATTATTTGGACGGGGTGTTTTCAAATCCAAAAAAAATCTAAAAGCCTGAGCTACCAAACATAAGTTGAACTCATTACCGTTTACTCCGGAAAAGCTACTTTCATTTTATTTTTTGCCTTGTAAAGTTAATTTGAGCTACTCAAAAGCTTGACACTAATTTACCAGTTGCGCTGACAATGATCCTGCCACTCAGTGGGAATGTTGAGGAGCATTTTTCAGATTAAAAAATGTAGGTGCATAATCTTTATTGATAAACCGCTGCAGCACATGAAAATTTAACATGTTTGACATGTCCAAGTCATGAATCATGTACCTTCTAGTTGCAAAAAATTGAAATCCAGTTGCCACTTCAATACAATCCTCACGCCCCGGGATCATCAACTTTTTATTCTCCATCAGAGGAAGCAAAACCGAGATCTATAGAGCAAAAGGAGACATGTGTAATATTACAGTCTTCCTAAAACACCTTCTATGATGAATAATACGTACCACATCCAGAGGAGCGTGGTCGATGTCCTCCAGAAGGATCCACTGGCCTTTGGCGACTGCTTGAGTTAAAGTTCCTGGCTGCCAAACAAACTTTCCTGGAACATCTGTGCAGCGGTATAAGCCAAGCAGCATCTGAGGCACAAAACAACTGGATCAGGATATGAGGCTATGGCAGGTAGATATAAACTAAACATAATGTGCTATATATCTCCTCTGATCAGGCATCAAATGTTTTATGAAATATACTGTATAACTTACAATCATTAATATAAATTCTTGGTTGCAAAAACTATTGTAAATGTGTCACATTCATGAATGAGGTCCAATATATATCACATTTTTTCTCACTACATGCCCCATTAGTACAGACCGCGTCAGCCTTAATCTTTAAGGGCCAAAATAATTCCTCACTTTGCTGTCGGTCTGATCTCCTAGTTGGACTTTCATGATCTCTGTGGCTTTGTTGTGTCCGGTGACAGAAGCCAGGAACTCCACCAGTGAGGTTTTCCCACACCCAATGGGCCCCTCCAACAACACTGGTCTCTGGGACGCTACGGCTAACGCAAGCCTTCTCAGGTTCTGACAGGTTGAGTCCACCATCACCAGCTCTTTTTGGTTTGTCTGTTTAAACAAATAATATTTAGAATGGCAATGGATGAAGAAAATAAATATATGAATACATGTTCCTGTACCGGCACTTGTTGGAGCAGTTGGGGAGTGATTGTGGGCAGGACCACTCCACATACAGCCACCACGCTGGAGCAGAGGTCCTCAGAGACCACTTGACCTCTGGTGAAGCGATTGGTCTTTTCTTTGTGCCACTTTGCACAACTTTGATTGGCCAAGACCAGAGACTTCTCCATCTCCAGCTCCTGACTTTCCTCAAAGCTTCTAATGGGAATTAAGTATTATTATCAGGACAATACCTTAGCAAATGAGCTTCTGAATAGTCATCAACATGGTAGATAATCCTGAACATCCCACTAGAGTAAAACCTTACTTCATTTTTATGTGCAGGATTTCTTCACTGGTTAACACCTTTCTGAGGAAAATGACCTTCTGATTGTCAGTCATGAGAGAGACCATAGCTAAGCAGTGTGCTGTGTACCTGAAACAAAAAGGATACATTATTTTAAAGGCTTGACAACAACTCTCGATAATGACAAACTGAAGATTTGCCTAACTCACTGACACAAATAACAACTCATTAAAAAGCATTAAAATGCCACTGCACATTGCATAAATGAGAATATATATATAACATGTTTTATCCGGTCTGGAGTTATACATACCCTCGGACCATGAGGTCACTTGTGAGCAGTTGGGAAACACAGGGACTCCAGTCCCACAGAGATCTGTAATTTGCATAGTCACTCTGAAGGAAACGAAGAGTAGCTCCCATTAGGTCCCGGAGCTTCATCCGCCGGGGCCCATACTGCACCGCTCTTGCTTCTTCACTGGAAAAAAACAGCCTCTGGAACACTGGAGGAGCGCTGTTGAAGTACCTAGCAGCAAAGCTTGAAAGACATATTTTAGAGTAAATATTGTGGATGTGGATGAAAAGTATGTGTTCAATACTCAAAGTTAGATTTGATCGGCTAATTTAAACTAAAACCAGCCAATCCCCAGTCACACAGTTAAGTAGGAGAAAGTGTCTTGTCAAAGGATATTGGTATAAATAAACAATGTATATATAACAGTCTTAAAACCATTGTGAGTAGGCATCAGACTTACGCTGGTGCATCAGGACAGATGTTGAGGACTTTGCTGAGAGCCACACACAGACGTTCATGAAGGTCATGGTTTAACCTCTCACTTGCTTTGACTCTCTGCACATTTCTTTCCAACAGGTCCAAAATAAGGGGCCTCAAGTGTCGAGTTATCAACAAAGTGTAGTCTTTTTCCAGCAACAGCTGAGCCAAACAGTCCAGAATACACTGTCGGTCCTGCTCACTCCATATCTGAGGCACAAAATCAAAACATCAGTGGTTTTAACACACGATTTATCCCATTAATCAAGCTCAGGGCAGTTGTTCTTTAGACTACCGGTAGTTTACGATTAAGCATTGCATAGAGTAGATGACCACACTTGACACATGGGTTTGAAATACAATATGAATGTCATTAGCTGTAACACCAGACTAATTATAATACGAGAAACGTATGTTTTTTTTTTAAATATATCACTTACCTGCTTTGACAAATACTGATTAAGTTGGTTACGTCTTGAATCAACATGTTTGGAGATAGTTCCCAGTGATATTAGGCTGAGCTCTAAATTTTCCATTGCATCATGTGTCTAACCAAAGTCACGACAAACTTAAATACTTAACACACGATCGAGTGACATTTCTCCAATGTTATTACAATCGGTTCTGTATTAACTCCTGTAGACAGTCTATGATCACAACATGAGTGCAGGAAAGCCACATGTGAGAGAGAAACAACTACTTCCGGTGTCGTCGGGTAATGATGACGTCCCCACTCGGCGACAACCGAGTTCAGCGATTCTTCCGTGCGACAACTTTCCTCCTTTCTAGCTGCAGAAATGTTGAATAGATCGATTGATAAGGCACGGAAGTCAATCTAAACCACTCAAAAGTTGACGCGATCGTGCTTTTGTAGTTGGTTTTCGTCGTGGCCCGTTTTCAACTCGGTTCTGAGACAACGCGGAGTGAACAAGAATACATGCAGCTGCTGGGCTGTGACAGACCGCGGGAAAATGTCCTTACTTCCTGTGCAATGAAGCCTTGGCGCGGCACAACGCTTGTAAACAACAGGCCGATTATACAAGAGCAAGTAAGGCTGCTATAGATCTTCAACTATTTTTCACTGCTGAACTATCAGATACGTATTATAATATAATGTGTTATAGATAATGTGGCTCCTAGACAACGTTAGCTCGATATACAAGTAAACCCGGTGCAGAGAATGCATGATGGTGCAAACCTCTTTGTTTGGCAGAGAAACAGTGCTGCTACTATTGGTACAATGAATCGTTAACAATATCGTCCATTTTCGTGTTGCACGATACTATTTGTCGATATTGTAACGGTAACAATCAAACAAAAAAGTTATTGCCACCGTAAATAGACTAAAGTTTCCCTCAAATTGTAAATTCAAGATTAACGAGAACATGGTAGAGCCAGGGAATACTATATTATTGATGTTGTTAACTACAATGCTTTTGAAAGGAGTCAAAAGTGAAAATGAAATTGAATTCTTTACTCAAACTGTTTTCCCCTCTATTAGATCTGCTTTAGGTGACCAGCTCTGCAAAAACATGGATTCCAGTGATGCGCCAGCCTGTAAGATCACACACATTGTCAATATAAATGATCTGGTCTGTTTATTGCTGCATGTACTGCATTTTACTGAGCATGTGTGTTTTTGTTTTGTTTAATACAGTGTTTGTACCTGAGGGTAATGAAGATTCTGTAGATATCTATGAGGGCCTGGATTTCAGTTCTAGCTCCAAAAATGGTACATTCTTACATTACAGCATAAACATACTAGGATTGTACTTATGTTTTACCCTTTCCGTGTTTAGTAACGCCAGTAAAGTCAGTGCCATCCGGGCTTAAGGAGGCCATGGATCTGTTTGAAGAAATTGTCACAGAGGAACAACAGAGCAAAGATGCATCCTACATGGAGGTAAGCTGGGAGTATTCAAAGTATTCATGAAAATCTGATTATTTTAAGGCAACTTTACTTTTAATAACTACACTTTGGAATTTCTACAGTTAAAGTCAAGATTTCAGGCAGCTCAAAGCCAAATTACAGAGTTGCACAGACGACTTGAACAATTAGAATTGCAGGTTTGTCTTACTATTTGGTTGGTAATAGTGCCAAATGATGTTCAGTACTACTAATTTGTAGTAGTACTACATATTTCAAAACTCTTTGTCAAGATAATATCTATTTGTTTTGCAGAATACTGGTTTGTCCAAAGAGAATTGTCGACTAAAGATGAACATCTCAATTCTTCTACAAACTGCCCGGCAGGAGGTCACAAGGAAGGATGCAGAGATTCAGAGACTCAACCAACAGTAAGTTTATCATGCCTTTCCTTTGTGATTTCCATTTTTTATATTCACCTTGTTGAATGAATGTGCCACATTTTGGTTTTGACAATGACTTTTCTCTTTTTCTTCTTTAGTTCAGTTAGTTTATTTGAGCAACATGCAAGTTTTGTTACATTATGCTGCATTAGGGTTGTATTTATGCTCAAAAAGATTAGGAAGAAGTATAAACTAATACACTGGCAATAGCTTTGAAACATTTAGCATCTTTCCTGTAAAACATTACATTGGGATATGACAGCTTAGTGTTATATACAGCTTACAAGGCTACAGAATATACCAATTGACATTTTTACCAGTAATTCCTTTGCAATTAATTTGATCCTCCTTCTGCATATTTTATGAATATATTATGTTTGTACAGTTGTTTGAAGTGGTATATATTTGAACAGTTCTTTAGCTCCTCTTACTTGTTTACGTAATTGTAGTTTATTATGTTGTTGTCATAAAACCTAAATGAACATGAACTTTTTGTGCAACATCCAATTTAATTAAAACCTTTAATCGCTGCCGACCTCTAATTTTTATATTTCAGTTTAAGATAACATTAGCACACTCAATTTCTCACTTGCACCAAACACACATCAATGGCTCCAAATCGGTTGCGTTTTATAAATACATTTGTTTGCAATTTCAAACAAATATATTTTTCAATATCCTTTGTTAATGAAAGCAAAACGGTTACCACTGCTAATCTTGTAATTACAGATCAAGCAAAGGTTATTACTATCAGTCTCGAAACCAGCAAGATCCTAGCTGTTCCAGCCAGAACCAGCGACTTGCTCCACCTCCACCTGTGGTCCCTCCAGCTTCATCTGCCTCACAGCCCTCATCACGACCCAGACTCTTACCTTCTAAAGAAGCTATAGCCCCCCCACCTCCACCTGTGGTCCCTGCAGCTTCATCTGCCTCACAGCCCTCATCACGACCCAGACTCTTACCTTCTAAAGAAGCTATAGCCCCCCCACCTCCATCTGTGGTCCCTGCAGCTTCATCTGCCTCACAGCCCTCATCACGACCCAGACTCTTGCCTTCTAAAGAAGCTATAGCCCCCCCACCTCCACGTTCTGCTCCAACTGTTGCCTCGGAGCTTCTTCGACACACAGACGCATCATCACGGATTCAGCCCCCTTTAGACATTGCTGCACCCACTCCGCCGCCTCATAAAAAGACCCCAAGTCTGCCTGACATGCCACCCCTCCCACCTGCTCCTCTAAGGCCTCATCCCCCACCTTTACCAGTAGCACCACTCAGAGAGGATGTCCCGTATCACCTCAGAAGAGACACAGAAAAGCCCACTAAGCCCAGGTTGAGCTCTGAGAGAGCCCCGCGAAAGGACTCCCACACATCTGAGAAGCACCGCTATCAGACTAATAAACATAAAGAACGCAGACGTGATTTTGAGAGACGAAACAATTCATCAAATGTTGGTTCTGACAGACATGAGAGCAGACATTCGCACAAAGACGAGACATCAAATTTAGGGGATTCCAAAAGTGGTGAAAAAAAATCAAAAGGATCTGGTTCTGCTGGAGGTAAAGGTTATGTTTCAAAACAAGACTCTGGTCTCCGAAAAGAGAGAAGAGACAGGTCTAGGGACAGACGGAACAGAGGGTCAGAGTCTAAAGAACGTGAGCGCCAAAGAGACTCCTCTCGTATAGAACACAGACCCTCCAAAGGCCCACAAAGTAAAGAGGGTCGTCAAGAGCGTAAGGAGGAGGATGATAAAAGACATAGAAGAGATTCACATTCAAAAGAGAAGTACAGGTCAAAAGAGCACAGTAAGAAACACTCAAAACCCTCTGAAATATCCTCCAAAGTAAAGATTGTTATTGAGCAGGTTGCAGAGAATAGCCCCAACAGAAAGCTGTGTTTTATGGAGACGTTGAATTTAACGCTGTCTCCAGTAAAGAAGCCCAAAGTAGACCGTGAAGGTGGTCAGAAAGGGTCTATATCCACAGCTAAACCAGAGGAGGACAGTCTCTGTCTGCCCAGCATGGAGGATATGTGTGTTATTGATGAAGCAGAAAGCAGTGAACCAGAGACCACCTCAAGGAACTGTGTAGAACAAAGCAATGGGGTTCCTAAATCAACACCACCACCAGACAAAAGGAAAAGTGTTGATAGTCAGAAGGAAACTGTCAATATTAGTACTACTTCTGAAATTGAACTTTTAGAGAACAATTCTGTCCAGTCTGCTCATGCTAATAAAGCTGCAGAGATTCAAAAAGATATTCCAAAATGTGTCAACGGCTCAACGACAGAGGGGAATCAAGAGGCTGTTATAGAATCAAATATAACTGAAGATGTTGTGTCATTGAGTCCAACTGAAACCCCAGAATCGAATAACGGAACAAATACCTCAAAGTCTATAAGTCATCTCTTGGAAGATGATGTTTCCAAAACTGCGGAAGGCAAGTCAGAAGATCAGAATGTGTCTGCTGATATACCTCAAAATACTCCTCCAGCATCTTCTGCCGACACTCAAGATGTTTCTAGTCCAGAGACAACCCCTAAAGAAGTGGAGATGGTGTCCAGTTCAATAAGCCTGGAATCTCTGCCTCAAGAAGGTCTTAGTTTACCCGAGGCCATTAATTTACTAACACAAAATAATGTAGACAACAGTAGCACACCTCCTCCAGAGTCAACTACTACTGACTACACTGGAGTTTCTAAGGTGAGCAGTACAACACAGGACACCTCAGTCTTGGACAGGTACACAGAAATCAGCCAAACGCCAAAAAAGACCATCAGTCCAGCAAAGTTCTTCAGCCCAACCAAGAGCAGTGAAAAGTGCATCAAACCGTCCAGCTCGGTGCCTCTGTTCCACGATGAAGAATCCATGATGCTAACGCTTAGCAGCCTGAAAAAGATCCCTGATGTTATCAGCCCCCTCAGAAGCCCTGTCCGGATCTCCAAGAGGAACCTTCACCATTTGCAAAAGCCAGGACATGTCAAGAGCCTGCACAAAGGTGAGAGCTGGTTGATTTGGAACATACTTTACATAGCATTTTTTTTTTTGCATGGAAAACCGGCGGTAGGAGATTGCTATGAGCTTTGACTCGCAGAGTAGATGATTCTCTAAACGGTTGTGCTCCATGCCTGACCTGTCTGTCCTGACTACGTGAGCTTGCTGCTTTTTTTTTTTTAAAATAAAAAAACTCATAAATTGTGTTAACTCAAATAAAGTACGTTTCCCCTAATTGCGGCCTTAATTTTCTGTTGTAGAATTGGACTTATAGAAACTGTGATTGCACATAAAAAAATCTGTTTGGTAGTCTAATTTAATAGAGGTTGTGGTATGGACACTAGGTATAGATAAGCTATTTTTACATTAAATATATTGTTCTTTGTAAATGGTGTAAACTTTGCTGAAATTAATTATTGTAAACGTTTAAATCTCAAGTGTGTGTGTGTGGTTCTGTGTGCTGTTTGCAGAGTTTTCCAGTGCGCCCTCTGATGCCACGTCAAAGAAGGTGGATATCAACAAAGAAAACAAGCAGCCAGACTCCCCGGCTAAAGATGACCCAGTGGCTTTAGCCATGCCCCTGGACCCTGAATTGGAGGAAGGGGAAATCCTGAGCGAGAGTGACGAAGTTACATCTCCTTTTCCTCCAACAAAAAGATCCAAGTTGACGCGACCAATCCGAACCAAGGCCAGCCCCAATTGTGTCCTGAAGCACAAAACGGAGGAAAAGAGTGTTTCTGACAAGGAAGCCAGTGACTCATTGGACACAACACAAAGCCCAGCAAATAAGAGTCGTTTTAAAACTGTTTGTCCAGCTGCTACAAAAGCCACTTTCAGCAGCATCGAAGAGGTCATGGACACGTTCAAGTTGGTGCGCGCTGAGATCCGCAAAAAGTACATGAAACTGCACAAAACCTTCCCCAAGAAGAGCTTCTATGGGGTCATGGAAAATTTCCAGGAATCTTTCATAGAATTTGTGGACGGTGCAGATTTCGGTCAGATCTGCGAACTAACCAAAGAGTTAAAGTCTAAGCTGAAGAAGAAAATTGTGTCTGTTTTCAGTAAAGTGCTGAAAAATGGCATCGTGAAACGCATATTCGAGCAGCAAGCTGTGGACCTGAAGCAGAAACTGTGGGACTTTGTAGATGTTCAGGTTAACTACTTGTTCAAGGACGTTAACACCGCGCTAAAAAGTATGTGTACGCTTTCACGGTCTCCAATAGAGCATGGAACTTCGAAGGGCAGTGACAAACGACGTAAAGAGTCGCCCGTGAAAACGAAAGAACAGCAGTCTCCTCCAAGCTTGAGTAGGAGCAAACAGTGTGCCGCCGTGCCTTTCCGAACTGGCCTGGGAAGCAGAGGGAAGGGCATCCGCATCGCGCTCGATCAAAGCGATGACACCGACGACCAGAGCGGACCAGAACCGAGCACGGCAGTCAACACTGTCCCGAGCACTCCCGAGAAAGGAAACTCCTCTCTGGTGGTGGCACACAATGCATCTGTGCTGGACAAAACGGACTTTGAGCTTCTCACCGAGCAGCAGGCCACCAGTCTGACGTTCAACCTGGTGCGCGACTCTCAAATGGGCGAGATCTTCAAGTGCCTTCTCCAAGGGTCTGACCTCCTGGACAGTAGCGGGGCGGCGGGGGAGCAAAGCACGTGGACGCTCAGCACCCCTCGAAAAGATGGCGAGAGAATCATAACCATCACCACGCCCGGTAAATTCCATTCCCCGTCTAAATTGCTGTCTCCGAACAAATTTGAGAGTCCCTCCAGGCTAATCACAACTTGGTCCAGTCTTTCTCCATGCAAGATCTCCTCTCAAAGCTCCAAAGTCCTGCTTAACCCAGCCTTGTTCGATGAAAGTTGTCTGCTGGAAGTACCCACGGAAAACAAGATCATCCACAGGCCTTATTCCATTCTGGCTGAAGATTTAGCGGTGTCACTGACCATCCCGTCGCCTTTAAAGTCTGACAGTCACCTCAGCTTCTTCCAGTCGCCTCCTTTTCTGTCCACTCCAGACAGCGTTCTGAGCGCTCACATCTGCGAAGACGCGCTTTTGGACGAAGCGGACGCAACGGAGCATGACATCCACCTTTCGCTGGACACGGATAATTCCAGCTGCGGTTCCAGTGCCAGTGTGGGTTCCCAAGGAGCGCCCAAGCAGTTCCTGTTCAAACCAGACCTCCCCATGCAAGCGCTGGTCATGGAGAGGTCAAATGATCATTTTATTCTGAAGATCAGGCAAGCTTCAAGCGCTAATACTACTCTAACAGCAAATGAGAGTCAAAGTCAAACGCTGACAGAGGAAATGGACTGTCGGGAAAGCAAATCCACAAATAATTTATCAAGTTCGGTACAAAATCATACTGGTGAAAGCATCCATGCTCTTGTAGAAGACTATGATAAGTTAGATGAGGCCCAAATGACACATTTGCCAATGCAAGACATACCAAAACACATTTTTTCAGACACAGAACAGCCACTGAACACATCACAAAGTTCTATCGATATTTCTCAAAGTCCCGCGGCCAAGTTGGTCCAGAAGGATAACACGGGCACAGATGAGATCTTTGTGCCGGTACGGACAGAGGGCAGTTTGGAAATGCCTTTGTGCCCGACGTCCAGCTCACACGCGTCCAGCTCACACGCGTCCAGCTCACACGCGTCCAGCTCACACGCGTCCAGCTCACACGCGTCCAGCTCACACGCGTCCAGCTCCGAGAGAGAAGAGGTGGCTTCAGAGTCCGAGCGCAGTCTCACCATCATCGTGGAGCTGGAGTCGACTCCGGAGAAACCACATGTCCGCAAATGCAGGGACAGGAAGAGGAAGAAAAATCAGGTGAAATCCAAAGCGAAGAAGCGCAGGACTGACGAGGAAAACTGCGAGGCACCAGGAGAGGAGCCTCTTTCCCCCAACAGCCTGTCTGCCAAAAACCTGGTCCGGCGGAAGGGGGAGGTGGTCATGGCCTGGACCAGGTGAGCGTTTCTTATGATCTTTTGAATGAATGCTTCTTTATGACATGACCCTTTGTCTAATGTTTGTAATTTTGTCTTTTTCAGAGAAGAGGATCGAATGATTCTCCTTGAGTTAAAGACCAAAGGAGCTTCACGCGAGACCTTTTCATTCCTGTCTGAAAAGCTGGACAAGCCCTCTGGACAGGTGAGATTTAGCTGGACTATGGGCTATTTTCCTATTTTAGGTGCATATTTTTATACATTTTTTTTCTTTCTTTTCTATCCTTACCAGATCGCTCAACGGTTCCACCAGCTCATGAAGCTTTTTAAGAAGCAGGAGAAGTTGGACACATGAGAGTGCGAACTGTATAGTGCACACGGAAACTGAGCCCATGAAGAGGGCCAAGGACCCATTGAAGTTCGTTTTGCGGGGCCTCTGTGACAAACTGTGTTCATGAGATTAAATCTGAAGTTTCTGAGTCTGGTGTTCAGTCTAATCACTGTTGACTTCAAATCCTAGGACCATGACCATGTGCAACAGAAGCATCACTGTGACCTTACGAGTTCCACATAGGGGTTTCATAACATTTTAAATCTGTGACTTTAGTTGCTGGACTTGAATCAAGCCAGACCTTTTTTTTTCTTTTTTTGGAATGTTTGAGGAGTGAATTTATCCATGTTAAGTTTGTCCCATCCTTTATAATTCCTAGTTTGACTTGATTTGGTTGAAAATGTTCTGAAATGTATTATTATGAATAGTGTACATAATTCTTAACTAAAATAAAGTTTTATTTATTTATTCTACTGTTATTAATAATTCAAAGTAAAAGTAAATCAGGAAAATCTGTATCGTTCCAGTACCAGAGACCTCGCCATAAACTGTTAAAAGCGTCAAAGATGTAACATACTTTTGGGGATGAGCATGTCACACGTCTGCACAAGTGGGCCACAACGTATGGCAATTGAGGCCAGTGCCTCAGGGTGACATTGTAATGGAGCAGGGGGAAAGTCCGTTGTGACTGATCATCGGCTTTTGTCTTAACTTTCAAAATACTCTACAACAAATAATTTCGGAAACATCTGAATCTGAACCAGTGTTGGTTGTTGTTGGTACTGGTTGTTGAAACGGCAACTGTTGGTCCGTCTCCTTTTAAATTGAAAAAATATGAAGGGATTTTATGTGAAAAAGTTTTAAGTTAAATTTATTTGGTATTTTATTTGCAACAGTGCACAACCAGACAAACCAAGACGGAGTCAAAGGAAATCTGCTGATGTCAGAACAGCACACATTTTTATTTACACCTGTTCTCCCAATAAGTGCTGTTTGCTTTATTGGTTTAAACCCGACCTTGTCATAAGAGGCCATAAAATGTAAGATTATTTGTGAAAAGCTGTTTATTGATGCTGGTGCTATTTCCAGCTGACAGTCCCAGTAGAAGTGGGTGTGGGGGAACAGACCCTCGGGGAACTCTGGGTCATGTGGTACATTGATCGCTCCAAACTAGACCGATTTTGCCGCTACACTGATGTGGTGCCAGCTCTATGTCCACAGATGTGCTGTGTCTCATGTGCACGGACGGCTCTGCACCTCACCTGTGTCCAACTGGTCCAAATGCTGTCACGTGATGTGTGAGAGCTCCTCAGAAGGACCAGATATTCTTGCATTTTGAAGGTATGTCATCACCATAACTATATTTTTGACTGTCTAGTTTTAGGGCCCAATGCCAGATCTCTTATCCCTTAGAATAGAGTAGCTTCAGTATTTTTACAGACACTCTTTTATTCCTTCAATTCTATTATAGCTTAAGCAGATAATATGTATGTAAATTAATTTCCAATAGAGTCCACCTGAGGTTTGTGAAAAAGATGGCTTTTGCAAAGTGTCTGAAGGAGTTATCTTTTTATATTTGTATTTATTTATACATGCAATGGGAAGTTAATGAAAGAACCTATCTTTTTATGTGTACCATGTCAGGACAAAATACAAATAAAACAAACTATTGAATAACCAGATAAGATTAACTAATACATAAAAACACACTCACATAAACACATTTAGAGTCACAAAAATATGTTCCCAAAAAACGGTTAAAACCATAGATCCAAACCTTTCAACACAGATTTAAACTGACCTATTCAAATAATAGCTTCAAGTCCAGCAACTAACTTACTGATTTAAAATGTTATCAGACTATGGTTGAGGATGATGATGATGATGATGAAGCAGATGTCTGATGAGATGTGATTTTTCTCCAACATTTGAAGATAATGTGACAGAAGATGGGGGACTGGAACTTACTAGGGAGTATTCTCGAAGAGGTCCACATTCACTCTACCATCGTAGGAAAGATCTGGCTCACTATTCTGTTCATCTTCCGGATGCTGGTGCTTGGTGTGGCAGCAGAGGATGTGTGGGACGATGAGCAGAGCGAGTTTGTGTGTAACACTGAACAGCCTGGCTGCAAGAATGTGTGCTACGACCAGGCCTTCCCCGTCTCTCTTATCCGCTACTGGGTCCTGCAGATCATCTTTGTATCTTCTCCCTCTCTGGTCTACATGGGACATGCTCTGTATCGGCTCCGGACACTGGAGAAAGAGAGGCACCGAAAGAAGGCCTTCCTGAAGGCTGAGCTGGAGGGGACGGACCCAGTCCAAGAAGATCACAAGAGGATTGAACGAGAGCTGCGTAAACTGGACGAGCAGAGGCGGGTGAGGAAGGCTCCTCTGAGGGGTTCCCTGCTTAGAACATATGTCTTCCATATCCTGACCCGCTCTGTGGTAGAGGTGGGCTTCATCATTGGTCAGTGTTTGCTCTACGGTGTGGGACTTGCCCCTCTGTACAAGTGTGAGCGAGCGCCTTGTCCCAACAGCGTGGACTGCTTTGTGTCTCGGCCCACAGAGAAGAATATCTTCATAGTGTTCATGCTGGTGATTGCTGGAGTGTCCTTATTCCTCAACCTGCTCGAGATCTTTCATCTGGGGATCAAGCGAATCGTTCAGAGCCTGTACGGATACCGTTATGAAGAGGAGAGTGTCTGTCCGTCCAAGAAGAACTCCATGGTTCAGCAGTTCTGTGTCCTGTCCAGCTCTTCACCTCAGAAACTCATGGAGCTCACTCACCTGAATTGCCCGCAGCTGTCTGAGCCACATGGGCCCCCACGCAGCCAGGACGGGGCGAGGCAGCAGGCCCAGAGTCAGGGGGATGTGGAGGCTGGGGAGCAGAGGTTCCCCGGGCACTGCCAAAGGTAACTTGTTATTTGCCTGCCACCACAGCATCATGGATGCTTGAGATGAGGCGTACTAAAGCCATCCAATATAGGCTTGTGCAGCATTTAAATATTAGTTAGAATCTAACTTTTGTTCCCCTGACAGTGGTTAGTTTCCCAGTAACATGTGGAAGTTCTGCTAACCAAAATCTTGTACTCCTATTGTTTTATCACCCATTAATTAATACTACAACCTAAAAAGTCACTGACAAAGGCTTGGTAGGGGTTTGAAAGTAAGGATGACGTTAATGTTCCAGCGTGGAGCATCGAAAGGTGTCATGCAGCAGTGAGGATTCCGGGCCCCACCCCGCAGTGCTGCAATACGGGGCCCAGCCACGGCCCACACTCATGGCTGGCCACATGGAGATCCCTGCGGCCCTGAGGAACATCCAGAGGAAGCCCAGTAAGGTGAGCACCTGTAAGGAAATGAGCGACACCAGCACCTCCCCAGAGAGTGGACACTACCCCTCTGCCCGTAAGTGCAGCTTTATGTCCAGAGGGATGTCTGAGAGCAAGATGACCTCTACGTCAAACAGCGGGGACTCCCAGAGTGGCACTGATCTGGAACCACAGCACCTGACTCAGAGGGAGAGTCCTGCTGACACCCCTCCGCCCCCAGCCTCTGGTCGCAGAATGTCCATGGTGAGACACTCTGCATGTTAGGTGTCCCTGTCCTTCTGTCCAAAGAGATGCATGCATTCAACATTCAAGCTTTAGATGAAACTATCCTATTTCAGAAAGCCTGATTGTTCCGGTGTTGTTTTTAAAAAGCCTCATAGTAGAGGCCTGTCTTTGAATGCACTGTACTCATTAGAGATGTGCTCTGTTTACTGCATTCATTGTAAGTTGAATATTCTTTGAGGGATCTGAGGTGACTGAAGCTTCTGTGTGTTTCCACAGAGCATGATCCTGGAGTTGTCCTCCATCATGAAAAAGTGATTCCTCTCACGAGAACCAACTCTAACCACCAGCTCAAACTCCACAGCCCTTTTCACGCTCACGATATCTCAACTGTGGTTTTCATCAGTTGCAAGACATGTGCTTTTTATTTTTTGGCAAATTAATATATTGGCTTAAAGCAAACCTGAAGCTCATAAAATGAGATTAAAATGACATATGAATGTGTTGGATTAGTGGCATTCAAAACTGTAGATTATCAAACCCAGTAAAAGCAATATGGAAAGGGCTTTTCAAATTCGATGGCTTGGTTGAAAAATAATTATTATATCTGTATATAGCTTTTCTAATAAACAACTATCTCTTCAAAAAATTGTTGCAGATTTATTTTACTGAAAAATGTAGCTCACAGTGCCCAGTGTTCACCAGGGTCCTACACAGTCCTACTCTCAGCCACCACTGCCCTCTTCAGGATGTTTCATTATAGGATTAGATTTAAAACAATAATACAATGGTTACACTTCCAGAAATAAGAAAAAGATTTAAAGAACATGTGCTGGACTTTAATATTGCAACAAAAAGAAAAAGTCAATGATATGAATCTTTATTTCATAAAGAGAAATTGTGTCTAGACATAATTCAAAAATGAAAACAAATAAAAAAGGGTTTTTGCACAATAACATATTTACAATGATTATTAAGCCATTTTAGTTTATGAGAGTCATAGCATTTATAAAAGTATTTGTCAAGAATAAGCAAACACCAAAGTCAAATAGACAATATTAACTCAAAAAAATAAAACAAAAAGTGAAAACAACTATAAGCTTAAGAGCTATTGACATGATAAATGATACTCCAAATCTGTGAACAAGCATGTAGAAAACACCTGATGCAGTTTAATACAGTCATTGACCAGTTCTGAGAGGTATGAGCAGTTCACAGGTAGATATGTGTTCGGGGCCCGGGGCCCTGCATAAACCCACCCAAGTGATTTATGGCCTCTGTAAGTTCTAAGGCAAATATCAGAGAAGCACTAGTCATAGGATATTGACTCCATGCACTTGAAGGCATTCACGATCCAGAGCCTATGTAATGAGTATTTGCTCTCTTTCATTTGGGCTCACTGATCCAGGATCCGCACATCGCCCTGAGCACAAACCCATCAGGTCATACTTTTGTGTGTGTTTTTAGTCAGTTTTAGCTGCGCATTATTATCATTAGCAGGTTTGTCTCTGATGTGAATGGACTGCTCACATCAAGAATAAGCTACACTACAGTATTGCTCTGTATAATTATGTCATGCTGGCCCAAAATGAATTCAGGTTTGCCCATAATCAGCACTGCTGAAAAGCTGAGACCTGAGAATTGTTTAAAAACACACACAATAGTTGAATGGATGATTTGTACAGTCTGGGTAAAACACATACTTTAATTTTACTACCGGTAGTTAACAGAGAGTGTTAGAGAATAAATGCATTTTGTAAACTGAATACTAGATTAGCATTAGCCTTCTCAGTTTAAACAATTAAAACACATTTAAAGTTCTGTTTGTGAGGCATTTGCCCTGGAGGTGTCCAACCATCAGAACTGAAGTTGTGTCCGGCTCAGGCACCTGGCTGTGGGAGTGAAGGTAAGTGTGTGTAGGAGGTCGTTTACAAGGGGAAGAGTGTGTGGAGATATTCACATAACAGCACAGGGACAGACAGCGGAGTGGCATGTAGTTGACTGGAGAGCTGAAAGTCTGAAAAACAAGGAGCAGGTTGATGCACGGTGCTTCTACTCTTTTAATTCAAGCTGATTTGGTGCATTTCAACATCATGGGACTTGAGTTCTGTTGCATTTAGAATCTTGGTCACAAACAGTTGAGGGGGTTGTAAAACAAAAACACACATACAATGTGGGGATTATGAATTAGTTAAATAAATGGTTGAGCAGATTGTGCTTTCAAAGTCAATCCTGTAAACTCAAAGTGCTCCAGGAAGGGAGAGTTGAACTCTCAATCAGGGGCCAAGTGCCTAACGTGGTGTATATTTTTCCAGATTACAAACTTATTCAACAACAGCAAATAGAAATACTGATGACATGAAAATTTTCACATTAAGTCTATACAGGGGCCGGTGCTCTTGACGCATACAGGCTCATTTCCTGAGTTAAAGAACCCCCAGGAAGTCGTAGGGGTTTGAGGAAGGACAGGAAACTACAGAGACCCCTGTGAACATGGCTAAGCCTCTTTCTGTACAACACTGACAGTCACCATGCTTCAACTATTTACATGTGTGCTCTGCCCAGCAACACAGCCCTCGGCTCATCCTTTAACTCAGATCAGTGTTGAGGAAGGCAAAGGAGGAATGTATAACATACAGCCGGCTTTGACAGTTGACACAAATACAACTGACTAAGAAGACATGTTTTGCGTATGAGTGTTTGCATATGACAGTTTAAATGCATCTGCGGTACAGGAGCAGTGAGTTTCATGAACATTCAGAGTTTTCCTGAGTTTGAACTGCTGTGACGAGAGTCACTTAGATACTGTTATAGCAGAGAGATGGGAGGTAGAGACTGGTAGAGTGGGCCAGCCGCCTTTTATCTGCACCAGGGTCTTCTTGTGTCAGAGGACTAGAGCTACAGGGTGGATAGGGGATCTATCAGGCACATTCTAATGAACCAATGACAATATATGATATTAAAGGTCAATTATGGATTCAATTTTAGTCTGTTTCTAATAAGTCTTTGTGTTTCTTCTTACATTTTTAGGCACTGAAGATCAATATAGTTATCAAATTAAACAATAGAAATATTGCAATAAAGAACCATGTATGCCAAATTATGTACACACAAATCTAATAAACAAAACAAAACCTAAAGTAGGAAAATGGCAAATACGGAATTGTACATGAAATAAAAAAGGTGAAACAGGACCTCAGTCTATACGTATGGTGTGCACTGACACTGGAGGACTCTCATAAAGCCCATATGCTCTGGTGAAAAGGCGGCTGTAGAAAGGCCAAAGTGCTATTGTAGAGATACACTGAGATTGAAGGTTCGAGCTGAACCTGAAGCACCATCAGAAGGTTTATCGGGGCCCACTCTGCCCCAGGACAATACCTGCTTGACAATATTGCTGCTGTTTAAGACAACTTTAGTGTCAACCGTTTGCAAACACAAAGACATAAATACAAAGTAAGCTTGTTTTTTGATGAACACTGATAGAAGTTGTCTAACAACCCAAGAGGGTTTGTCGGAAAAGTCAAATTAAATATTCCAAACATCTCATGAACACAGCACTACAGGGAGCAGTCTCTGTGTGGCTGTTCGTCTGTGGTACACTTTTCTGTCATTTCTTGGCAGAAGTCCACTGTGACAGTCTGAGACTTCTCCGGACTTTCCATGTCCCTGTCAGGGCATTTCCGAAGCTCAGATGGAGGGTCGCAGTCTGGGCCAGGGGAGTGGGTAGTGAGGTCGATGCTGGTGATGGAGCCTGGCTCATGGGGTGAGGAGTGAGGGGGGTAATCAGCAGTGGAGTTTGGCCTCAGCACTGGGCAGTAGTGATGCAGGGACTGGACCTGCTCCGGGCTAAGCTGGACGTCCCGACACACCTCCTGAGACAAGCATGAGAAGTTCTCCCACAGCTCCCCCATACACGCCTTCAGCTGATTCCTCTCACTGAGCAGCTTCTCTTTTTCACACACCTGTGGCCACAATCATAGTGCAAAAATCAACGTTATCTTTCAACTCAAAGTACTATTATTTCATACAATTTTTATGCTGTAGCTGCTCTTGAGAAACAAAATGAAATAGAAATGTGCCACAATGAAAAAACTCAAATCTGCACTACAATACTAGCAGCTGTTGTAAATATACCATCTCTCACCAGTTTGCGGATCTCACACTCCAGATTGAGGATGCAGTCCAGCTTCCTCTTCCGACAGCGCTGCGCCGCAATGCGGTTCTTACTCCTGCGTCGCACATCGTGGATGAACTCTAGCTGCTCTGATGTGAGCTTGTGCATCTTCACCAGCAGCTGAAAGTCATTCCGTGGAAGATTTGTGATTTGATCGACAGGAAATGGAAGCTTCACCTGGGAATACACAAGAAAGCAGGTGTTAAGATAACCTTTATTTATCCCACAATGGAAATTCCAGTGTTGCAACACAGATTAGGTACAGACACAGATTAGGCCCAGAAATATAATAACAAAAAACAGATAACTTATAAAAACACCCTTGTAGAAAAACCTTATACTCTTAATAAAAATAACACTCTTATTTACAGCCGTTACATGGACAAATATTGCACCGGGATGATTGACACTACGTCACAATATTGCACATGATTATGACTAACAGTGTTTGTTGCAAAGTCTGACAGCAGCAGAAGGAAAGACCTGTGAAACCTCCTTCACACAGCGAGGGTGGATCAGTCTGTCACTGAAGCTGCTCTCCAGAGTGGACAGAGTGTCCTGCAGGGGGTGAGACTCATGGTCCAGCATAGATGTGAATTGTCCCCCACCTCCTGCACCGAGTCCAGAGCGCAGCCCAGGACGGAGCTGGACTTCTTGATGACTTTGTCCAGCTTCTTCCTCTCCCTCTCTGTGATGCTGCTGCTCTAGCAGACCACACCGTCTGCTGGAGGTGTTGCTTTATTTAATCAGATATGTTACAGGTAATTGTTTCTTTATATGCTATTATTATTATTATTATTATTATTATTATTATTATTATTTACATATTGCAATATTGAAAAGTTATGCTTTGGTATATAAATTTGCCTACAATATAACTTCAACCTCCAGATGGCAGCATAGTATAATTCATACGCATATTGACAATAATTGGGCAAAGTAGATCAAGGAATTCCAAGAGTACACACACTTATCATATAGAAAGAATCTTAGAAGCTGAAGGAAAAGACAATCCTGCCACAATTTAATCCTGTCCTGATAATGCCCAGTGCTCATGTTTCAATCACTAGCTCATCACTAAGACTGTACACTGCACAGTGGCAGACAGCATAGATGATCATGACACACACACCTATGACACATACAAACACACACAAAGAGAGAGAGAGAGAGAGAGAGGCGTTAACAGACGTAAGTGTGAGTGGTGCTGCGGCTGTGACCTGCTTAGATAGCCCACACAGGAAGTGCATTCACAGGACGCTGCAGAAAGTGACCTGATAAAGTTACACTCACTCAAGGATCGGTCAAAGCAGGACCTCACTGGTCATCCTTTGTTTGAAGGATGCCATTGGAACATGGAGCCCACAGACTGAGGATTCTTCGTTCATCTGTGATGTTGTCTTTTTGTTGCCTGACCAGCCAGTCCCTCCTACATTCTGTTTAAATGCAAAAGGGTCTGGAAAAAAAACTCTAATTTGTGTCACGTGTCAAATTTTCGGAACATTCAGAACAAACTATATAACTTAATTTACCTCAGATTTACAGTGTTTAGTGCGTCGCTTGTTGACTCAGCAGAAGTCGGCAACGTTTCTCAGTCTGTTATTTATATTTTTTCCTCGTAAGTCGCCATGTTTGTTTAGACACATATGAACAATGTGTTTGTCTGATTGGTTAATCCGCCTGTCAATCACTCCCTTTGGAAATTGGAGCGACTGGATTGGATTCCAGACCAAAACTAAATTATTTTCAAAGCGTGTGGTCTTGGTTGGTCAGGCAAGTCTTTTTGTATCATTCTATAGTTTGTTTAGAAACATAAGAAGACTGACCTCTGGGCGCCGCTCTTGGCCATCACCCTCAGAGAAGGAGCCAGATTCATCACTGGAGTTGGTTCCGTACGACTGCTCACATTTGATCTTGGGACGCACCTAAAGAAGACATTTTATTCAAATTAAAAAACATTCTGTGTGTGGAAGTGTGTGTTGAAAATGATGAGAATATGTCTCACACAAAGAAGATCCACAGTATTTCCCTACCGACCGTTCTGTCCCTACAGGGTGTACATGAATAATGTGAGTGGTGAAACAGTTGGACTCTACCTGGCCGAAGAGTCCGTCTCCATGCCCGCTCTGGTCCTGGGGGTCAAGGCTGAGGCAGCGGGCCATGTTTGAGCAGGGGGAAGACGAGAACTCAAACTGAGGCAGGCTGCAAGGAGACCCGCCACTGCCATCCTCTGCATAGGAGTAGGACGAGCAGGAGCTGGATGTGCGTGTTCGAGTCTCACAGGACGGGGAGCGTGGGCACACTTTGATTGGCACTGGACAGCTGGTGTTGGGTCGGGCGCGGCATAGTGTGGGGGGTTCAGAGGTGGTGCTTGAAGAGGAGTGTGTTTGGGAGGAGGGCAAGGACTGACTGGCCCCAGGCCAAAGGCCCTTGGGCATGTGCTCTGATAGCTCCATCTCCAGAGAGCCTCCGCCCGAGTAGGAATGCACTGGGCCCCCCAGACGGCTGGTGGCTGCTGAGGAGAAGATGACACTGCGGCGGTCAAGCTCTACATCCTGTTTGAACACTGTGTCGCAGGAGGTTGCTTTGAAGGACAGGGCTGAGGTCAAAGTATCCACATCCTTTGGCGATGAGGCCGACTGCTCCCCAGGACAAGGCTTAAAGTCTTTTCTGTGGTCTCCCTGAGAGTTTGCTTTGTCCTGGGAACACAGTAGTCTATTGGCTAGAAGCTGCTGGTTTGCTAGACTGGGAGCATCCAGTCCTTTTTTAAAAAAGACCCTGAGGCAGGAGGGGGGCCTGCTTGTGTTCAGGGACACTGGTTTGTCCATGTCCATCGTTGTCACACTGTCCAAAGCTAGGACGTCCTGCTCATCCCCTGAAAGACACAGGGGCTCTGCATCTATTTGTGGCTCCACCTTGATGTGGGTGAGAGGTAGCGGGGGCTGTCCCGGGACACTCTCTGGTGATGTGCTGTGTAAACCTGAGGTACTGCTGTGTGAGGAGGTGTCATTGTACTTGTTGCATGCCCACTGGTACTTCCTGTACTTGGGGCAGCGGGGCAGGTCTGAGGCTCCAGGAGATGACTGTGCATCCTCGTCTGGCCGTGGGGATCCAAGAGGGGACATGCTCTGGTCTGCCCCCTGCATGCTCTCATCCTCGGAATGTCCGTCCTTTGCTGCCTCATTGTGGCAGAGTGGCAGGACGTCATTCTCTCGTCGCAGTTGTGCCTCTAGGAAGCGGAAGCACGAGTCTTCCAGGTTGTGAATGCGCAGGAATTGGGCAGAGCGAATAACCTCCTGGATGTTGTCTCTGCTGAGTAACAGCTTAGCAGTATATGCAAACTGCAACAAAGGAGCAAATCCCCGGGCCGTGATCTGAAAAAAAAAACAGGGAAATTGTCAGCATTAGACTCTACAGCAGCATTGTCCGGAGCAATTGAAGTGTTCTAAGAGCGGCCGACAGCCCTCTTCCAAAAACAAAATCTATAAAGGAGTGGTTAATCTTGGCTGGTGTGCACTGGGCTTTGGGCTGGAGGCAGGCGGTGGACACTCCACCCTCAACCACTCCAGCACCCTGGATATTCCACTGCACTGGTGCAGTCTATTGTACCTCAAAGTATGTTTAGTACCTTCTTTTTTTAGGCATATTATTCCAGTTTTTGGTCATAATAATTGGTAATAATTGGAAGCTAACGTAAAAATCTCATGGTTATGTTTGAACCATGGAACTCTTTGTGGGTCCAGCTGACTGATGCAGGCCTAGAGCCAAAAAATCCATACAGGTAGTACAGTTAAATTCTGCTAATGCTAAGAGCTTTACACCTAGAAACATGAAAAGACCAGCGCTGATTGTTTATTTGGTCTATTTGTTTTAAAAATTTAGGCAAGGCAAAGCCATTTTATTTGTGCCGGTAGAGCACAATATGTACACAAGGCAATTCAAATTGTTTCACCCCATAGTAATAAAAAAATCAATAAAATCACAAAGAGATGACAGAAATCATAAAACAGTTTAAGACATAAAAAAGAAGAGTACAAAGAAAATCCTTTCAGTCATATGCACAGCTAAACTAAACTGTTTTTAGCTTGAATTTGAACATTGACAGAGTAGAAGCCTGTCTCACATCTTCAGGAAGACTGTTCCAGATTTTAGCTGCATAAAACTGAAACGCAGATTCCCCATGTTTAGTCCTGACTCTGGCACCAGCAGGAGGCCGGTCCATGTTTAGTCCTGACTCTGGCACCAGCAGGAGGTCAGTCCATGTTTAGTCCTGACTCTGGCACCAGCAGGAGGCCGGTCCATGTTTAGTCCTGACTCTGGCACCAGCAGGAGGCCGGTCCATGTTTAGTCCTGACTCTGGCACCAGCAGGAGGTCAGTCCATGTTTAGTCCTGACTCTGGCACCAGCAGGAGGCCGGTCCATGTTTAGTCCTGACTCTGGCACCAGCAGGAGGTCAGTCCATGTTTAGTCCTGACTCTGGCACCAGCAGGAGGCCGGTCCATGTTTAGTCCTGACTCTGGCACCAGCAGGAGGCCGGTCCATGTTTAGTCCTGACTCTGGCACCAGCAGGAGGCCGGTCCATGTTTAGTCCTGACTCTGGCACCAGCAGGAGGCTGGTCCATGTTTAGTCCTGACTCTGGCACCAGCAGGAGGCCGGTCCCTGAGGTCCTCAGAGTCCGAGATGGTTCATATGGCACTAACATGTCCAAGATGTACTTAAGTGCTAGGCCATGGAGAGACTTGTACACAAGCAGAGCTGCTTTAAAGTCTATTCTCTGAGCCACAGGAGCCAGTGCAGAGACCTGAGAACAGGACTAATGTGATCATACTTCCTGGTTCTAGTCAGGACCCGAGCAGCAGCGTTCTGGATGTACTGCAGCTGTTTTACAACTCGTTTAGAGAGGCCAGTGAGCAGGCCGTTACAGTAGTCTAATCTACTGGAGACAAACACATGAATAAGTCTCTCTAAATCTTGTTTAAACACTATACTTTGGATTTTGATGTTTTTTAGATGATAAAAAGCTGCTGATGTTATTGATTTGATGGTGGCTGTTAAAGTTCAAGTCTGAGTCCATTATTACCCCCAGATTTATCACTTGGTTTGTAGGTTTTAGAGCGAGACTCTGGAGGTGACCGCTAACACTTTCTCTTTGTTTCTGTGGCCAAAGACGATGATTTCAGTCTTGTCTGAGTTCAGCTGGAGAAAGTTGTTTTGCATCCACAAACTGATCTGTTGGATGCAGTGACAGAGTGAATCTACTGGTCCAAAGTCACCTGCCGATAGTGAAACATAGATCTGAGTGTCGTCTGCATAATTATGAGAGGACACATTTTATTCACGTGAAACTAAATTCTTTTTAGTCAAAATAAATATACTATATACCAAGATGTTTTGAAAAATCTGTGTTTTCTTGTGTCAGATCATTATAACAAAACATTTCTTGTCAAATGTGAACATGTTACAAAGCAACTATTTACAACTGCATCTAAGGCCATTGGACCGGTTGTGCCCTTGATGGCCTCATGCAGCTTAAGTGTGTGTGAAGCCAATAGTTTGTACGAGGTAATCCCTGCAGAGGCCATGTAGTGACAAGGAAGCCTTCCATTTAGGCCTAATCCTAAATAATTAGGTATGTAATGAGCCTGATAAAGTCCAGACAGAACTCTGGTAATCCATGGAGCCCCATGCTGTATGAGGTTTAATTTCTTAATTAAAAAAAAAAATAAAAACACATAACTCAGTTGATTACTAACACTGGGATGAGCCAAAGGCAGCATAACTGAAAGCTAAAGTCGTACTGCAGTGGGTTGAATAAGAACATGGATATGCATCCAAACTGTAAGTGCATCCTCATGTATCTTTAAAGGTAGGTTTTCTGTCTAACAGAAACTCACTGATTCATTCAGAACCATTCAGGCCCCTCTTTATGGCTCCTCTCTATCCATGTGTCCCCTTGTTGACTCGTGGAACAGCAGTGGGCAGTAAAGCTCTTGGAGGTGGATTAGCAGACAGTACACAGACTAATCCTTCAGAACGGCCCAGGCAGTGAGAGGACATGAACCCACCTGGAAGCAGTTAGCCCTCCAGTACCTGTACAGCAACTCGAAAAAAAATAAAGACAACATGTGCACTGAGAATAGTTTGTTTTGAATGTATTTCCTGTTCTAGCAGTGGTGGCGTGTTAGTGAGTCAGGGACAGGAGTGTTGAGGTCTTCTGTGCCAGAGGGTTATTCCAGGTCAGCTGACACACTGGACTCACCAGTTAAAACATACAGAGGTACAAGTCTGGAGGTAAAGTGGATGAGGTACGCAGACTGAACTGGTGGTAATGGAACTTCAAACGCAAAGGGAAACTCTGGAGTGGAGGGAAGTGGGGCCCCCGTCTGGAAGTTTAAATCTAAGAACTGTTTACAGTTACATACTGACTCACATTATCTGGATGTGTAAGCAGGATGTGTAATCTAATACAGAATAAACTAAAACACTATTTTATAAGCATGTGTTTGTTGACAGCATTGCTGCCTCATTAACAGATTATTGTCAATGAGGCTCAAGCTAATAAATATTTAATTTGAGGCTCTTTTGAGAGGCTGAGAACGACAAGTGCTAATTGGTTTGTTCACATAGTTTATACCTTAACTTGACACAAATTAAAATGTGTTTTGCCACATTCCTGTCATCTCAACCATCTACAAATATAAGTGGAAACAAAAACACCTTCAAATGAAGCTGTTGAGAGGCGATCACACAGAGGAAAATGACTATGTCTGAACAAAGCATTCTTATGGAGCGTCCAGTGGCATAACACTGGATGTTTCTGATGATGTTTGTGTCAGCATTTGCAAATGCCACATGCACCTCTCAAGTGTCTGTGCACATACCTCTTGGGGCAGGCTGACCACCAGCCCATTTGGGGCCTGTCCCACCAGGGCCTGGAGGAAGTATTCGCTGCAAGCCGCCAGCACGGCCCGGTGCCCGCGGAACTCCCTGCCCTCCACCAGGATGGTCACATCACACAGGATGTCCTGCTTCCGCTGGTCGTTGAGGCACAGGAGGATATTGGTACAATGAACTGTGGACTCATACACATACATGGGGGCTTCAGACTCATCCACGGACATTCCGCTCACGCCCTGAAATAGACACAAACCCAGGGTCAGGACACAGCTGAGAGAGCATTCCTCTAGGCTGAGGTCAGCCACAACAGAGAGGGGGAAATAGAGAGAGGGAAACACAGAGGGAGTGAAGGAAAGAGGGAGAGAAAGGGAGAGCAAACCGAGAAACAAAGAGAGGAGGGAGGTGAACATGAGATCAGCTGTGAGTCACCAGAGCAAAGTGTTCACAGCACAGACACAATAGCAGAGTAGCCACCTGTTATTTTTATTCTCAAATACACACAATAACATACTAAGGTATTGTCCGTACCACTGGAGTAAACATAAGCTTCCTCTAGTCACAGCAGAAGTCTGGAAGGGCATCAGACATAAAACACAACCCAGTCAAACAAAAGTGATGAGTTTAAAGAAGTGGAAGGGAATAAGTCCGTCTCTGATCTAAACTGTCCTTGTCTGGGGACTAAGTATTTGAGGTGAATGATACACAAACAGTCTCTCCAAATAAGCCTAGACCACAAGAGCAGAAGTGAAAATTGTTGAAACATCACTTTAACATCTCCATTTATGGGAAATGTCTGTAAACGATGAATCATTTTAGGATAACAACATGTTCATCACAAAGGAGGGCCCCTGCAGTATTGCTGGGCTCCTCTATAATGACCTATCCTCAGAGAATGATGTTTCCAGATGTGGTGGTGAGGTCCAGGGAAATGCAAACATGCTATTTCTGCTGGAATGTGCACCGCTGCCGTCAGGTTCTGCGGATGCCACCAAAATAATTTGCACCTTAAGCCCAGCCTTTTCCTCCGACCACAGGAACACTCCACAAAAGAGCAGTTTGTTGCGTTTTGTACACACACTTCTGCATATACATAAATTTGTTATGTCATTGTGAGTTGCCAAATAAAAAAAGGGTTTGACCACAGAACACATTTTCTCATTGAGGTCTCTCTAGCAACTAAATGTTGTGTGTACTCTGAACATATGTAAAATGTGTGGAAATCAGAATCGGATGATCAAGACTGATTCAGTCAGCAGAACCAAGCTCTTGTTTTGCAGAACAAAAATCCCTTTTAGCAAGAGGAAGGAAAGTGACGCACTGTCATTGCAACAAGTGCAATGTAACTTGAAGTGTCATGGAGGAAATCAGTTTCAACCTGAAGCCCAATTTGCAGCCCACTGGAATTGTGTCCATGAAGAAGCTGAGGCTCAGAAGAGATTGCAGGGTTGAGATGCATGAGGAGACATTCACCTATACATCAGTAAGAATCAGTATGTATTTATGACATGTGTCACAATACAGCGAAAGAACTTGAAAGACAATTAACCAATTAACCTGGGTAAAAAACATAAAAATAAGTCACAGAGTAAAATACAGTATTTCTCTCCCTCTTTTTGTTTGAAAGGGAGGTTTCAAAACGGAAAACATTAAACTGTACATTCATAATATATATATATATATATATATATATATAATATATATATATATATATATTCTATACTAGGTTCAGGCCTACAGAAGTCGATGATGACAGAAGTCCCTGCTCACACACTCACTGGACCACAGCTTTAAGATGCATGTACACTGGAGGAAGGATATATTCAGATAAGATTAGCCAGGATTATCACAATACAATCAAGATAATGGGCAATCTATTTGTCATTCTATGCAGCCTCCCCACTAGGTCAGGAATAGAGTAAAACAAGACCAGGACCAAACCAAGACGTTCAGACTCTGTGTCATCTGTAAACAACAACTCAAAGACAAACCATTAATACACCACTTCAGCCAAGAAATAATTTATATTTACATCTAATGAAATAATAGCTGCAATTGGCTACACTATACCATATTTTGTAAGTGCAAAAAAACAAAGGATTAGCAGGAAAAGTTATAAGACAGCATTGCAACACACAACAGTAACAAAAAACACTTCTAACCAGTTTATTTTCACTTTCTAGATTCAATCCCAGCTGTAGAGGCAAAGGGAGAGCAAGTAGAGAGTAAAACTGAGTAATTTACCTCAAAGCCATGCTCAGTGTGGCGGGGCTGCTGATGTGCGCGGCTCACGGTGCGATGACTGAGCAGAGCAGTGCGAGTGTGTGTGTGTGTGTGTGCGAGCGATGGCATGCAGGAGTATTTTGGGGCCTGCTGCAGCGGCTTGCATGAATCATGACTTCCCACATAGTAGATCAGTGAGCAGTGACTCACAGTGCTGTCTTATATGGTAACAACATGTGATAGAGACGGGGTTATCTATAGCCCACTGCTCAAGTGTCTGAGCTGTCCAGTCTCCCTCCACTCTCTCTCTGCATCTGACTTGGACTTTTAAAAACAGAAGACTAAGATGTTCTCTTTTGCTTAAGTACAAAAGAAGAATATTTTCTCAAGATATGATACAAAGTACAAATTCAGAGCATGCAAAAAACCCTTGAACTCTAGTCTTCCTCTTTAGTGTATATCATTGTCCTATCAGAGCAAACATTTATCATATGCCATAGTACAACCTTTAAAAAAAATATGAATATAGTGGATGTCAAAAACTTAAGCAATTCTTAAAAATATTGGAAAACTAAACGTTATTAATAGATCATCAGACAAGTTTCAACAGGGAAACCACTGCATGCAGCACCGATTGAACGTGAGTCAGGAAAAGTGACCAGTGCAAAGAAATTGTGAAGTCACTATACATGACCAAACATATAATATTAAAGGTTAGAGGTAATTGTGATAAAATGTGAATATATGAGTATATTTCTGTGATGTATTTTATCTGCATAATAGTGATATTTTATCTGCATCATTAGTCTAAGAGAAGAACGGGTGTGTGACAGCATTTGTTTGTGAAGGGGTCGTAAAGATGGGCCAAAGGATGTTGCCCCAGAGGGGGGGGGGGGAGTTGCACCCCCCTTGCAGGCTTTATCTCTACGGAAAAATACCAAGTGCCTTGATGTGAGGCTGACCAATGAGAAATGCGACCCGCCTATTCCAGAATATCTAATAAAACCAACCAGCATGGGAAAAAACGGTGTGAGACGCGGGGGTGAGACGCAGGAGGGTCTGCCAGGCTCCTTACAACGGCTTGGCTGACACAGTCCCCGCGTTTTCTCCCATGCATGCCACACAAATGTCTGATGTTTCTGTGTCGTTTCATATTTTAGGTTGAATTGTGTTCTCTATGTGTTACGGAATAGCATCGGTGTATGTCTAATTCCATGACAGTAATGAAGGTGGAAGTGCAGCTGTGGTTGATTTTTGAACCAAAGGGCATTTACCAATGTCATGAACAATATCATTTCCTGTTGAATATATTTTGTGACGCATTCTGAAACACAAAATCAAAGCCAACGCATAGAGCTGTACACACTTTTCCATAGACACAATCATGAGTCTTTACTGAAACTATTATTTTCAAGAGGTCACATGTGAAAACCCGTCTGAACCAGTGAAGTTATCAGAGTCAAAAAGGTCTGAGTGAACGCTGAGGATCTGGATCAGGATGCTCAGACTTGCTCTCCTGGCTGAAATAACTGGTCCCTTGCAGAATGAGGGAAGTTGTGCAAAAGAAGAGGCGTAGGTAGACGCACAAATATCAAACAGTTCAAACGCACTGAATTCTGCCAAAAAGTTTAGCACTCTCATGGAAACAACTGAGTGGAAAGTCTCCCCACAGGAAAGAACTGACACAGGCGTCGCCCACGAGCTGCCTTTTTGAAGCGTTGTGCATGGATGTGTGTGGGAGTGCGCGGCTAGTGCATGACGAGCATGCACACCACCACAACGTGCACGCTTCTGTGGCACCGGGGCAGGTTTGGTCAAATGTCGCGGTCAGATGAAAAACCTGAGTGGCTGGAAAACCCACTCTTGTTTTAACATGTCCAAAGTGCAATCACGGGAATTGAGTGGAGCCATTTAGTATAACTTATTTAACTCAGCACTCAAAAAAAAGCTTGTGGAGGTAAGCGTTTCTCAAGGTTCCAAAATCAATCTTTACTTTGTGCGAAATGTGAAGCTCAGCACAATGCAACTCCACTGTTTGGCATCAGCCCCCAGCTCAGGATGGCCATACGAGGAGACTGGACACTTCACAACACGCGGGATAATTTAGGAAGTGATGTGAGGGTCCGGGGGGGGGTACTACTGTGCACCGACTGGCTTTAAATAACACCCCACTGACTGCAGCTGTGTCCACAAACAAACAGAGCACAGGACAGCTTTGATTTAGAAGGGAGCATGAGAGTAAGTCATCAAATACAGTGAGATAGATGGGAGGGAGTGAATGTGTCCCAGAACAGCGGAGTCCCTAAATTGCAAGGCCTGTCCCAGGAAAATAATCTTACCTGCTTTACTAAACTGTGTGACTGACTAAACAACAGGCTTAAAACACTCTGAAGGACTTTCAAAATATATAGTTACTTCTACTACTACTACTTGAATGATATTATAATGTAGATCCTATGGCATATCTTTATCTTTATTGATTTCTCAATCCAGGGACCGTGGGGTCTGTGTCTGGGGGGTTGTGTGCTGCAGCAGTGATAACACAGAGGGCGTTGGACGGGTTCAGACACAGGCAGAGAGTGGTTAGTGCTAGTGGTTTGTGGAGGCGATTGTTTTGATGAGTTAACCTGAGAAAAGAAAGCTGTACTGAACAGCTTTCTTTTCTCTATCTACTGCCCACAGCACGATGGAAATATTACAGACCGATTTTTGTTATTTCATGGCTGATCCCAATGCATAGGAAAATGAAATACAAATACTATACATAAATATATTTTGTATGGGAGAGTTGAATAAGTTATGATGGACGAAAACGGACAGAAATCGAAAAATAGGCAAGGCAAGTTTATTTGTAGAGCACATTTCATACACAAGGCAATTCAAAGTGCTTCACACAGCAGGAAAATTAACTAAATAAAAAATAAAAATAAAAAACACCTAGCCACAAAGGGTAACGTGTTTTCTGAGTCCAACTCCTTTTTAAATCCTTTTTAAATCAGTCCAACTGATTGTACATACTTTTACACGTCCAAGGTGTTTCGGAGTCCAACTCCCTTTTAAATCAGTCCAACTGATTGTCTAAACTAATGAAATCGCAAACATAACAGAGAAGAGTGCAAAGAAAAATCTTTTCAGTCGTATGCGCAGCTAAACAAAACCGTTTTTATCTTAGATTTGAACATTGTCAGAGTAGAAATAAATGATAATCTCAATAGTTGACATGTCAAACTATTTCTATTGCACATACAAACTTTTAAAATACATTATCAAACAAATACAAGTTGAATTATATCGTATTATCATTATCAGAATACAATTATTTTTTATAATCAACTACGGTAGTCATGATTAGTCGATTAGTCCCTAGACAAAAAGGCTCACATGATCACGCCTCCACAACAACAGTGTTCAAACTTTTTCCACATAATCCACAACAATCAATTTTTCAATTTGACCTGTAGCCGGTATTCGAACTCACAACACCGTGGCCGGCTGCACATGGAGCCTGGCATGTAAACCTGAGCAGCACCAAGACTGCGGACTGAGCTGGAGTATGAGTATAAAGGCTGTAAATGACCAATCCAATAATCAACTCAACACTTACAACCAGACACAACAGACTGCACATGCAATTCCTGGCCAAACCTATGTGTTCACTCATCAAGTCCAGACTCCAAAGCAGGAAAAGTCACATAAAGATTTATATTCATATTATAAGTACAAAGCAGTGATTCAGTTCAGGGCAATCCTGGTGTACAATAGACTTTAATTTGAAATGCACAACTTTTTAGTAAGACTCCCTCTAGAAAAGTTACATAGTACACCTTTAACATGTATTAACCCCTCTAGAAAAGATACATAGTACACCTTTAACTTTTATTAACATTATTCATAATTGTATTTGATTTGATTTATGCTTTAAAATGGATTTATTTGTGAACCTTGGAAAAATTGTAACACTGAATTCACTAACCACAGAGCTTAATAGTGTACTAAATTTAAAGAACACAAACGTTTTTCCTGACCTTGCGCAGTCTGGAAATGTGTGGCCGTCTACACATATTGTATTGACCTATAGCCACAGTCAATGCAGTTACATTGGCACATATACATTTACATTGGGACAGAGCCCTCAGATTGTCGACGTGATCATAATTCTCTACTCGGTAGTTCTAGATTTGGGAAATGTAAATGTCCGCAATAATGAGAGATTATCCATAAATCCCGGGCTCACTGGACATGTTTATTTTGGTCATGTGGTGTGTCTGGCCATCCTAAATCCATTCAAGGATTAGAGGGCTAAAAATACCCCGCAACAAGCAATCCGTAAAAAAAACACTAGGATTTTTGGCCACTTTGTACCAATCCAGAGAGTCCAGATTAATTTATTCTATTGGGTATCGGTCCATTAATTGGCATAATTTGACTATTTACAGTTGTTGGATCAAGATGTCTCATGATGTTGATGTTTTATTTATTTATTTATTCAAAACTGTTAAAGATAAATAACAGTTATAAGATATTTGAATTTATGTGATTCATTGGTTTTGTGCCTAATATTAGTTAAGCGCAGATTCTAAAAGCCAAAGTATTGATATCAGTATTTGACTTAAACAATCTAGATCAGTGCATCTCTACATCCTCTGTGCATCCTCTATAAATCTGTCCAGTAAAGTATGTGCTGTATTCTCCTCCACTGACCCTCGTCTGGACTTCAGAAGCTCTTATTTGAGCCTAAAGAGCAGATATGACATCAGTGACAGCTGCTGGGCCCTCCTCGGTCAGCAGCCTCCTGAACAGCTGAAGGAGCCGAGATGGCATCACTCGTGACATTTCTAAGAACTGAGTGCAGAGCCCAGTCATTCCAGACTGAAATACAGTGGCTGTTTTAGGAGCACAGGCTTCACAATCACACACTAAGACTGATTTTACAGATCATAATGTCATGATTTCATATCTAAGCGCTGTAAGCGCTGTCCGTGTTTTCTAAGAAGGGCTAGGAATTGAAATTGGTTCAAATATACCTTGAAAAACATGCATTCTTGCTGTGAACAGGGTCACCTGTAGCCTGGTGGCGTCACTTGCTTGTCTCTAAAGAGATAGAAAAGTTGCATACTGTAGAATATTCCAGGCAAAGCTAACATATCTATGGAGCAAGCACCAGAAAGGTTACACAAATAAACAAATAATAATAATAATCTATAATAAACTGTACAGTGAAGTATTGTTCACAGTCCAGTTCGCCACAGAAGAGTGTTTACTCACTGAACAGGCCAGAGCGGCCTCAGTAAACAGTAGGGTTGCCGCAGGACACAGCTTTTGAACCCCTCCCCTCTTTGTCTGGAAGGGGAGTGGTCACATTCATGGACCCGCACACTGGCACACAGCAGTGAAGGGCCACACATCTCTTTTGGCTCAAAAAACATCTACAGTATGCACTAGGCATTTGGTCACAATATTCAAGATTATTAGAATTGAACTCTTCTAAAACTCTTCATGTTGTGTGAAGCACTTTGAATTTCACAGTGAAACAATGATTAGAGACTAGTTCACAGCCACCAAGCACAGACACTGGTGCACGGAACACTGCTGCAGCAGCCTCTCAGCAGATGGAAAAATGGCATCACCCTTTTATTAAAAAAGTGGAAATGTAAGCTACCGGCACTCATTGTTTCCACTCACAGGCTTGAACTTATACATTACATCTGAGCTGAGCAGTGTGAAGGGGAGACCTGGAGGCTGCAGAACCTATTTAAACTATTACTCACATTTATATATAAAACACATTTCTGCTTGATCAGAGAGGCATATATTTAAGCCTAGATTCCACCTGCACTTGACACTTATGCAACAATAATAAGCAACAAGATGCACATTTTTGTTGTGAGAGCAGAGTGAGAAGTGTGAAGAAACATTTACCATTTTATTTTTTTACACAGGAAAAGATTCTAACCTAACTCAGTTAAAACAGCAGGTTCCTGTTGTCTACAAGTAGTTTTCAGACAGGAAAAGTCTGTATGCTTTTTTTTTTTTTTAAATGGCTCAGAGCTGCTTGTCCTCACAGAGGGGGACATCCTTCCAGAGCCTCGGTGTGGAAAAAGGGTCTCTGACCAAAAGTGTTCCTAGAGGCGGCACCAGGAGCTGCTTCTGTGAGCCCAATGTTCAACTTACAAATTACATTTTTTGTCTGTATATATAGGTTCATATTATCTTATCTTATATATATATATACTGTATATATATAGCCTACTCCAGATCAAAGGACAGGTTGGGAGTAACTTACAATGCACTGCTGTATTTGATGTGAGGTTGTGCAATATCAGTCAAAGTCACCATCTGTGGCTGACTGTATGACATCTTTCCTTCTCTATTTATTTGTGGCCTTTGCCAATCCCAGCTAGGGGCCTCTGATAATGAAACACCACAGGAACACGGCACAGTCATTACATTACATAAACCTGGATCATTTCCACATTCAGCAAGTCCATCATCACCTGCAGTCAGGCTAGACTATTTTATTACCATCTTTGTAGAATGCTATTTTAAAATCTGCACTATAGTAAATCACACAAACAAAATGTATGAATCATTGTTGTTCTGGGCCTGAGACTGAAATGATGCAGTGGTTGGGGACACGGCGTTCTCACTGTAGCCCTGTTGTGGCCCCGCTTTGGCCCCCTGCCCAGCCTTTGACACTGCCTCGTGTTTCCTTTCAGTCGCTGACATCACTGCTGAGGAGGACGAGAGCTTTTCTGTCTATCTTGTTCACTTGTCCAAGGTTTCACATGAAGCAAAGTGCAGCAGGTAACTGGTGGTGTGATGTTTGTAGCTCAAATAAAAGCGATTATCCTGGTCATGTGTGCTCAGGAAACCCAGTAGAGTCTGCAGCTTTGAAGAATCACGCACAACACAGAATTCTGCCAATTACAACAGGTTTTTGTGATACAGCATATACATTTGTAACAGTTAACACAAATATATCCAAACATGATAATGTTTGCTCAGTTGAAGCCTCAGAACTGGTCTGTCCTGATCCTGTTTTTGCATGTCAGCGTTTGCTCTGCAGCATGTCATCTCAGAGCTCTGGTTTCTAAGGGGGGGGAAGACGGGGTCACGCTAAACCCGCCCATGCAGCGCTGTGGAAACACAGGTGCGAGGTATGCACTCTGTGTACGTTAATGTGTATGGGTGTTCAAACAAGGATGACTCATGTGTAGGCACAGGCATGGTATGAACACAGCAATTACAGCGCAGTCAAAGTATGAATATTTAAGCCTTTCTATTCTGTATTGAATATAGTTTACATGGGTATCAGTCATTCTTCTGCCCTAGGCTAGAAAAAAGGCAACCTTTAGTGAATCTGACAACCATCAAACACACAAGAAAACTAATCAAAGTTATGTGATGCAAAATATTAGAAATACAAACATATTGGACATCAAAATGTAAAAACATGATAATTTAACAACAATATGAGACCTGATATTGATGTAAAATTTACAACTATATTTACCTAAATAATTGAAACCTTTTATATTAACGTTCCCATTACAACTCCAGCTTTGATATGATTATGATTTCTCAAACCTATAAGATTCACGCAGGCGCAGAGAACTCCAGTGCACAGCTCCCGTCTGCAGATGGCGTTGCACACAGGAGCAGTGTCTGTAAAGTGCTGCCTCATGCCTCGGCCCTTGCCTCTGACCTACTTTCTGCTCTGTGTGGAATGAGAAAAGAGTCCAAACAAAGACGCACTCTCCTCCCAAATACTGAGAGAATGTGAGGACAGGGGCTTTTTAGCGCAGCGGAACGGACTTAACCCCTCCCACAACAAGAATGTGGACTGTTCACAACAGCTTTGGGCCTTTGGTGGGCAGTCAGAAATACTTTAATTTACACTATGTAACTTTTCTTGCTTATCTGCATGAATATGTTATTGTTTTACGTTCCACAGCATGGCATTTTTGTTTTGTTTTTAATTATTGTATTATTCTTTATTAAATGTTTTGATTGCAATAAACAAACAAACAAACAAACAAACAAACAGTGACTCCCTCGCCTCTCCACAGATCTGATCTGTAGTTGGCCTCTGTGAAGTCACAATGGGGATATATTATTTAATGCCACACTATGGAATAAAATAAGTTATGCATCTTGTATCAGGCCTCTAAATAACTATCATGCACCATGAGCACACTAGCTGCAGATTGGCTGAATGCTGTGGTGTCATGCTGAGCCCAGGCCAGGGGCCAGTGGAGCAGTGAACTTGTGGAGCAGGTTCAGGAGAGTAAGGTAGACGAGGCTGACTCACTTTGGGTTCACTGGGTTCAGCCTGTGAATAAATGACGAGCACATTCCACCCCTCAAACCCCCCTCTTCCTCGGACCCCCTCCCCGTCCTGCCGTCAGTCTTCTCGGGGATTCCTGAGCTTTCTGGGGCTGGTCTCTGCTCCTGTGTCAACATTTCCAGAGTGCAAGCCAGCGGAGGAGACGACTCTGAATGTGTGGTGTGTGTTGGCGATTAGAGAAGAGGAGGGGGGTTCATTCAGTTTTTTGGGTAGGCTTTTGCAAACTGCCCTTTTGTCCTCAACAAAAACATCCTGCAAGGAACAGAATGTGTGCCCTCTGCGGGGACCACCCTGCTACCTCCGCTGTTCATTTTGAAATGGATGGGCTCTAATCATGTCAGAATGTAACTATGATTAACCTGTATTTTACAACAATATCACTAATTTGTAAAGATGCTTTGTACCATATTTGAACACTTTGAATAAGTTTGTCTGCCACCTCTCATGAAGTCAATACGAGCAAGTGCAATATTAACTATGAATAAATTAAGGGATGTTTCTAGTTTTTCTAGATGGTGTGGGGACACAAGGTTAGAACTGCTACCTCACTACAAGAAGGTCTTGGGTTTCCTTTGGGTGCATGTTTATTAGGGGAACAGAAGTGCATCAAAGACCAGTCACTGTCCCGCCATGGCTCTGCCAAAATCATCAGATTCTCTAGATCCTCAGAGCGGTCTTGACCCATAAGAAGGATCTTGACCCATAAGAAGGATCTTGACCCTCAGAAGGATCGGGACCCTCAGAAGGATTTGGACCCTCAAAAGGATCAGGACCCTCAGAAGGATCAGGACCTTCAGAAGAATCGGGACCCTCAGAAGGATCAGGACCTTCAGAATAATCGGGACCCTCAGAAGGATCAGGACCTTCAGAAGAATCGGGACCCTCAGAAGGATTTGGACCCTCAGAAGGTCTTGCGAAAGCACCAAGACAATGAAGAGGGCTAACAGTGAGAGGTGAGGGGGCAGCACAGCTAATATATTCTAAGAAAAGCTCAGGCGCCTCATGTCCACATAATGGTTTCTATGGAGATGAAGCTGGTTCCCAGGCCAGATTCAGAAACAAACAGATGAATGAGCCAAGCTCCAGCAGAACACTTTTCAGGGCTGTTTCCGCTCAGTGTCAGAAGGTAAGTCAGCTCTAGTGTTTCCACCAGGCTGCTTTCCCATGGTCCAGACAACACTTCCTAAAGCCCGCGTTCACCAACGGCTCCTTTTCAGCTCTTCTCAGAACACACTGTGGGAATTAGCACGCTTTCAGTAGCCTCGCAGAAAACAACCTGCTCCGAGGATTCCAACAGATGTCATCAGAATAGGAATAATCATAAGTCATAGGAATTTGCAAAACATAGACACTAAAGGCGTATTCACTGTCTACACTGTTTGCCTACAAGATTAAGTTAAATCATATGCATCATGAAATATTTACATCCAGGAGTCAAACCTGTCCGTCAATATCTAGCATGACTTGATTGCACCTGTCTTTCCTCACGACCAACACTCAGGTCTGTGGGTTGTATAGCTCAAAACTCTGAACTCACAGCACCTTTTCAGCACTACAACTCTCTTCAGTATTTAACTGGATGATTGAACAAACCATGTTGATCACTGGCCAAACATGACAAGAGAGAGAATGTTTCTGAGCAGAGGATTGGCAGCCAGAAGGCTAATCCCTCGTTTAGTTAACATTAGTGAAAGAGCATGTTGTTTTGACCAAAGAAGAATAACCACAAACCAAAGATCATTTGCCTTCCTGAGCCAGACAACAGCTCAAAGCTGTATTTCATGTACTATGTGTGCAGAGGTCAATCATGAACATGAGACCAGTCTGCACAGTGTGGACACACACATTGACTCTTTAACAGTGCAGCTCTAAATACCAGACTGACGTGCCAAACCCAGGCTCTCTGCGGGGCCTCGCCTCAAAACATGCATGTGTCCAAGGGGCCCAGGACACAGGGAAAAACAATCCACTCAGAACGCATTGAGGAGCCCCACACACCAGCCGCACCAAGCACACAGCACACAGCACACAGCTCAAACTTGCCTCTTTCCTCCGATTCTGTGCTAAACTCTCTCTGCTCTCTGAGTGGCAGTGGTCCTGGGACAGCAGTTGTACTCCACCCCTCCCCATCGGAGCAGACTCTAGTGTATTAAAATAGTCCCTCCGACATGCTTCAAACATGACCTTATACAAGAGTGTCCTGGAGCGGGGCAGCCCTGACCACACCCATCGCGCTCTCATGACTTGTCAATACTGCTTATGAAATGCAACTTACTTCAATAAAAGAAAGTATAGAAGAACAATGTAAAATACTTGAGAGTTGTTTTTCTTAGCCAGTCCAAAATCATGACTCATATGATGAAGTCAAAGAGGAAACGGTAAGTGTCGGAGCTTTCAATTCCTTCAGGAGTTTTTCTGAGTAATTCTAAGTAACTCTGAAATAGAAATAAATAGTTTGTTAAGTTTAACTATACACTGACCACATATGTTCAAGTGCAGTCAGATGTTATCTTTAATAGTTTTACTTGATTAAGGTCTGGTAACAACTGAGGTGAGAAATAATTTGAATATTGTTAATATAAACTAAATCGAAAAAAACAACAACATATATTTGAAGGTATACAAAAATGTGAATATGATTTACATTACCTATAGTACAAATAATATTACAGGTGAAAAATATGCATTGGAAGAGTGGGAAGAGACATCGAACAAATTGTCAGCGGGGCCGACACTGAGGCTTGCAAATGTACTGCGACCAATGCCCTTGGCCACAGAGCAGCGATGTTATTCTCATTTTTTGATCCCAACAAGAGGCCTCTGCTCACCCAGTGACCCGGCCCTGTGCCTTTAAATCTGGGAGCCATGCAGGCGTTCAGTGTGCATCTGGATCCGATCAGCTACACAAACACACAGGCTGAAGAGAGGCTGGCAGGAGCAGGAGCCCACTCTAATGAATGAGCCGGGCGCACATGACAGGAGCCGCCCGGCCTCCACACACCGCACTGAGAGAGCAGATCAACTGTCAGGGAGAGGCACCCGAGAGTGTCCCGAAATATCCTATAGCTCATGGCATGGGAGGCGATACGTGAGACAGCAGGGTTAAAAATAAACAGCAGTGTGTCGGCTCATGCTTTACTCAAAAGTCCCCTCCAGGCCACGCTGGCTTCACAGCACACAGGTTGCTTATACAAGAATAACTGGCTATTGTTGGGCCTGTACACATGTTTAAGGTCTTAAATCATGCCTTATTCAAACTTTAGAAACTAAAAAGCTTGGGAGGGAGATGGACGAAATTTGCAGGATTACAAAAACATGCACAACCACAACTCTTTTTTTATGATGGAACATGACATAGTTTTGTTAAAAGCTATATAGAACCAAAGCTAACATTTCTATTTGCCCCTAGGCATGTTGTAAGGTAGAATATTGGCAAAATACATGTATTTAAGTGATCATCTCTTAAACCATACATTTGGTACATAAATACTGGCTCCTGCTCTTGCCGTCTAAACTGTGACATCACATTTCACTTTCTGAAAACCAACAATAAAATAAGGATTTAAACCTGAGCATCAACACAAATGTTCTGCAGAAACGACGGAACAAAAGTCGGGCCAAGTCAGCTCTGTGAACTCCACTCTGAATCACAAAGGACAAATGAACAGACCATAATGGGACAAATATGCATGACTCTGAATCTACAGAACTAAATGTAACCAATCAGTGTGTCATGTTCCCTCTGATTATTTTTTACCATCACCACAATCTGTCCTATGTTGTTGTGGTCCAGCTCATTCAGAGCTTGGAGGTGCATACAAAAGCAGCAGCCAATCTATAGATCCACTTACAGAGCGCTCACAGGATTTCAGAGGCCCGTAACTTGAGAACCAGGAGACGGCAGTGTTCTCACGCGCATCAAAGCCTTGCTGCTGTATGCTCCTCTGTAGGTCTGTGGCACGTGAAGCATAAATGATGTGGCCAAAGCTGCTGCAGGGGGAGGATATTCTTTTGTTGTTTATGTCTGCACACTCACTTACTACAGTCCACATCATCCAATCATGACATCATGGAGCAGGAATCCAGCAGACGCTGCAACAGCAGCAGAACAGGAGGCTGAGGCTGTAGCACTCACATTTGCACCAAAGTGAACAGGGAAACACATTTCCTTCCTAACTGTCCACTAAAAGGATGTGGTGGTCATATTTACAACAGGCTGTCAGGACAAGAATTTTATTTCAAAAAGCAAAATATTTCTACAATACAACATGTATAGCCCTGAATATTTACCAAAGCATTTACTTAAATTATAGTATAGTTGTCAAGATTAGAAGACCTTGTGAATAGCTGGACACCACGCACAGCCCATCTGAGGCACATAAATGGACAAAAAAAACCTCAAACAAACATTGTCAACAGTGCTTTTCAACATATTCCATTTACAATAAAATAAAGCCGGATGGTAGGGATAGGCGATCTTCTTGGCGCCAAATCATGATTTTGAATTTATAAAAACTCATCTACACTTTCCTATTGCTGACCAATAGGAGGAGTGGTGGGAAAAAGAAGTCTGTTCGAGCATAGATTATGACCAAACTCCATATAACCCAGAAGTACTAAAAGATGGCGGTGAGATTTCCTCTTCTGAGTTAAGTGAAAACCAAACTGGACAGGACCATCATGTCTATGTTTGTTCCATGTTCAGTGTCTGTGCTCATGTCTGTGACTGAAGCACTTGCACCAAACAAATCCATTCAAAGACATTCCAGGAAAGAATGGCCTGGATTCTCCCTCTCGGAGTCAGAAGTGCAGGCCACATGCCTCATAGCCAACAACAATGAACTCATTCAGAGACTTCATCTGGAGACCAACGGAGACAGGCCGGGACAGTGACAGGGCCCTCAAACCACAGCAGCACCAACAAGCACATGAGGACTGGGACATGAGAACGTTCAAATTAGATTCAATGTTACGGGTGAAATTCATTCAGCATTGCACATCTGACAGAAGGGGTCAATGTCATGTCTGAGTTAGCCCCGGAGTGTAGAATGAGCTGGTCACATGATCTGTGAGAGCCCCTACTTTACTAGAGTAAGGTCAAAGTGGTCAGTCATAGTGTGTGTTTCTGCAGACATAGTGGCCTCATGGGTCCCCACAGCCGGGCCCTGACACCTCCCTCAGGAGCCGCAGTCTGACATGATCCTAACAGTTTACAATCAGCGCCTTTGTTTCAGATTGAAGTGCAAGAAAACCTTTGGAAGCACGTAGTGAGATATCAAAGAGTTCACGGGGAATGACTCCACACTGGAACATTACGCACTGGATTATTATATAGTGTGGATTCTGTAACTATTTTCTTGCACCTGCAGAGGATGTGACAAAAGGAAGCTCAAGTTCCTTAATAACAGAAAGTGTTTTTAAATGGAAGTGCTCCCTTTGAAGCGATAAAACACAGTAGTTTTCAACACTACAGGCACGCTCAATTTACTGCCCTGATGACTGACAATAAATATCAGCTTTAATATTTCTGAATTCATTTTTTAAAACCTGTGAAAGCAGCAAGATCCTTCTGTTAAAATACGCTAATGACAGCAGCTTCTTAAACTGGTAAGTTTGAATGATTGACAGGTGAGTAGGGGTATGGGTTTTGCAGGAAGTGGTAATCCCTCCCACCTGCACAGTTAACAGGAAATCCCCCCCCCACCATACACACACACACACACACACACACACGTACCTCACCAAACCACACCACGCTCCAGCGCTTCAAAAACAGCCATCATCAGCACACTCATCTCAACTGTCACACACAATATTCTAGAACAGGTGTCGCAGCAGCAGCAGCTTGTCATTATCACATTTGAAATTATGACAGTTGTATTATTTCTTCAATTAACTGTAGCTTCTGAGATGGGATGGTTCCCCGAGAGCCTTGTTTGTATGTATGAGCAGTGCACCAGAGCAGCATACAAATGCAGTCCCGAACAGGAGCGTTGTAGTGAACAAGAGTGTCCAGATCAGGATGTGACCTCAGAGGGACACACAGAGTCCTTCTTCTGCTGCACAACAAACAGCACATTAACAAAGTAATCCCACTCAAACCACATGTGACACACATTAGGTGCAGGAACATGTTCTTTGTTCTTCTTTGTTATATTTATTGACATCAGGTTAAAGTCACACTGTGTCATATTAAGGAGAATCAATTATTTGTACTCAAGTGATCTGCCCTATTATTGATTCACTGAGCATAACAGAATATTATACAGCAGGTGGTATGATAATTAACACATGGAAAAGCAGCCCCTCCCTCACCTGTGCCTGCGCTCACACACCGCCCCTCCCTCACCTGTGCAGTACACTAATCAATATAAACACAGACTAAATAATGCAGTACAAAATGTTGTATTTTCCGATGTAGTCAAGTGTCGATGAGGGGCTGGCATTCCAGACCAGCCAGTACAAGCTGGAGGAGGCTTTGCTTCAGGGGAGGCCTGGACACAGAACAGTGGCCCCACATGGTGATGTAGAAATTATCTTTTGAATTATTCTTGTTTTGAAAATTATGCACAGTGCACCTTTTTTTTAGTTTCAAGTGCTTTTACATGTTCTGCTCTCAGCCTCAGAAGAGCATAACACTGGGAGCACACTCTTCTAAATGAAAGCCTGCATTGAATTCTGAGACGTAGATATTTATGTATTTTATATTTCTATCTTGGAGCCGTCTTGCCCAGAGGCTCCGCAATGTTGGCAGCAACCCACTCACACATGCCTTTGTGCTGACGTGGGGCAATGATGGGAACACTGATCGGCACAAAGGAACTAGACTCAGGGCCGTCTTCTGTAGTGAGGGGTTTGTGAGGGATATGGTACAATTATGTTAAACAATTGTTTTGTTTAATTGGCTTCGGACATTAGGACGCTGCATGTTAATGAACACATGATATACATGCTGTAAACAGGCCAGATTGTAGCCATGGGCCAAATTCCATCCGCTGTCCTACACTCTCACAGGCAAACTCAAATTCATCCAGCAAACAGGAGGCACGGTGGGTTCGTCTTGCCTATCATCAAATGAGTGGAAACATTAAAGGGGCGGGGAATGTATAACAGCTGTCAGTATAGTCCATTGAGGTTAATTTAGTCTTATAAGGGCTTTTTTCTCCCAGACCAGAGTTTAGAGTTTCAAATCGGCCATTTCTGATCATTGTAAAAGAGAGAACTGCATTATGGACTGGGATAGAGTGAACATCACTGGGACAGAGAATATTGTAATTGGATTAAAGTAAATTAAGGATCAGGCAACATAAAAAATAGAAATGTGCTCACAGGGCTATAAACCGGCAAACTGGCATCGATACTCTGATAGTGGCATTGCTATAGCTATGATATTTGATGACGCCTCGCATATTAATGAGGTTGCGTTGTTGCATCGTTGAGCCGCTAAGCACCCGAGTACAAATGGCCACTTTAAATTATTGTATTTACAAGATGTGACAAGTGGTTTATTCATTTTGAAACAGGATGTGCGTTGTGTAGTATCAATACGTTCACTGATTCATTCAATACTTTCACTGAGAATCATTCAGCATAAGTACTTTCACTGAGATTCATTCAGTATATCAATACCAGAAAGTATATATAGTTATGACTCATCAAAACAGGGGAAATAATTGTTTTAATTTTGAGAAATGTCAAAGAAAAATCATCATTGCATCAGGATACAGTATATATCGTGAATTATCACATCGTTATAACTGCAGATTAGACGCGACGCACACTCCTAACGTAGATAGTGAAAATTATATACAGTACATACTAGTAATGTACTGGACACTTAAACAAATATATTTATAATTTACTCTAATGATGTGGTCATGTCTTTCAGGTGCTTTGGGGTAAAATGTGTGGATACATAAGACATGATCACAGACATGGCCCTAAAAGGAATCAGTCCCCCAGTGGACACAAGTGAACAATTACTGCTAATGAAGTACTACTGTTACTGTTGTTGTGAATCAGGTTACATAAGGCAGTGGTGGCAGCCCTCACTAAGCAGGAGACAGAACAAAGAGACAACTATTGCACTACATTCACAGATTTACAGAAGACCTCATGTAACAGGTAATAATAGCAGGAAGAAATAGTTTTACCATAATGAACATGACAGTGAGAATAGGGGGGGCTTAGGGCTGTGGTTACATTAGAAAATCTTATTAACATAAAAACGATAAAGCAAAATAATGCCTGTTCAAGCACAGATTCAAGAGGAGTGGCTCTGAGGCTGGGGACAAAAACAGGAGAAATAGATTTAAACAGCCAAAGCGGTGTTAACAAAACGCCTTGATGCCTGATGATACAAATAATAATAATAATACAAAAAATAACTCAGGGCTGGCATGGACATGTGAGCGTGGCAATGACGTAACCCGGACCGAACCTCTGCGTTTGGATCATCGCTGCAAAGAAACGCGCGGTGCATCAGCAGAAAATGAGACAAAGAGATGTCAATGTGCTCAATGTGCTCAATGTGCTCAATGTGCTCAATGTGCTCAATGTGCTCAATGTGCTCAATGTGCTCAATGTGCTGCCTCACGCGGGGACCAAACAGCGCGGGGACCAGGACCAAACAGCGCGGGGACCCTCAGCACACGCACTGACACTGACATCTAAATACAATGGCAACAGGGCACGCGATATAGACAATATCACTTTGTATTTGCCCGAGAATGTGGCAGAAACGACAGCCATATAAAAGCAACATTATCTTATCTTATCTTATAATTAGCTATAGGACAAGAAGGTCTGACAGTGTCCTCTGCAGCCCCCGCGACAATGCACGACCCTTTTAAAATGACCATCAAAAACAGCATGAGAGAAAATAAAAGTAATAAAAAACAGAAGCAGAAGAGAGAAAATAAACACTGTCTGAGGTCAAACAAAGCCCATCTTTACACAACTAATCTACCGGTGGTTTTCATGAGGATTATTAAGGAGCGCGAGCGTGTGGATTGTGCACCTACAACGACACTACTAAGCTACAACCGCCGCTACTATTACTACTACTACTACTACTACTACTACTACTACTACTACTACTACTACTACTACTACTACTATAACAAACGCGCACCAAAGGTGTTCAGAAACAACAGTAATAAACAGTACTGGTGTATTTCAGAATGGTTCCTGCAGCGTAAAAGTCTTTATTGCATTACATGCCCAAAGTATCTTTATGTGTCGGGCAGTGTATCCTGAAAAGTAAAAGGTAAAACACTAATTGATGATGTAGCTAATATGGACAACATGTTTTACACATACATAAAGCGTCCATAGGCTGATTAAAATGCACTGAATGGTTAAACTCCTCAAACAGAAGCTGCGGCACTATTTAGGATAAATGACTTGAAATGAGTCCACGAGTGCAGCCTGTCATCGACCAGACACTGATCAAAATGCTTTGGAATGAGCTCCTCTGGAGCGCGATTTAGTTTGAGTCCCGATAAACGCTGTGAGTCAGAACACAACAGGATGTGGTCCAGGCTCGTGTTTGAGCTCCAGCCGCGTTCACACCCAACTCACTATCGACATGCGGTTTACTCTGACTTCTCCTCACTGCACAGCGCGACCAGGACTCACTGCGATATTTAACCAAGTTTGCAACAATAGCAGAGGGTCCAGAGAGGGGGACGCGCGGTGGACGCGCGGCGGCCGGTGCGCTGACAGAAGCGGAATAGACGCAGAAACGTGCCTCACCTTTGACTTTCTCTCGTGCGCGTTCCCTTCAGCCCTTTGTCCGCCGCTCTAACTTCTCTCACATGATGTTGTCGCTTCCTCACAGTTTCCACCTCCGCACCGAGACTCACTGATTTCCCCCCAAACACGTCCGTGATTTCCTCGTGTGCCGTGGCCGTTGTGCACGCGCGTGTTCGTGCGCGTGTTGATCCGTTCCTTCTCCGCTGTTTGTTCCGCGAGACTGGGACGCCTTCTCTCAGTCCCTACATTGTTGACATTCAGCCGCTGACGTCACCCAGCCCCTCATTCATAACATCGTGCAGAGCGCCGCGGCCTGCGTAAGAGCGGCGCGAGGCGCGAGCCTACTCCGGCCAATGAGCGCAGCAGAGCTTGAAGAATAGCACTAGACTGTGCCCGCCCCCAGCGCGAGGCCCTGCACAGCTCAGTCTGCTCCACAGCTCAGTCTGCTCCACACTGAGGGGCCTCTCCACAGCTCAGTCTGCTCCACACTGAGGGGCCTCTCCACAGCTCAGTCTGCTCCACACTGAGGGGCCTCTCCACAGCTCAGTCTGCTCCACACTGAGGGGCCTCTCCAGTCAAGACACCTGCTCTTTTACTATCCACACCACAAACACTCTGCAACTCTATTCTGACCAACTGTAAACTGTGTATTTATGCAGACCAAGTCTATTTTCATTTGTAACATCTAAATTTATGCATGCCCTTTTTGATATATTTTGCTGCAATTATTATTCATTGTTGTTTGTTGCACCTTAGGGCCAAAACAACTTCCTAGTTTGTGAATTCTGTTCACTGACAATTGCAATAAACTTTCTGATTCTGATATTCCCGTCAGACAGGAATTAGAGTGCAGATACTACAAACAGGGTTATAAGCACAACAGGGGGGGAAACTTGACCTTTGCCAGTTCACAAACAATTGCCTTTTATTCATTTAACTAAGCAACTGATTATAGGCAAAGGGAAGAAAGTGCACAGGAAACAAATGCACATCTGCTCTGTCTCCAGCCCAAACATAACCACATATTACTGTGTACAAACATAACCATAGCATGGTATAATTTCAGTGAGTTGTATGAAAATAGTAATAGTAAATCATTTTAAATGATTTAATACGAATGCGGTTCCGATTATCATGCTTGCAGCATAACAAACAGTTGAGTCACCTGCATACATCAACGCGTTTTTCACAATTAGAGGTAAATCATTAACAAAGACAGAGAACAAAAAAGGTCCTAAACAGCTTCTGCATTCTGTCATGATCATGTCAGATGAATAACCGTTGAGTTCTGTGGGAGAGATCACTTTGCATTAGTGCTTCAGCAGAAGTGGTAAAACCTTAGCTTCTCAGTTTTTCTATTAAGATCTGATCATCTATTACGCTGAGTTATTCAGGATTGTCCTCCATCTGTCGTTTACATAAGAGCTGAGCAGATAGAATTGTTTCCATAATTTCACTAAGTGTTGGAGGCCATTAATAGGTGGTTTCTGATCTTTGACTAGCAGAATGATTTTTCCTTCCTTCCACAGAGAGAGAAAAACACTTTCGCTGATTAAAAATATGACACAAAGAAGCCGCGATATGTTCAGCTGTTTTGTTTAGAACTATGTTGTCCAAGTTGTTTATTCCAGGGTCACGAGCAGCAAGAGCCTTGAGCAGCGTCATCGTCTCATCATCGCAGTCAAAACATAACTTACATGTTTTATTGACCATGATTTTTTTTTTTTTTTTATCAATTCATCCCATTTAAAATAAGTTGTGCCCAGGCCCTTTCTTAACACATTAACTTTATTTACAAAAAACTCAATAAAGTAATCTGTAATGTATTTAGGGCTCAGACTCCACAAATGAAGAGCACACCTTTCTGTTTCTACTCATTATTTCATTTAGGGTGCTCCAGAGCTTTTACACATCACGTTTAGCATTATATTTTTTTTCTCAATAGTATTCTTGTCTCTTTCTTTTATTCATTTTGATAGCTTGATTCCTTAACCTGCAATACTTAAATTTGTCCTCCAATAATCCAGCTATCACATACATTTATTTAGCTTCATCTCTCAGATTCTTAAATTCTTACAGCTTCCGAAGAGTGCACACGCTTTTTTTGCTCGCTCCGCTTGCTATCGCTGCTTTCCTTATTTATTTTGCTTTTTAATCAGTTTTTGTCTTCCAAACATTTTTGCTTTAGACTTTTTCAAGTAAACCAAGGATTTTAAGAACATTTTTCCAGTTTTAACGACATATCTGACGCCAGCGACATGTCCGGGAGAAGAAGTGAGAAAGATTGTGAACGCTGTCGGAAATATCAACAAGAAATTAATGAGCTGAAAACACGGATATTTGTTTTGGAATCTGAAAAAGTTCTTCACGATACCATTCCTGTGTCAACCGACGGTAAGAAGAGCACACTTTTTACAAGAAAAACTGCTACTTTCAACCTAAACCGCAGTGACTCTGTGTCATTTCCAAAACTGTCTAAAAACCAGAAAGACCAGGCTGTTTCTTGGAACAAACTGGGAGCAAAGCCTAAACGATACAAAGATAACGTGAAGTCACCTAAAATACAGCTCACCAACAGATTTTTACCACTTTCAGAGATGGAATTAAATGAAAAAAGGAAAGATGACGTGGCCAAAATACAGTGGCGAAAAACAACTTTCTCCAGCTGAACTCAGACAAGACTGAAATAATCGTCTTTGGCCACAGAAACAAAGAGAAAGTGTTAGCGGTCACCTCCAGAGTCTCGCTCTAAAACCTACAAACCAAATTAGAAATCTGGGGGTAATAATGGACTCAGACTTGAACTTTAATAGCCACGTCAAATCAATAACATCAGCAGCTTTTTACCATCTAAAAAACATTGCCAAAATCAAAAATATAGTGTCAAAACCAGATTTAGAGAGACTTATCCATGCGTTTGTCTCCAGTAGATTAGACTACTGTAACGGCCTGCTCACTGGCCTCTCCACACGAGCTGTAAAACAGCTGCAGTACATCCAGAACGCTGCTGCTCGGGTCCTGACTAGAACCAGGAAGTATGATCACATTAGTCCTGTTCTCAGGTCTCTGCACTGGCTCCTGTGGCTCAGAGAATAGACTTTAAAGCAGCTCTGCTTGTGTACAAGTCTCTCCATGGCCTAGCACTAAAGTACATCTTGGATATGTTAGTGCCATATGAACCATCTCGGACTCTGAGGACCTCAGGGACCGGCCTCCTGCTGGTGCCCAGAGTCAGGACAAAACATGGGGAATCTGCGTTTCAGTTTTATGCAGCTAAAATCTGGAACAGTCTTCCTGAAGATGTGAGACATGCTTCTACTCTGACAATGTTCAAATCTAAGCTAAAAACAGTTTTGTTTAGCTGCACATATGACTGAAGGGATTTTTTCTTTGCACTCTTCTCTTTTGTTTGTGATTTTATTAGTTTAGAAAATCAGTTGGATTGATAATTTTTATTTTAGTTAATTTTATTGTAGTTAATTTTTATCGTTGCACTCTTCTCTTTTGTTTGTGATTTTATTAGTTTAGAAAATCAGTTGGATTGATAATTTTTAATTTAGTTAATTTTATTGTATTTCTGTAATTTCTTTGTGATTTGAATGCATTTTTCCTGCTGTGTGAAGCACTTTGAATTGCCTTGTGTATGAAATGTGCTCTACAAATAAACTTGCCTTGCCTTGCCTTGCCTTCAGTGTCAAATCAATCCATTTAGTGTTGATTCTTTTTATTATCTCTTTCATTGGTGCATATTTAACACCTAAATAATCCTCTGCTTGGTGAACGCCACAGACAACTTTCCAATCAACGTTACTTAATATTATCAACAGCAGAAAATTCTTTTATAGTGAAAATTAGCCTTCACTTTAGAGGCTTTAACCGTCTTTGTAAATGCTATTATGGTCACTGAACCCGTCTGGTTTACACTGATCTGGCACATTAGTATAAATGTGGACGAAACATAAAGAATTGTTGAAAGGACTTTAAGCCAGATACAGATCCATCCCACCTACTGTACGCGAGTGAAGCATCTGCATTAGTCGTTGCAAGGGACCAACTTTCAGAAAACAGTTCTGTGGAATAGGTGTGTCCCCTGCTCAGTCGTAGTTTTGCATATTTGTCACACATCTTTTCATCTTTTCATCAGCAACCAGCCCCACAAATGTGAAAGGTCTGGCCCAAAGACACATTAGCAGCATGTTCAGGGGAGAGATTTATGGGACATTCCCCCCATTCTGCCCCCATGCCTACAAATCCAACAACTAGCAGCATAGACCAACTCTTACGTCTGCGCAGAATATTCTAATGCAGACAACGTAGTGCGGTGACAGGCTACACACACGCTACACAAACATTATTTTACACCATGACTTGAAAGCAATGATCGTCCAAAACGACAATTTAGCCAAAGAATGCGACACATACTGTATTTTCCAGCCAATAAATGCATAATAGAAAAGAAAAAAAAACACATATATAAGTCGCTCTGGAGTATAAGTCGCACCCCGGCCAATACTATGAAAAATACGGTAATATCTGATGTAGCATTGAGACTGCTTCCACCAATATAGGTTGTTTTAACAAAAATATTGCATGTACTGCCAAACCCTGTGCAGCTGAGAGAAAGGGGTGGGGCAGATTCCTATACACGCTCCCCTCAATCTAAGCACTATTAAATGCACTCATGGTAACGCCGCTTAGTTGGTATTCTTTGTAAAGTATTTTGCCATTTATTACGTTCGGACGGTTTAATGGTTGAATGATTGAAATGCCCTTTGCTTGCACTGACCCCGTGACTTTGGATTCACTTTCCCTGCTGCTCCCGCCCCTTCGGTCACAAACACATGAGAGGAATGTAATTACAGAGTCCATAGTGTCACCGTCGCCCTTGATGACCTTTCTCTGCTCAAGACCTGACGCAGAGACTGGAGGAGCAGACAGGGGCAGAGAGGGGGAGGGCCCGGGAATCCATAAAGCAACCAAAAGAGGTGGAGGTCATGGGGTTTATGGGACAAACTGCAGATCATCAGCCAAAATGGTCATGACAAGGGCTTGTGAAGATGCAGCAGCAGCAGCAGCAGCAGCAGCAGCAGCAGCAGCAGTAGCAGCAGCAGCAGAAGAAGAAGCAGCAGCAGAAGAAGCAGCAGCAGCAGCAGCAGCAGCAGAAGCAGCAGCAGCAGAAGCAGAAGCAGAACCAGCAGCAGAAGCAGAAGCAGCAGCAGCAGCAGCAGAAGCAGCAGAAGAAGCAGAAGCAGCAGCAGAAGCAGCAGCAGAAGCAGCAGCAGCAGCAGAAGCAGCAGAAGCAGCAGCAGAAGCAGCAGCAGAAGCAGAAGCAGCAGCAGCAGCAGCAGCAGCAGAAGCAGCAGAAGCAGCAGCAGCAGCAGAAGCAGCAGCAGCAGAAGCAGAAGCAGAAGCAGAACCAGCAGCAGAAGCAGAAGCAGCAGCAGAAGCAGCAGAAGAAGCAGAAGCAGCAGCAGAAGCAGCAGCAGCAGCAGCAGCAGCAGAAGCAGCAGCAGCAGCAGAAGCAGAAGCAGCAGAAGCAGCAGAAGAAGCAGAAGCAGCAGCAGAAGCAGCAGCAGAAGCAGAAGCAGCAGCAGCAGCAGAGGCAGAAGCAGCAGCAGCAGCAGCAGCAGAAGCAGCAGCAGCAGAAGCAGAAGCAGCAGCAGAAGCAGCAGCAGAAGCAGCAGAAGCAGAAGCAGAAGCAGCAGCAGAAGCAGAAGCAGAAGCAGCAGCAGAAGCAGCAGCAGAAGCAGCAGCAGCAGAAGCAGAAGCAGCAGCAGAAGCAGCAGAAGCATCAGCAGCAGCAGCAGAAGCAGCAGCAGCAGAAGCAGAAGCAGAAGCAGCAGCAGCAGAAGCAGCAGCAGCAGCAGCAGAAGCAGCAGCAGCAGCAGCAGAAACAGCAGCAGCGGCAGAAGCAGCAGCAGCAGAAGCAGCAGCAGCAGCAGCAGAAGCAGCAGCAGCAGAAGCAGCAGCAGCAGCAGCAGAAGCAGCAGCAGCAGAAGCAGAAACAGCAGCAGAAGCAGCAGCAGCAGAAGCAGAAGCAGAAGCAGAATCAGAAGCAGCAAGAACTTTCTGTGACGTGGTTTCAGAGGAATGTGTCCAGTCACACTCGAGTTCTTTGAAAGGCTTCTTTGATGTCTTTACTTTATCAATGAACCCTGCAATATAAAGTATTGGAATTTGTACTGAGCATCAAGCTTTTCCTTTGTTTTGAAATTGAGTTTGGATTTTAGTAATGTGATTATTATCTATTTCATCTTAATAACATCGGTCTGCCCAGGGAATACAGGACATAACTACTTGAGCTACAACCTGGTACGCCTGGTATCCCAATGCATCTCTGCACTGTCCCTGTCTCAATCAATCAATCAATCAATCAATCAATCAATAACCAACATTCCTGTTCATTTTGACTCAACCCAGCACAATATTGCTACACATTCTGCCTTTAGACCTGCAGATGTAAACCCCGTATTTGACCTAAAATGACAGCGGTTCAATAAGGACATTGCAAAACGCTCGCTCGGCTGCGGCACTCGACACTCGTCTCATCCTGAGCTGAGACAATGGCCAACTCTTGGCTCAACCGCCGGAGCGTACTCATCATGTCGCTGACTCACTACGCTGTGACTCATCTGAGAGCAGAGCCACCACTTCCACCAATTTACAGTTTCCCAGAGCGTGCACGGACTTAGGTTTAGGGGGGCAGCGTTGGAGCCACAGCGAAACACTCCTGCCATACAGTTACCATGGAAACACATAACATATTCAACAACCTCCATAAGGCAACATTGGTTCATCCGCTTGTCCTGACGTGTCCTGCTCAGCAAACATCTGTCATCCAGGAATCATGGGAAACTTCAGAAATCGTCATGTTCCAACACGAAACAATTGATGCATTACACACCGAGGACGTTTCTCCGTCGAGGGAAATGACAATCTTTAGGTATCACTGGTTCTGAAAGAATTGTATTTGTTCATTTGTTATGATCTATTTGTTATATGCCATATATTACACCATAATAATGAGAATTGACCAGCTAGAAAAAACACCATGAAAAGTCCAGAGTCCCAACAGAAGACAAAAATGAGGTGTCTACTACTAATGATGCAATACTCACCAGAACATCAGTACGAGAGTATTTATGTTTGGACAGTGGTCAAACATCTGGTCATGTGACACTTAAAGCTGAAGGAATAAACAAAGTAAAATACAACTGTGGGATTTGATGAATAATTAAAGAAAACAACAGTAAAACAAACAATTTGAACAGTATAACAAACAATTTGAACATGTGAAATATAAAGAGTGTAATACTGGTTTCCCTTGAAGAAAGGGTGAAAAAGAGGTAAACTGAAAATAAGCTAATGATTGATACAGATCAGTTCTATTCAATTTAATTTTCCTGAGGGCCAGATATTTGGAGGGCCAAGGCCTCTGGGCCGGAGATACACAAAAAAATGTTGTGTCGTATAAAATATCCCCAACACGGTTTCAATAAATTGAGAATACAATACAATACTGATAGATTACATTTTTCTGAGAAATAACATACTAAATACTTTACCAACATTAATTAATCTAGGATTAGACTAGTACCAACCAGGACTAACCCAGAATCAAAACAGGTCGAAAGCAGAAACAAATAAGGACTAAGACCAAACCAGGTCTAAACTAGCACTAACCCAGAAATAACCCAGTAAAAAAGAGGGATGTACAGTACAGACCAAAAGTTTGGACACACATCACAGAGTGAAGGCAAAAGGGCCGACAAGTGCTCAGCATCTCTCCATCAAGACTGATGTAAAACCATTTCAGGTGACGACCTCTTGAAGCTCATCAAGAGTGTGCGAAGCAGTAATCAAAGCTACTTTGAAGAACCTAGAATATAAGACATATTTTCAGTTGTTTCACACTTATTTTTAAGTATATGTGTTAATTCATAGTTTTGATACCTTCAGTGTGAATCTACAATTTTCATAGTCATGAAAATAAAGAAAACTCTTTGAATGAGAAGGTGTGTCCAAACTTTTGGTCTGTACTGTATATATTTTAAATATTTGGATGGGTCATGGGCCAGATTAAATTGCTTACTGTATGGTAAATAGCAGTGGTATGGATCAATGCCTTAATAATTAAAACTTGAAACAGTGACAAGGTTTGAAACTCATCTCTCAGATCCAGAGTTGATGGACAAAACCATGATGCAGCTTTATAAAATCAAAGTTAAAGTCTGTGACAGGTTGTAGCTGTTTTTCTGTCTCTTGAAATGATTTGAAATAGAATTGCACACAGGTTCAGAGTTGAATAACTGCACTGGGCATAAAGGGAGTCAATTTGTTGATTATATTTGCCTCTGCCCCATGTCCGCAGGCTCAGCGTAAGCCAGGGGCAGGTTTTGTTGAGTGAGGAACCACTAAAGGCTGCCAGATGCTGAGACAAAGACGACAATCACAGAAGTTCCATTCAGGTGAAGGCAGTGGTTTCTAACACTTTTAGACTCTATAGTGCTTGTCTGGTGAAAGGGGGTGGTCACCTGTGCCATACAACATAAGAAACAGTTATAGCATGCCAGTGATATCATCAGTGTAGGTTTTCATTTAATTGAATAATGCACTTATAGCATTATCCCTTTCACCATCATTAGTGTGCACCAGGACACGCTTGTGTTACAAGTGAATAACTGGTACATGCTGCAATTAGACCAACAGGCGAGATATTATGACCCAAATTCTGTCCAATAATAAAACTGCTGCCTCTTCTTCTGCAAGGGATAGTCTATTTTATGTCATCTAGTTTCCATAGCAACTGCACCATAGATAAAGCCTGATTCAGACACTGGTTTTAAGTGCAGTATTATGTTTTCTTTCAAAAAAGGATGGCGTGCCATTGCATCTTATACGATGAGTTCTGAACGATGGGGAACATGAACAAACCTGCAGATCAGCAAAGCCTATAGGCATTTGAAGAATATGAACTAAGCCTGAGAGTAAAGTTCATAACTGATGATGGTATTGATACTGTAATGTTACATCCACTAAACAGCAACCTCAACACAAGAAAGTACATCAGCAGTAGGACTTTATTGTGCTTCAGCAGAAGACACTACAGCTTCCTTAACCTACGGGGGCAGGTACAGGGGGCAGGTACAGGGGGCAGGTACAAGGGGCAGGTACAAGGGGCAGGTACAGGGGGCAGGTACACGGGGGCGGCTACAGGGGGCAGGTACAGGGGGCAGGTACAGGGGGCAGGTACAGTGGGCAGGTACAGGGGGTAGGGTAGGTACAGGTGGCAGGTACAGTGGGCAGGTACAGGGGGCAAGTACAGGGGGCAGGTACACGGGGCAGGTGCAGTGGGCAGGTGAGAACATTTCTGAACGCTCAAGCCACAGATGTAGTCCACAATTATCTAGACCTGCACTAATCAGTCAAATAGCTTCTCTTAATAGATACTCTTACACTAAAGATAAGGGAACACCACAACAACATGGTTAAAAGCACCGAAAGGTTCATTTTGCATATGAAATGAAAAATATAAGGCCTTACCAGATACTTACCTTACTTAATACTATGATGAGCAACCTCGCTTGCTGGATGCGAGGTTATGTAGATATCGTTGAGCTTTAGTGCCACAATACTGTACAGACTTATACATTTTCTCAACATCTCATCATTAATTTGCTGTTTTTCTCACGCTCACTAAGTAGGTCACACTGAGATGTAGACAGACGTGACATGAGAGGAATCCACGTTGATCAAACTCTACAGATGCACTTTAATGTCTGCAGAAAACAGTCTTTTGAACACGCCTCCTCCGGGTGTTCATCGCCACCTATTGGAAAACACACACTACAGCAGTGCAGTAAACTCTTCTTAACAACTTGTAAAATTACTTCAATTTCATCGATTGAAATACAAAAGTACTGATCACTGCAGTGGCTTTTGATTGTTCTCTTTAGTTTAAATGCCAACACTTGTGTTTATTGTTGCTGAATTATGATGTAAATTTTGATGATTGAGTTACTTTACTGTAATTAGAATATTGCACATTTGTCTTTTCCCCCCTTTCCTCCCCCAACAGCTTCCTGTGTAAGATGTGCAGATTCAATGTCAGGTCTCTGGTCTTTTTTTACATGATCAGGGTTAGTGTGTGGGGGCTTTATCACTGCTCTTATGACAAATTCATTGTCATATTTTAACATTTTAAAAATTGTAATTCTGCAGAAATGCACAATGTAATGAATGAGTTAAAAGACTGCATTCATTTATCATCTCTCAATGAATAAAAACACACTTGAATGTGCGGTAAAGTCCTGTTTCTTCCTCTGCTCAGGCCCATTCTTCAGACTCACCAGCAGGAAACAAATGCAGCACTTTGTGAGCAAGATTATTCTACTTTTCAAGGATCCTTCTTCCAGTTCAAATGAACACGTTAATAAAGTCATAACAGTCAAAGATGAGTTCATCTTCATAATTGAGTTTATTTTTCAAAGTCCCTCCTCATGGTTCACACTGTAGGTCATCAGCACTAACCTAGACAATAAAACAGTGTTGTGGTCAATGAACTCAGTAAACAAGACACAGGGCGAGACTCACTCCTGTGCACTTAAAACCATGACCTGCCATACTGACAAGACATTAAAAAGCCTTAATGAAGGTGAACACAAAAAAGTGCAAAATACTTGCAGGACATAAGATCAGAATTCAAATGTCACATCCAATGGTTCTTTGAATGCATGCTATTTGATGTTGTCATCAGATGTTGCCCCTCTCACAAACGCTTGATTCTGTTTGGCAAGGCTGCATAGACGCTTTCTCAGCTGGCAGCATACATTCACAGAACTGGGAAATCCAGTCTTAAAAACCTGAATTAATTTACTGTTCGGTACATTTAAGCTTTTCAGCTGCGCAACATCTCACATAAAACAAATCACGCACTTACAAACCAGGAAACCTCCAAGGCAACATGTGAACTAAAACAAACTAGAGAACTGTACAAGGAGCTTTTTACTCCATTTGTCCGTGGGGGCATTCACATCATAATAATAATAATTTTGTCCTAGTGGAGAATGAGGGATATCATACAAGAAAAACATGTGAATAGAAAAGACAGATTTGGACTCACAGAAACAATACTGACGCCATAGTTAAGCCGTGGAGAGCGACCTGCAGCCCATCACTTCAGAGCTCAGTTCAGAAGTGTCAGCACGGACACCTTTGAGGAGGGGGCAGATGTGGGATCAGAGCAGGTACAGTGGGGTTTGCATAAAGAGTCCCACGACGCCACATTCACACCCTGCATAAGTCACTTTAGCTGTAAAGCGGTCTCGGTTTCACATTCTTGAAGCTACAGTACAAAAAAGGCATCGACTGACGAGTAGAATCTTCTGCCACCAAATATCAGCCAAATGTGCATTTAAACCATTATTTATAAGTAACGCTTGTGAAACTCGGCATTTACCAGCACTATTTTGCGTGCCCCACTGTGATTGAGGGACTCTTGATATACAAACTGATAGTTCATTTTCTAAAAACCCTCCGACAGTTCTCGCCTCTTGAATCATTTGCTGCTGGAGAAAAAAAACGTGATGATCCACTGGAAAGCATGATGTAGACCAGGCCCCGAGGGCAGCACACAGGGCCCCTACACTACCCACTCACATATAATAAATATTTTTTTTTTATATAGTTAAAACTCATTTATTCTATTCCCTTTGATTTATCTGAATAAATGCTAGTAAAAACTGAACATGTGGCTCCTCTCAGTGGAAGTCCATAAACAGCAGCAGGTGATTGTTTGGTCTGCACCACAGACATGCTGTGATGATGTGCAAAGTTTCTTCTGAGCAGAGATGGGACATGCAGCGCACAGTGGACAAGTCTGCTATAGTGTTACAGTGCACAGAGGCGGGGGAGGGGCTCCATCATGACGTGCCCTGCCTCTTCTGCTGCTGTACGCGGATCAGCTCCAGCTGTTTGTTGCACTTCTGGTAGTATGTGGACAGACTTTTGTTCTCTTCTAGCAGCTTCTTGTGTTCCTGCACTAGACGGGACGTGTTCTGCTGGTCTTTCTCGTCCTGGTCCAGTTCAGCTATGAGTTCCTTCCTGGAGATTATCAATACAAGTTAGAGAGCCTAGAATACTCAAAGACAGCAAGATCCTTCCAATAGTTTTAGTTGGTTACCATGAGGCACACTACTACACACATGAACCTTGTGTGAGAGATTTTAAAAGGCAATATTGTATACACAGTGTCAAAATCCTCTAACATAGTGCTCGTTGTCACTCGTGTATATTTAAACTGCAGTGCCATTAAGCTAAATGAACCACTATGGTAGTCAAGGTTACACTCACACGTTCCATAGTAACAGTGAAGCAGACTTACTTCCTCTGGATGAGCAGGGCAATCTCTGTTTGCACTTTCAGGTATTCTTGAGCCATTTTACAGTGCTGTTCAAACACTGCCATCGACTCTTTGGAGTTTGGACATGGAGCCAGAGGCTGGGAACAAGACAAGTACCATAAATCAACTGGAATGCTACTGTCATCTATTCACACAAACATACAAGGGCAGCAGTGCCGGGTTTCAAACAATCAACTGTGTCATACATGTAAACGCAAGAGATTATTTTTGATCTTTTACATGAAATAAATACAACTAAAACAGTTTGAGCAGTAAATAAAACAGTACCTGCAGCTGGTGATCCAGGGTCAGATAAGCCATAGGAATGGAGTTGTCTGAGCCATTGGAATCTGAGGAAAAAGAGGGTCAGACTGGCATGGTGCATGTACTCGAGAGGAACTACTGAGGGCTGTGCGAATACCTGTGGGCTCGTCAGGAGAGAAGTTGGCGCTATTACCGTGCATCCGCAGACTGGGACTGGACGAGCGGCTGCTGTTCCGGCTCCCCTACAACACAAAGCAGCATGAAACATCACAACACCACGAAATATCACGAAACACAAAACATCACGAAACATCACAAAGCAACATGAAACATCACAAAACACAAAACATCACAAAGCAACATGAAACATCACAAAACACCATGAAATATCACGAAACATTATGAAACACCAGAAAACATCACAATAAAACACAAAACATCCCGAAACAACACAAAACAACACGAAACAACGCCACAAAAGAACATCACGAAACATCACAAAACATGAAACATCAAAATACACCACAAAACATCACAATACACCACAAAACATCACAAAACATCACAATACAACATGGAACATCACAAAACAACATGAAACATCACAAAACAACATCACAAAACACCAGAAAACATCACAATACAACACAAAAAACATCACAAAACCACACAAAACACCATGAAACACACAGTCAAGAGTGGCCAATAATATGAACTTATCAAATGACTGACAAAAATAATTTAACGAAATAATGTGCAGCACAGTGTAGCTCAGGTTTGCAGTTAGAAGTGGAACTTGAAGGCGTGAGAGGGGGCGTCGAGCTGAACTCTGAGCGAACTGGCAGCTACAAAGTGCGCCGGGTTTGAAGTCACATTCGTAAAAGCATCAGAAACGCTCGCAGCCACAGAACACGTCTCAAAGCGTGTTTGAGGAGAAAGCCAGACTTCCCCCTCCACCAGAAGTTTGATCTTCTTCAGCTAAAGTCAAACCAATTGCATATTCTCTGACTTTTACATCCCTGGAGATTTTAGGATGGTGACGATGTTTGTGAAGAGCACGTGACTGAAGAACAAAACTGAAGAGCAACAAAGAGAGCGTAGGTTTCAAAAGCTTCACATGGGGTCAAACTTTGGGTTCTCTTCAACATTCTGGAGATGTGCTGCCATCATAAAAAAAAATGCAGAATGTTTCTCTCAAGGACTGTCATTTCCATTTTTCTTTTAACAACTTTTATGTACATTACAAGGACTTTAAGCAACATTCTAATGGTTTTCCCTCATCGAAAGCTTCCTGAGAGTTGGATTTCGAGGGATTCATGCACGTTTGAGTAATCCTGTAATGTCCAGTGTCCAATAGTCAAAGAGTTTACAGAAAAAAACAAACCAACGACCCAGAAACGCGGTGCTTTGTTGTGATTCAGAGCGATTCAGACGTTTATAGAGTCGTTTCAGATCAACGTTACGCACGGTTTATGACGCTGACGAAGTGGAATATGCTTTCGCCGGTCTGGGCTGGATTCGCTGGACGTACCTGGCCGGACTCGTTGCAGATGGCGGTCAGATCCTGGACAGAGCGCCGCCTCTGAGACTCGCACGTGGCTGCGGAAGAGGCAGAGCTGATCAGACGCGCGCTTACGGGGCAAACAAGCCAACTTTAAAGGGCTGGCCTGCAATCCAAAGTGATTAAAAGAGACAGTTACTGCACAAGTTGCTACAAAACAACTCTAGATCTATTCAATTTGCTCGGCACACACAGCACGGGGTACGTCTCTATCCTGAAACAGTGGCCCTTGATCTCGATTTGTCCGTTTGAATCATGTTGATAATAAATGAAATGTGCTAAAAAGCCATAGCAAAGCGGTCTACTTCTCACCGGAGGCACCAGAGGGCACGAGGGCTCTTCTTTTCATAGTATTAGTGACCAAACATGAAACATTTTTAAACGTGAGAGCGACATAAACTTTCAATATAATAGAACAATGACACGTGCAATATTGATTGTACAATTCCAAATTCAGAAAAAGACTGGAGAATCACACGTTGCAATCCAGAAGAGTTCCCAGAGAAAGGTTGTGAGTGGAATGACAGATATGGGAGATAGAGGTGGAAGCAGGTCATCAGTAGTGCCAAACATGTTTATGATGAAAGACAGGCAAAGACGTTTTTCATTTTGGAGGATAAAAATAATTTGTTCTGCCAGTGTTCCACCTCTACTCCAGTCCCTTCATATGTCAATGCACCAAGAAGATCCTCCAAGATGTTCGCCCTAAATTAACCACGTGAAAGGCTCAGGAGTTTCTCCAAAGCTAAATTTAACATGGTACCACTTTTATGATTAGTTTCAAATCTAGCTCCGACCTTCAAAGTGAGAGAAAAGAACCATTATGACTTTGCCAAAGTTAATGGGTGTGCAGAGGACAAGGGGGGAAGTGAGCCATGCGCTCTGGTGCCCTTGAGGAAGGACAGGTGAAGCACACTGCAGCAGCACACACAGGACAGAGGAGAGGGAGGGTCCACTAAAACCGGCTTTGAATATTTACAACCCTTCATGAGATTCTATGTACAAAAGCATGTTTCAGTGGAAGAGGTGACAACTCCTTAATCCCTGTTGTGTTTTAAAGCACAAAAGACATGACTGTGTGTCACTTCGAAATGTCTCAAAAGAGGCAAGAACAATCATGAATCTGCTGAAATAAATCTAAAATAGAACTTGTTTACAGCCACACAATGTAGCATTCAAATATCTAATGATATATTAAAAAGGCATCTATTAAATATTCTCAATGTATTAATTATGAAAAAGTTATAAAAACAGAAGGGATTTTTTTGAAAAATGAAAATTTTACAGAAGTGATACACAAAAAAGTCATGTCAGAACAGACGTGCTTCCTGACTACCAGCGGAGCCTGGGGGTCCAGTGATACCTGTCACGACGATCTTGGGGACGTCCAGAATGGTGCCATATGAAGCAGTTTTGCGGTGACCTCGTTTATACGGCGGACGTGCTGCGGAGAACACAAACAGCTACTACACAAAGCATGCAGACTAACAGGCCGCACATGTAGACCGTGTGCATCGCACACTGACCGCTGTGTGTGAAGCGCACACTGACCGCTGCGTGTGGAGCGCGCACTGACATGCAGGCAGCATGCAATCATTCAGCCAGGCACAGACGGAGCTACAGCCACATGGACCAACAGTCTACATGAGTAAGGGAACACGGGGAGCAGCACATTCACAGAGCAGGTCATCTCAGGTCAAATAAAACTTAAAATCCCTTGATCTAGTGTGGACGCAGGATACAGACTGGGGGAACAATACACATTACATCGTGGGCTTTCTCCACATAGCCTCCTTTAGCATCAAAAGACATGAATTAGGCAAACGACTCTGAATTGTCAAGTACTCATCAGTGCAATGTTTTGACTATGACGTCTCTAGTGCAGTGACGCTGGAGAGGCTGCACCTCGCTGGACAGCCATGGTCACAGGTGTATACTGGGGAACTTTCATGGTTCTTTAGGATGTAAACAGACTCAAACAGTGGTTTTACCTGATATGCAAAACACCTGGGCTACCAGAAGCTAAATACTGTAATAGGTTCTGTATTCTGTAAATAAATAATATAAAATGCATTCAGCATACATTTCCAAACATATAACGGGGGGGGGGGTACTACAAAGAACAGGGAAAGAACACAGGAATAACCATTGAGGAGCTCTAAATCTAACCAAACTCTCCTCATGCCTCTGACATGCTCCGTTACGTTTCACATCTGTTGTATTTTACCTGTGGGTGCAAACGACATCTTTGGCTCCAGCCCGGACAGGTCTGCGCTCATTCGCTTGTCGGACTGTGTTCTCGCGGGCAGACTCTCCACACTGCCCCCTCTGGACAAAGGCTGGGTCCTCAGCGGGTCTCCCTGAGGGTACGACAACAATCTTTATACTGCCATAACGTTACACGATACAGCGAAATGAGTTTATGCTCCTTGCCTTCGGTCTGAAGTGAGGAGGAAACTGGGGAGTGATCTTGATGGTGTCGTTGCTCCCTTGAGAGTTGCTGTGCTCCATGTTGACATCACTTTTGTTGCTCGTGTTGGTGCCAGTGTATTCCACATAAGAACCTCGAATCGGACGGACAAAAAGCAAAAGCGATTACACTCACAACCAGTGCCATTACATATTTGCTGTGTTCTCAACGCCAATACAAGTGTAAATACCAGAGCTCGTGGCAGAGTTGCTTTGGCCGTCATCTGAATACTGGTAGGGGTACTGCAAGGGCACATCTGATCCCAGGAAGAACTGTCAGATATAAACGTGTTAAGATCATAACGCAGTAAAACACACCTTAAGAGGAAGAAAGTGGCGAGTACCTTCATCAGATGGGTCATGATCTTGACTATCTCCTCCATTGAGGGTCTCTGTGAAGGGTCTTTGGACCAGCAGCGTGTCATCAGGCTCTCTATAGGCTTGGGCAGGTTTTTGATTAAAGGTGGTCTGGTGCCTGAAAGAAAAGTAAACGGGAAAAGTGAGCAAAGTTGCGTTGTGGCTTTTCCTCAAACGCCGCGTGTTCTCACCGTTGTGCACGGCCCACATGATGCGAAAGGCCGGGCCACCGATCTCATCAAATGGTTTCCTTCGCGTGATCACCTCCCACAGAATGATACCCCAGCTGAACACGTCGCACTTCTCGCTGTAATTGCTGCCTGGGAGAACAGAAAGAGACCAGAGCGGCGCTTAGGTGCTGTTCAAAGCAGGGAAAGTGATTGACAAAATGAACTGATAAAGTAATTCTCCGTGGCAAGTTGGAGCGCAGCTTGGGAGCGCACGGGAGCCGTTATGTGTGAAGAGGGAGCCGAGCGGATCTAAGAACTGATGGGGACTTTCTTAATTATTGTGCTTATTAGAGCACCTATTTAAACGCAGCATTTCACACGGATGTAAATTACTTTTACAGGGTTCAGTGTGAGGGTAATGGCTCACTGTTGGCTCACACAGGAGCCTTGGTAGAACATGACTAGACCGTATAATGTCTTGTGCAATATCGTTGGCAGGGGCGCTCTCTGAAGCAGAGGTGGGCAATTATTTTTCCCCAAGGGCCATATTCGAATCCAGGCATGTGGCGAAGGGCCAGGCCACAATCACTGGTGTAACAAATTCTTATAATTATGAAAATATACCGGTAAGCTATTTAATCTATTATTTCATTCATTTCATGTAATCTTGATAAAGGACATGTGCAGACAGTAAAACAATAAAACAAATGGAAAGAGTAACAATTATTTTTAAATCTTGAGGCGGGCTGCAAATGACCAAAGACAACTTTGAGAGCTGATGCACATTGTACTTGTAAACAGTGCACATAGACTTCTGAACTGCCGAATACAGAAGTGTTTTACTATCTACAGATTGTTGCCTATTTTTTTGCCATTTTAGAGTAAAATGTAGCTGCATTAGATCTGAACAATTTATAAAAATATCCAACAGCAATTTATCTGACAAACATTAAAGGTGGTATGGACGATTTTTTTCAGCAATATTTTTTATCATATTTCCTCGTGGCGTGGATAAATAATTAGTCCTGCCACGTATCAATCATAAAACGCACCTATCGCTCACCTGCAGCCGCGTCAGGCTCGTCCCCACGTTTCGCGTGCCTAAGCGCATGGATCTATCATAATATAGTTCCCTCAGTGTACGGGGCAAAATGAAGACGGTGAAAGACAGTTCGAGCTGACGCAGAAGTGGACAGAAATCTACGGGAGACGAGAGATGTGATGCGCTCCGTTGCGCTAATAAACAAACGCACGTGTGTGTTGTATCAGTCCGCACAGGGAAGTGCGCATTCTCAAATCGCCGAAAAATCGTCCATACCGCCTTTAAGATTAGGTTTGCAATTTATGCATTTATGTTTTATAGTTTACAGATTTAGATAGAAGTGCACATTTAAACACATGCATTTGCAACACAATTAGAGCTATAACTGAAATATGAACCGCTAAACAAATACAAGAATAAGTGTAAGTGTATTCCAGCATATAATGGTAGAAGACAAAGCCAGTTTATGGGATATTCTGTTGTTTGCAGAGGATTTTAAAATCATTTTTTGGCCTGTAGGCTTTATTAGACAGGAGAGGAAAGTGTGAAATGGGGATGAGAGAGAAGGGAGGATATTTAACCTGGCTCACTCCAGATTGAGTTGCGTGTCACTCTGAATCGAGTTCTTCACATGAATCAATCTAGAAAGTCTCACTGAAAGCCGGCGGAATGTAAAAAAAAAAAAAAAAAACTTCACTCTGATTGGGTCACAACGGAAGCAGAAAAATCTTTGTTGAATCCAGTGTTCAGAAAAGCACAGTCCTCTTTCTCATCCACCAATGTAAAAAGAGCCATTATGTGCATGTTTTTGAAAAAGAAAATAGTCCGTATTTCTCCTAAAAATGATCCAGTCCTGTCCATGTGATTGGCCCGTTAAACCACTGGTGCAGACTGCAAACAAATCAGCTGGAGCCTAACAAGATGGACTCAAGAGTTCGTGAACTCACGAGAATTCATCTTGGCAAAGTTAGACGATATTATATTAAGTAAAAATGGCAGTGTTTGGTATTGTGGCTTTTCAAATTGCAATTTTGATTTGACTGAGCTATATCTTGCAGCCCTAATTACCGAGAGCCGTGTGTGTAATTAACCATCAATGTCTTAAAATGCCAAATTAATGATAGATGTAGAAAACTAACTTTCGTTAAGGTGAAAGAGGAGAGTGCACTGACCAGCAAAGCAAAGACAGATAGAATCACAGGTAGTTTGTTGTGTTTCCCGGGACAGTCATAATGTTACGAGCTTCATAGAGTTCACAGAGAGGGCAGGTGTGCACAAGAGCCTTGTACTTCAGCTCCAAAATGATCAGACCTTATTCATTATAGCTGCTCCCTCTCGCCAAGAACATGCCTCACAACGCATTAGAATCCCAAAAGAACACATACTCCACAGCACAGTGTTCCAGGGGAAATAAAACCATACTAACTCTTCATTCATCTTAGCACAATGCCTCCCAATGTTCCACCAGTGAAAACAAGGCACTGATGATCCATCAGCAGCTAATGTCCTAATGCAGGGAGCCTGGCAGTTAAGGTGAGAGCTGGGACACACAGGGCTTTGGTGGACGGCAGAGCTGAATCTATTATTGAGAGAAGCATCAAACTATTTGGTCTTTTGCTCAATCTGGGTCAAATTTAGTAAAAATCATGGTTCTTTAGCAATCTATATAACTGACTAATAATAACTAATTGCTTAATCAAAAGAACGCTTGCTAGATTAATCAATTCACAAATAATTGTTAGTTGCAGCCCTATTGGACAAAGCCTAATGCATAATGAATGATACAACATTCCCTTTACCACTTTATCTAGGCCTAAATGTATTTATTAAACTTTATTTTACAAAGTAAAAACCCACTGAGATCAAGACCTCTTTTTCAAGGGTGACCTGGGGACAAGTGAAGATGTAGCAGCACATACATCATAAACACATTTACACATTTAAAAGAGACATTTCAGAAAGATTATAATATGTAAATATTAACTCAAATATCAGTTTGACAGTTTAAAACCAAATTCATTCTGATTACAAACATAAGATACTGTAATACGCAGCCGAGGAATGTCTTTGTAATGTGTCATTAAACTGAATGCGTCATTAATCCCTTTGTATACTTTGTCACAATGTTACTTTCTCCAGAAACATTAACACGTGTGAAGCATTTCTACTACACATTCCAGTCATAGTTACCTTCAAATACTTCTGGGGCCATCCACGCTGCACTGCCTTTGTTGTTAGTCATGTGGGTCTGAATATCACAGGCTGTTCCAAAGTCACAAATCTTGAGCACTGTGCCGCCGGCAACCAGGAGGAGGCTGAAACAAGAGAATTATCAAACACTCCAGTCTCATAGATTAAGTGTGTTCACAGCAAAGTGTTCAAAATGATCTACTCTAAACTGCTGGTACTATACAATCCGTATCATAAGAATTTAAATAACAATTTCAGGAAACGGTCAGTGGTTTCAGTGAGGGCTTTAAAACTTGCAGTGTGTTTTGTTATTAAAAATGATGTATGTAGATAGTGGGGCCAAACTGCTATTGTTAAAGCATTAGAAGATTTGAGGGACACGTACTTGGGTGGTTTGAGGTCCCGGTGAATCAGTGCCTTTGGTTTCATGCCGTGCAGGTAGGCCACTCCCTGGGCACACTGTAAACACCAGCTCATGGCGTGAGACGCGGTGTAGAAAGGGAGGGGCTCGGCGCCGTGCAACACTGTGGACCAAACAACACAACAAAATGAAGCAGGTTCAGAAACAGGCAAACACAGCAGCAGTATAGACCTTTTCCTGCCTTGAGTAGCTTGTATAGACTTATATAATGGGCTCATGCATACAATGTACATTTGTCACACCAGCAGCACATTTATTGAGGTGAGTGGGTTAAACGTGCTTTAAACGTGCTTCTACATACCCTTTTCTTACTCATCACACATCGTTATTAGCTCATAAATCACTGAACATGTACTGCTTTTTAGTTTATTTGCAATTATGGCGATTATTTTAACTTGAAAATAGTCTGGTAGGCCAGGCTACTAATCTGCCAGCGTCCAGTGGCCTACAATCTAAGGTGAAGTAAAACATTTTTAACTATTTGATCTAGATAGTGCATTATTTTCACACCATCCTATCCTATATACTATCATATTTAAAAAAAAAACTGAGGAAACCGCTGTTGTTGTTTTTGGGCTAAACAAAAATAATTAGATTTGATTAATTCCATGTTTCACCACTTTTTTATTATGATAGAACACAGCCTGGAGCTCTACATCAGAGAAGACGGACGTACCATTGTACAGCGATCCGCCTTCAGCATATTCCATAACGAGGCAGACCTGAAAACACAAAAACACAACACGTTTCATCCTGAAGCATCATTTACACTTACACACACACACAGATTCAAAAAGACTTACAGGACTATTGCATGAGCCGTACAGCTTCACGATGTTGGGGTGGTTTACACGGGACAGTTGTCGAAGCTGAGGGACGGGTAAACAAACATTACCAGTCTGTTCAAACTGTTCAATTCAAGAAAAGCAATGACCAGACACTTTTACCTCAACCACGAATGCTTTACGCTCAGATTCACTCTCGATTGTTTTAATAGCCACATCATTGCCTTTCCATTTGGCTTTACAGACGACCCCGAAAGCCCCCCTGCCCACCACCTAAAAGTGTCCAAACACAGGGTTAACAACACTTTAGGACAAGCCATGTTCAATAGATCATATTATTGGGAAAACACACACCTCTTCCACCTCAATGTCTTCATAGTTTATTTCCTCAAAAGGATATCCAGGTGGCGTTTCTAACATCTCGGTAGAAGGTAGAGACATTCGATATTCAGCTCGTGAAGTCACTTACTGAGGACAAGAGATGTAAAAAAAACATGAGTGTTCAGGAATGTGCAGTGTGCAACTTCACGACAACGACTGTGACTCTAAAAATAATGTCACTTATGCTTTTTCATAGAGATGCATCAACTTTAACAGTTCTGAAGCACTGTCATGCTGAAAAAAACATTTAAAATAGATCTAAAAAGGAGTGGGCGAACGCCAGGACAGCTAACTAACTAGCACAGCTTATCGGTACTTGTAATACCATTTGCACAAGTGGGATTTATAATCGATCAGACTACAAAACACACTTAGAATATAATGTCCCGCTCTGTCTATTCGTTGTTTAACGTGCCCCGTTTTTGTAGACAACGCACAATATTCCAATGTTTTGAACTCACAGTAAGTTTGGGGGCTGTTGTTAGCCGACTGGCCTGGATGCTAACGGAGCTTTAGCTGGAATTAGCCATTAGCTCGAATCCAGCCCGTCGCAATTTGTGAGCCGCTTCTTCTCTCTGGACATGAGGAGATCTTCCACGGGTCATGTGCGGGGAATTAAAGGCTCGTGTCCGGTGCTAAAAACGATACTTGTAGATCCATATGACAGCCGCGCGTAACTTTTCCATAACTCATCTGACAAGCCTGAGTGTATTTTTGATTTTTGAGCTTCGCAGGAGGTTTTCTCTTCCGGATGTGTGCGCTGCGCTATTACGTCCCTGCGATCCACGCCCGCTCCACGCTCCACGGAGAGGCTGAAGGTAAAATAACATCTCTTTATAACTATTTATTGGTTTAAGATTAAGTAAGAAACAAGCAGTCAGCAAACGAAAGTAAAAACTATTCCAGATATTTATCTACCTATTTTTTTATTTGTTGAGCAAACTTTATTTCCCTTTTACAAAATAATACATTTATATTACTGCTATGGGCATGGGAACTTTTCTTTGGTCATTTTGTAATATTTAAATGACAGAGATCAAGCGTGAAGAGTGACGTTCACCAAACTGTCAGAACCTTCAGTGCAGCACATACATGTCACTATAGTGTCCATGTGCAATACTGACATAACCATGTGCAATACTGTCATATTCATGTGCAATACTGTCATATTCATGTGCAATACTGTCATATTCATGTGCAATACTTTGACATAATGTCAATCATCTTGGTGCAATATTCTCTGTCCATATAACAGCTGTAAATAAGAGTATTACTAATGTTATTATTATTTTTTACTTTTTATTAAGAGTGTAAGAGGTTTTTTTTTAATTAGAGTTTTATAAGATCTTTTCTATTAAGAGTGTTTCAAAGTTTTTTTTTTAATAAGTTATCTGTTCTTTACTATTTACTTCTGTACCTACTATGTCTTGCAACATTGTAATTTTCCCATTGCGGAACAAATAAAGGCTTACTTATCTTATCTGATCTTATGTGTTGCAATCGAATCAAAAGCAATTTCAATGGTTTTGCAAACAAAATCTCCTCTTAAAATGTGTAAAGCTTTAGAACCCTACAAAAAGGAAATGCCCTGGATATTTGTATTAGTTCAAATGTTCAATCTTATCTCAAATGTTAATGCTCCTGGACAAGTTTAAAAAGTGTACTTTACCATGCCAGAAAAATTGCAATTAGATATTTTGCAAAAATGTTTCAGCCCTAAGACAGACATTGATCTATTTTAAAAAGAGAAGAGGACAAAGCGTAAGTCCTGCATTCTTATTACATGTACAACTGAGTGTAAAAATGTGCTTCCCATATGAACCACCGGATGATCACAATAATGAGCATTAACTCATTTGTGATATTGGACAGGGGCTGGTTATTACAGCGGCCGTCCATCCGCTCTAGCAGCCTCCTCCGAGTAGATTGTATTGATGGTGAGGGAGGTTCGTGCCTCACACATGGTACATAGATTAGCCTTTATTGTCCTGGAGGGAAATTTGCCTCTGCATTTGACCCAGGGGCAGTGGTCGCAGCAGAGCAGTGCCCGGGGAGCCTTCTCCAGATTTTGATTTAGCTGGAGGATTTTGACCTATTGTGTATTTTGAGTTGATGAGGGAAACCAGAATCCCCTGGAGTCAAACCCACAACCTTCACACAACACTGTTCAATGCCCCTTCTAATTACGCTCATGGGTGCCTCCAGCTTTGTGACCCAGAATGACCCTGATTTGATGAATATTGGAACTTTGTTTTTGTTGAGCATTATTTGAACTACTTTTATTGGTACAATGGCAAGCCAGGAGGTGCAGCCACACTAGTTATTTATATTATGCTTTGTCACCAATATAAAATAACCATCAACACACTATCCTACTACTGTACTGAGTAAAAAAAATAAATATATATACATTTACATAATGCTTTACAATACTTACAATGAATACAAGATGGAGCAGTGTTTTTGGGGGCTGAATATTTATTGCTTGTTCCTTTTCTTTGCACAAGTGGGTACATTTTTGTAATTATTTTGTAGCAGGTCGAATAAATAACTTCTAGTAAGTATAGATACTAACTAACTATTATGTGTTTAAATCCAGCTTTTTATTTACTGCGGCTCATCTTCTTTTTCTTTTTTTTAAAACACAATTTTGACTGTTTATTTAGAAAAGCGTTTACTGGTGTTATCCTGCCTTAGGGCTGTTGTGTCAGTGTCAGTGACATAAAGAAGTTCAAATATCAATTATCGTGATATTTTTGTAGAAATAACTTCAAAATGTGCAGGCCAGACATTCAGATTGTCTGGCCTGCACGGTACGCCGACGGTAAATCTAAAATTCCTTTCTTTGATAATTTGACTCGGGTAAACAGGCAGATTTTCATGTCTACTGGTCCTTTGAAGCTCATGTATCCCAGCAGCTGGACAGTAATGTCACGTACACAGTGTTACACAATTTGATTGTTTATTTTCTCTTTTCCTTATGCTAGATTCACTTTCTGATGCAACCATCCATCTTAACATGATTACACATTTCTGCACCAAAGGCAGGCACAAACACACAACAGTGGTTGATGTAATTATGTTTAGCCCACAACAAGTCACATTGCCCAACTGTCTTCAAGCAGGAAACGTTAACACTAATACTCGGCACATTCTGATTTTACATATATGCGTGTAACTCTTTTCTCATACTGTTACTTCCACAGCAGATCTTGTTATGCACAGTCCTGTCCACAAGGTGCTGCTGTTGCACTGCTCACAGACTGTATTAGCAGACAGTAATCAGACTTTCCCTCCTGCTTACACAAGGCTAGTGCTTCATCTGTTTGTGTACCACTGCCCAGGAATTTCTCACAATTACAACACATTCATTTATTCTCTTCTGTCGGCATCAGCACTCTCCTGCTCTGCAAATAATCGGCTTCCTGCGCTCGCTGCTATGATTGATTAGGGCTCGGCTGTGCAGCTGATCAACATTTGTCTTGTGTTTATGGCTTTTAGGCGCTGCAGGTTGGCGTTATGGATATCTCTGTCCCCAATAAGACTTACATTGTTTAATTAGAGTATGGAGAAAAAGAGAGCAACTGTTTGCTAATATAAATTCACCAAAATCACCCCGCAACCCACAGCAAATAAACAGCCCAGACTCAAGGGACTACACATAGTCATTTTGCAAATTCACTTTTACTTTTCTAAATGCTGCATTCACTTACACTGGATTTATTTGACACATAGAATACATCATTGGAGTAATTCCCTCGGGCTAATTACTATTAGTGTGAGCGAGTGTTTTAGCTGAGTGCACACGGGTGAATGCCCATGAGGAGCCCCAGCACGAGTCTGAAAGAGCTGCAAGTGTCTGATGCTAAGCGGCTCCTGTGGTGGTGCTTGTGACGTCTGCTCCAGGCACAGGGAGGAGAGGAGCAGAAGTCAAGGGCTAGTTTGTGGGTTATGTTCGCTCCCTAAACACCCAGGAACTGTATACTTAAGAGTCTTTCTCATTGTGGTAACTAGGGCTGTACTCAAACATATTGATATGGCAATGTATCGTGACAGGGCATGAGTATTGTGATACTTTTAACTTAACTTAATTAATTTATTATAAACAGCTATAAACTGCTGCCTAGAGCATTAAGACGGTGAATAAATCTGTGAAATTAGTACCGGTCATGAAACAATTGTACAATTGAAATTGTTTGTTTTAGAGATATGAACAGTTAGAATATTGAGTAAATTGTCTATAATTAAAAGTAATGTAAAAAGCTGTAAAAAGAGCTAATTAAATTTAAAAAGACAACAGAAGTTTTTAGTCTAATCTTCCAAAGTAACATAAGGTGATTTCTCTGCACTCTTTTGGTTGATTTGACGTTCCCTTCTGTGTAATACTTGTCATCCTCCCTCCCCATATAATGAAAAAATGAATGCATACATTAAAAACATAAAAAAAAAAAGAAAAAGCTCTATTATCTTTGCTGTTGATACTCCTGACTATGAACCTATTAGCTTATGGCAGGGGTGTCCAAACTATGGCCGGGGGGCCTAATGCGGCTCTCAGACCAATTTTTTTGGCCCTCAGGCTTCCTGCTAAATTAGCCCAAACAACAAAAAATAGTAGGAAAAAATTCTGCTATTATAACCTAAATAACACACATTTTGATATGTACAGACCGAATATTAATGTTCCGTGCCTTATTAAAGGTGTGGAGGCTTATCAAAATGACATCAAATGCAACATTTCCAATGATTCATTTCATTGTCATATCATCTGTGGCCCTCCGCGCTGTATACGTTTCAAAATGCGGCCCTCAGTGAAAAAGGTCTGTGGAAGGGTCACCAGTTGCTGCACCGTGTCACTCACATGTCTTGACCTCAGCCGTATTCAAGGATAAGTCAAATACAGAGGACACGTTGTACTGGGTTGATCAAGTCTATACTATTAACTTCGCTTCTGGATTCTTGCTAACTCTTTAGGGATTAAACGTTTCAGGAACGCTTGTCTGACTGCATGACGTTCCCTGGATTAGGAGTTGTATGTCTGTAGTGCCAGAGCATCACTTCAACTGTCTCTACTCATCCTTCTTCCTCTCATCCGCACTGACCTTTTCCCCACCCAATAAAGCTTCCTTCTGGGTGACTTTTGCTGCTCTGTTATGGCCATAACAACTGCCCCATGCCTCATTTTGACAGATTTGTGAGACTTATATTTGATGAGGAAAAAATATTGCCCTCCCATGAACAGCCTTTTCATTACCTTCCAGTAGCAAATATACTTTTATTAAAAAAGTTAAAGGACCTGAGGCTCTTTTCTGCTGACTTAAGCGTTTGGCTGTGGGGCAATAAATCAGGTTTATAAATTTAGGGCATGTGGCATTTTAATTTCAAATCATATGAAATGCATTCAATCATGATGGTGAAGAAAAATATGACAATTAACATTAAGTTATTGCAACCCAAGGTCATTCAAAAGTCTTCTGGGAGAGCTGGAACAGAACCTGTCTGGGCAGAATGTTTTTTTCTGTTCTTATTTTTTGTAGTGAAAACAAACTATATTCTACCAGTACAATGTTCCATGTTCCTGAAAAAAAAAAATACATTACTTTATCAATTCAGAATCAGAAAAGGTTTATTGCCATTGTCAGTTAACAGAATTCACAAACATAGGAACTTGTCTTGGTGATTCGGTGCAACATAAAACAATTAACAATGATAAAACAACCTATAAGTCAAAAAGACTTGCTGTAGGATAAAAAGATAAGCTTACTATGTACACAGATCAATACTAAACACTATGATTCTTATCAAATAAATGATTGGACAAACATAGATCATTACTGAACCAATGGTGAGTTGTTTTCCACTTCTATGTTATCAAATCAATTTATTTTTGTAAGGCCCAAAATCACAACAACAGTTGCCTCTGAGGGCCACAGGGAGAAATGAATCAACAATGTCTGTGGTGGCGAGGGAGTCAGACAATGTCTGTGGTGGCGAGGGAGTCAGACAATGTCTGTGGTGGCGAGGGAGTCAGACAATGTCTGTGGTGGCGAGGGACGATGTCCCAGGGTCCTCTGTCCTTAGACTCTCCTTCTCGGCCAGGAAAAACTACAAAAAAAACCTCTTTGGGAAAAAAGCGTAGAAACCTGGAGGAGTTCCAGTGAAGGAGCGATCCGACTCTCACAGACGGACAGACGGACACGAGGGAGACTGGAGCTGGACCCACTCTTCAGGCAGATGAGGGACCGACTGAGGCGAACTGGACCCACTCTTCAGGCAGATGAGGGACCGACTGAGGCGAACTGGACCCACTCTTCAGGCAGATGAGGGACCGACTGAGGCGAACTGGACCCACTCTTCAGGCAGATGAGGGACCGACTGAGGCGAACTGGACCCACTCTTCAGGCAGATGAGGGACCGACTGAGGCGAACTGGACCCACTCTTCAGGCAGATGAGGGACCGTCGGAGGCGAGCTGGACCCACTCTTCAGGCAGATGAGGGACCGTCTGAGGCAAACTGGACCCACTCTTCAGGCAGATGAGGGACCGACTGAGGCGAACTGGACCCACTCTTCAGGCAGATGAGGGACCGACTGAGGCGAACTGGACCCACTCTTCAGGCAGATGAGGGACCGACTGAGGCGAACTGGACCCACTCTTCAGGCAGATGAGGGACCGACTGAGGCGAACTGGACCCACTCTTCAGGCAGATGAGGGACCGACTGAGGCGAACTGGACCCACTCTTCAGGCAGATGAGGGACCGTCTGAGGCGAACTGGACCCACTCTTCAGGCAGATGAGGGACCGTCGGGGGCGAGCTGGACCCACTCTTCAGGCAGATGAGGGACCGTCGGAGGCGAGCTGGACCCACTCCTCAGGCAGATGAGGGACCGTCGGGGGCGAGCTGGACCCACTCTTCAGGCAGATGAGGGACCGTCGGAGGCGAGCTGGACCCACTCCTCAGGCAGATGAGGGACCGTCGGGGGCGAGCTGGACCCACTCCTCAGGCAGATGAGGGACCGTCTGAGGCAAACTGGACCCACTCTTCAGGCAGATGAGGGACCGACTGAGGCGAACTGGACCCACTCTTCAGGCAGATGAGGGACCGACTGAGGCGAACTGGACCCACTCTTCAGGCAGATGAGGGACCGACTGAGGCGAACTGGACCCACTCTTCAGGCAGATGAGGGACCGACTGAGGCGAACTGGACCCACTCTTCAGGCAGATGAGGGACCGACTGAGGCGAACTGGACCCACTCTTCAGGCAGATGAGGGACCGTCTGAGGCGAACTGGACCCACTCTTCAGGCAGATGAGGGACCGTCGGGGGCGAGCTGGACCCACTCTTCAGGCAGATGAGGGACCGTCGGAGGCGAGCTGGACCCACTCCTCAGGCAGATGAGGGACCGTCGGGGGCGAGCTGGACCCACTCTTCAGGCAGATGAGGGACCGTCGGAGGCGAGCTGGACCCACTCCTCAGGCAGATGAGGGACCGTCGGGGGCGAGCTGGACCCACTCCTCAGGCAGATGAGGGACCGTCCACACAGGGCAGGGACCACTTCACCAGGGGAGGGGCATCTGGGTCCACAGGTCCTCAGGAGTGAAAGAAAGAAAAAGAAGGCGGTGAACAGTTTGCAAGTGGAATCAAAAAATAAATATTGTTTGATAGCATAAGTAGTCAGAAGAAGAAGAGGATAGTGCTCAAGCTGTCATACTTCCCCCAGCATAATTACTCCTAGGGCAGCGTAGCTAAAGCTGTGGGTTTATGTTTCTGTTCCTAACTACTCTGACCATAAGCGATTTCGAAGAGGAACGTTTTAAGCCTGGACTTAAATGAAGAGACTGTGTCAGCATATTTAACATGGGTCGGGAGCTGATTCCATAACACAGGAGCTTGGTAGCTAAACGCTCTACCTCCTACAGTACTTTTAGAGACTCTTGGGACCACCAGAAGGCCGGCATTCTGAGAGCGAAGAGCTCTGTTTGGATGATATGGTTCTATAGCATCTTTGAGGTAGGATGGGGCCATGTCATTTATGGCTTTGTAGGTCAAGAGTAGAATTTAAAATTTGATTCTAAACTCGACAGGAGCCAGTGAAGAGACTTCAGCACTGGCGTAATGTGCTCTCTTCTTTTTGTTCCTGTTAGTAATCTTGCTGCTGCATTTTGAACCAGTTGAAAGCTTTTTATGGAGCTTTTAGGACACGCTGCAAGCAGGGAGTTACAGTAGTCTAATCTAGTCGTTACAAATGCATGGATACGTTTTTCGGCATCACTTTTAGGCAGGATTCTTCTGATTTTGGCTATGTTGCGCAAATGGAAATAGGCTGTTTTACAAGCTTGGTTTATATGAGCTTTAAATGAGAGCTCCTGGTCAAATAAGACTCCAAGGTTTCTTACAGTAGAACTGGAGGCTACACTGACATTGTCCAGTGTGACTATCTGCTCAGATAGACCATCTCGTAGATGCTTAGGGCCAAGCACAATGACCTCGGTTTTATCAGGGTTAAGAAGCAGGTAGTTTAGTGTCATCCAGGTTTTTATCTCCTTCACACAAGTACTAAGTCTGTCCACTTGATCGCTCTGATCAGGTTTGATCAGGTTTGATAAATATAGCTGAGTGTCGTCTGCATAGCAGTGGAAGTTAATGCCATGCTTTCTGATAATGTTGCCTAAGGGCAGCATATAAAGAGTAAACAGAATTGGACCGAGTACCGAACCCTGTGGCACACCGTAAATTACTTTAGAGCTTGGTGAGGAGCTCTGGTTTACATTAACAAATTGGTACCTATCAGATAGATAGGATTTAAACCAGCTGAGGGCTGTTCCTCCAACACCTACATTGTGATTTTGGGCCTTACAAAAATAAATTGATTTGATTTGATTTGACATCACATTCTAACCTCTGCAGTAGAATGTAGAGCATATTCTCTGAGGAGCAACTCAGATTCTGTGATGTGGTTTGACCTTTAAAGAAATAAATCTCCGCACTTTCATCTCTCAGAGTGTGATAAACGGATTGGAAAAGACATTAGCTACAAGTACCTCGCTTAATGTCAGAGAATTAAGGGGGATTTGGCTGTTTCTTTTTTGTTTTGTTGCGATCAAGATGGCAGCGAGAGACATTTCTTCAAGTTGGACAGCCTCAGCTGGAGCAGCTATCGCTAACCCACTGCACAGCCACCGCCTCAAGGCTCATCTTCTTCTGTTCTTTTCTTTTATCCACTCGCCATGTCCAAGTGTACTTTCTTGCAAACGTGGGATGTTTAAGTTTATCCGCCCACCTGCTGCGCTAACACTCGGCGCGCACCTCGCCCCACTGAAGGCGCTTGTCTTTGCCAGTATTCGACCAAAGAAGTTTTTTTTTTTTTTTTTAACACGTTCTCATCTGTGGTGGTGAACAGCGTGTTTGAAACCTCGAGTCACAATCTGGAAATAGAAACAGATACACCCCGACAAGCATCGCTCATTCTGTATTTGTGTGCGAGTGCCAAGAGCGGACTTGGCACGGAACATGAAGCGTGAAGGAAAAAGGAAAAATTATTCACAGCTAAAACTTTATTAGAGGTATGCATTTATAGTTGTTGCATTCATGAGATTTGAGAGTGCAATCCAGTTTAGACAATTAGAGAAGAATAACTTGTGGGTTTTAGGATTTCTTTCTTTTTTTCAATTTAAGATTTTTTTGGGCCCGTAGGCTTTTTATTAGACAGGAGAGGAAAGTGTGAAATGTGGGATGAGAGAGAAGGGAGGACATACAGTAAATGTCAGAGTCGGAATTTGAACTCACAACACTGCGGCTGGCTGCATAAGGAGCCTGGCATATGTGTTCTGTGTCTTAACCTCTCAGCCACTGGGCAGCAGGTTTTATGATTTCTCTGATTGGTTTATTTGTTCTTTTTGGTTCAAACTAGAAATTCTAACTTAGAAATACCAGACTTACTTTCTCAACTATGGCCTGGAATTGAATAAAGTAAAAGATTGTCAACATACTGAAGAGGATTATACAGTGAGGAAAATAAGTACCGGTATTTGAACACACATTTTCATTGTAGGAGCATTTTCACTGTGAGAGACAGAATAAATAAAAAATAAATACATCCGGAAATCACATTGTTTGATTTAAAATATGGTTTAAAATAATGCCTTGCACAGAAGGTTCCCCTGCTTAAGCACATGTCCAGGCCCATCTGAAGTTTGTCAATGACCGTCTGGATGATCCAAAGGGGTTATGAGAGAAAATCATGTGGTCAGATGAGATCAAAATGGAACTTTTTATAAACTCCACTCGCCGTGTTTGGAGGCAGAAGCAGGATGGGACTCATCCTGCTTCTGCCTCCAAACACGGCTAAGAACACCATCCTCACTTTGATCTTAGTAGAGAAGATCTGTGTGGAGGAGTGGGCCTAAAGCCCTGCTGCAGTGTGTGCAAACCTGATCAAGAACTACAGGAAACCTTTGACCTCTGTAATCTTAAACAATCTGTACTAAATATTAACACTGGTTTTCTCAGGTGTTCAAATACTATTTGCAGCAATGATATACAAATACATTATTTAAAAATTATACTATGTGATTTCCAGATTTTTTAATTCTATTTCTCACAGTGGAAATGCACCTACGATAAAAAGGTCACTCCCCTCCCCAATTTCTGAGTGGGTGAACTTGCAAAATCGCAGGGTGTTCAAATACTTATTTTCCTCACTATATGTACGATCTCTCCTTCACTGTGGTTCTCCTCAAGCTTTCTTTTTTTTCAACCCCAACTGGGGTTTTCCTTGCTGAGAAGGAGGGTCTAAGGACAGGGGACGCTTGGGGACAGTTCTCCAGTTCTCTTTGTTTAATTCCTGTGTACCTTGGTTAATCTACTTCTCTATTATTGACCAATGGCTGTTTAAATGGTTGATTTTCTATCTTTCTGCTCATAGAATCAGCTATTTAGTTCAGCCTCACGAGGCAACTAAATTGTAATGAAATCCTTCTTTAAGTACTTTTGAGCCATATCTTTGTTTAAGCAACTTAATAAATACTTTGGAGACGAAAGGCCCACAAAACCGCAGGTGTTTTTGACTGCCAAACGATCGACACAAACCACTGGCATAAACTCTTAAATGCATATTTTTGGATGTAACTTGTGCGTTTTCTGAGGCACGAGTGGAGCAGCTGCGACTCGAGGACAGAAACACAAACACCCGGCTCTCCTCTGAACCGCTCGATCAACAAAATGATGGAGTATTTGGACAGGAATAGGAGCGAAAGAGGGCACGACGCATGCAGCGCTTTCGGAGCAGAAGGAGCAGATGCCATCGAGCTGAATGGCACTGAGCGGCGGGAGATCCTCGTGCCTGATTACACTTCCTGCTTCTCCAGATGAAGTGCTGTGATTGGATGAGACAGTGCTCCCCCTGAGAGCCAACGTCAAACTTGAGCCTGTGTCTGGAGACAAACAGCTGTAAAAATGGGCAACTGTAGTTTTGTAGCGACCCGCCATCCCAGCCTCTCAATCTTTTCTCTTCACCACCATCCAGGGTTTGATATTCATCCTTGACTGTGAATTTATGTGCCATGTTGGTTAAGTGGGATCTTTCCACACTACAAATCCTGTAACTCCACAGTTTGATTTCCGGGCCAAGTGGGAGCCTTTTGTTTGCAATTTGCTTGTTCTCCCTATGTCTGGATGGCGATTTTCTAGCAGGCTTTCCCAGTGGCACTGACAGATCCCAAACAAACAAACTCCAATAAATAAACTATGGATTTCGACGGTGGCTGTCTATGTTAGTCTCTGTTTTATAGCACACATGCTGATGAATGAAAACTAAAAAAACAAACAGCATGTATGCACGGTTTGTTCAATACAAAAAGTCTTGTAGCTCAGTGTCAGACAGTTTCATTGCTAAGCTGTGGTTGTTGGATCGTGCATAGATTCCATTGACAACCACTTGCTTATCTGCTTCACACAGACGCAGCAGAAGACCAGGCGCTGTCTTTGTGAAGGCGTGATGAAGCTATCTGGGTTCTTCTGGAGGTAAAGAACACCCGCTGGCTCTGTTACACGCTAACTGCTCATTTCACTTCACTTTGTTATAGGACGACTTCAGTGGTGCTGATTGCAGAAGAAGACAGTGTGTGGAATTGAGTTTAAAAGTTCTACAGTTTCAGAAAAAAATAGAATTGTGTTTTTGAGTAGGCCTATGTCACTTGAGAAAAATGATTTAAATTAAACCTTCTACAATAATTTAATGTGACATAATAACTGAATGATGTAGCAGTTATTGTAAGAAATGCTTTGATTAGGTTTGTCTGAATTTGTTTAACAAAAAAAGTCAGTTTGACTAGTTTGTCATTTTCTATTTTTTACACAACATGAACCGATTTTTAGGACTACCCAGTACAAAGGATTTAATTTTAGGAGACACAGATTCCACACAGCCCTTCAGAACATGCACTCAGTAACTGTACAGAAATGTGCACATGTATGTGGAGGGCGAATTCAAATGTCTGCTCCAGGCGCCGTCACTCAGAGCCTTAATGTGTGTACATGTATTCTATACATGTACTTGACCCGCATGCCCTTGATCCGCAGTCCCTTGATCCGCATGCCCTTGACCCGCATGCCCTTGACCCGCATGCCCTTGACCCGCATGCCCTTGACCCGCATGCCCTTGACCCGCAGTCCCTTGATCCGCATGCCCTTGACCCGCATGCCCTTGACCCGCATGCCCTTGACCCGCAGTCCCTTGATCCGCAGTCCCTTGATCCGCATGCCCTTGACCCGCATGCCCTTGACCCGCATGCCCTTGACCCGCATGCCCTTGACCCGCATGCACTTGACCCGCATGCCCTTGACCCGCAGTCCCTTGATCCGCATGCACTTGACCCGCATGCCCTTGACCCGCAGTCCCTTGATCTGCAGTCCCTTGATCCGCATGCCCTTGACCCGCATGCCCTTGACCCGCATGCCCTTGACCCGCATGCCCTTGACCCGCATGCCCTTGACCCGCATGCACTTGACCCGCATGCCCTTGATCCGCATGCCCTTGACCCGCATGCACTTGACCCGCATTCCCTTGACCCGCATTCCCTTGACCCGCAGTCCCTTGATCCGCAGTCCCTTGACCCGCATGCCCTTGACCCGCATTCCCTTGACCCGCAGTCCCTTGATCCGCATGCCCTTGATCCGCATGCCCTTGACCCGCATGCACTTGACCCGCATTCCCTTGACCCGCAGTCCCTTGATCCGCATGCCCTTGATCCGCATGCCCTTGACCCGCATGCACTTGACCCGCATTCCCTTGACCCGCATTCCCTTGACCCGCAGTTCCTTGATCCGCAGTCCCTTGACCCGCATGCCCTTGACCCGCATGCCCTTGACCCGCATGCCCTTGACCCGCATGCACTTGATCCGCATGCCCTTGACCCGCATGCCCTTGACCCGCATGCCCTTGACCCGCATGCCCTTGACCCGCATTCCCTTGACCCGCATTCCCTTGATCCGCATGCCCTTGACCCGCATGCCCTTGACCCGCATGCACTTGACCCGCATTCCCTTGACCCGCATGCCCTTGACCCGCATGCACTTGACCCGCATTCCCTTGACCCGCACCGCAGTCCCTTGATCCGCAGTCCCTTGACCCGCATGCCCTTGACCTGCTTTCCCTTTACCCGCATTCCCTTGACCCGTATGCCCTTGACCCGCATGCCCTTGACCCGCATGCACTTGACCCGCATTCCCTTGACCCGCAGTCCCTTGACCCGCAGTCCCTTGACCTGCATGCACTTGACCCGCATTCCGTTGACCCGCATTCCGTTGACCCGCAGTCCCTTGACCCGCATTCCCTTGACCCTTGACCCGCAGTCCCTTGATCCCTTGACCCGCATTCCCTTGACCCGCATTCCCTATCACCCAAATCCACTGCTGTTTCTCAGAGCTACAATTGTGGCGAGAACAAACATCACACATGACCAAACAATAGTCATTTCATGAATTGACTTTCATCAGCTTTACAAAATCATAATTTATGCTTGATTACTGTGACATAAACAGCCAAATATAAAAAGAAACAAAAAACACTTTTTAGAGTAGGCTGAATCGAAATACTCGTTTTGTTTTTGAAATGCTTACAAACATTATTTTATGGCTATGATGATATTATTAACTGATTCATTTTGACATCTTACTAATTATATGATCATGGTCAGTATAGTTTTTTTTATAGATTTCAGCTTGTTTTTCATCGAGGTAACCTATTCCTGGCCTTCCCGGTGCCACACGGACATGTGTGCGTGCGTGTAAACTGAACTTGTACTGACATCCTGCTGTGGACGTGCTCTGAAAGCCCTCCTGAAACGGGCCCCTGTATTATACTTGTGTACAAGCAGATAAGGACTCCAGCTCTGCCTCGCTGCTGCGGCATACTAACAGTCTCTCCTGGTTTTCCCTCGGGGCTGCACACTGTCACTCCTGGATATTTCTTCAGTGTAAGAGTGAAATGACTATTTTCTTATACAGTTTTCGAAGTCAGGGCGTAGAACGGTGCATGGGAGTCATTTTAGGTTCTGCAATGCCCTTGACCCGCATGCCCTTGACCCGCATGCCCTTGACCCGCATGCCCTTGACCCGCATGCACTTGACCCGCATGCCCTTGACCCGCAGTCCCTTGATCCGCATGCACTTGACCCGCATGCCCTTGACCCGCAGTCCCTTGATCCGCAGTCCCTTGATCCGCATGCCCTTGACCCGCATGCCCTTGACCCGCATGCCCTTGACCCGCATGCCCTTGACCCGCATGCACTTGACCCGCATGCCCTTGATCCGCATGCCCTTGACCCGCATGCACTTGACCCGCATTCCCTTGACCCGCATTCCCTTGACCCGCAGTCCCTTGATCCGCAGTCCCTTGACCCGCATGCCCTTGACCCGCATTCCCTTGACCCGCAGTCCCTTGATCCGCATGCCCTTGATCCGCATGCCCTTGATCCGCATGCCCTTGACCCGCATGCACTTGACCCGCATTCCCTTGACCCGCAGTCCCTTGATCCGCATGCCCTTGATCCGCATGCCCTTGACCCGCATGCACTTGACCCGCATTCCCTTGACCCGCATTCCCTTGACCCGCAGTTCCTTGATCCGCAGTCCCTTGACCCGCATGCCCTTGACCCGCATGCCCTTGACCCGCATGCCCTTGACCCGCATGCACTTGATCCGCATGCCCTTGACCCGCATGCCCTTGACCCGCATGCCCTTGACCCGCATGCCCTTGACCTGCATTCCCTTGATCCGCATGCCCTTGATCCGCATGCCCTTGACCCGCATGCACTTGACCCGCATTCCCTTGACCCGCATGCCCTTGACCCGCATGCACTTGACCCGCATTCCCTTGACCCGCACCGCAGTCCCTTGATCCGCAGTCCCTTGACCCGCATGCCCTTGACCTGCTTTCCCTTGACTCGCATTCCCTTGACCCGCATGCCCTTGACCCGCATGCCCTTGACCCGCATGCACTTGACCCGCATTCCCTTGACCCGCAGTCCCTTGACCCGCAGTCCCTTGGCCTGCATGCACTTGACCCGCATTCCGTTGACCCGCATTCCGTTGACCCGCAGTCCCTTGACCCGCATTCCCTTGACCCTTGACCCGCAGTCCCTTGATCCCTTGACCCGCATTCCCTTGACCCGCATTCCCTATCACCCAAATCCACTGCTGTTTCTCAGAGCTACAATTGTGGCGAGAACAAACATCACACATGACCAAACAATAGTCATTTCATGAATTGACTTTCATCAGCTTTACAAAATCATAATTTATGCTTGATTACTGTGACATAAACAGCCAAATATAAAAAGAAACAAAAAACACTTTTTAGAGTAGGCTGAATCGAAATACTCGTTTTGTTTTTGAAATGCTTACAAACATTATTTTATGGCTATGATGATATTATTAACTGATTCATTTTGACATCTTACTAATTATATGATCATGGTCAGTATAGTTTTTTTTATAGATTTCAGCTTGTTTTTCATCGAGGTAACCTATTCCTGGCCTTCCCGGTGCCACACGGACATGTGTGCGTGCGTGTAAACTGAACTTGTACTGACATCCTGCTGTGGACGTGCTCTGAAAGCCCTCCTGAAACGGGCCCCTGTATTATACTTGTGTACAAGCAGATAAGGACTCCAGCTCTGCCTCGCTGCTGCGGCATACTAACAGTCTCTCCTGGTTTTCCCTCGGGGCTGCACACTGTCACTCCTGGATATTTCTTCAGTGTAAGAGTGAAATGACTATTTTCTTATACAGTTTTCGAAGTCAGGGCGTAGAACGGTGCATGGGAGTCATTTTAGGTTCTGCAATGTGCCGTGTTTGCGAGTGCAATCAAGAGGCAGTGGTCAGAGAAACGACATATAGGTCAAATACATTTTAGACTTTCTAAGAAGCCACTTTTAGAATTTAAACACATTTTTTCATGGAGATGTTATTGTTTTGAATTCCACAGTGCATTCTCACTGTGAGTGGGTTGCCTCTCCACAGATCTGACCTGCAACATTGTCTGGGGGTGCAATCTGCTTATCTCCATTGATATGAGTTTAATAGGTTGCATTTTTTTAAGGAAATATATAAAAAAAAGAAATCCACACACATTGAATATTTTTACTTGGTACTGGAATATTAATCTCACGGCACAAAGTATTTTCAACAACAATCTAGTCTTTGGAGATGAATAATGACACCACTTTTGAACGTTAAACTTTGTGCAACTTTTTTGTTTCATATGAATAGGCCCAGTATCTAACAAATCTGCAATCTGACATACATACTGTACCACTATTCCATGCAACGCAATAATATCTGCATCGGGAAAAGTAGGTTTTCTCCGCCGGAAAAGTTACATAGTGCACCTTCAGTTAATTATCTCTGTTAGTACAACCTTTTGATAAATATTAGAAAAGAATACTTCAGTTAAATGTTCTATACAACTGATATTTAACAAAGGTAGATCAATCTGAAATGCAAAATATGTTGAGTGCAGCAAACATTGTTCTTTTGTTTTATAGATGTGGCTATGGCTGCAAAAACAGAAAAGAAAAGGAAAACAGCTGTTTAAAAGTGCACATTGTAATATATGTGGTGTTTGAGAGAAGACTGATAAACTAATACAAAAGAGCATGTATTTCAGAGCGCGTTTGCCATGCTTCAAATACAACAAGCCGCAGAGAACATTGAATTATCTAAATAGTTCTAGCTTTTGCAATTTGATAATTGCACCATTTCAGTTTGCGATTTGATTGCGATACATAGTGCAGCCCTTTGTGGCTTAATGAAATGTTATCAATCGCTGTGAGTAATTAGATATGCTTTTAGTTTAACCTTTGCAATTCAAATTCTCTGAATATCTTCCATTGGGACCTCTCCTTGTTTACTTAGCATAAGGTTTTAAAGATAAATAGCTAATTCTCATAGCTTTATGTTTGTTGCACTCTTTACAGTCTGTGGCTATGGCCGCGGTGGGACTGGTGTTGCCGTTGACAGCTGTTCATTATTAAGTGTTTGTGCAGATTAATGGCCGTCTGGAGAAACAGAGGCGCTGGGAAGATGGGGACTCGTGAAAAGAGGTGTAAAGCAGAGGAGGAATTTAATAAACATTTAAAGAGTCTCCAATGTATTTAAGTTGAGCATGTGGCCTAAATCTGGCAGAATGTAAATTTAAATGTTTGTCTGTCGGGACAACAGGAGCCTTCACCACATTTTCAGCACCAATTTTACAGTTTTACCGTCTTCTCAATTAATAAGGCCTTGATATTCAACCATTATTTTCTGTGAATTTTTAGTTTTGGGTCACATCCATCCTTGGTTGAATCGAAGAGTTAATTTGTGCTGGCAAGTGGTAAAGAAATCATGATATTGATAGTGTCTATTGTTGTATGTCAAATGTTCACTTTTATGAAATACGTACTGGATTTTGAATTTGAAAAACAAGTAATTAATTCAACATTTTAGCATTCCTCATGAAATCTCAGCATGCTCGCACTCACACAAGCTCACCAGACATATTCAAGTCTCAAAAGTAGTTTAGTGTCGCCAAGATAACTACAAAAGGGCTTGAATAATGACAAACATCGAAAACGACAGTATTACCAATGCAAAATGCCAAGTTTAATAACGCCAACACACACACCTAACCATTACTACAATTTTATTTGTATTCGTGTGGCCTTCGTGCAGGAAACTATTTCTCCTCCAAATAAAGTTCTGTGTGCATGTGTTTCCCAGTGTCAGTGCTGTCAAAACCCAGGTCCCCATGTGCCGGTAATAAAGACGTTACTTCCGCCGAGCCGCGCCGCCCGGAGAGTGGAGTTGTATTTTTGACTCCTGAGCGCGGTGACAGTCTGCACATGGCTGAGGGGATAATGAGGCCGTGCTCTTCCTCACTGCAGCTGGAGCAGACAGACCAGTTTACTGCTCCATCATGACCAGGGAGAGGGAGGATGAAAAAAGGGCCCTGGTGTATGTTCTCGCCAGGATTTAGCCATCTGCGTAAAAAACTTCATGTCATGGGTTATATTTTTTAGGTATACGCAAGTTTGTAAAGGAGAAATAGCAATGGTACAGCCCACTTACTTTATTAAACATCGTCCGTTTATCTCTTTAATCTTTCACAAGAATTGGTTCTGTCGATGCCCAAACTATTTAAATCTGGTCTCAGCTTTTTTAACATAACCGAGGTACATTTCTTCTGATTGTCTCATTCCTAAGAACCCTAAATGACCTCGACCTCTGCTCTTTTTGCTCAATACAATCTCAGTCTTATTTCTGACACATATCTGTCAATACATCTGGTTTCTTTTATTAACCATCAGTTCTTCCATCTATCTTCATGCGCCTTGTCTATGCACCTCTTTGAGACTCGAATGCTCGTGTTGAAGCTGTAATCCTGTGCAAAGCTGTGGGCAGCAGACTTACATACTGTTGCACGTTTTGCTCCATCTTCGAGCAGAGATGAGCTCCATCACTGCAGTAATTCCTTATTGCATCACACCCCGCACAGCACAGGTTTCAGTTACAACACATCATCTGCACACGCACTTCTCATCAGGCTTAACAACTCCCATTTACCTCCCGCTGAGAGGCTCTGCCCCGGGAGGCAGCACGGGCCAAGAGGCTTGCCCTGAGCGCTGACCTCTCCAGCTGTCATTATGTGGCAACAGTGCTCAGCCATGTTTCATTTATTTCTTTATTTTGACTTATCATAAATGCAAGACAGCTTTAGGCGCTTGGGCAGGGAACATGAGTGAACAAGTCATCAAAATAAGCAAATCCATATAGCCATAATAATTATGAAACCTGTTGCACTAGACTATCGTAGACGTTATCTAAAGACAAGCTATTTAAGCAGTTACTTCTTTCAATTAAGAGGTCGTGAACTAGTGCTGAGAATCACAGACTCCCTCACGATTCAATACGATTCGATTTATCGTGATTTTGCGATACATGAAATAATCTATATATTGCACACGATATTCTGCTATGTTTATTTTTAAAGAAACATATAGAAATGTTTGGCCAGTAGTCTTTATTGGTCAGGACAGTGTAGCGTGGGATTTGAAATGAGGGTGAGAGAGGAATAGATATAGACGGAGTTTAGCTTGCGCGCTGAGGCACAATGAGCCTGGAATATACACCGACATTTTACAGTATTTGGTTTTACAACGTCATATGAAATACGCACATTTAATCATCAAAACAGTGACTATATCCATCCAGTGTATTGCATAAGCACCTTTCCTTTAGCTGAACAAACTAAACAATTGTAGCGCTTTCACACCAAAAATCGACCAAAAAATACAATACTTATCAATACAGCAGCCTACGTGATCAATATTGTATCACCAAATTTACTATTACAGTATAACAATATCAAATCTAAACGTCTGTCTGGAAACACTCTTATTTATTCATACCCTGTCGGTGACCTTTACATGAACTCGCTGCTTTTCATCTTCTCTGAAAAGCAAACTTTTTAATCTCTCTGGGTAATAAAGTGGAGTGTCGGAGCAGGACTATTCAAATCATGACTGACCCAGATTCCACCGCGCTTTCCTCAGGCCGTTCCGTGTTAGTGAGTGAGCAAAGGAAATGCGCGAGGTGGTAAAAAGCTGTTTGTCTGTAGTGTGACGTTTAGACAGCAGCTTATGCCTCATTAGGTTTTTTGTCAGCCTGTTTTATCGTTTTCTTTAATACAATGTGCACACTGTCTTCTCTTTTGGTCCTGGGTTAGCGCACGATGCTATGGATATCCTCTCTTTTACCGGGAATAGTCCGGTCACCGCTCCTTCCTCAAACTCAGACGTCGCCATTTAATCAGGTTAATTCATTTCATCTATGATTTAGAACAAAATCGAACTCCTCTCACTGGAAATTAAGCGTGTTTATAGCCATGCTTATTGATTTTCTGGAAGTCAGTTATGTGTTTAAATCCTCATTCTTTTTTACCCCCCTTTCATTTTCACTTGTAAATCACATTTTTTGTTATTCACGGCCATCTGAACTCAGTGAGATGCATGTATTTTTTATGTGTAGTGTAGGAAAAGCACATCGTTTACAGGCCATTGAGTAGTTGTAGTTGGTATTGTGGTGCTATGCGTGGATTTAAAGGGTAAAATAAAGTGGCTGAATCACATTTTTAAGCTGGTTTAAACCTGTGCCATCTGAAATGAGCCTCATATGCTCACACACACACATTTGTTCCCTCCCTGCACTGCTCACCTCTTCTTCTGTCTCCTGTCTGCAGTGTGCCGGTTATGAAGATTGCTCTGTTGAATTTATGTGCTGATGAACGACACGCCTGTTGGTAGCACATAAAGACTGACAAGGATGAACTGACTCGCAGCACTCTCTGACTGAAGTGTTCAAACTCTGCTTTCAATTTCATCTGCTGATGTATGGCGAGTTTGGGATTTTGTTTTGTTTTTGTTTATTTGCACAGCGGGCGACACCGGGGACTGTCTTGTCTAGTTTTAGATGTTAAACTGAACCAAAACGACCCTGAAAAATGTATAACATTGAGTATGTGCAAAATTCATAGACAGAGCGACCTTACTGTGGGGCAAAAGTACTGACCAATTTGTGGGTAGAGTTGGCAAAAAATTTACTCAAGTGAGAATACCATTACTTATTATCATTATTAAAGTATTATTTTGGGACCTACTACTCAAGTAAAAGTGATTATAAGAGTAACATCTGGATGAAAAATGTAACCTTGATGTTGACATTATTGGACGGACACAACATATTACGCAAAATCTGGTATTTTCAAAAGACAGACAAAAACAGTTAGTGTTGAAAATGGCGTCATGTCATGTAATGAAGGGGCATTGCAAGAAACACAACTGTTCTAATTATTCAATATTTTCCGCTATTGGCACTTGTAGATTTACTCACTGTGGGAAAAGGACCCAGAACATTCACTTTGACAGTGTACTGTAACACTCAAACATATGTGTTAAGTATTGTATTCAAACTACTCAAATAATGTGTACTGGAGTGAATGAAACTGCAGCTCTGTGGGCCAGACATGGACTCCACGGCTCTGTAGTCTAGATCCGTCTTTAACCTGTCCAGATAACACGATGATGAGTCAGTGTAGACGCTAACCTCATTGTGTCACGCCTCCGGAAGCCACCCCAGAACCTGCCTCCTAAAATCTGGCGTACAGTGCTGAGACGAGACTTCACACAGGTCCCTGGGGCCTGCAGAAATCTGGTGAGTGTAGGGCTCATCAGTTTACATTCCCCAGAGAGAGTTTAGGCGCACACTTCACCTGACTACACCTCCAGCAGCCAATCATCTCCGAGCAACCGCTGCTAATTATGGATAACATTTATCACCAGAGTTCCATTGTCATTTTATTTTGCATAATTCATTTGGATGATAAAAAACACGTCCAAAAGAGTGATTCAAGGGCAGAGCTGAATTTCATTTGTCTGTGCTCACGTTCCCAAAGGCGTAGAATGTGATTGAAAAAGAGTAAATTTACATGTTTGATGTAGTTTTGCTGATATTCAGACTGCATTTGACGTATGAAGTGGGACGCAGGCATCTCCAGCACTCCAGCTGCCCTGGAGCTGACTGAAGAAGATGTGGCTGCCAATCTGCGGCTCATGCACCACATTCATACAAAAGCAAGGTGTGTGAAGTGACTTAAAGGCCACAATGGCAATCTGGCCAGAGCTGGACTCGAACCCCAAACCCGAACCACAAATCACTTTGGCCACTGTTTTGATGATCTCAAAGTCACACTAAATGCAACAATGCAAAAGTTCTCTTTGTAAATTTAAAAGATAGAATATTGGGTAACGCTTAACTGTACTAATAAGTATGCCTGAAATTGCCTTAAGGGCTTTAGGACCCCACACAGATGATTAATAATTTGCTTAAGTTCTATACTTAAAGTTTGTATGAGAGGTTTTTATGATTTTCTTATTTTGACTTTATTTGGTGTATTTATACCTGTTGTACACAATAAAGTCACTCTCATATATTTGAGTGTAGTAGTGTGATGTCATCAATCAACAACCAGGAAGTTATATTGTAAACCCAAAAAAATGCTATTCTGTGATTAAAATGTACTTATTTATTTTTGGAAAAATTCTAAATATATATATATATATATATATATATATATAGGCAAGGCAAGGCAAGGCAAGTTTATTTGTAGAGCACATTTCATACACAAGGCAATTCAAAGTGCTTCACAGCAGGAAAAATGCATTCAAATCACAAAGAAATTACAGAAACAGAAATACAATACAATTAACTAAATTAAAAATTATCAATCCAACTGATTTTCTAAACTAATAAAATCACAAACAAAAGAGAAGAGTGCAAAGAAAAAATCCTTTCAGTCATATGCGCAGCTAAACAAAACTGTTTTTAGCTTAGATTTGAACATTGTCAGAGTAGAAGCCTGTCTCACATCTTCAGGAAGACTGTTCCAGATTTAAGCTGCATAAAACTGAAACGCAGATTCCCCATGTTTTGTCCTGACTCTGGGCACCAGCAGGAGGCCTGTCCCTGAGGTCCTCAGAGTCCGAGATGGTTCATATGGCACTAACATATCCAAGATGTACTTTGGTGCTAGGCCATGGAGAGACTTGTACACAAGCAGAGCTGCTTTAAAGTCTATTCTCTGAGCCACAGGGAGCCAGTGCAGAGACCTGAGAACAGGACTAATATATATATATATATATATATATATATATAACTGCATTTTTAGTTGTCCAACCTTTCAGAGGCACTTTAAGTACAGTTTTTGAGGATCCATACTTGTATGTAAGTTGCATTTTAATCAAGTACTTTTACTCTACTAGACACATACAATACTTTCCACTCCACTAAAACAAAAAACAAAACTCCAAATAGAAAGTAATTGGATTCTAAATCACACATTTCCGCCAGGGCCGCAACTATCTTTGCATCTACTGCCTTGTAATTTTGTCAGTGATCTCCTGTAAAACTGCCATAATTGCTGGGTCTATCTTGCTCCTGGATTCGTCCGGAGCCGAGTCAGAGCATGAGGAGCTGGGCTGTTGCTGATGCGGAGCCTGCTAGCTTAACTGGAGCATTGCGAGCTCATTTCTCGGTGCTGTTGTTGTTGTTCTTCGTTGGTTTCATGTTTAAGAAATAAGCGTCCGGGCTCATTACATGTCTGCTCCCATGTGAAAACATCAAGTTTTCCCAGGTGAACACGCAGATAGATAATTCAACGGAATCGACCGCAGCACGACAGACACAACCAAGCTAGGGGGAAGAAATAAACTATTTTTTCATTTTAAATTGAGTCTTTGTCCGTGCTTTATTAAGGCCATTAAAAGTGCAGTTATAAAGAGTCGCTGTTATGGCAAAGGTGCTAACTTTTCATCACTCTTAAACACATTCCTACACCGGTCCGCTCCTTGTCAGTGACTTACATTTTTTATTACTATACTCCTTCAACTAAATATAAAGATGATGAAGTTGTTTTTGTTGAGGCAGTGATCCCCCTGATCCTGTTGTAGCATGAGCAGTAATTCCACACTGATTACATTTACATAAAAGTTGGATCAGGCGCCAACTGGCAACATTGAGAATCCGAGTGTCAGAGGGAGCAAACAGGGCTGTACTTGTGTATCTTGTGCTGACAATGTTCAGATGGGTCTAGCTCATGTCAATGCTGAAGTAAACTCTTCCATCTATTGCCCTGGCAACACACAAGGTACAAATGTCTTGGTATCGCAACCCCAGCCTCAAATTGTAACAGCAGTCATCATTTCGGGCCTTACAAAGAGGCCTAAGTTTGCTTTGCTAGGAAGACTTTTTCATTTATGTTTGGGTAAACTTACAGAAAGAATGTTTTTTGCAGAGAACGACACATTTTGGCTGAGGAACATCAACTACAGCAGACAGCTAAACAAATGTGTATTGTATGAAGACAAAATGTAATGGGGGCAAACTAAAACTGTTTCTACTTTGGGCACAGAATATTTTGCGACATGTCTGATTTTACAATAAGGAAATTCATAAAATGCTTTGACATAGACCAAAGCCCTTCTTTCTTCCTCTTTGCTCCTCACAGCTGTTGTGTTGACATGAAAGTGGCTGTCCATGGTGCTGAAAGTGTGAGCACATTTTAGATGGAACTATGAAAACTATGTGTGTGCTCAAAGATGCTTTACCTGACTTTAACTTTAACTGTCAACGTATTCCTCACTTTTTCACATATACCAAGTGCTTTGAGAGGCAGTCATAGTAATGCTAACAACAACTAGCGTGTTAACAGCCAACTTAGTGACTTTTGGAGAATAAAACACTCATAATTGGATGCAGAATGCACTCGGTGGTCTAACCCTTTAACAACATATCTGTACTGGGGAAAGATAATTAGTGCTCAACTACATTGAAAAAAAAGAAAAGAAATGGGTACAGGCTCTTTAAAGATCCTATATCATGGTATTTTTCCCGTTTCGTAGTCTACCATAAGGGCATACTTGATAATAATAATGGTTGTGCTACACCCATAACATAATAGTTATGATATAGTACCCATATCTTGGACCCCGCTCACAAACCCGGAAATGCAGACGGCTTAGATTGAGATTTGCCCCCACCCTCGTGAAGAGCAATCCGCCTCCCCCGCCCAAACCGTGACGTAGTCTCAGCTTGAGCCTGCTTTGGACACATATACAAGGTGCCAGTAGCACTGTAAGAAGGTTAAAAGCTCAAAAGCGATTTTGCATGATATAGGCCCTTTAAGTGTAGCATTTCAATCTCAACCAAGAACTACACAAAAGAAAAACCGTAGAGAAAGAGAGAGCGCAAGAGAGAGAAAAGCATGAAATGTTAAAGATTGCATTAAGGTTATTGTGACATTTGATTTCAGAATTGACACGTCACAGCTACACATTGCTTAGTATGTGCGCCCTGTTCCTGGAGTAGTGTTTATATGACCTTTGCTGCACTGTTTTCTGAACAGGATTAGAGCATCGACTGCTGTCTTATGTCTGACTCCAGAAGCAGTTCAATTTATTGCCAAATTCCCCAAATGAAAGTAAAGTATTTAAGTAAGCTTAAATCAGGCCGCGAAGCTCATTAAACGTTTGTTAAGTGATGAAATCGGCTGAAACTCCACAGCAGCCTTATAGATATTTAGTTATCATTTCATTATGTCCTGGGGTTTTCCGGTGGAGAAAGGAAAAATGGATGGCAGCTTAATTGAATCACATGCTTTAAGGACAGAACTCCTGCTTGCATGGACACAACGACCAGACAATCTGTTGAAAACCGAAACGTTTTGTTAGCTGTCCCTGGTCTGTGGAGGACAATTACATTAGGTATGCAACTTCTGCTTAAAAACTCTCGTAGAAAAGAACCATCCCTCATTGTCCCGCCCTGAATGCAGTTAGCCAGGCATCATCATCAGAAATGACAACAAACACCTGTCATCTTTAGGCTAAACATGTCACATGCTCGCTTAGATCTCCAGTTAGCGATCGTGATTTGTTATGTTTTGCTCTTTTGTCGCCTGATCTTGGCACCAACACACACACTTATTTGAATCCGGCAGGCTGGACTTCCTCTGGGGACTGCACCGCTTCCATTACCCCGCCAGAAATGAATCATCTGCTATTGATTTGTGCACACTCTCCTTCAGCGCCGCATTCATCACAGCTCCATTTCACAATCCCTCTCGTTTCTAGCATCTCCATAAAAGCCTTTTGATTGATTTGTGAATTGGGCCAGTGTGGGTGTTTGCGGCGCGTTCGTTTCCAGGCGGCAGCAGGATTTGTCCCTCCATTATTTAGCGGTGAACAAGCTGCTGGCGCTGATTAATTCCCGCCTAATTGTAACCTGCGCTGTGGCTTTATCGACCTGCCCGCTGCACTGCGCCCCCCCGAGCTGCAAATGAATAATTTTTCAAAGACAAACGTGTCGAAAACTTTAACCTAGCCCCTCATATTGACGACTATTAGAGAAAACAATCATTCCTTTGCAGGTAAATATTGCTTTTCTGACAACGCTGCCTCCACGCCTACGATGTGACATTAATGAATTCATTCTAGGGAGTTCAGCGTGTATAAACTCCAGTATTGATTTGCCTCGGGCTGCCTGTTATGAAGGAAAACGACAGTGTATTTAATGTGACTGTAACCAAAGTGGGGAATTAGGAGCAGAAATATATAGTGCTTATTCATTGGAGCTCTAGAGCAGGTGCTGACCGTTCAGTCCATATCATGTGGTTTGGGGATATTTCCATCCAAGTCAGAATTTGGTTATCGGCAGCTGGCGGAGGATAATTATAGCCTCGTTTCACAGCAGTCTGTCCTCATGAAGACACCATTAACCGCAGTAATGTCATCAGAGGAACTCCATACTTCTACGGTTTTCATAAAACTGCTTCATTATCTCTAATGAAGACTGTATGTTATGTCATAGTCAGGTTTTGAAACTATGGGTATCTTAGCCTTGGCTTTACCCATTGTGTTGGTAATTTAATTTTATGGAAAACAAATAAATGTATCAAATGCCTTATAGGTGTCGTGAGAAATCAATTGACATATTATGTTTGTAGTCACTGGTTTCAACAGTTAACTAGACCATACATTTACCTATTCTATGAAACCTATAGCAGACACACTCTCTTTATCCTTCAGGAAAGTAGAACAAATTAACATCCATGTTTTCATGTTTTCACCCATGATCCTGGTGAATGTAAAAGGCTTTGAAGAAAGGTTTGGCGAGCACTGAGCTCAGGTTCAGACTTGGGTTTGAAGATGCCTTGGTGCCAGTCTGCAGCCTCATATCTGTCCACTTGAATCACAGAAATGGGTTATTATTATTTTCATTATCATAGAATACACACAAAAGAAAAAAGAAGCACAAAATAATTCCAATTGATCAGATTGTAGGTTGGCGGTTGGAACATTTAACACCGCCTCGTGTCTGCGTACACTGGTCCAATACAGTATAAATGTGGCCATCAGGCAACAACAATAATAGCTGCTTATGCTGAGTGTGATGGACATTTGAATGCAAAAGGATCAAAATAAGACTAGTGAAGGTAAATGAGCTCTGAGATACTTGAGGAGCACTTCTGGTTTACAAGCAATGTCAAGATGCAGTGAAGTGGTATTGGTTCTCAAGAGGGAGACATAATAAAAATAAAACATCTCCTCAAACTAGATTGATAATATTGACTTGGATAGAGCGCCTTTACATGATATTATTAATTCACACTGCAAACTTGGTGGTAAGCTTCTATGGCAGCCGCATCTGCCCTGGGTTAGACTGATGGAAACAAGGCTGCCACTCTGCACCGTTTGCCTAGACCACCGCATTTCTCTTACTCTTACTTCCACACCGCACATTCACTGCTTAAGCCAAGCGTATGAAGAGTCTTGCCCAAGGACACAACTCCAAAAGGCCCTGGTCAGAGTTAAAGCCACCACTGCCCCAAACTGAAACAACAACATCGTACTTTCCCACGTCAGGCCATTTGTACTGTACACCTTACTTTGACCATAAAGACATATTCCAAAGCATCGGCCTAAACGCGGCGTGTGCAGCGAGCCGTGCCCTCTACCTGACCCCGGTGTCTCTCAGCTGATTAGAATTTCTCTGACTATTATTTCTTTTCGTTTCATCTCCGTCTGAAGTTTCCTGACATGCCGAGGGCGACGTGCATGCGCTGCTCCCAGATCCCTGATAACTTTATTCACAGACATGAAAGAGAATGGCTGAGCAGCGTCTGCGCCAAACTGCTGTTCACCGTGCCAAAGAGGGGGGGAGAGAGAGAGAGAGAGGAAAAGAGAGAGGGAGCGAGAGAGAGGGAAAGAGAGAGAGAGAGAGGGGGAGAGAGAGAGAGAGAGAGAGGAAAAGAGAGAGAGAGGAAAAGAGAGAGAGGGAGAGAGAGAGAGAAAGAAAGACTGAGAGAGGAAAAGAGAGAGAGAGAGAGAGAGAGGGAGTGAGGGAGAGAGAGAGAGGGGTGGAGAGAGTTTTAATCACAGCTGTCTGCCCGTGTACACACAGCGCCCCGACACTCGCCCGACAAATGACGACTTCATGCTGGATTTGGGTTTGGTGTCAAGCGTGAATTCTGAAGGAGAACAATGAATATTTAGCCGCTCCTCAGTGTGCCACATAAATGTATGAGTCAGAGGGAACGGGTTTGTGGGAGGGGCTGGAACAGGCGCCCTCATTCCCACATGATCACAAACTTCAGTGATGTTATACATGATGAAGAAATATTTTTCATACTCCACGAGACTAAACTTTGGCAGCATTACCATTTGCTTATTTGGAGATAGGATACTTGCCAATGTATTATGTGGAGTATTTTATTGATATTTGATAGAAACTGGGTTTTGGTACACCTAAAGGTTTAACACTGGCCCACTTCTCTCTAAAATAGTTATATATTGTAGATTATTTTCTCTCTATCCTACACATACATGTTAATGTAATTTAATCGATTTTGTTGATTTTTAACTAAATTCAGAGTAGAATTTGAGTCATTTCATTGTAAGTACATTTAAAACCAAAGGCCGTCGTGTACAACTTAATTAAACTTTAAGCTGTTTAATTAATAAAGTTTGGTCAAAGATTGATCTAAAATACGGTGACACCTTTTAATGGCCTTAATAAAGCATGACTAATATCTTAATTGATAATGAACATATCGTTTATTAAGCATGTTTCAGGGTAAGTAATTACTTATTTAATGTTAGGGTCAGGGATTTGCTTTAGAGTATTTAGTCTAAACTAAGCCTGAACAATTCTTAACAAATATTTTCTTCACTATGAAGTAAGTACTGGTATTGGTTGCTTTACTATGGCAGGAATAGTATAAAGTTAGTATAAAGCTTTGCCGAGTAACTACTCAATACCCCAATTCCTAAATCCAACCCCTTGATTTAAATAGTTATTTAGCCTTAATTATTCTTAATAAACTATTTGTTCACTATAAACATTCTGAATTAATTCTGAATTGATAATGTTTTATTGAGGCTAATTAATGAATGAAGTATAATATGTATACAATGCTAATAAAATAATGTTTACTTCATACTTTTATTTTTTAAACAAATGAGGCATTGTCCTTTTTCCTTTGCCCTCATTTTGAGTTTTACAATATCGCCACTGTTATATTATTGTCATGTATCGTATCAAAGTAATTAGTGATTTCTGGCCCCGTTAAACAGTTTGTGCAGCGAACGGCACGGTGGCACCTTAGTTAGTAGCTTTGCACACTCGTTTTATAGCAGGCAGTAAAATAACTCCACAAACAAACAGCTGTTCCTGCACCAAACACTGGTGCGATGCATCGTCAATCTGCCCCAAACTTCCTACAGGAACAACAGGAAACTCCTGTCGTCAGCCCTGGCCCACTACATTTTACGGAACTATTTTGATTTAAAAACATGACATTTTCACAATCAGTCACTTTTCTCCTCGATTCTCCCGCAAAATAATATTCTGTTAAATAAAATGGCGTCGTGATAAACTTTCCCCGCTCTGCTCTTTCACTCCGGGGCTGTTACTGCACTGAAGTTGGCACGCGTTTACTGGTCACTAATCACTGAGAGTAATACAGCTGCAGAGGCGTCCATCACGGTTGTGTAAATCTTATGCATTAATGAGGCAGAGACAAATGCTGATTGGTGCGCTGGAAGGTCAGCCAGAGCCAAAGTCAAATCCACTCGTTCTCGTCTGGACATTTCCCTCTGAGCTGGGTCCAGACCTGGGCCATGGCCTGATCTGACCTCAGTCTACACCTGGGTCCTGAGGATACTCAAATTTAATTCAAGTGATATCCAAAATTAAACGGGTAGACATAGTTGAGCGGCTGGGTAAGAAGAAGAAGGGGTGAATGTAGCGATCGCATATTCATTTGTACTGTTTTGACACATGAAAAACATAATTAGTTAATATTAAAGTCTTTAAAACAGGCCAAATGTATCGCTCACTTACCCAAAGCATTCCCTGCATCCAAGATATTCACCACAATGAGTTTATAAGCACTTTTCATGAACCTGAGCCCAGAGCGACTTTTGCCGTCCTGGGTAAAGCTAACAGACATTAGCATGCTAATGGCGCACTTCCCCTGCTTCTCGGAGAATAAAGCGCTGTGGTCTTTTTACCTTTACCTATATGCAAATAAATCTGGTAAATGGGAGTTTTACTGGCTATGTAAATGTAATTTTTTTTATCAAATTGCTGATATTGGGCATTATCTTAAAGCCCCAGTATGTATATTTATAAGTATACAAGCAAGCATTAGAAAAACATAACAGGCTGGCATCTCCACAAACCTGACTCATACTTGTTTAAATGGGAATGTTGTTCCGGTGTCAATAATATTCAACAGTACGACATAAAACCTATCTATCTCTTTGGAGAATATTCTGAAGTATTGTTTTATCTTCATGTTTACATAGAATCATGCCGGTGACTCTCCACTTATTACATACGGTTGCTTTAACTATCTTGAAAAACATGAATAAATCCATTTAAAACACTATACCAATTACCACTTAGTTAGATATTAATACACTGTGCTGCATATTGTATGTATGTTACTGCTTTTGTCTGTTTAATGTCATGGACCAGGTTTAATGTCATGGACCAGGTCTGCAGATTAGAGTATATTTCAACTTGCACTTATTAGCCAGAAACTTCCGGTCGAATCTGGTATGAATTCAGAGTCTCAGCCCGTTAAGAACCTGTTAGAACACAGAAACAAATGCCGCTCTGCTCCAATTAACCCCCTGGTGCTGGAGTGTACCCAGCCCGGCGATGTGCCCATTTAAGCCTGTGCCTCCTGCCGCTGCACCGGAGGAGGAGCGCCTGCTGTCCCATGTGTCTTTAAGAGGATTAGCACAGAAGGATCCGGGGGTGGGCTCTTCATTGTACTTGGAACAGTGAGAGATGAGTGATGTGACAAACAGATAGACAGATTATGTTCTGTCAAAAAGGTGTCCCTTCAGTGAAAGCTTTGTGTTTTGGGATGGCTGCTGCTAATGCTCATATGTGCCTGCGCTAATGGTTTGTGTTCGCAAAATTAAAAGAGTTAAGACTATTGCTGACAATCTGTTTTCTTAATTCACTTTGACCCTGGAAGGTCAAAGTGAAGGGAGAGAATGATGAATTTGTTGATCATCAGTAATGAACTGGAGAAGACTGAGAGGTTCAAGAGGCAGAGAAAGAGGTTATGGAACATTTTGAATATTGGCCAGAGCCAGTATTTTTTTTATCAGGCACTACTTGGGCAGCTATAGCCGAGAAGGACCCATGGAAGGACCCTCCTTCTCGGCTTCCAGATCGTGGCTCTTTTATATTATCTGGATAGGGTATTGCTAGCCAGTCCATTGGTACTGCAGCAATAACATTCATGTGACCCTTGAACGCAATGTAACGAAAAACTGCCCATGTTCGACTGACAGGCACCTACAGCTGTCAGAAATATCGGATATAGTGTCAATTTTTACCTATTTTCGGGTCATTCATTTTTTCTCAATTTAAAAGCTTTAAAAAGCTTCGGCTACGCTCTAGCGCGCTGTTCTAACCAAGCTGGTGTGCTGATTGGTCAGAACGGTAACCGTCCAGACCAATCAAATGTTCTGATGTATTGTAAATGTTGTAAAAGTAAAGAAGCAGCACAAAAGCATTAGGCTCGGCCATGAGCTGGACTTAAAGGTGAACCCCATATTTTAATACATCCATGATTGAAACGACTTGATTTTATGATGACGCAGTGACCGCTGGCTCACTCATTCACTTTTTTCCGTATCAAAATTCTTCCGTTTTCTTAAAACCACTTTTAAATATTTCACTTTTGCTCACACTGGCCTCTGCGCAGCTCTAGAAACTCTCGCTCTGATTGGTCAGCGCGATTGCATGGTACATGAGCCTACGTAACTTCCGGGCCACAGTGTACTTGAGCTAAAGGCTAACTGGTGACAAGTGCTAATGAGCAGCTGCCATTGACTTGAATGGAGTTCCATCTTGGGCCCTGGGGGCTTGTTCCAGATCTTTCTGCACAGCACAGCAGAGCGGCGAAGGGGCCGAAGAAGGCTGAGCTTGATGTACATGTTTTTGTGAACAAAATATAACGTAATTTTAAAACAAAAGTAATGCCTCATTGCAATTCTACTAGTTGAACTGGTTTGTTAAAAGGCAGTTGAAATATTTCACCGTGTACAACGGGTGACGTACAAAACGAGGGCCCATTCTTTTTATGATCCACTTGCTGTAAATGTTACCCTGGCTGCAATGGCACAAATAATACACTATGATAAACAATAATACACAACGAGGAGCGTAAAGTCAATCATCTCTTTGCAGCACAATTATCCACAGATTTCCCCGCTGCGCTCTCGTCTCAAGCATGTACAAGTTTCGTGTTATGTTCCGTGTTAATTTCATAGAAATGAAACGGACTATTACATAATGATTTCCACTCGTTTCTCCCAAGATTTTCTAGTGACAAAAGATGTTTTACTGATGCCTTTCACAGCGTGTTGTATTCTTAATTATTCTTAATTAATGCTATAAGAATAGTAAAAATGTATAATAATAATAAATGCATAAAATAGTTTTTACCATTTCACTGCCTAATTAGACTACTCTTTAAAAGGGAAACACTGTTAAATATGTTTAAATCTAATATGGGACTACTTCACCAGCCGACACCAGGGAGAACAAAGTGCAATATTTGTAAAAATGCTGAGTGAGGAAAAAGAAGAACATATCATGTGGAATCATTTTAAAGGTCCATCATCTTCAAATATTTATTTTAGGCTAAAATAAAGCTTTATTTTTGATGTGAAATAGTGTAGCGTTATTTATAAAGTAGTGTATTTGTGTTTTTCTTTGTTCTACTAATGTGAAGCTTTAACAACTTTGTACTGAGTGAACTGCCTCTGCACAAAAGTACACTTTAAACTGCACTGATAAAATAAATGTTCAAGTAATGTTCTATTAGCGTGCATCTTCCGTAAATATTTTAATTGAACTTTGATTAATTACTGCTATGCTTTTTATTAATTAGAAAATAAAATAAGAAGAAAGAGTTGAGGAGAACGACAACTGGAGACAAGAACAATGTTTGAAATTCATTCTAACTGGCGGATTTAAAGTCTGGACAATGTTTTTTTTATTGCTATTGTATTTTAGATGCCATGGACAACTGAACTAAGTGTGGAAATATATTTCATTTTATGTATTTTTTATTTTTTTTTTCTACACTGAAATTATTACTGTTTTACACCTCAGGAACCAATATTTATTTTCCTGGAGTCACATTCTAAAAAATGGTGAACATAATAATAGCATCAACATAGTCTTTCGACAGTCTCACGGTCTTTTCACAGAATGTACATGTAGCTGCAAGTTCAAAGTCCTCATTAGTGCAGCAAAAGGCAAAACCTCTCTTTCCGAGCATCATTAAATATGCATCTGTGTACACATTAGCTCTTGTCAAACTCTTTGCAAGTTTTCTACAACTTGCTCTGATTCTCCTCCACTGTGTGATTTTTATTACTAGTCACTGTTGCCGGCCAATTTGTACAAAATAATACATTATTAATATGTTCAAATAATTCACCCATTGAGTAAAAAAAATCTGCCTGTGTAAAAGAACAAGTTTGCACAATATATATATTTTTTTTTCATGAAGATGTACATATTGGAGTAACTTTCTGACTCTACACTTTTACTCTTACCTGAGCAATATTTAGTTTGGAGTAACAGTCTCTTACATGATTTAAACATTTGTGCTTCTTGCACTGTTCCTTCAGATATGATTTAGTCTTTAGCAGACACTAGCCTCAATGAGCTCCTGTTTGTGCTGTAGTTGCTCTGCTTTAGCTTTGTAAATGTTTTAATTCATCATTTGAACGATCATGTTGTTTTCATGTTGTTTCTGTCATGTCTATTCTAGGATTTTCAGCAACTGTTCAAAATTAGCCTTTTAAACAGTCCATCTGCTCCTTATTTATGCCTTACACTTTTGCCAAAATGTGAGTTGTTAGATCCATGGTCAGAAGTGGTCCACCTGCTGGAAACATCAGCTGGACTGTGCGATCCATGACTTTAAAAAGTTTAAACAAGATGATTAAATTAAGGTCAGTGTGGGTCACGATCCCAGATCACTTGCATCCCAACATAGAGCTTTACCTGCTGAGCTAAACCCACCAGTAGCTGGAATAATGGCATTTTACGCTTAAATTAAGACAAATTACGCTGAGAAGAAGCACATTTCTGTAGTTAAAGAATTGATCGATAAAGGGATCCGGGACTTTTGGAAAACCCAAACACCCCCCGCGCTCAGCCGATGCACTGGAGATGCAGTTTCAGATCTGGCGACTGCTTGAGAACCCACAAAGAGAGAATAGCTGATAATAAATAAAGGACTCATTCATTAGGGAGCCCATTATGAGTCTAATTAGCTTTCTGCTTAACCACAAATGTATAGCTCTGTGGAGGGACACGTTATAAGGGACCACAAGAATGACCAGGTCCATAGGGTATTGGAGGAGTGCATTTAAACAATGGGGGATTTAATATTGACTGAAATGTTCCACAATATGGCAGTTAACCATGAACTATCTTTCTTTTATTCAGTTACACACATTCTTACTGCGACTGGACTCTCCATCATCTCATCATTTCCATTGTCTCCATAGCAATATGTTTAATGCCATACTGTGGAAATTTCTCCGTGGAGACAGGCAGGTAGTGAGCCCTTCACCTGAAAGTCCACATCCAACCTGTCCCAAGCATGTGACCAAGTCAAGGCATGAAGAAATTTTATAATTTATATGTGTCAGTTACAGACATTACAGAAGCCACTGTGTCTTAAGAGCAAATCATAGCAGGTGAATTATTATTATTATTGAAAAAAAATCTGTTTAGATGACTGTTAGATGCTCTGTCAATAAGAAGAACGGTGGCTTAATTATGTCTCTGTCACTGTGCTAATTTTGACAAGAAATTTTAATACATTTTTCATCTTAGAATTTGAACTAAAATTATTACTTTTTAATTAAGGTTTAATCGAATCCTCCAAATTAGTTTTAGTCTAGTGTTAGCCAACAAGAAGGTAATCTGGTAAATCCATAAAGGTCAGTAGAAATTATATTTTTATTTTATCTATGATAAATTGTGTTGCATTATTTTCTGGACGTGGGCGATACATTTGTCCATACATTGATTTGACTGTTGCTTTAAAATGAAAAGTGTCAGGTCCCAAAGCACCAACTGAAAAACTCTACAGATGACGACAATATTACCAAGTTCACGTTCAATTCAGATTTCCTGTTCGTGATCGTAATCTTCAAATGTTATTTCAGACTGTGGCAAAACTCAAATAAAAAGTTATGACATGAATTCCATTACTGCAGTAAAAAGATCTGTCCCCGGCGAGACATGAGCCTTTGAATCCTCTGCGTAAACCTACAAAACTCTCTATTTGTGCTGAACCCCGACTTCCCCCCCCAAATCCGCTCTGCACGTCTGAAGCGGCATGAATACTTGCTGGAGCAATTATAAAATGCAAGATGAAATCACACGCGCAGAATGTTGGGCTGTATTCCCCTGTCAGAGAACGCGGCCTTGCTGTGCTAATCCAGCGCTAATAGGACGGGTTCAATTGCAGTGTCAAGAGCAGCCAAACACAGGGATTTCCACACAACTAACCCACCTCCAAAAGCTCTCCCTCTGCACGGGGAGAGTGAAGCTCAGTGCAGCCAAAAACACAAACTCGCACGGAGCATAGCACACACGCCTGATCAGAGTGTTTCCTCCCCCGCTCTGAAGAATACCAACAAAATCTGCAGCAATTGTTCTACAGACTGCAAAAATATCTCTTCAACAATGCAATAAAACAAAGTGGTATCAAAGAACTGGAGTTAAACTACTACATGAAAGTACTTTGTTGAGGTGGAACCCAAAGATTTTCTCTTGGTTGCACTTTTCATCACCCATTGCTCAAATCCCCAGATGAAGTGAACGATGAGTGAGGGACTTTGTGGCTGTCTGTCTAATTGAAGTTGTTTTCTTTTTTCTTTGCTTATTGTACTTATTACGCAGAATTTACTTTTATGAGCAGCTACTCCCTCTTTTTATGTTGTAGTTTTGTACTTCTGTTTTTTAGTCCTTGAATAGCTCGGTTTTAGACCCGGTTTAGATCAGGTGAAGGGCCAAATATTTTCTTATGGATTCATCAATAAATGTTACTCAATACATTCTAATATACATTTCTTTTCTGAATCTAAAATTAGCTTGCAGGCGGAAAAATGGTTGCACTCCTGTTCTAGGCCTACATCTGGTGAATATATCCCAGATTATAAGAAATGAGATCTATATTAGCCAAAATTTCCATGGAGAGGACACCAAGACCCGCCATCACATGTTCCTTTCCCACCTGCTTTTGTTATATTCTTTTATAGCCCTAAGCTCATATAGGCTACACTTTAGCAGCTTCAAAGCTTATAATAAAATATAGAATAACAGTAGAGTCATTAACATATTTAACACTCATCAAACGGCGCGTATACATTCATTTTAAGCCATACGGAAAACTGACCTTTTTTTCATTGTCGAGCATCTGCCCCTCAAAATGCCTGTACACGTCCCTGTCCTGGAGTATGTCTGAAATGATGTTTGTGTGTCTTGTGTTCTGACTCAAAGCCCCTCCGTGTCAGCTGTGGCAGACGTGACTCTGTGAATGTCAGATTTAACAACAGCCATGACCAACGTCTGAGCACTACTTACTCAGGGAAAAGCTCCATTTCTCTCAGACATCACTAATAATTCCATTTCTGTGCTGGCGGCCGGCCTTGTTCCAGCACAGTTCACAGAGCCTTGACGGCAGGGTGCCCAGAAGAGATGGTGTGTCAGGGTGAGCTATGGCCTCCTAATGAGGGTGCTCATAATCCTTTAGCTGCCGCCTAATGGGCCGTTTAAAGGAAGACAATGCATCTTGTGGCACATAACCCCACTCCTCTTTACAGACTCATTTGTAGGAAATCATGTTACAAGGAGAAGGCAATTAGCTAAAACAGAGACAAAGGGCCACAGAGATGTGTTTTACTAAAGTATAGCACTTCAGAGTGTTGAATCTGTACTCACTGCATCAGGAATAGCAATATTACTATTGCACTTAGTCTTGTGGTCTCAGTCATAAGGACTTGGACGAAAATATACAATAGCTCAACATGCTCTTAATCTACTTAAACTTAGTAAAGGTACATGGTATTACTCAATTGTGCCCACTCTCAATGATTATAGATAACATTAACATTTTGGAACATAACATGTAAATGAACAGGCACATGGTATGCTACAATATAAAAGACATTCCTGGGGAAGTTTTAAGCAGGAAAACAAAGCAGTGCACAAGTGTACGTAGGTTAAATGTAGTCAGCTTTATTACTTCTGACACAAGCGTCTGATCATCTCCACAGTAAGAGATGTGGTTCAACTCGTGTGCTCAGGCTCAGGTCGCACTGAAGACACCTTTAGAACAGATGTACGGATGAGGCCAACACCCCGGGTCGTTCCAGTCATCACCTGTGTGAAGAAGAGCTGATTCTCACAAACATAAAGTGTGAAACCATCCATCCATCCATCCATTTTCTGCCACTTATCCGGGGCCGGGTCGCGGGGGCAGCAGTCTGAGCAGGGACTCCCAGACTTCCTTCTCCCCTGACACTTCCTCTAACTCCTCCGGGGGATCCCGAGGCTTTCCCAGGCCAGCCGAGAGACATAGTTTCTCCAGCGTGTCCTGGGTCTTCCCCGGGGCCTCTTCCCGGTGGGACATGCCTGAAACACCTCCCGAGGGAGGCGCCTAGGAGGCATCCGGAACAGATGCCCGAGCCACCTCAGCTCGCTCCTCTCGACATGGAGGAGCAGCGGCTCTAGTCCGAGCTCCCCCCGTGTGGCCGAGCTCCTCACCTTATCTCTAAGGGAGCGCCCAGCCACACGGCGGAGGAAACTCATTTCGACCGCTTGTATCCACGATCTCGTTCTTTCGGTCTCTACCCAAAGCTCATGACCATAGGTGAGGGCAGGAACGTAGACCGACCGCTAAATAGAGAGCTTTGCCTTTCGGCTCAGCTCCCTCTTTACCACAACGGTCCGATGCAGCGACTGCATCACTGCAGCCGCTGCACCGATCCGCCTGTCGATCTCACGCTCCATCCTTCCCTCACTGAACAAGACCCCGAGATACTTGAACTCCTCCACTTGGGGCAAGGACACCCCACCCACCTGAAGAGGGCAAGCCACCTTTTTCCGGTCGAGAACCATGGCCTCGGATTTGGAGGTGCTGATTCTCATCCCAGCCGCTTCACACTCGGCTGCAAACCGTCCCAGTGCATGTTGCAGGTCCGGGTTTGATGGAGCCATCAGGACAACATCGTCTGCAAACAGCAGAGATGGAATCCTGTGGTCCCCAAACCGGACACCCTCCGACCCCTGACTGCGCCTAGAAATTCTGTCCATAAAAATTATGAACAGAACCGGTGACTCAATCTCATCCACCCCTGGAGCCCTGCCACCGAGGAGTTTGCGAACAACCTCAGTGACTTCAGCTTGGGTGATGGATGAGCCAGCCTCTGAGTCCCCGGTCTCTACTTCCTCTTCGGAAGACGTGACTGAGGGATTAAGGAGATCCTCAAAGTATTCCTTCCACCGTCCGACGACATCCCCAGTCGAGGTCAGCAGGCCTCCACCCGCACCGTAAACGGTGTTGGTGAGGCACTGCTTCCCCCACCTGAGGCGCCGGACGGTTTGCCTGAATTTCTTTGGTGCCGACCGATAGTCCTCCTCCATGGCCTCCCCGAACTCCTCCCAGGCCCGGGTTTTTGCCTCTGCGACAGCACGAGCCGCGGCTCGCCTGGCCTGCTGATACCTGTCGATGACCTCCGGAGACCCACAAGTCAGAGTGGCCTGATAGGCCTCCTTCTTCAGTCTGACGGCATCCCTTACTTCCGGTGTCCACCACCGGGTTCGGGGGTTGCCGCCATGACAGGCACCGAAGACCTTGCGACCACAGCTCCGAGCAGCCGCATCAACAATGGAGGCAGAGAACATGGTCCACTCGGACTCAGTGTCCCAAACCTCCCCCGGGACATGGGAGAAGCTCTCCCGGAGGTGCGAGTTGAATACCCTACTGACAGAGAGCTCCAAATGACGTTCCCAACAGACCCTCACAATGCGCTTGGGTCTGCCAAGTCTGTCCGGCTTCCTCCTCCGCCAGCGGATCCAACTCACCACCAGGTGGTGATCGGTTGACAACTCTGCCCCTCTCTTCACCCGAGTGTCCAAGACACGCGGCCGGAGGTCAGATGACATGACAACAAAGTCGATCATTGACCTCCGGCCTAGGGTGTCCTGGTGCCATGTGCACTGATGAACACCCTTGTGCTTGAACATGGTGTTCGTTATAGACACAGAAGTCCAATAACTGAACACCGCTCGGATTCAGATTGGGGAAGCCGTTCTTCCCAATCACCCCTCTCCAGGTGTCATTGCCCACTTGGGCGTTGAAGTCCCCCAGTAGAACAACGGAGTCCCCGGTCGGTGCACTGTCCAGTACTCCTCCCAAGGACTCCAAGAAGGCCGGGTACTCTGCACTGCTGTTCGGCCCGTAGGCCGCCACAACAGTGAGAGACCTGTCCCCCACCCGAAGGCGGAGGGACGCGACCCTCTCGTTCACTGGGGTGAACTCCAACACGTGGCGGCTGAGCTGAGGGGCTATAAGCAAGCCCACACCAGCCCGCCGCCTCTCCCCGCGGGCAACACCAGAGAAGTGGAGCGTCCAGCCCCTCTCGAGGAGATGGGTTCCAGAGCCCAAACCACGTGGAGGTGAGGCCGATTATATCTAGTCGGTATCGCTCAACCTCCCGCACAAGCTCAGGCTCTTTCCCCCCCAGCGAGGTGACATTCCATGTCCCCAGAGTTAGTCTCTGTGTCTGGAGATCTGGTCGCCGAGGCCCCTGCCGTCGACTGCCGCCCAGATCTCTCTGCACCAGCCCCTTATGGATCCTCCTGCGGGTGGTGGGCCCACGGGAGGGCGGCCCCACGTCGCTCTTTCGGGCTGTGCCCGGCCGGGCCCCGTGGGGTAAGACCCGGCCACCAGGCGCTCGCCATCGAGCACCCATCCCAGGCCTGGCTCCAGGATGGGGCCCCGGTGACGCCGATCCGGGCGACGTAAACGGCCTTGTTCTTGTTGTCATCATAAGAGGCTTCTGAACCGATCTTTGTCTGACCCGTCACCTAGGACCTGTTTGCCTTGGGAGACCCTACCAGGGGCTTGAAGCCCCCGACAACATAGCTCCCGGGATCATTCGGGCGCTCAAACCCCTCCACCACGTTAAGGTGTCGGTTCAAGGAGAGGATAAAGTGTGATACAAACTTTATTTGCAACGCTACTTGCCACTTTTTACGTGAAGCGTTCATGAGCTGGTCCTCGTCGTCATCAGTGTTTTCTGGTTGTACGATTGGCCAGATTGTGTAGTCCCAGGCTGATCCATCGCTCCACACCCACTTCCCCTCCTGTAGATTCAAGAAATCATTCAAACTCAATCTTGAGCTTTAGTGTATCATGAATATTTGAATATTTGACAATTATAAGAAACAGCATAGAAATTGAATAAACAATCAGGACAGAACAAAACACAAAACACATAACCTGATGTTACTCATAAGTGCTCACCTCATGATCAGACGGATGATGAAGTCATTCTCTTCAGCATTGTGGACGGAGGCCAGGAAGAAATGCAGCTTTTCTGTAAAATAATTATATCATTTTTTTTCTTACCTTCCATTTAATGATGACCGTTATCACACCTCTGCGTCAGTCCAGCTCTTTGGCTCCTGAAAAAACTTGAAATAACTTGAAACAACGGGAACCAAACAGAGTCCATCCCTCAGGACAGTCTTACAAGGTAAAAATAAATTAATATAAAATATAGATACAGTATGCAAGAACAACAACAACAACAACAACAACAACAACAACAAGAAAACACCAGTATTACTTTCTGCCAACTATACATCAGAAAAAGAAAAGAATACCAATGTTATCAAAGCACAATAAAAACGGCCCATTTCAATCATATGGACCTGCAGCTGCAGCGGCGAAACAAAGGGCGGTTCTCAGGGGATAATGTGCAGCCATCTGAAACCATAATGCATAAATTAGATTATAAACAGAAAAATAATGTTATTAAGTGAAGATGTACCTTTTGTGCTCTTACTATACTACACTTTCAGAACAATCATCAACATTTATATAGCTGAGGAGGAAGAAGGAAATATCAGGAACCTTGATAGCCAAATAAGATAAGGAAACATACTTTTGTTCCAGGGGCATCACAAGGTCAACCACCTTGTGTCTGAGAGGGACCTAAGATTGGGAGACCCTGTACCAAACTATTGCAGGTGAAAGCTCTTGTACAAATAAACTCTTTCGTCTTTCATGTGTTTTATAACTTCCTAAATAGAAGAAACCTTGAGAAGAATTACAGTGACGGAGAGATCCTCCTCCCACGCACGGCTGTAGAAGGTCCAGGACCGATGTGTATCCGTTTTCAGATGGAGACTGTAGAGCCAAAACACTCAAGACAGAGTGCTAGAGGGTCATAATCCTAACTTTAGCTTGGTAGCTAAACGCTCCAGCATTTTGAGAGAAATGTGCACGGTTTGGATGATATAATTTAGCATCTTTGAGGTAGGGTGGGGCCATGTTGTTTATGGCTTTGTAAGTCTGGAGGAGAATCTTATATTTGATTCTAAACTAATCAGAAGTGAAGAGACTCGAGCACCGGCGTAATGTGCTCTCTTCTTTTAGTTCCTGTTGGTAATCTTGCTGCTGCAAGAGTATGAAACATTTAATCAGTTGCCTTAACAACACCAAATGCAACTAATGTAAGCAAGAAGTTTGTTACATAAAATAATTCTGCAATACATATAAACCAAGGAAAAAGTTTACTTTCCAAAAAGACTGAAATTATGTGAGTGAGACGCACAATTATATTCATTCACAGCTTTGGGTTATTTCAGGTACAGGTAATCATTTCTCACTATCACATATCCATGTCTTTGAATGTTGGGAATATGCCAGACTGTGCACGAAACCACAGCTCATTGTAACATTATGAGGAGGAAGGAAATATCACCTTGACACTTAGAGTAGAACCTGTCCTGGGCGCATAATAGGGTCAACAGCATTGTAATAGTTTTAGTTTTGAAATATGTCATCACTTTAGCACTGTTCACAATTTTTTGGACCATGGAAGAAAAAAATGTCTGTTTTAAACTGACCTTGTAGTGGTTTTGTGGTTTGTAAGGCCAAGTCGTAACTGATAGTGTGTATTTTGTGTCGTCACGCACAACACAATAATACTGATACACATGAATAAAGTTTTATTGTGACCGTCATTGCTGTTCACTGTAGACAATAATAGCTCGTATCTAGCATCAAAATGGCGGACATATCGTGTGTGGAGGTCACCTCGCTGTCCCGCTCTTCATCACGCCCTCACCAGCGCCATGTGACCCATGAATATGTATGTCTCAGTCACTGCTGCAGGCCCTAAACCCTTCCTTCATCTTTGATATTAGTTTTTATCAAGGCTAATCCTGTCTGTGCAAAGTGAATGAAATATCCACGGATTACAGCGCCTCCGACCAAGGGAACAAGGACTCAGTTTAGCGGCCTTCACGTGTCCCATGCTGCTGCCATCAGGACGACAGAGGTAATGTTTCCTCTGAGCCTTTAAAACGTCACTTATTAAACAGCACCTGCAGGTTTTACACGCTGTCCAACACGGGAAACCAAGGATATAACCAGTTATTTTAATGTCATATTTAAACCTGTTCTGTGACGTTTCAGATGTACGACTGGTATTTCACTTTAGTCTGAGGTTGAGGTAGTCTAATTAAGCAAAGTCTCCTTAACGTGACTTGTAAGTTATTGATAAAATGACTCCAGCAGATCTCGTGTTTCCACTCTCTCACTTCCAGAGGGTTCAGTGCAATGTCATGCCCCACAGCAGAACATGCCAAACTGACCAAGTTTCCAGATAGGACTAGGACTATTTAAACATATTATTTATTTCAGTTGTATGTTATTTACGTTAACGTTTTACATTTACAACGTGCAACACTTCAATAGTTGAGTCCATTTTAGTTACTTCACATTTGGTCTATTTTTCCTCAGTTTGACCATTTTGGTGGAGGTGGTTTATAATGTTGTGTAATGTATGAGGCCAAAATCCATATAAGTAGTTATGATTTGACAAATAAGAATACCTGAAAACACCTTTATTACTAAATTGTGTCAGTCACGTTTAAAATTGTCCCTGCGTTTTTTGATCAAATGTCACTTATTGATGACTTATTGATAGACTCAGGGATTCCGTTCTTGTAATCAGCTCTAAGATAAGATAAGATAAGATATTCCTTTATTGTCCACACATGGGGAAATTTCATTGTTGCAACGCAGGTAGATACAGAGGAAAAGGACAGATCACTTATAGGAAGTTTAAAAAACACTTAATAGAAGAACTCTTATAAACAAAACTCGTATAAACCAAAACTCCTATAGACAAAACTCACATTTCTTAATAAGGAATGGAGGGGGAAAATAAAGATAAGATAAAATAAAAACAGCTAGCGTAAGACAAAATAATACTGTATATGTAATAATTACTACGTGTAACTTTTCCCCCCGAAAGAATTGACACTTGTATAACGATCATAAATATTTACTACAGAAGCTATCCCACCAAACAAAGTAATAATTAGAAAACCACAAGAACGTGTCTTATGCACATTAAATGTCTGTGTGTTTCCCTTGCTTTCGGTTAAAATGAAGGTTAAATAAAGTTAGTCATCTTGTTCTTCTGCGAATAATTGGTTTTGTTTAAGTAGTGGTGAGAACAATATCAATATCCTTATGTCATTTTATTCTTAGGCATCAATTGATTGACTGTCACTTACATTTATGTTTGTAAGTAATCATGTACAGTGTTTTCATATGGTAACTCAGTACTTGTACTCATACGCAGTCACTTTTTGAGTCATCTTTTGACCCACAGAGCCATTTCAATCACATTTACTTTGGGATCAAACTAAATTACACGTAATCCCTCATTCATCTGGAGTGTTCCATTATAGAAGTAGATTCAGTTGTAGTCATCTGTAGACAAAGTTTTTTGAAAACCATCTAAGAGTCATTCTCAATCTGCGGGTCGAGTCTGAGAACTCAGATATTTATCCTACTCTGAGCTGTGTAAGCCATGCCCAGCGGGACACAGCTCAGAGTAGGATAAATATCTGAGTTCTCAGACTGGATCTGCAGATTGAGAATGACTTTTGGTTGAGAGTTGAAAGATCTTGTTTTCAAAAACTGTCCAGATGACTACAACTGAATATTTTTCTACAAAATTACACCGTAGTCGAATGCCCTTCAAGTGAACACATTTTAGCCTTCAAAACCTTGAGGGCTTTTCTTTTACTCTGGCACACCTGTGCCCTGTGCTAGTGTGGGGCCTGAGCAGCAGCACACATATCTTCATTACACTTCCCGATGGGCCCCGGGGACAGTGTTTTTCACGGTGATGGCCCTTGTCCCTCTCCTCGCACATATTCCCCCTCAGCACTGGCGCCGGTCATGAATCTCTAACTTGTGAAGACGAAACAAACATTAATGAAACTAATATTCAGCCAACAATTGCCTCATGGGAGCTCAACTGGTCTTTGGAATAACATTTAGTCAAAGAAGTTCCACACTCAGCAAGCCAGCCACTCATTTAAAGTAAATATCATATGTCTGTGCATGTTTGGGCTTCTTGTTTGTGGAGCACTGGTTAAAAATGCATGAGGTCCTCATGGATGCGGGGCTGGTGTCTCGGTGTTGCAGTGATGACACAGCATATTTTCTCGAAAAACAAACTTTCAAAATTGATTATGTTGTGAGGGTGTGCTAGTCGGAGGCTGCTTGGGGGGTTTGGCAGCGTTTTCAGCGCTGAAAACAAGGTCCCAAGCATTTTTAAGGTCCCCTGTTGTAGCATGCCTGGCATCACAGCTTTAAATGAAAAAACAGTGCTTCTGTGCATTTGTTAAAAGTGCACCATGTAACTTTCTATAGTGTCTGCCACCTGCTTGTCTCAAGAAGATGTTTTTATTTTGGCTGAAATATTCCACAATTCGTATTGGACTTGTCTATCTCCATGGAGACAGCAGCAGGCCAAGTTGGCGGAGAAAGGACCCAGCTGCTCGCTGTAGAAGGCATGTTTTTCAAGGTTTGTCTATTTTTTTGAGCAGATATATAATATATAGATATATACGTTTAATGCCATACTGTGGAACATTCCAGGTAAAGTAATATGCAAGTGGTAGGCCTCTCACAAGAAAATATTGTTCCATTGTGCGCCCTTTAAGTTATTATCATAACATCTGACTTAAAAGTAGTAACTAGATTGGTTAACTTTATTTATTTAACACATTGTAAAATGTTCATCACATTCCTTTCCAAATCCAAGTATTTGTTTTAAAGAGAAAATATGTTTTCTCTGCATTTTGAATATCATATCAGCTCTTAAATGGCCCTCACTATGAAGTGTCAACATGTTCTTCACTTTCTCCTTACTCTCTTACTCTCATCTATTGTGAGTAGACATAAATGAGTTACTTTCTTCTAAGGAACAATCTTATGTTTTTTGGCAGGTTCCATGAGTGCAGTGCAGCTCACATCTGATCACATCTGGCTCTAGTCACGTCAGGGAAAAAAAAAACAAAAAACGTCATCTTGTGTCCCTCAACAATTTACTCTGACTTTGTCTCGGAGTCAGACTGCGTTCTCCATAAGCAGCCGTAACCTTGAACAGATTTGGTGCTTTATGAAGACAGCGCAGGCAAGATGAGCTTATGTGTGCCGGAGAAGGCAGGGTGATTAGACTGTGGAACCCGCAGCAGGTGGCACATTCACGCACAGCCCACACTAAATCACCTCTGTCGCTCGCACGCTCTCCATCCACAGCGCAATTGTTTTTCCTGAACCGGCAAAAGAAGCGCGTTGGAAAAGTTTCTCTGCTCGATTCATCCAGAAGAGACTGAAACCGACACGAGCAAATGGAAGAGGTGATGAATGGATTAACTTTAATGTTCAGACCCCTCAGGTAATAGATTTGTTAGGAGAACATGTAGCTTAGCCTGGGACATAGACACTAATGTTGAAAAGATTGATACACGGAGGAGGTTGATGGTTGTGCTGCTGCGGTGGGGAAGATGTGAATGTTTTAATATGTGATGGCAAAAAGAAGAAGGAAACACACGAGTTCCAGGATGAATTCAAGCTTCAATCTCAGCTAGACCTGCACTGGATATGTACAGTTTACATATGATTGAGTTTCAGATATAATCACACAGCTGAAGGCTTGTAGTGTTACTTAAATGACACGATCGAGTCCTGACAAGGAGGAGGGCATAGTGCCATCCTCTGCAATTTCTGCGCAGTGATTGGACGTTGTCTCATTTTTAGCGTAGTTACTCATTTGAGATTCCACCTAGAGATAAGGTGTGGGAAATTAGATTTAATTAAATTGTCATCCCTGAGGGGTATATCGGTTGACTCTTAATTATTCTTAAGAAATGTGAGATCTTGTGGGGTCACTGGTCACTTTTTGTGTCTCTAATGCCTAAAGCCGGAGAGTTTCACAGCAGATAATCTATTCTCTGAGAAAGGGTTTACCATGGACCACTCTTCATTCTCTCTGCCTTGTCCTACCATATTTTCGGCACTATAAGGCGCACTGGATCTGGTCTATTTTTGATAATTTTTCATATATAAGGCGCACCGGACTATAAGATGCATTAAGTGAAACAAAACGTGTACCACACAGAATCGCTTCGAGGTCAGTAAACACAACCAGAATATGTCCATATATATGTTTTTAGGCTTTTAGAATCAGAATCAGAAACATGATTCACAAACATAGGAACTTGCTTTGGTGATTCGGTGCAACATAAAACAATAAGCAATGATAAAACATCCTATATAAGTAAAAAAGGAAAACAATTAAAATCTGCTATAGGATAAAATAAAAATAGGCTTACTATGCGCACACATTTTAAGTGTGCCGTATAGTGCGGAAAATATGGTAATCAAAAATCATACAATCACACACTCAAGTTCATAATTTTTCTTGGCACTGGTTGAAAGAAAAACATATCTGAAGAAGGCAATAAGGGCCAAACATTTTCTTCTAAAATGTGACACAAAACTGAAGCCACATATTCATCTAACGGACTGAATAAGTTGTCAGTTTCTCACACATGCTCATACATAACAATGGGCCGATCGGGGGGACATTTTGAACGGAATATGATAAAGACTTGGCAGGCCGTATGTTTCTCTTCCTCATCTGTTCTTTGTTTTTCAGACAGCTTTTGTGGCGGTGCCGAATGCAAAAATAAGCCCTGTGTCTGCGATGGCACTCGTCAAACGGACTTGACTGACACAGATTGCAGAGGATAAGGTTTCAGACTGGCACATTTGCAGCATGACGCTATGTGCAAATCTGGCTTAGCACCGAGGCGTGAAGAAGTGCGCGCCGCCGCTCCACAAAGCTGTACGGAGGAAAGTTTGTGACTCTGCCTCCCCCCTTACCTCCCAAACCAGCGCTGTCGGGCTCCTCGGCCATGTGGCTTTCATAGTTCACTTCTACAGTGATTGGAGGGCCATGTTGAGGAATATGGAAATGTAGGAAGAAACGAAAGCTTTAAGATCAATGCTACATTCGATTGTCGCACTATAACAGAGAAAAAAAACTAGTATAGTCTAGTATAGGCCCAGTTATGGTCCGATACCACTGTTGCGATATCAGTCTGATACTTATACCAATGATTTTAAAATGCATTAAAACTCCCTCTACTATAAATATTTTACCTTACAGGCTACAATTTTCACTGCACACTAGTTTGAACAATATATATATATCAAAAACAATTTAAATTTGAATGAAAAACAGCACCTTTTTTGAGAAATCTTATGTATTTATTGTTTTTTTGGCACAATAATCATCTACTCCAGATTTATATGTGTATATTTTGGTATGGATCAGATGGACAAAAATACAACGCATTGTGAAATGGTTCTCACACAATTTAAATGCCCAATAAAATGTAGGGATGACATAAAATAATCTATTGTTTTTCTTTCAAATAGTTGCGATTACAACACACTACATGGTCCAAAGGGTGTATTCCTGAACTGAAACAAATAAAAGTCAGGGCCTTTAAGTCTCCAAATGACTATAATAAACAGAACAGGTTCAAGCTGTGTTGGCGTAATGGTGAGGTTAGTCCATTCATTTCACTAAAACTATTTGTGGAGAGAAGAAACGGCTTCGCACTTTACACTAATAGGACACAATTTACTTGGAAAGGAAACAAATGAATTCATACGTGTAAAACTAAGAGGTCATCAGGAATAATCTAATGCGCTTATCAAACCAGTATAAACACAGGATAAAAATGTAATCATGTATTAGTGTAACCTTATTATTTGCAGACACCAGACAGTCACCCCTGCTCAGCTCATCTCCTGTTTCCACGTGAGAGTGTTCATTTTGCACACGTCACTGCGGCGCCACAGGTAATTGTGCACTAGGTCTCTGCCACACGCTGACCCTATATGCGCTGGAGTGCCTTCATTTTCTCCGGCTCTGAGAGGTTTCCCATAAGCCTTCACTCTTTGATGGCCTTTAAGATCCACTCACACTCTCCTTCCTGCCTCATTTGGCCTGTTTTTTTCCCAAGACACATCCAGGAATTCATCTCGCGGTAGTAGCACATTGTGTGTTGTTTTGATGGAGATTGACTGGACAACATTGTGTCATTATAGAGTGGCGTATATGCACTTCAAATTCAATCTGTATTCCTCATCTGAACACATACAACCTACCCAAACATGTAGTCACAGCCGTCATCGTTTGTACGCTCTACACTCTAAACTACGGCAATTTCGCAGAGTTGTTTCTTTCCGCGGCGATGCGCTGGGTGGCGGCGTGCTACTTCCATGGCCGTCATTTCTCTCGCTGATGGAGAGAATCTCGGGTGTGAGCTTTGTGTTGGAGGGGAAGGTCAGTGCTCACATGACAAGGCTGTAAATCACACTGTCAGTAATGAAGATCCCGTATGGTGAGCTCTCACTCTGCACCTGATCACATCCACTACCACGTCTCTGTCTCCAGCGGACACACGGGTTTAATGATTTCTATCTTTTCTGGTTCCAAACAATCACAACAATGTCCATATAAGAAGACAGGCTACATAACATTACAGCAGGTTATTGAAATCAATCTGAACAGCTTTCCGTGACGACTAATAATATCTTTGTATTTACAGCTTCAGTGACCAAACCTGTAAATCTGCTGAATTTTCCACTCTGTTTGTAAAAGTGTTCCTCTCGATCATGCATAAATAGAAGCTCATGGCTTTGGATATGATGATTTCCATTAGGGTTAGTGCAAAATTCACACATGGAAAGTAGCTCTAGGCTTAATATTTTTCGCTTGGCAGTAGCTCTGAAAAAGCCAAACAATTCCACATTGAAAAGCACGGATCTGGCAACACTGGGGGAGTTCACTGTTAGCATGGAACGGTGTGTGTGTCATAAAAAGCCCACCCTTGAGGGACCTGCACAGTACTGCTCTGAGAACTCTGAAAATCACAACTCAACCGAACGCAACACCGCTGCCTCACTCTAGGGACACCACCAGCACCACGAATCAGTCGCACAGCGTTATCTTTCATTCTGTGGCACTGGAACGTCACTTGCCCTCAGCAGTTTGACCAGCATTTGAGGCCCGAGTGCTGCGATGATGGCAGAGCTATTGAGCTAGCGTGAAATGGCTTACGGAGAATGTGGCACAGTAGCAATCAGAAAATTCAGAAACAATTCTTCTCAGGCTCGGGCGCATAAATGTTATGGACCCGTCAACATTTGCCGTCTTCGGTTCAATACCTTTGCATCCGCCCTAACAATGGAATATATTAAATGTGCATGTTCACACCACCGCGACTTTCTGCGGCAAAAATATGCAAGAATCTTTTTTTAATCTATGTATGATTCGCTTTTTGCTTTTTCCATTTTGAATCAAAAAAACCTTGGATTTTGAACTTTCCGTTTAAACAAAAATGGCCAATTCTGTTGTGTTAATTTAATATTTTGATTTATGCTTAACATTATCTGCTGTTTAAGGTTTCTGAGGCTGATGATGTGACATATGACATGTTCCCTGGTTACCAGCAACAGCACAGGACACTAAATTCTTTCCCTTGTCTTCAAGCCCCTTTCAGAAACAAAAAGAAGAAATGTAGCGCGCCGTCGGGGGTAAAAGTGTCACTAGGAATTCATTTGTGCGCACTTGCTTGGAGGTGTCTTCTTTGCACTCGCACACCTCCTCCACAGGGCGCTCATCACACAACTGCCCCATGAGTGGGTCCCTCAACTATTACAAGTTTGTGGTTTTGCTGTAGGGGGGAGTCACAGTTTGATATCTTATCAGTCAAAACAACGTGTCGTTTTGAAGTAACATGCCAGGTGAAGAAACACCCCCATCAGCATTTCCAAGCACTTCAAAAGCTGGTTACTTCAAAATACAATCCTCTTGTCTTTCAATTTCATTTTTTAGAGTCTGTAAAATGTGTCAGTGTGATTCCAGGGCTGTGCAGATGATTCTTTCAAGGACATGTTATATCAGACAATTGCACCGCCGCTGCTACGAGCTAATGGAGCTTGAATGTGTAATGTTCCAAAAGAGTGTGCTCCTCAGTGCGGTGTGACAGCCTCTGATTACACAAAGTGACAGTCTGGACACTCATGCTCTTCCACACTGGTCCTGTGTCAGTCTATCGTGTCTACAAAGCATCCTGGAGTGAGTCTGAGGACCTTGTGTGTCTCCATGTGTGACACAAAGAATGTTGTCAGTGGTTAGGTCTGGTGCGCTGGTTTGTGTCCATCATTAATGACAATGAGAAGATAAGTCATAGATATTAATATGTGTAAGATAATGTGTTTATTTCCTGTGTGCATTTCTATTACTTCAGCTGCGATACAGGAGCAGAACCAGCTCAAACATGAAATTCCTATCATGAAGTTTACAGACTAAAAACTATGAACTTACCCAATATCTGACATTATGCTTGATCTGAAGACTTGCCAGACCACATTTAACACACAACTTTCTGGTTAGTGCCTCGTTGGTGCTCTCGTTGGTGCTCTCTTTGGTGCTCCCGTTGGTGCTCTCTTTGGTGCTCCCCTTGGTGCTCTCGTTGGTGCTCTCTTTGGTGCTCTCTTTGGTGCTCCCGTTGGTGCTCTCGTTGGTGCTCTCTTTGGTGCTCTCGTTGGTGCTCTCGTTGGTGCTCTCGTTGGTGCTCTCATTGGTGCTCTCTTTGGTGCTCCCGTTGGTGCTCTCTTTGGTGCTCCCGTTGGTGCTCTCGTTGGTGCTCTCATTGGTGCTCTCTTTGGTGCTCTCTTTGGTACTCCCGTTGGTGCTCTCTTTGGTGCTCCCGTTGGTGCTCTCTTTGGTGCTCCCGTTGGTGCTCTCGTTGGTGCTCTCGTTGGTGCTCTCATTGGTGCTCTCTTTGGTGCTCTCTTTGGTACTCCCGTTGGTGCTCTCTTTGGTGCTCCCGTTGGTGCTCTCGTTGGTGCTCTCATTGGTGCTCTATTTGGTGCTCTCATTGGTGCTCTCGTTGGTGCTCTCTTTGGTGCTCTCTTTGGTGCTCTCGTTGGTGCTCTCGTTGGTGCTCTCATTGGTGCTCTATTTGGTGCTCTCATTGGTGCTCTCGTTGGTGCTCCCGTTGGTGCTCTCGTTGGTGCTCTCTTTGGTGCTCTCTTTGGTGCTCTCTTTGGTGCTCTCTTTGGTGCTCTCGTTGGTGCTCTCGTTGGTGCTCTCATTGGTGCTCTATTTGGTGCTCTCATTGGTGCTCTCGTTGGTGCTCCCGTTGGTGCTCCCGTTGGAGCTCTCATTAGTGCTCTCGTTGGTGCTCTCGTTGGTGCTCTCGTTGGTGCTCTCATTGGTGCTCTCTTTGGTGCTTTCTTTGGTGCTCCCGTTGGTGCTCTCTTTGGTGCTCTCTTTGGTGCTCTCATTGGTGCTCTCGTTGGTGCTCCCGTTGGTGCTCCCGTTGGTGCTCCCGTTGGAGCTCTCATTAGTGCTCTCGTTGGTGCTCTCGTTGGTGCTCTCGTTGGTGCTCTGAGGATGAGTGGGTTGTTTTTTGAAGTCCTGCAGAACGTTGACCGCTGAACAGGTCGTGCATGCCTCTCTTCATCCCCCTGGCCAGCCTGGACTGCACATGTACTTCCTGGCTGAATGTCACTGTGTGCCCCCCTGAACTACACCTGCCCCCGCCACATTATTCCACAGGAATGTCTTTCATTTACCTGGCCACTTCAAAAACCAATGCATAGTCAACAACCTTTGGGAGATGGGGTCAAACACATAGACTATTCTTTTTATTACCATAAATGTCAGCAGCTCTCTTCATCCTCACACACTTTTATTACTCTTGAAATGTCATATGTATTTGCAACAGTCTGAGGCCTGGAGAGGGATCGCCACCCAACAAAACATGACACGTGTTTAGAGGGAGCTCTTTAATGGCTACATCGTTGAAACGTGAATGGACCCAACAACAACACTCCAAGAAACTGAAAACAACCCCATTAATAAATATCATAAGAATACCAACAACTAACAGCAATAAAACAAATAACAAAGACTGAATTGAAAATGGAACAAAATAGTAACCGGGAGAAAACCATTCTCCTTAGTGGAAGTTGAACAAAAAAAATGCAAAATCCTCTTAATATTTTTCTGTTCATCACTCATTGAATGCGTCACCACTTGGGAGCCATCGGAAAAGTATTTTGCATCAGTATAACAGTGCTTCACAAAAGCACATTAGCACAAGACTGTGGCCTGGAGGAACGTCGTTGTCATGCAGCTGCTGTGGAGGAGCCCGTCTCCAGGCTCCCATTGGTCTCAGTGCTGCCTAAGCTCTTATCCCGCGCCGCATGCATAATGAGCCCTCCAAAATGCATAAATTGAATTTGTTTCCTGACACTTGACAGTTGTGCATGCTGTCAACATGGTGAACTGTTCTCATGTGGAGCGTGTCTGGGCAGAGGCCTATTAGTGCTGACTTTTACTGACGATATGTGCGCATATCACAGGGAGGGGCAGTCACTGAGGGGGTGGGAGAGGACCTGATGGAGAACAGGTCATTGGGAATTTGGGCTGACGCTGTCAGTGGCACTTTTTAAGGTGAGTGCTGCACATGCACTTTACTGTATTAATTGTGTATTATTTATCTATTTGTTTTTTGAACGGGGAAAATACATATTTATTAATATGCATATTCCAACTGTAGTCCCAGGCAATGTGTAAAATACCAGCAATCATCAGCAGTTTTTAGAACATTTTGTTGTGGTTGTTATATAACGTAAAACAACATTTATAACAGTTTTGGTTTTAGAAATAGAGATACAGAAAATAATGGTCCATTTTCCTTGAGCTACAGACATGGGATGCAAACACAGAAGCGTTTTCTTTGTTAATCCTATGGCCAAAGATTGCATGTGTATTTCACCCTACGCACGTGTTAAATCGTCCAGTATTGTTTTTTTAGCCAGCATTAAAAGTGATTGTGAACTGCCACACTGTCTGTGCAAGACGCTCAGACAGAGCAGCACGTCATGCGCGCTCAGATTTCAGAAAACAGAATCCAACTTATTTTTTGACGCCTGAAGCGAGTGTAGACATATATCCCAGTCAAAATACATAGAAATGTTATGTTCACTGTGGTCTTGTTATTACTGTCTAAAAGCAAGTTTGATTGGCTTTCCCATTGAAAAACACAGAGCCAGACCCCGGCTCCACCGCACATATGGCCTTAAGCACGTATGCTTATGTTTAGGGCCTAGAGCAGGGCTGTCAAACACGCCGAGTGGGAATATGGGCTGAACCTAACGTAAAATGTATATAAATATTGGTATAGCTTTATATAGGCTACAGTTATTTGTAGACACTGATGCACAAATCTGCACCCTGTAAAATACTTTGTCCATATTCGTGCATTAGAATGTTACAGGAATATACGTGTGATATTATTTCTGATATGAAATATTTATATCAAAGACCCAGTGTAAGTGCTACAAAGCCCAGACCATATCAACGGTAACATTTAAATTACAATTTATTTAAGTGTATTTCTGTAGAGCCAAATTAAACTTTCATTGGTAAAAAGAAAAAGAAAGAATGAAAAGCAGATTATTAACTAAGCATCACAAGAATAAGCAAATGGTTGACGGTGCAAGAGCATCCCCTGTTCTTAGAGGCTTCTTCTCAGGGAAGGGACAGGCTCAGAGAAAGACAACCTCACAAACATAAAAAGTGTGGCTGGCGCAAAATACATCTATGTTTTTGATTAAATAACATCAAAGCACTTTTTAGACTAAATACATTTTCTCTAAGGGATATCGTAGTAATCCCTTATCATAATAAGTTAAGCTAATGTTATTGGCACATATTTGAGGCAAGTCGTACCTGCTCCAGTAAATGCAGTAAGTTCTACATAGAAAAGAAAAATGCCCAAAAGTGGCGACCCACATACAAACACACGCATCATTATAAATATATTGTAAATGTTTGCGGTCACACCCCTTTCTGTGAGATATGAATCTGTGTGTGTGCGCGTGTGTGTCTGTGTGTGTGTGTGTTTGTTTGTGTGTGTGCGTGTGTGTGTCTGTGTGCTTGTGTGTGTGTGTGTGTGTGTCTGTGTGTGCGTACGTGCGTGTCTGTGTGTGTGTGTGTCTGTGTGCGTGTGTGTGCGTGCGTGTCTGTGTGTGTGTGTGCGTGCGTGTCTGTGTGTGCGTGTGTGTGTGTGCGTGTGTGTCTGTGTGTGTGTCTGTGTGTGTGTGTGCGTACGTGCGTGTCTGTGTGTGTGTGTGTCTGTGTGTGTGCGTGCGTGTCTGTGTGTGTGTGTGCGTGCGTGTCTGTGTGTGCGTGCGTGTGTGTGCGTGTGTGTCTGTGTGTGTGTCTGTGTGTGTGCGTGCGTGTCTGTGTGTGTGTGTGCGTGCGTGTCTGTGTGTGCGTGCGTGTGTGTGTGTGTGCGTGTGTGTCTGTGTGTCTGTGTGTGTGCGTGCGTGTGTGTCTGTGTGTGTGCGTGTGTGTGTCTGTGTGTGTGCGTGCGTGCGTGTCTGTGTGTGTGTGTCTGTGTCTGTGTGTGTGTGTGTGTGTGCATGTGTGTGTGTGTCTGTGTGTGTGCGTGCGTGCGTGTCTGTGTGTGTGTGCGTGTGTCTGTGTGTGTGTGTGCATGTGTGTGTGTGTCTGTGTGTGTGCGTGCGTGCGTGTCTGTGTGTGTGTGCGTGTGTCTGTGTGTGTGTGTGTGTGTGTGCGTGTGTGTGTGTGTCTGTGTGTGTGCGTGTGTCTGTGTGTGTGTGTGCGTGTGTCTGTGTTTGTGTGCGTGTGTCTGTGTGCGTGTGTGTGTATGTGTGCGTGTGTGTGTCTGTGTGTGTGCGTGTGTCTGTGTGTGTATGTGTGTGTGTATGTGTGCGTGTGTCTGTGTTTGTGTGCGTGTGTCTGTGTGCGTGTGTGTGTATGTGTGCGTGTGTGTGTCTGTGTGTGTGCCTGTGTCTGTGTGTGTATGTGTGTGTATGTGTGCGTGTGTGTGTCTGTGTGTGTGCGTGTGTCTGTGTGCGTGTGTGTGTATGTGTGCGTGTGTGTGTCTGTGTGTGTGCGTGTGTCTGTGTGTGTGTGCATGTGTCTGTGTGCGTGTGTGTGTATGTGTGTGTATGTGTGTAATGTGAGAGGGAGAGTTGGGGGAGTGGTGTGTTATATTGTTACATTAGGGAAAACAAATGAGCCCCATGGAACAATTACATTTTTGCTTAGCGCCGCTGCACTTGCATCAAACAGGATCAGACCATGTGCAAAATTAAGGTCACTGCTAATTAGCTCAGTACGTTTGGTCTCATGTTGCAATTAGTTTATTTTAAACTTGTCTACAGGTGTTCTGTTACATGTGCCTGCAAGGATAATACCATAGGTAAATAGAAATGTTTCACAATGAATTGTTATATTAGTGTGAACCCTTAACCCGCACAAACACAGACACTGAAAAAGAAGCTGAAAAATATAATGGAGTTATTGTGTGAAGCTGTTTAGCAAGTTGTCAGATGCATACGGCACATGCACCACGATCGGTTTGAATGGCAAAAAATATGTGCCACTGTAACCATAGGAAACCACAGGGAGAAAACGTGTATACAATAATACATATTGCAGATTGCTTGGTAGTTTATCTTGAATATAGTTGGGCTAAAATAAATCACTTGTGTTCCAGTGTGTAGGACTTTTGAGTCATTCAATATGAAATAGTTTCATGAAGTGGTTAGCAGACTTTATAAATGTCCCGAGGCCGTCACTCCTTTGTTTAATCAGCATTTTCCTCTGTGTGCCTGCTATATATTAATTGATTTATTTTTCAAAACGATTTTTGGCCTGTAGGCTTTATTAGACAGGTCATGGGGGATGTAGTAGAATGTCGGAGTCGGGATTCAACCTCACGACACTGCTGTGCCTTAACAACTCAGCCTCAACCGCCAGCACCGGACAGGGCATACCTGCTATATTTTATGAATAGTGTTAATGCATTTGCTCTGTATCGCACAGAACGTGAAGAGTTGGAGGTGAGGTAATCGCAAGGAAGCATGGGCACCAAACAGTTCTTTCTCCCCTGGGCAAGGGAACGTTTCCCCCTCTCTGCAGATGGAAACATCCACGGACTCCTGGGATGCACATCTGAAATTCATCCATCACTTCTCTCAGGTGGATATAAATACCCGAGTGGAGCCGCTTTGTCCCCAAGTACAAGCCCGGGAATGGATGGGAGCGCTTCAGAAGGTGGCAAAGTGCTCGCGACCAAAAGTGCTGTTCTCAGCCCTATCTCCCCAAATAAAAGCAATCAGAGAAACATTAAGCCGGGGATCCACAGGTTGTGCCGTGTGCTGTCTGAGATCTGTGCAGCTGAGCAATGACATAGACACTCACTACGGCTATATAAAACATCCTCAACGTTGCAGAGCGTTTTGTTGCCGGCGGTGAAGGCATTAGTTTGCACACTGCCCTCAAGTGAACGGAACAGGAACTTGGCAGTGGTGAGCGATTTCCCCTCAGCGCTTTGTGTGGGCCATAAACCTCACACAAATACAATAGACTTGTACTTCAGCAAGGTCCCAGGAAGAGTCTATTGCAGCCATGCACTCAAGGTTGACTATCCCATCCTGATTCTCTGTTACCGTGGTGCAAGTGGGACAGAACGTGTTGTGACAAGGATTTCTTTTGAATAATTAACTGTACGCTTGCAGGTTGATTGGCTGCCGGGAGTCGTTTTTGCTGAATTTACATTTTACGTTTGGATTAATTTCAAGTATATCTACTACTCTGCCCTGTTCGTGCACCCCCGCTAAGATGTTTTTATGGCAAACACTAAAGATAATGTTCCGATAAATGTGCGTGATTTGTGTTTCAGCCTTGTAAACAACAGGGAAACGAGCAGATAGATCGCGCTATTAGTGAAACAGGAGATCTGAGGCATGCGGCCTGTGGGCTAAGATTTACTCCTCACCTTCTTCTCGTCTTCTCTCCGAGCTCGCGAGGTCGTTTCTGTGACGTGCAAACAGTGGATCTGGGACAAAAATCACATGACAAACATGTGAGTGAGTCATGGCTATGGAAATAATAATTACGATATTAAAGCAGCGCTGTCTCCGGGTACTGTCTAAAATTAAACACAGAATAAGTAGTGCGTGCTTTGTGTTTCACTTTGGCCCCCAGGAGACCAAGACCACCACTGCTGTACTGCATATAGAACTCCTCACTCCTAATACGAGCGGAAGTGTGTCTATAGATGGATTAAGCATTCATCTTTTCAAGCGTCATATCCTGCTGATGAACTGCTCCTGCTGATTTCCCTTGTATACATGCACAATGTTATATGGTGGAACATCAATAATAAGTTATACCATATTCAGTGGTTATGCTGACAAGGCTGGTGCCCGAGCCTCTGTTAAGCACCCAGGTTGCAAATGCGGCTGGCGGTTCATTCCACAATCTATTAGCAAAACCAGGAACTGTAAAATAGCTAAGAGCAGCCACCCATGTTGAAAGGCTTGTCTAAAGGTTGTATAATGAGTCTGTTAGATCCATTATCTGAAGACTTTGGAGTGTTATTTGCACCTGAGGAACTGGGGACGCAAGACATTAGAGGGATGTCACATTTCTAAGGCATCTGCTCGTAATGATGTAAATCAAGTTTGCCCCAATACAGCATGAATGTCTCTTATGGATCAATAAAGTTTGCTTAACATAGGATATACTGTACTGTTTGATGATGTTAGAAATACACTTTGTACTTTTTTAATGCACTATTATGTACTATTCTGCAGGATACAGTCTTCTATAATATTTACTAAACCACTTGCAATGCACCTTTTCCACAACTGTAGGGATCATAAAAGAGCTTATACCTGATTACCACGAAACTGGATAACAAAACAAAACTTGTAGTGCATTTTTGATGAGAAACCGTCACCTGAAAAGAGCAGGTCATACACCGGTCAGCTCCAGCGCCTGAAGCGGCCTGGCTCTCCACACTGCACAATGAAGCCATAACCGCAGTGCTATGTTGTGCTAACGCTGCAGCAGCTGATTGTTGACCACTTGGCTTAAGGGAAGTGTTCTGAGCTCCGAGGCGCATGAATCATTTAAACCCTCCAATGCTCCAGGGACCTGCGCCCAGAGAGAACAGCTACCGCACCTCTGCTAAGCACCATTTCATCTGAGAGCCCATTTCTGTAAACAAAGAGAGGAGCGCTTCAATGTCCCTCTCATCTGCTCTCAAAGTGCACAAAAACACTCTTTAGTGGCACTTTAGTATTTAGAGCATGTCTGCAAGTAGCTCCGACATATTCCTCCTGCAGTGTTTTCACCACTTGCGGCCTATCTAATTAATGCAAATGTATCTGAAGCTGCCGGAAAGTTGAAAAAGTCAGAGCGGCTGATAGCATCTTGCTGTAGGACATGAGCGTAGGATGCACACGGCGCTGCAGCTCTCCACACTGGCACAGGCTCTTTCATGTGGAATGATTGCACTGCTGTGTGCTAATATTAAAGATCATTTAGTCGGCTTGAAAAACAATAGCATTTTCCACTGCTTTGGGATGGTGTTTGGTGGTTTCTGGAAACAATACATTATGCAGATGCAATGCAAAACAGTTGGAACTATAACATAACAATATATGAGGATCTGAAGCTAAAGGTATTTCCTTTAATATAATTTGTTCACAGAAGTGCATTTTAAATGTAAAATGTTGTTCCAAAGTTTTGAATTGAGTAAGGATGGTCCATTTACTAGTTTTCTTTCTCTGCAGTCACACACACATAATTAAAGTTTTAAACATTTCTTCTATCATGCTCAAAGCAACAAATTCTTGAAAACAGCTAATTGATATTAACTTATATTGCCCTTTTCTCTTTTTGACTGTATTCCCTGGACACGTGTTGAGTATCATCCTTGTAAAATGACAGTTACATTGTAAATTAATATAAATACTAAGATGATCAGGTGATCCACATGTATCTCTCTCTCTCATTATGAACGGACAGTATAGTCAGTAGAATTGGCTCCTGCAGTAACACATCAGTAATGAACATTGTTTAATCTGTTTTTCACTGTCGCCCCTCGAGGCAACTACTGTTGTGATCTTGGGCGTTCCAAAAATAAATTGAATAGAATCTGAAAACAATGGAAAATTATGAGCTGTCTTTTCAGGCCTAAAATTACCCTTAATTCAAACTGAAGCTATGTTTGAACCCTTTGGAGTATCTATGGGTTCCAGTAACTAGACTTAATTGTGGTCACCGCCATTTTGAAGACGTTGGCGCATGCTGTTGCTATCTCCTGTATTAGGGGTACATGCAGATACAAAGCATCAAAACACTAGACAATTCCCGCCTCAAGATCTTTTTTGAGGCCCCATCTTTTTCTGTGTCGGATGCTTTTTGCAGCACACACTTCGTGCTCCTCGTGTGCGGTAGATTTTGAGTTTGAAGTCCGCAGACATGTGTTTCTGTTTTATTCCTGCGAAGCACAGATGGCTATTTCTGCTTTTTATGGATGAAACAGGCTTCTATATGGATAATATTGTAGCGTTCGAACTTGGCCGCAATAGTTGTCGAGAAATTTGTTGTGTGGTCACAGTGAGTGAGTGAGTTAGTTAGTGTAGAGCGTAAACCCTGTACTGACTGTTTGAGGTTGTGTGTTTGAGAGGGATCAACGATGACAACTTCTCAATCAACTCATTCATCTCCAGCTTTGAAGCCGTAATGGAGGAAGAAGACGCCGGGCGCTTCAGAGGAGCGAGCTCGATAATGCTGTTTTTGGTCGTCCAGATGGAGCCAGTGCACCCCGGCGAGCTCAGCATCAGCGGCTAGTACGCACAGACCGGCTTACCTCGACCGGGAAGACGAGCGCCTCTACGCCGTGGAGTCCGAGTCACGCAGACAACACAACCAGAACACACGGCATGCAGAGCTGTAGTGTCAGCGAGACCCAGAGGAATGGATCACAGACCTAAGCAGCTGCTTCAACGTAATCCCCAATCCGTGATCAAGCTTCACCGCTACAATGAGACAGATGGACATGTTGCTCTACATATTTTGTTGGATCTGCGGCCAGTGGAGCTTCGTGATTTGTCAAAAAAGCAGCAATTCAGCGCCGATTAGACGCTACCTTTTTGTAAATGATGCCAGGGATCGGTTTGCAAAGCGCTGTAGAGAGACGGGAGAAAGCCTGGGTGCCTGTAATAATAACTGCTTTTCATCCTGATTCATCCTAAAATGACGGGTTTGACTGAAAATGCGTGGGCTCTGTCTTTATATATTTTACCTGCCCAGGAGCTTTTTATTTCTCTTTTATCAAATGGTGGACCAAAAGGGATCAATGAAGAAAAACAAACATTGATGATGAACAACTTGATTAATGAACATATTGTGTTTCGTTCTTTGTATTTAGTTATCAAAGGCAGTTTTTGCAGACAGCACAATAACTGTTATATACAAAGAACCCCCAGCATCTCTGAACAATCATCACAAACCGGAGACCTGACAGACAGCCTGCAGTGGTGATCGCACGCACTTCCAATCGATCCGAGGCTCAGAGACACTGGAAGATCTGTGAGAGACGAAAGACTATCCCTCGCCGTCTGCTCGCCACAGACACTGGCCCAGGTACATTCAATTACTACTGTCTTCTGCCTCTTAAGTGATGCCATTATGAAGCAGCCTCGCAACAATTACAGGCAGAGAATGCATTCTGAGAGTCAAATGAAGTGAAAGAGGAGATCAGTGAGACAGGGGCTCGTCTCTGTGGACCTGGTGTAAAGAGGTTTCAAAAGCTCGCTGCTCAGAAGACGAGAACAAGAGGCTACAGGTTGCATTTCCTTGCAGCAGTATCCGATCCCTCAAAGAAACTATTTCCAAGCATTTTATTTTACTCTTAACTCTCTGTTCAGCTTACATCTACCTTGTTGTCCAATCTTCATGTCCTACCTCTTTGCACAACCTCTGAAACCAGCCTTTCCCTCCAAACCTTAAATAACATCAACTTGTATTCATCCTCTTTGTCCAACCTCTTTCACAAACATCTATTTTGGGTCCTTTGTTTATTCAACGCTGCATCCAATCTCCACTCCTCTTTGTTCAAAGTTCTCTGTCAAGTTTCTCCAACATCTACCTCCAACCTTTGTTAAACTTAGTCCAACCTCTGATACCAGCTATTTTTTCCTTTATCTTGAACCTCAAACTCAAACCTCATTGTCCAACACGATTCCAACCCTCCAATCTTACCTTTGTGTCGCGCTTCTTTTATGTTCCTCCATTTATGACCACGTACGTTGCATTTCTATCTTGTGTGGCCAATTTCCATCTCCTACTTTAATTATAGAGCACTTTTAGAGGTATAGAGTTCACACGCAATCAAATAGCTTTTCTGAAATGATAAACAACAACACTCAGATAAAAGACAAAAAAACAAGATCAAACAGTGAAGTCAATCATGTGTGATCCAATTTAAAAGCAGGGAGAAAAACAAACCACAAATTCTGTTCTAAAGAATGAAGGGATGAAGGAAGGAGAAAGTATATAGATCATGCCTATCTGATCACCATGCAATTAAGTTATTTTCAAACATGCATCTAAAAAGTCGATAAAATCCCTCCGATGTACTGTGACTTGTTTGATGAAATTTTATGTTTCAAAATAACATCGCCTTTGTTCACTTGGTTCAGTTTGTTTGCATGGTACATTCGCTTTTGAAACTGCTTTTACACCACCTGACGAGGGATTAATGGATATTGTAGCTGTTTATCAATGGCAAAATAAGAGAGAGCGTGAGGTTGAGTAAAAAGAGTAGACATAACGGGTCAGTCAGTTTACCCCACACTGAGACGGAGCTCTCTGCTTCGGCTGGTGCTGTCTCTCTAAAGCAGGGGCTCTCAACCTGTGGGTCGAGAAATGATTTCAGGAGGTCCCAAGATGATAATGGCAATATTGAAAATGTATGCAACAGTCTTAAATAAAGCTTGACACTTCAAATGTATTGGTATATGAAAACTCCTGTTTACTGGCCTTCCAAATTCATTTATATAGGCCTATGCTCTGAAAATAAAACATATCAACAGAAACAAAGGCTACTTTTTCACTTTGTGGGTGGTCTATTTTTTGTGTTTGACCTTTTTTGTTATTGGCCTATTATCCATCCATCCATCCATTATTAATATTATTATAATTAATATAATTAATAAAATAAACATGTAATTATTAATAATTAATAATATTATTGATTATTATTATTGATATAATAACAGGCCTATTACTATTAATAAGGGTAATAAGCTTGCATATGATAAATCACAAGTCCCCTCCTAGATCAAACTCAGAGTACATAGAGATGCACAGATGCCTGAGACATGTCTTGCCCTGCAAATGTTAGAACGAGTGCATTTGTTCAAATCATTTCAGCTATGTTCACCTGACTTCTAAGCTGCCTAAAATGGAGTTGGAGGACATCTCAGAATGGTATTTGGCCTTAACTGTCAAAATGTACGTTTTGTCCAGATTTGTGGTTAATATCTCTGTAATTACTGGGACAATCCACATGAAACAGCACCTGGTCTTACCTGTCAGCACAAATCAGGAATGCATTATTATTTTGCTATCGCTCCAACAGAAATGTGTGATTCTTGTCAGTTGAAAGTATGAGCTAGAGCTAAATCACATAAAAAGAAGAATTTTGTTTCAACATTTGTGGATTAGTTTGGTAATTTCAGTGATTCACCGCTTGTAGGATTAAATAGGCTCCTGCCCTCCAGCTCAAACCATGACATCATAGCACAGTCTTTCCACATCTCTTTTATTTCTGTTGTTATGTAGCTACTGCTGGTGAACAATTACTTTCAATGTAGATGAGTGTTCTGTGATGTAAATGTTTAAAGGGTTTGGAGCACAGAAGCCCTCCTCCAGCTGCTCTGCTCAGCACTCACAAACTCATAATTCATACTCTCTTGCCCTGAGCGTCGGCCCAGGATACAGTGAAAACTACAGTCCTCGGAGACAACCGCAGCACTGAGCGCTAACACCCGCGAGCTAATGTAAGTTTACTGGGTCATGCTAACATTCAGTTGCAGCATGTTCTGAAGTGAAACTCTGAGGTAATATACATGAACAATATGAAGAAGCAATCAAAAATAATTGTCATTTTTGGTGCCAGCAAAATATACGTGCATGAGAGGTGTAACTTTAATCTGATCCGAGATAAAAAATGTAAGGGAAAATGTATCTTCAGCATTTGACCCAACTTATAAAACCACTCCAGTTAAGAACATTATGGAACCACAGTGAAGCACCAAGTGACATTTCTCTTAGGGCGTGTTCACACTTTATCGGCTTTGACCGCTTCGATTGTGATTCGAGATTCACATCAAACTTAACTTAAGATGAATTCTTGTGATTTTGGTGAGTTCACAAATTCTTAAGAATCCATCTTTTTAGGCTCCAGCTGATTCTTTTTCAGAACGCTCTGGTGGTTTAACAGGCCATGGCATTTAGGGCCCACAGGCAGGACTAGAACCAATCACAGAGCAGCATGGTGGTTTGGCGGAAGTCAGAATGACCCGACCCAAAACAAACGTGGCAGTGCTGATGACTGTACTTTGACCAATTTCAGGACAAATACGGACTATTTTGTTCATTTGTGGTGGAGGAAGAGGACTGTGCTTTTCTGAACACTAGATTTATCACAATTTTGATTTTCTGCTTCTTCTGCTGTTGTGACGCTTTGACCAGTCAGCGTGAAGTATCTTTTTTAACATCCCGACAGCTTTCGGCGAGAGTCTTCACAGATTCATGTGTGAGAAACAGATCAATCTGGCGTTTGAAATCAGAGGTCTCAGTGCTGTACACTTCCTAAGTCGCTGCTCTAAACTTCAGATTTTATTAAATATTTGCCGTCATTTTCTCACTGTGACATCCCTTCAGCACAAAAATCACACCAACAAACTGCTTAAGGGCTGTTTTCATATTTACAGCATCTAAACAGCTCTCACAATCGTTTTGACACATTTCTTGAAACTTGGTTTAGTTTGATCTCTTGATTCAAAGGTTTATCTGAACAGGGGCTTTGGTGGTCAAATAATCTGGTATATTTCTCACCAGTTAACACAGTTCCCTGGCTCTTTCTCAGAACAGAAAACACAGCACGTATCCAGAAACATATTTGTTACTTAGTTTTTCAATACAACAGGGTTGTTCACACATGATAAAGGACTTTGGCCCGAACAAAGTCTATTCGGACATAGACAAAACATTGCAGCAAAAAACAACAATTTGTGAACACAAAATATCAAACAAAGGATTTCACACATGAATCAGACGGATACAATGGCCTCAGCGGAAACTAAAGACTGTGAATGTGTGTAGAGACATCCTACAGTATCTAAGTACAATATATATATATATATATATATATATATATATATATATATATATATATATATATATCCAGTGTGATGAATGTCTTCTCTGATTTTCAAGAACATGTAGTAGGTACAGTACACATTGCAAAGTGTGGATGTATTTGCTTTCTGACAATTTTCTTCTGCATAAATATCTTGATCAAATAAAATAAAAATGCATACATTTATTTAAATTATATCTACTTTTTAAAATATATAAACAGCCCCAAAGTCATTTGCCAGTGTCACTTTGGTCAGCGACATCAGCTGTAGTGTCAAATGAAAGCGCACATAAAAACACATTAACAGAGTTAGGGTGATAAATGTTGAGCAAAAAATGTGTTTTGGAAAACTGATCAGTGTGAACTGTTTTGCAAATGTCAGTTTTGAAAAACTTTGAAAGAGAGTGTCAAAGCTAGTGAAAAGAACTGAAATCTCAAAATGTTCTCCTCACTTCCACTGACACTTCTCTCGATTACTTGCCTGTTGATATTTTCATGCTGCAGCTCATTGTCAGCATTCTGACATATTAACTGCACGGCAAAGTGAAAAAGCACTTATTGATTTGACCTCTCTGTTGTCTGAATTTGGAATAGTTAAGTGGCCCAGCTCAGGCGCCTTTGAGCTTCTGGACATGTTCTAACAATCATTTGATATCTGACAGAGGCTTCTGTGTAGTATCAAAGGGAAGGTCTGGAAGAAAGTAAATAAATGTTATTTTGACAGATTTTTTCTTTGAGTGTCTAAAACTGTTTTCCTTATTTCCAAACTGTCATGGGCATGATTTAAATATGTAATCTTTCAATTGATAATGTCACATGAAAGCTTTAGAGTTTTCAAGGGTGGCTCAACTTAGGGATCATCTCAAAGTGGGTTGAAGCTGAAAAGACGTAATATTTTTCGTCTTGGGGGGTTGAACCTACATTTCGTTTTTTTGTTGCTTTGAAGCTTCAATACATCGTTGTGGCAGTAATTGTTTTGAAATGCTAAAAAACTCTATCAGCAACGAGCATTAGGCCAACATTAGGCGGCGGGTGCATACGGGGGAGAACGGCGCACCGTGGCCCGTGCGGGGTAGAACGGCGTGCCGTGGCCCGGGCGTCGCCGTCACCAACGCGGCAGAAAAGTTGGAAACGTTTTTTTGCGGCAAGACGCGGCGCAACAAATGATCAAGGGATTTTGCTCTAGTAACGTGCTACGCACTGACCGGAAGAAGGACCAACACAAACCCTGCATGAGGTTTCGTCCAATCACAGAAGACGTGAGATTCTCACTGAGACAAAAGCGCGTGTTCTGCTTCTGTCATTCTGACATGTCTAAGGTCTAAATGCAAGCCATTGACAATTACAGGTTTTGACAAGAAACATTAGTTTCTCACTCTCTCATTCTCTTGAGACTATCTCAATGTGGTCATCTCACAGTTTGGGTTGAATGGGATGTGTCGTAGGGCCCCTAGGGCCCGTGGACCATGTGGATTGAGTAAACAAACATGCGCGACAGGTGACATTATTTGGAGAGTTCATAACTTCTACTGATAAACATACCAAAGGATGTTCAGGGATGTTCACTAGAGGTGAGCAGGGTCTATCAAACTAATATCGTTTTATCAACGCGTAAATTTTTTTGTGATGCCAGAAATTCTTTTTTTTTAGGCTTTTGAGGGGGGGAGGTGGTCCAGAGAGAGACGAAATTTTTTTTTGTCTTTTAAGCTTCAACCTATTTTGAGAAGATCCCTTACCTGTCTTAATCTAGTTATCAGATTTTTTCTGACCATGTAAATGTTCCCACTGTAAATATATATGTTTTAGTATAAATCTTCCAACTTGAGGCACACAAATAGTTGCATAAAAAGCATAAAAACACACAACAATGAATAATATTAGTAGCAAAGAGCTGGACTATACACAATAACTACAATAGGAAAAAAGGCTGCAGTGTAAAATAGACTCCCAACAGAATTCATCCGGAGCTCCGAGGCCTCGAGGGCGATCTGAGATGTTTTGGCCTGTATGGCTTTATTATACTGTACACAGAGGTAATGCTTTAGGTGTTAACGCGGTAGAGTACTCAAACTACTTTTTTAGAGTAATGAGGAATTTAACGTGATAGTTGTGTGATAGCACTTGTTACTTTTTCCAAAACAGTCATCACAATATGAAAGCAAGTTTTTGAAGGTATTTTAAGAAATGAGTGACAGGTGTAAGCAGGTGCAAAACACTGTAACATGAACAAAATCTCATAAAAGGTTATAGGTTGTAGATATGTAAGTTGAACATTAATTTGAGGCTAACATCTGTTCTTGTATTTCCTTCACGGACATTCTCACAGTCTCCACATGGTCGCCCCCCCTCCCTGCCCCAGTGAGAAGCCCTTTCAGGAGTAATAGAGCAATGGGGAGCGAGGGTTTCCGCCTGGGACACAGTGACTGGGCTCTGCTTGTTTCGATTGTGAACATGTGTGTGTGCTAGTGCTACCTGCAGTCTGTGCTCCAAAGAGGTCCCCCTGGACTCCCTCTTCCTCCTCGGTGGATCTGATGCATGCAACAGTGCGCAATGAAAGTGCCACTGAGCTGTGCACACTGTTTATGACTCTGGTCCAGTGAAAACCATGTCTCTGCTTCATGTGCTTTTCTTTTCACTGTCAAGAGCTGCATTTGGCTGTTTTATTGCACCGTTACTTTGACTGATGTGGCTTATTTTAGTTGAGTTCTGGTTTTTATGGTACTTGACAAAAGGATGACAAGTCAACCTTGAAGGACATAAACAGACAATCAATTGAATGCGGTGCAGTTACAGTTTATTGAATGGATAAACTTTGGTTTGAACCTGACAGGAAAACAATAGGGTGGTCAAATTATGGAAATGTAGAGGCTGAGGAGGCCGGTGGTTCTGCTGTAGAGATTGGATGGGACAAGGTTGCTTCATGTAATTATACTAATGGCTTCAATGTTGAAGATGCTTGAATAGCTTCTCAAAATGCTACACTTATATTTAAACCTTCCATTTCAGAAAATGCACGTGAGCTGCTTTTAAAACCACAGCTGTCCTAGGATGAATGACAGAAATATTGCTGCAAATCTGCTTTAACTGCCTCTCTGACCACCACCAATCAATCACTTCATGTTGAGTCTAGGGCTGTCATGCAATTAATTTTAAAATCGCAATTAATCGCATGATTGGCCATAGTTAATTTGTGATTTATTTGGATATTTTCAATGACATTATGTGGACAGACAACACATTTTGACACATGAAACAAGAAGATGGGGACACTTGGTTGGGACTTGACAACACTGCTCGGAGCCTCCTCCGTGTGTAAAAGGTGAACACCCACAAGCTGCACACAGAGCAGTGCAGGGTTAAGTCACCAAAACCTTCACATTCAGAGCCAGCAGAGCTCAGTCTGAGCTGGAGCCTCACTCTACATTTGCACACTTGGCTCTAGGGAGGGGCCAAACGAGTCGAAGCGTCGACACATGTATCAAGCTCAGAGAGTGTCACTTTAAGAAAAGCCGTGTGACCAATACATTTACAATGTCATTTGGTGTTGCTTGTGTCAAATGTGGCTCTACTCGCTATGTCTCTGTTTGCTTTGTGGTTCCTTGATGATAAAGATTTGCCAGTTCCTCTTTGAAGCCATTTCTGTTAAAAAAGATAATCCATCTTCAAACAGAAATGGAGGTTTAAGGTTCAATTTAGCGGTGTTGTGTAACAGCTGATCCCCGGTCAGGGATCAGCTCGGGCCAGTCAGATGCTAATCAGGTACTCATCAGCGATGAGGGAGCTGCAGCCAGCAAGCAATAGGATTTATATTGTCTATTACAGGGCTGTTAGGGTAACAAAGAAGATTGGTTTAAGGTGAAACATAGACAGTGTAACACACACCTTGCTTCTTGGCAATTTGTATAAACCTTAGATTCTCCTCAGATTCAACTGAAATGCAATTAATTTACAACAAAATGTCTTTTATTAGTTTTGAAATAATTGTGCGTTAATGCAACAATAACGCAATAAAATGTACAGCCCTATTTGATTTGATAAAGTGTCTAGCTCAAGGACACTAGGACAGTATGCTGAACTGCTACCTTTCCAGTTAGAAAACAAATGATTGCCAAGGCATAATGGTGATGTATTCTGTAGACCAAAACATTTCTTTGCCTTGATTCCAGAGCGTGTAAAGTACAGAGTGGACAGGATCAGATTTAGGTTCAGACGAGTGCCATTGTCGTGATGTGATTTAGGAGCGGCCTGGTACTCATCTGTCAGAGCTGCTCCATCCACACCAGCGAAATGCCTGATAGTAGTCGAGGTGATTTGTCTTCCAGTTCACTCATACTCTACACAATGGGACAGTATACAGATGGATGAAGCTTTTCTTTCATAGTGCTCTAACACTGCCTCTCAAACAGTGGCATGCAGGCTTCCTCTAAGGGTGCCTCTCAATCATTTTTTTATTCCTTTGATTGAGCCAAAATTGAGTGAGTTACCAACTTATTAAGGACCAGTTTGGAGTTTCCAAATGTGTCTTTAATGTGAGTGGTTTGACTCTATATCGTTGCTCAAAATACTGAAGACAAATCTGTTTTCTATTTTGTATACAGTTCAACCCGAGCAGTAATGTTCACTGGACAAAAACAAGATATCGCACAGAATAGCACAGTGACCTGAGAGGAGCTTGGCGTAGAGCTGCTGCTCATCTACATCGCATGGAGCAGCTGAGGTCCAGTGGTCAAATTAGTTTCAACTCTGGTCATATACTAGCTTCTGGCTGAGAAGGCAGCCTTTTATTGAGAACCAACATGTGCATGACCAAAAGCTTAGGAGTTCTCATGCCCCATGGAATAGTGTCAAAGTGAATGGGTTATAGACATTCTCAGACGCGCTTAGGACAGTAGCTCTGTCCAGTCTGTACCACAGATGCATGTTTAATGTGAACGCCCTCAGGCCAGAAATTACCCCGTGAACAAAAAGAGATGAAAAATCGACACTAAACGGAGGGAGCACTTTTTCTACATGAAGAGTTCACATTAGCATTCAGCCGATGAAGGCACCAACCCTCTGTGGCTGTTTGCAGTCAACCTGCTTTCAATTCATGAACAAAAACTAAGAAAAGAAAAATGTATCATGACCAAGGACACCACAAACTGGGTTATCAAACTATCAACCTTCAGGAGAATGACCGCAGCACGCAGACACACCTAGGTACTTTACCAAAGAAATGTCTCATCTTTATTTTAAAATTCACCTACAACTCTGCTAAGATTAACCGTGGCAATAGTGATAAATAAATATTTCTATCTCCATGAAAAAGTCATGATTAAAGTATTTCTCTCACTTCTCCTCAGCCTCAAATCAATTAGTCCTTTTTGAAAGAAACCGTGAGAGCAGAGAACGTGTAATTATTACTCATAATGCAGTATATTCCCCGGGGCTGTGCTTCTCTGCAGTCTTGCAGTCTCTACCTTTTCACCACACTTGATGCTACGTTTAATCTCATGCCTTCGGAGACTTCTGAGACATCACTTGACTCTTTTTGAAGAAATTTCGTGTACAGCCATGCATTTCATTTTGATTGCATCCATTTATTATCCATTTGGCCGCCCTCTTCAAAGCGACACATGAACAGCAGTGAGCTATCAGGGGGAAGTCATTTCTCTGGTCCTGCCGCGTGTCTGAAAACAAAAATACTACCAATATGTCACTTTCGCCGACGCTTGAGAGTGTCTACACAACATGGAATCCGCCGAAGACGAGAGTTTGAGTGACAAATATGGTCATGCTAGGGGCCCCTGTTGCGATCCGAATGCTTTCTGGTGCTCCAACATCTGTGAGCGGATGCGCTGCTGTACACAATCCCACCATGAATTTCCTTTTTGTCACTTTGATTTGGAGGATGAAACATTGCATAGGCTGTAAGACTATATTAGCGACGTGTGTTAGCGTGACAAAATGGTTTCCAATGGCCTTTTGTTGGAGAAAATGAACATGAGGACAATCTGACAGCGGATTGTGCAGGTAGAAGATCCTGATATTGCTGTAAGACAAATCTCCATGAAAAGTGAGTTTGAGGAATGGCTATCATTTTCAGTTTTGCTTCTCGTCATGCCTAAAAGCTATAACTGGTTCCTTTTGCACCCATATGCAACAAAATGTGGTACGATATGCGTATGTGGGCTTCTACTTGCTCATGGTCTTCACAGAGATGCTTCAGTACCTCGAACCTGGAAATAAAAATGCGTTGATATGCACAGTAGTTCCATCAGCTCAGCACTTACCGCACTTTCCCAACTATAACGCGCACTTAAAAGCCTTTAATTTCCTCAAAAAACACAAGAAATCACAAGAGACACATTTACGACTCTGGGCTCAAGTATCAGTCAACTGTGGTCCGAGCTTTCACGAAGGCCGGACTCATCACTGAGCTGCCGCGACAGTGACTCAGATAATAGATGGATCCGGGGATGCAGGATGTATGGCATCCAGCCCAACTGTCCAACTCGGACACTGAAGATGAAGAATATGAGGGATTTGTGGATGAGGAAGGAACTGAAAAAGTGAGTGTATGTATGTTATAACTGGACAAGGCAGGGAGTTGTTTTAAATACGCTCATTAACGTGTAGATCTGAATGAGTTGAACGCGTTTAATAAAGCTCAACTGACTGACATATCCGTCTGCTTTGTTCCGCTTAATGCGCTTCATAGTCCGGTGCGCTACCAAAATAGACCATTTATTGACAGCGCGCTTTATAATCCAGTGCGCTTTTTGGTGCAGAAAATATGGTATATGGCGGAGCTAACCCAACAACCATGGTCTTACCTCTGAAAGCTCACTCAACGAGCACAATGAATACTCTTGTTTTTCTAACCAATCTAACATGAAAATAATAGTAGACGGTAAGAATCTCCATGGTGACGTTGTGCAAATCAGTGGTTCCCAACCTTTTTTACAACCATTTGCCACCAACAAACACAAGACAATAGCTCACTACGCAGACAATAATAAAGTAGCTGGTTAAGAAAACATTTAACAGAGAGAATCTTTAAATAGATTAATTTTATAGGGTAACAAACAAGCCTCGGAAAGCTTAGTTATTTGAATATATCTCCACTGACAACCACTGGTGTAAATTACAATTTCCAGTAAAACTTAAGACCATTGAGAAAACCTCTTGGCCCCTGTTTTGAATCCCTTTGTACTTAACCCACACACTCCCCACAGGTCTAATGTGCTTGTCCAGGCCGTGCTTTTACTGCAGCTCCTCATTGTGCCCACTGCTCTGAGCCTATGTGTGTATACAATGTAATCATGGCCTTCTCATGGGAAATGGAGGATTTAATAAAGCTAATCGGAGCTGCCTACTCAGCCAGAGTGGGTCCTGCACCACGTTTATGGAGCAAAACAGCCTCTAACGGGATCAGTGCAGCTCTGCATTTCATTAGCATCATGCATGTCCCATCTGAGTGTATGCATGGGGGGGCCAGGTGAGGGTGGGTTGTGGTTCTCCTCTGAGCTCCGCTGCCGGTTAATATTCACAGCACACATCGCAGTAACAAACTCCCGCCCTCCCCTTCAGCTCTTATCACATTTAACATTGAATAAGCATTCAAATAACGTCTGTTGAGAAATCATCCAGCATAAAGCTCCATCTGTTCTGTGCTTCCTTCCGCCTCCACGCTTGTGTAAACAGAGGAATGCGGTGTCGCAAGGCAAACTCCAGTGCAAAGCAGGGCACTAATCAGCAATCAATTCTACCTCCAAAAAACAACTACGCCTACTGGAAAATATTTGCAAAATCATTTATAAATGCTTGAAAATGGGCTGGAAGAGGGGTGAGAGTGAGGATGGGAGACAGGGATCATAAAACTTCATCATTTTTCAACCAAAAAATGTATAGCTGGCAAACAGACCTGAAATCTATAAAATGAAGAACTTTGACATAAACCTGGTACTGCTCTGTCCCATTCAGATATTAAGTATATGGCAGCAAATTTAAAAAAAGTGTTTAGTGGAAATATTATGCAATCCTGTGGCTTTAATTGGATTTTAAATATGTTGTTGATCATCTTTGGATTAGTAGTTTACACATTCCCTCCATTTCTAAGGCATTTCTAAGAACCCCCCAGCAGTGGTAATGAAACAATGAAAAAATAAATAAGAGAAACCCTTAGTAAACATGAATGCCAACCTAATAGATCTATGTGTTTGTTATGACCATAATCTGACCATAGGATGAGTCCTCTGATGGTTTACAGATTTAAAATCAGCACAGGAGAGGTCTGAATTTATACCTGTTATGCAACAATCTCCTCCCTCCTTGAACCTGGCCATTCAGGGTACTGGAGAGGAGAATCCGACCGATAGTCGAACCTCGGATTCAGGAGGAGCAGAGTGGTTTTCGTCCCGGTCGTGGAACACTGGACCAGCTCTATACCCTCCATCGGGTGCTCGAGGGTTCATGGGAGTTTGCCCAACCAGTCCACATGTGCTTTGTGGATCTGGAGAAGGCTTTCGACTGTGTCCCTCGGGGTGTCCTTTGGAGGGTGCTCCAGGAGTACAGGGTCCGGGGCCCTTTGCTCAGGGCTGTTCGGTCCCTGTATGACCGAAGCAGGAGCTGTGTTCGCATTGCCGGCAGTAAGTCAGACCTGTTCCCAGTGCATGTTGGACTCCGCCAGGGCTGCCCTTTGTCACCGGTTCTGTTCATAGTTTTTATGGACAGAATTTCTAGGCGCAGTCAGCGAGGGAGTCCGGTTTGTGGACCACAGCATCTCATCTCTGCTGTTTGCAGATGGTGTTGTCATGATGGCTCCATCGATCCCGGACCTGCAACATGCACTGGGACTGCCAGTGTGAAGAAGCTGGGATAAGGATCAGCACCTCCAAATCCGAGGCCATGGTTCCCAACCGGAGAAAGGTGGCGTGTCCCCTCCAGGTGGATGGGGAGTACATGCCCCAAGTGGAGGAGCTCAGGTATCTTGGGATCTTGTTCTAAGAATGTGGGAACGTGAGATTGACAGGTGGGTCGGAACAGCGTCTGCAGTGATCCGGTCGCTGCTTTGGACTGTTGTGGTAAAGAAGGAGCTGAGTTGAAAGACAAAGCTCTCGATTTATCTGTCAATCTACATTCCTATCCTCACCTATGGTCATGAGCTTTGGTTCATGACTTTCCTTTGGCACAAATAAAGTAATCGTGATCTTGATCTTAAAGCCACAAACCACTCTTTTGAAGACAGTAGGAGAAGAGCTGGTTTGAAAGACGAGTTAAGGAGGCCAGGGATGTAGGTTTAAGGTACAATCTACCAGTAATATAGAGCAGTATTTTGAAGCCATGGGGTGGCATCAGGGTTATGGTTAACAAAGAGGATTAGTTCCAGGTGAAATTGTTAGGTAGGGCAATGCTTCCCAACCTTTTTTGTCTCGTGTACCCCCTGAGCCTTTTTGTACCCCCTCACTCATTATTAGTTGAAAAATAGAACATAATCGAATTGATTATTCAATGAAAATCATTTTATTTGAACATTAAATTCTCAGGCATTGTCTTAATTTTCACTCAAATTAATCATAAAATGAATAATATGTGGCCTTGAAAATACATATGTAATACAAACAAATAAATAAATAAATATGAATTCAAAATAATCAACCTGTTTTTGCAATATATGGCCTCTTAACTAAAACAACTGGAGCCCCTGTGAGTAAGTCCCTTTAAACAGGCATTTCAACTTTAAACCAGGAACAAAACACTAAAACTCAGACTCACTATAGGCCTAGTTCTTTTCATCATCTGAGCTTTAATGAGACACTTGAGCTTGTCTTTCATAAGCTTTGATAGTCAGGTCTAAAGCAGGGCTAAAGCAGGTCTAAACCAGGACTAAAACAGGTTTAAAACAGGACTAAAACAGGTTTAAAATTGGTCTAAAACAGGTCTAAAGCAGGACTAAACTAGGACTAAACCCGGACTAAACAGGACTATTTACGATCAGACACATTATTCATGGAGAATTGAGCTTGTGAATTTAGACGTGAATTTAGACGCGCCTAAAACAAAACTTCACATGTCCCGGGACGAGACCGCGGTCCATCTTTAATAACCCGACACGTGGGAAACCCGCACATGGCTTTCCACATCACGCACGTACCGTGGACTCGCGCAGATCTTTCAAGCAGCGAGGAAGCCCAGAAACACGCTTTCCCCAAGTGCCACGGCGCGTTCCTCGTTGTCGAGCGGACTTCCAAACACGCGGAGCACACGGTCCTTACGCATGTTACATTTACACCAAATCATCAATGAAGCTGTTATTTCCAGCATCACACGGTCCTGCTTTGACAGAGCAGTTTTTCTGATGAACCGGTGAAGTATCTGGCCTAGTACACTCTGTTCTTTGCCTTGTTAATGAAGTAGTTTTGAGGCCTCCTTCTGAGGCTGGCTTTTAGAAATGTGTTTGTTTCTGCACGGAATGTAAGGGGCCCACATCTGATTAACGACCGAGATGGGAGACATCTCCAGATCGGGAGAGGAGGGCTTTTCGGTCCTCATCCTACCCAAATATGGATATTCTTTACATCTGATCTCTTATTGACTAACCGGCCTTTACATGTGTGATATCATAGCTGTCAAGATATGATATAGAGGTCTTTGTGCGAGGAGAGTATAAAGAGCGACCACGAGAAAGAAACGGGGTTCTTCTGATCATCTGGAGACCCGGGGCTGTTCTTCTGTCCTGTATTTGACACTGCCATTTCTGTAATAAACGAACTTGAAGTTACAGAGCTTTGTCAACGTGGGTTCTTTACACACGACGGCCTCATGGGAACATCGATCCGAGTCACCTCACCGGGCTCTCAGATCACGGCGGAGCTGTCACAAATAACCAGGACTAAAACTGACAGAAGCAGAAGCAGAAGCGCCGCATTCTTTTTTAAATAGTATATTTTAATTATGGGGACCCCCCTGGCTTTTCCGCCAGTGTGTTAATGTACATGTATATGTATAAAATACAATACAAACAAGCATCCCAGAATGCTTTGCTTCATGGTCTTGGTTTTCGTGTATGGCAAAGTGCACCCTGACTGAGAACTGAGGTTTAAATCTCACGTTGAACTGTTGATTATTGTGAGTCATCACATGGAAGCGTTGTAACTGAAGACAGTCTCACCGAATGTTACGATGGACTTTGAAAGATAGAAGTGTACTATTGTCTCCATGGGGAAATATAATTTATGACGGGATTATTACATAATTTACTTGGATTTATGTATTAATAATAACCTTGGATAGTTTGCGTACCCCCTGCAGTATGCTCACATACCACCAGGGGCACTGAGGTAGGGCATACTCAGACATACTTGTGTTTGCAGACCAAATCCATAGATTGAGAATGACTCTTGGATGAAATGTTTTTTCTAGAACAGTAACTAAATGACTACAACTGAATCCGAACTGACTCGTTTTACTCTGAAGCAAGATACAACTCCAGGTAAATAGCTGAAAAAGTAACTTTCAACTTCAATTTAGGTAAAAACATAATCTTGATTAATCAAAACAAGATGCATTGATGCAATCCACTATCAAGTAATTTGTTTCAGTTTTGCTCTATTTTTACAACAATGGAAATAAGTACATGGAAATGTGGTGTACTTTTATAATTGGGATCAAAATGGTTTCTTTCCTTTTTCATTTTCTTCCAACTGAGCAGCTGCAATAAGCTATTACAGGACCTTTTGTCCTCATCATATCTTTTATTGCAAGATTGTACTTTACCATTATGAGATAATTTCATAAAAAGGGAGATTGTAATTTTATCGGTGAACCAATGTAATTTGACATTTGCATAACACTTCTAACCTTTGATTTGTTCCTTTTAATTAATAATTTAAACTTTAGACCTTGCCTCAGATATGCATTATAAATCTTGTAAATTATATTACAGACATGAATATATTTTAAAAATCACTCTCAAGCATCCATACAAGTGTGCAGAGCTGATTGGAAGGTGACATAACCATTAAACCAGCAGCACACAAACATCTCCCACTCAAATGAACACCACATTCTGTAATAAAAGGCTGTAGTGCAACGCATCTTTCTCCTCTGAAAAAGTGAACATTCTTACTTAATTTACGTGTTGTTGTTTTTTATAACGTCAAATGGATTAGTAAATCAGAAATTATGTTCAATTGGTTTTGACAGTGGCCTATACCTGCACTGTTGTTATGTCCATGAGCAAAACCATACACCCAGAGAGGAGCTGGAGAAGGCCTGGTGAAGGTATCGGTGGTGCCTGTAGTGATCGGAGCACTTGGGGAAAAACATCTCGGTCCAGAAAAGTGCAGTGCTACAGCAAAGATACTGCGCAGAACCCTCCAGCTCCCAGGGTCTGGTAGAGGCCCCCAGCTTGAAGGGGGAGAAATAGAGACGGAGGGTGAGGAAGAGTTTTTTAACGAATCATCACATTTCCATTGGTTCACTTTGGAGCAAATTGGGATGTCTAAGATAAGATATTCCTTTATTGTCCCACATGGGGAAATTTCATTGGTGCAACGCAGGTAGATACAGAGGTAGATACAGAAGAAAAGAACAGATCACTTGTAGGAAGTCTGAAAAACACTTTCAGTAGAAGATCTCCTATAAATAAATAAAAACTCCCATAGACAAATAAATAAATACATAAATACATAAATACCATTGCATGTGATCCCGACAGTAATTGCACATGAATATGTGTCACGACAGCACATAGATTGCACATGAATTTCACAGTAATTGCACATGAATTGCACATGAATTCCAACAGCAATTGCACATATGACAGAATTGCACATCAGTATTAGGTTAGGTCAGTATTGCGAGTGTTCAGTACTAACAGTTTTTGTTATAAAGTCTGACAGCAGCAGGAAGGAAAGACCTACGGAACCTTTCCTTCACACATCGAGGGTGGATCAGTCTCTCACTGAAGCTGCTCTTCAGAGCGGAGAGAGTGTCCTGCAGGGGGTGACACTCATGGTCCAGCATAGATGTGAATCTAGCCAGGACCCTCCTGTCCCCCACCTCCTGCACCGAGTCCAGAGCACAGCCCAGGACGGAGCTGGACTTCTTGATGACTCTGTCCAGCCTCTTCCTCTCCCTCTCTGTGATGCTGCTGCTCCAGCAGGCCACACCGTACAGGAGCTGATGCCACCACAGAGTCGTAGAAGGTCTTCAGGAGTGGCCCTGTCACTCCAAAAGACTTGAATCTCCTCAGGAGGTAGAGCCGACTCTGGCTCTTCCTGTACAGTGCGTCTGTGTTATGAGTCCAGTGCAGTTTGTGGTTCAGATGAACACCCAGGTACTTGTATGAGTCACTCTCTCAATGTCCCATCCCTGGATGTTCACTAGTGAGGGGGCAGTGGGGTGGCGTCTGCGGAAATCCACCACCATCTCCTTGGTCTTCCCCGCGTTGATGAGGAGGTGGTTCCGCTGACACCAGTCCACAAAGTCCTGCGCCAGTCCTCTGTACTCCGCATCATCGTCGTCCGTGATGAGTCCGATGATGGCAGAGTCATCAGAAAACTTCTGCAGGACACAGCTGTCCGTGTCATGTCTGAAGTCTGCAGTGTAGAGGGTGAAGAGAAAGGGCGCGAGGACAGTGCCCTGGGGCGCCCCCACACTGCAGGTCCGAATGTCAGACACACAGTCCCGTGCTCTCACAAACTGGGGTCGGTCTGTGAGGTAGTCCAGGATCCACTCTGCCAGGTCATACTCCACACCAGCCGTCTCCAGCTTGTCCCTCAGGAGCAGCGGCTGGATGGTGTTGAAGGCTCTGGAAAGATTGAAGAACAGAATCCTCACAGAGCTGCCAGGCTTTTCCATGTGAGAGAGAGAGCAGTGCAGCAGGGAGATGACGGCGTCCTCCACTCCGATGCCAGACCGATATGCAAACTGCAGCGGGTCCATGGCTGAGCTCACGGTGGAGCGGAGGTGGTCCAGGACCAGCCACTCCAGTGTCTTCATCAGGTGGGACGTGAGAGCCACCGGCCTGAAGCTGTTGAAGTCTTTGGGGCGTGGTGTCTTAGGCACAGGTACCAGACAGGAGGTCTTCCAGACCTGTGGTACCACCCTCAGGTGTCTGAGAGTGTCTCCACTGTGAACCAGCCTGTTTTTTCCCAGCTCACTTTCAGCCCCCGGAACACTTAAACGTGATATGATTGGAGAGAAGATAATGCACACTCAGGTGACAACAAAAGCAGATCTAAATTTATTTTTTTAAAATAAAAATTCCTCACCAAGCGCTGACTTGATCTTGTGATAAAAACAATTCCATTGATGATAACTTTGTTGAGCCAACAGACTTAGCAAAACAAAGCTGGAGCATGTTAGCATTAGTCCTTGTTTATCGATACACTGCACTCGCATCAAGATATATTATATATTTGCAAGGTAACAGTTGTGGAATTACTTCTACCTGTCAGATTTGCTACCCTGGTTACCCATAACCTGCCATGTGCTTTAAGTATGCGCTGGGATTTCTAGCAGTGTTTATTGTTTACCCTTTTGCTGACAATCCATTACCACAAAGAATACTTTTTTGGTGCCAAATTGTGATGTTGAGGGACAATGGGAGTTGTGTCTGTTGCTGTGCTGTTTTGTAATAACAATATTATATATTATATTACATTTTTATCATAGTGCTGTAGACATCCGGACCTCTTCTACCTGTGAAATGCCTTCCTCTTCATGCTGCTTTGTAGCAACGTGGTGTGTGTGACCTGTGTTCTCTCCCCAGCCTCACTCTGAGCAGCTGCTGAGGCAGACACTGACATAATGACCTCCGGGGCTCAGAGACCAGGCTGTGTGAGGGACGCTCACACCCACTGCACTGTACAGGACCAGTTTAAAGCTTTACTGTAATACTCCAGACCATCACACGTAAGAGCTGTCTTATATCTGATACACTGCAAACATTAGCCATATCTTTTGAAATTACTTTCATTCTAAATAATAATTTGCGTTGAAACCTTTGTCAACATAGTCAGCTCTAAATAGGAAAAAAATTCATGCATTTCATAGAAAACATCATATATAGTTTGGCCCTCTTCCCGATATGTTATGATCAGGTTTAGAACATGTTTGACTTTACTTCCTCTTGTGATAGCTCCACCCACAGAAATCAAACTCACTCAACTGGCACCAGATCTTTTTTAACCAAACCTTTGTCTATGGCCAGGCTAAATTAGCTAATCTTGAAATTGAGTGCCATTTTATGAGAGAATATAATCCCCCAAGGCCCTATTAAGCCTAGTCCTTTAACGCATTGGCTCAGTGAGGACAGCAGAGGATAGAATGGACTTTTAAGTGTCGGAACATTCCCTCTGAACTGACTTGGACTCTGTAGCCATTCAGACTACTATAAATAACCTGTACCTGGCTTTATAGACAAATGATTGCTCCAGCCAAGGGACCACTACACTAAGCTCTCCCCCCGGAGCACTGAGGAATCATTATGAAAACAGCTCTAATTGTCCGGATCGCAGCCAGGCTTCTGAGGTCGGTAGGACTACAAACACAATAGAAAACCTAGTCCCCAGAGGAAAGGTAATACGGTGCTTATGGAGCTAAACACGGGAGTGATAATGTGCAGAATACAAGTGAAAGATCTTCGGGCTATGTATACATAAGTTAGAGCCATTTGTCAAGCCATAGTTGGATTGTAAAACAAGATAATGTATTGAATGTTATTTCCCCGGGGACATACCTATTCCAGGGATCTCAAGTGGGTTGAGACTGAAGTGGAGATGTGAGAAGAATGAATCCCATGAACAGCAATGGACAGAAATGATGCACTTTCACAATATGATTTTAATGTTATGGTTAAGGTATACATTATTTTCCCATTGAGCATTTGTCCGCTGCATTAATATAATTTCAGTGAGCAGGAGTAGTGTATTGAGATGATATGATATGACTGTCCATGTCACTTGGCACTGATGGGGCCACAGCTCCATGGGGCCTGCACTTGAGGGATCTGCCACAGAGCATTTGCATTCTGTGAGCGTTGGACTTCTTCAAAGGCAGCAGTGTACTTCTGCTGCTGTGATTTTATTGGAAGAGGTTCACCTCGGGCTGAAAAGGAGAGAGAAAGACATGCAAGTTGACAACTTTGTTAACGTCCCTCGTTTCAGGTGACTGCACAGAGAATGAGTTTGCTGAGCAGCTCAAAAACTCTCAAATGAATATACATAATTCTAAATCAAGTCTGCCTGTGGCCAATGGCTTGAGGGATTAAAGAGTTTTAATTTGTTAAACAAATGGCTAGAACCAGATACGGACACTCAGTCAATTGAAAAGTAATTTGAAAGGCCCGTGGCCCAGTTAAAGAAGTCTTTAATTCTTTTAATTAGAGATGAATAAAGGTCATCAGGTGACAGCTGACATATTCATCTGTCACCCTTTGGATTCCTCCATCAGAGGACACTTTATGAACTCACATTCACAGTCTGTCACTCTGTTCACTGCAGTACAAACAGAAACACATCCTGTTTCAAAACCATCCCCAGGCATCCATACAAGTGTGCAGAGCTGAGAGGAAGGTGACACAACCATTTAACCAGCGGCACATGAACATCTCCCGCTCAAAATTAACACCACATTCTGTAGTAAAAGGCTGTTGTGCAACACATCCTGCTCCTCTGAAAACAGAAGCTTCTCACTTAATCTAAGTCAAATGGATTAGTATATACAATATTGTCTATACACGTCTTTAAGATTGACGAAGCAGATTGTGACAGCATCAGGGATAATAATACAATTAGGGTACTATTCAATGTTTCTTCCATTGGTTCACTTTGGAGGATCGGGGCGGTCTGAGAGTGTCTCCACTGTCATAAGTGAACCGTACCGGCCTATTTTAGGGGTCCAAAGTGAGAAGTACATCTTGGACTCTGAGGACCTCAGGGACCGGCCTCCTGCTGGTGTCAGAGTCAGGACTAAACTAAAATCTGAAACATGTGAATAGGCCTTGGCAAAAAGAATTTAGTTTGGCTGTGCATATGACTAAAAGGATTTTATTTGCTCTTTTATGTCTTTATCTGTTTCATGAGTTTAATGAAGGGATCTTTTGTGTACCAATTGTGCTCTATAAATACACTTTTCGTCAAGGTGACAATAAAAGGCCCATGCGATGAACCATTTCCAGTGATAACTTTTGTGTGCTTCCCAGACTAGACTTTTGCATCATTTTCACTCCATCCCTCCAGTGCAGTCAACAGAACAAACAGAACAAACTGTCATGTCTCCATCTCTAACATTCCGCCAACAGCCAGTCCTGCCCGCGGTTCCAAAACCTCAGCTGTGAACTCATCTGTAACATTACTTTAGATTACTTTCCCCGGCCTCTCCCGCATACAGGCTGTATACGGTACATGGCTGCGTTCATCTTGTCTGATTGCTGATGTCTGGTGGACGGCCAGTGATTGCTGACAGTGAAGGTGACCCCTTTGCTGACTGCAGATGTGTGTGATAATCATAGCAGCGTGTTATCAGATGAGCGCCAGGCAATTCAGATCTAATCAGTCCCATTAGAATGTTTCCTTCTACACACAGGCCAGATGAGCGCCAGACGCGAAGCCGAGGAGGAACCAAGAGCTCACGGGCAAATACTGGATACACACGCTGATGTTACAACGTGATGCTTTGTTCTGGCTTTCACCAAGACACAATTGCATTTATGTGTCATATTTTAGCTTAATTTAGGCGAAAAACAATAGCTGCTACTACCATTTTTAATCAGCAAGAGATGCATTGTAGTGGCTACAATAAAATATGAGTGTTGAAATGAACAGAATAAGTTTTGTGAAAGTTTAAGGATCTATGTCTCTTTGAAGACTATGCTACTATGGCTCTAGTACCTTAAAAATCCTATAATATAATGCGTATAATCATGTCCCCATAGAGGCACTTTTCATGCCGTCCGCCGCTGTGCACTGACATGATTTGTGTAGAGTTCTGTTGTCAGCACTATGCGTACCCTCTCCTCGGGTTCAACCCATTATTGAGCCGTCTGAGGTGCAGGGCATCTTCACTATTTCACCTGCTCTCCAGTGGTGCAGGGAACACAATGATCAATTTTACACAGCTATGCTATTGACTTACTCTAAGCAGCCATTTATGCTGGGCTGGATAAACCTGACGGAAGAGGGTCAAGAGAAGAATTCTAACTAAACAAGCAGAGTGTCGTAAAGGTTGAGGCTGTAGGTAAGTGTAAGTGTTCCAATTTCACCCAAAAGCACAAGCAAATACAACATGAACATATGACTCTATGACTACTTAAAGTTTGGTTAGCTCTGTTACTGTCTTTAGAGACATAGAACATAAATATTTTTTTTCAGTACAGTCATTATGGTTTTGGAGAAGCCCTCACTATCACAGGAGGAAAGACACAATGGTTGCCTGCACTGACTAGATTTCTGAATATCCCTTTTGAAAGCGTTGTCACATTACCTCACAGCAGACAAAAGCCCAGAGTACGGTGTACATTTTAGGACATTGTCATTCCTCGTTGTCACTTGTCGTTTTTTTGTCGTTTTTTAGTCATTTGTCAGTTGTCATTTTTCGTTCGACTTTTTTCTTTGTACATTTTAGGACATTGTCATTCCTCGTTGTCACTTGTCGTTTTTTAGTCATTTGTCAGTTGTCATTTTTCGTTCGACTTTTTTCTTTGTACATTTTAGGACATTGTCATTCCTCGTTGTCACTTGTCGTTTTTTAGTCATTTGTCAGTTGTCATTTTTCGTTCGACTTTTTTCTTTGTACATTTTAGGACATTGTCATTCCTCGTTGTCACTAGTCGTTTTTTAGTCTTTTCGTTCGACTTTTTACTTTGTCATTTCTCATCTTCGTTTGTCGGATGAGAACTGACAAACTTTTAGTTTGTCATTTCTAGTCTTCGGTCGACGAGGATGAGAACTGACAAACTCTTTAGTTTGTCATTTCTCATCCTCCTTCGACTCTTTTTACTTTGCCATTTCTAGACTTCGGTCGACGAGGATGAGAACTGACAAACTTTTTAGTTTGTCATTTCTCATTCTCCTTCGACTCTTTTTACTTTGTCATTTCTAGTCTTCGGTCGACGAGGATGAGAACTGACAAACTCTTTACTTTGTCATTTCTCATTCTCCTTCGACTTTTTTTACTTTGTCATTTCTAGTCTTCGGTCGACGAGGATGAGAACTGACAAACTCTTTACTTTGTCATTTCTCATTCTCCTTCGACTCTTTTTACTTTGCCATTTCTAGTCTTCGGTCGACGAGGATGAGAACTGACAAACTCTTTAGTTTGTCATTTCTCATTCTCCTTCACCTCTTTTTACTTTGTCATTTCTAGTCTTCGGTCGACAAGGATGAGAACTGACAAACTCTTTAGTTTGTCGTTTCTCATCCTCCTTCGACTCTTTTTACTTTGTCATTTCTAGTCTTCGGTCGACGAGGATGAGAACTGACAAACTCTTTAGTTTGTCGTTTCTCATTCTCCTTCGACTCTTTTTACTTTGTCATTTCTAGACTTCGGTCGACGAGGATGAGAAATGACAAACTCTTTACTTTGTCATTTCTCATTCTCCTTCGACTCTTTTTACTTTGTCATTTCTAGACTTCGGTCGACGAGGATGAGAAATGACAAACTCTTTAGTTTGTCATTTCTCATTCTCCTTCGACTCTTTTTACTTTGTCATTTCTAGTCTTCGTTGGACGAGGATGAGAACTGACAAACTCTTTACTTTGTCATTTCTCATTCTCCTTCGACTCTTTTTACTTTGCCATTTCTAGTCTTCGGTCGACGAGGATGAGAACTGACAAACTCTTTAGTTTGTCATTTCTCATTCTCCTTCACCTCTTTTTACTTTGTCATTTCTAGTCTTCGGTCGACGAGGATGAGAACTGACAAACTCTTTACTTTGTCATTTCTCATTCTCCTTCGACTCTTTTTACTTTGCCATTTCTAGTCTTCGGTCGACGAGGATGAGAACTGACAAACTCTTTAGTTTGTCATTTCTCATTCTCCTTCACCTCTTTTTACTTTGTCATTTCTAGTCTTCGGTCGACGAGGATGAGAACTGACAAACTCTTTACTTTGTCATTTCTCATTCTCCTTCGACTCTTTTTACTTTGTCATTTCTAGTCTTCGTTGGACGAGGATGAGAACTGACAAACTCTTTACTTTGTCATTTCTCATTCTCCTTCGACTCTTTTTACTTTGTCATTTCTAGACTTCGGTCGACGAGGATGAGAAATGACAAACTCTTTACTTTGTCATTTCTCATCCTCCTTCGACTCTTTTTACTTTGTCATTTCTAGTCTTCGTTGGACGAGGATGAGAACTGACAAACTCTTTACTTTGTCATTTCTCATTCTCCTTCACCTCTTTTTACTTTGTCATTTCTCATCTTCGTTTGTCGGATGAGAACTGACAAACTTTTAGTTTGTCATTTCTAGTCTTCGGTCGACGAGGATGAGAACTGACAAACTCTTTAGTTTGTCATTTCTCATCCTCCTTCGACTCTTTTTACTTTGCCATTTCTAGACTTCGGTCGACGAGGATGAGAACTGACAAACTTTTTAGTTTGTCATTTCTCATTCTCCTTCGACTCTTTTTACTTTGTCATTTCTAGTCTTCGGTCGACGAGGATGAGAACTGACAAACTCTTTACTTTGTCATTTCTCATTCTCCTTCGACTCTTTTTACTTTGCCATTTCTAGTCTTCGGTCGACGAGGATGAGAACTGACAAACTCTTTAGTTTGTCATTTCTCATTCTCCTTCACCTCTTTTTACTTTGTCATTTCTAGTCTTCGGTCGACAAGGATGAGAACTGACAAACTCTTTAGTTTGTCGTTTCTCATTCTCCTTCGACTCTTTTTACTTTGTCATTTCTAGACTTCGGTCGACGAGGATGAGAAATGACAAACTCTTTAGTTTGTCATTTCTCATTCTCCTTCGACTCTTTTTACTTTGTCATTTCTAGTCTTCGGTCGACGAGGATGAGAACTGACAAACTCTTTAGTTTGTCATTTCTCATTCTCCTTCGACTCTTTTTACTTTGTCATTTCTAGTCTTCGTTGGACGAGGATGAGAACTGACAAACTCTTTAGTTTGTCATTTCTCATTCTCCTTCGACTCTTTTTACTTTGTCATTTCTAGTCTTCGTTGGACGAGGATGAGAACTGACAAACTCTTTACTTTGTCGTTTCTCATTCTCCTTCGACTCTTTTTACTTTGTCATTTCTAGACTTCGGTCGACGAGGATGAGAAATGACAAACTCTTTAGTTTGTCATTTCTCATTCTCCTTCGACTCTTTTTACTTTGTCATTTCTAGTCTTCGTTGGACGAGGATGAGAACTGACAAACTCTTTAGTTTGTCATTTCTCATTCTCCTTCGACTCTTTTTACTTTGTCATTTCTAGTCTTCGTTGGACGAGGATGAGAACTGACAAACTCTTTACTTTGTCGTTTCTCATTCTCCTTCACCTCTTTTTACTTTGTCATTTCTAGTCTTCGTTGGACGAGGATGAGAACTGACAAACTCTTTAGTTTGTCATTTCTCATCCTCCTTCGACTCTTTTTACTTTGTCATTTCTAGTCTTCGTTGGACGAGGATGAGAACTGACAAACTCTTTAGTTTGTCATTTCTCATTCTCCTTCACCTCTTTTTACTTTGTCATTTCTAGTCTTCGTTGGACGAGGATGAGAACTGACAAACTCTTTACTTTGTCGTTTCTCATTCTCCTTCGACTCTTTTTACTTTGTCATTTCTAGACTTCGGTCGACGAGGATGAGAAATGACAAACTCTTTAGTTTGTCATTTCTCATTCTCCTTCGACTCTTTTTACTTTGTCATTTCTAGTCTTCGTTGGACGAGGATGAGAACTGACAAACTCTTTAGTTTGTCATTTCTCATTCTCCTTCGACTCTTTTTACTTTGTCATTTCTAGTCTTCGTTGGACGAGGATGAGAACTGACAAACTCTTTACTTTGTCGTTTCTCATTCTCCTTCACCTCTTTTTACTTTGTCATTTCTAGTCTTCGTTGGACGAGGATGAGAACTGACAAACTCTTTAGTTTGTCATTTCTCATCCTCCTTCGACTCTTTTTACTTTGTCATTTCTAGTCTTCGTTGGACGAGGATGAGAACTGACAAACTCTTTAGTTTGTCATTTCTCATTCTCCTTCACCTCTTTTTACTTTGTCATTTCTAGTCTTCGTTGGACGAGGATGAGAACTGACAAACTCTTTACTTTGTCATTTCTCATTCTCCTTCGACTCTTTTTACTTTGCCATTTCTAGTCTTCGTTGGACGAGGATGAGAACTGACAAACTCTTTACTTTGTCGTTTCTCATCCTCCTTCGACTCTTTTTACTTTGTCATTTCTAGTCTTCGTTGGACGAGGATGAGAACTGACAAACTCTTTACTTTGTCATTTCTCATTCTCCTTCGACTCTTTTTACTTTGTCATTTCTAGTCTTCGTTGGACGAGGATGAGAACTGACAAACTCTTTACTTTGTCGTTTCTCGTCCTCCTTCGACTGTTCACACTGCCATTTTGTCTCTAAAACTTTCCGATTCTTGTCCTTCTCACACATCGTCCGTCCGCGGCACTTGGCCCCCTAGTGGCCGATAGTGGCAAGTGCCGTTCTAGTGGTCTCCCATCCGGCCAGGCGCCAGGCCCTTCCCTGCTTAGCTTCCCTGGATTGACAAGAGCAGGCATAACCAAAAGCCCTAGACTACCTAGAACAAATCAGAATTCCGGGCGTATATATATAGGATTGACCTGACCCAAAATTACATCAAATGGGAGCTCACGAAAATCTCCGTTGCAACTTGATTCGACTGAAATAACTAACAATAGAATAAAAAAGAAGGAAATGAGACAAACAAGGAAGCCATGTTGGATTGAACAGCCACTTTTTTCCGCCCCAAAAACGTACTTGTCCTAGGTTTTACGTCTGATTGAGCTCAAAACAACACCTTCTCATATATATATATATATATATATATATATATATATATATATATATATATATATATATATATATATATATATATATATATATATATTCCTTACAGTGAGTGTCTGCATGGGACAGCGTTGAAACATGTCTTCGTTTCCTTTTTCTTGTTGACACGCACACATGCATTTACCTACTGAGGGTTTTTATGGCTCGATTGTAAATTATTAATACCCATATAACAATTACTCTATAGCGCCCCCTACCTATTACATGAACAGTCAACATTGTCTGATTTGTCTTTAATTCAGGTGTTGAATTCTCCACAGGACGCCATGAAAGACATGCATTACAGATAGTGTATTGTTCCACTATTGGCCAGCAGAGGTGCAATTCATGCTCACATTAAAATCATTTTTCAGCCAACACGCTTCATCTGATTGGGTGGAAATTGTAATGAGTACATCTCCTTACATCGATTACAATAATGTGAGCACGCCTCGTCTCTAACCGCAAGTGATTATGGCCGCCACGAGGGCTGCCAAATTGGATTCTGTAACTTCCGTTCCAATAACTTCCGTCTCGATTCCGTAAAGGAGCTAGTGCTGGCCATGGAGCTGACTCTTGTTTTGGGCCTTTAAGCACAAAAGAAAAGGATACATTTATACAGCTAGAACCTTATAACGGCAAGCATTTGAAATTGCTTGTTTATTTATTTAATATGGGCATAGCATTGGACGAACCAGATGCCATGTTTTAAGTGTTATAGCAGGATATGCTAATTTAACAACTGTCCATTCATTGTTCATTAAATCAAATTGCAAACTCTATAAACATGGATATAGTGTACAGACATGTCCCAGGAACATTAATAACTATTGACAAAAATGTCAGAACCTTCTTATTCTAAGGGGGGCGAAATGTGTAATTTACAACCAAGATAATTATTACATTGGAAGAACCAGACCAAAGGTTTAAGCACATTTGCTTTTATATTTTTGTAAAACTGACATTAACAAATACAATATTAAGTTTACAACAATCTTCTGAAGCTGAACATAAAAAAAGGCATTTTTTTTTCAATTTATCAACAGCTGTGCCAAAGTGCTTAACACAGTCAGTGCTCGACACTGAACAAACCTACCTCAAAACAATTTAAACAGCTTTTTCTTGACTCTAATTATTTCATTGTACACAAAGTACTTCACACCCTCCCAGGTACGTTTTTTTCAGTGTAGGAGACTCCTGTGTTATGCACAACATGCATGCTTCTGTCCCAGGCACTCGTTGTAGAGCAATAAACTTTGCCATCCTTTTCCTCCTCACTCCATGGCCTCTGTGAGTTCTTCTGTGCGTCTGATGGGGATAAGAGTTGATACAAATTTATAAATGGTAATTTTGCATAAAAGTGACATTTAAGCAACTACAGGTTACAATTATGGCTGCTCTGGGCCTAAAATGCCATGTTATAATTGTAGCAACATGGAATAATGTCCAAGGTTTAAATTGTTTGGTGGTAGAGTGGTTAAGGCACACATGCCATTGACAATTTACTGCATGTCCTCCCTTCTCTCTCATCCTCATTTCACATTCAGCTGTCGGTCTAAAGTTTGTGGTCCAAAAAAAGTATTTGATTTATTTAACTGAACTCAGGTCTGATTGGTTTGAATCCCTGCCATCACAGGTGCACACTGGGAGGAGGGATTCAAACCAATCAAAATATGTATTTTCCATCTGAGGGAAATGCATATACATTAGCTGTAACAGATAATATGAAGTTAAATCATAGGTCATCTAACATTTTAGAGAAAAATATATAATTTAATGAGTTTAAAAAAATCTTTTAAAGTCAGTTTGATGTAGTATAACATTATTGGCTTAAGTTATTAAAAGTGTGAGAATTTCTTCTCGTCAGGCCAAGAACTTATCCTATTGTCAGCTGTCACTGTTCATCTCACCGTCAGTGCACGTGTTCAAGCGTCTCTTTCTGGCTGGTTTACAGCCTCCTGTCCCATCTCCATCCGACAGTTCAGACTCTAAAACACAAATAACATAATTTCTTTAAAATATTTGTCAATTTGCGCATTCCTTCACCCAAAAATTTAGAACTTAAAACTAGTCACCATCAGGACGCTTCTTTTGGCGTCTCTTTCTGGGTGCTTTCATGGACGGCTGGCCCAGGACAGTTTCCTCTCTGATCTCAAATCACATAAACAACTTTTTAAAATGTTTTTGTACATTTCTTTCAGCATTATTTTACCCAAGAGCTAAATTATGGGATAAAACATTTTCCTAAATCAGGATTTCTCCATCTATTCAGGCCAGACCCCCCTAACTAACCATCCAACCTACCTCAGTAGTAGTAAACCCTTAAAATTAAATAAAATTAGGTTTATTTAGTGGATTGTGTCATCTGACCCAAATTCACTAAAAAGAGTTTTTAAATGGAGATTTAATAGTGTAATTTTTTCAATTACATCTCATGACGCTCATGTTTTCTGACCTCCAGCTGTACTAAAAACATCCCTCAAGGGTGTAAACTTAACACAATTTAAAAAAGTACCGTCAGGGCGTTTCTTCACGTGCAGCTTTGTTGGTCGTTTTTTGGACGGCTGCTCCAGGATAGTTTCCTCTGTGGTCCTCTCCATCAGATTGTTCAGACACTGAACACAAAGGCATACATTACTACTAATTATTCTTATGTCAGATCTTTACAGTGGTTCACTTTATTCAAATATCTAGTGCAATGTTGTGTTACACTTGTAACAATGTGGCAGCCATGATTGGACATGGATGCAATTACATACTGGAGGTGGTACTCTTCGCGCTCTTCTTCCAACACCATCTGTAGAAAAGAGAAGTTAGAAGTCATAGGATATGTATAGACATTTTAATTTTGACAGTATAAACCAGAGACTGCTGAATCCAGGATCTGAAGAATGTTTCCTTTAAGGGCCTCAGCTCCACCTTCCATGGCAAATAAAAGCTTTCCAACTGTAGCTACTTGGAAGGTTTTTCCTCAATCTGCCTGTAGTAGTTACAGTGTACTCTGGTGTCATGGCCCATAAACTTTGCTACCTGCTCAAGCTCTTGGTCGGACAGGTCCAGGAGCTGGCACAATGTTGCCACATGCTTTCGTTATTTAGTGGATCTGAGCAGTTCTTGATCGTCTGCTTTACATTCAATGGAAAATATCCTCAAACAGTCACAGCCACGGATTTGTTGTTGTGCCGATTTTTGCAAACAAAAATGGATTGTCCTGACAAACCAACTTTGTCCCGGAGTGAAATCATAAAATCGATGCAAGCCTCGAAATAACGGGCCGGACACGGTCAATGACCGTCGCAAAAATCAGTTTTGACCGACTCCAAAATCAAGGCTCCGGACACAATGACCGACGCAAATTTTTCGCCGTAATATACATTTTTAATGGGCAAAAACAGCGCGGTGAACATGCCCAAAGCGATTCTTATGCACAAACTCGGGCGCGCTGTACTACAGACCACGATTATTGCTGTAGTTATACAGCGGAGGAAGGCAGCGGAGCGCATGTGTGCGGGCATTTCCATCGCTTAAGTTTCGTTTTGACAGACATGCCACTTCGCAGTCTTCTCGCTTCTCATTGGCCGAGCGGTGTCCGTGATCTAATGTCGATGAAAGCGGGCATCTGATTGGCCGCTGCGTTCGGTTACGTTCGGTTGTACTCGGAAATGCCCGGTCTAATTTTGCGCCACAAGTGATATCGAGGTTGGCGGGCGTCAATCTCCTCAGTTCGCAATTCAGTCTTTTTAAAGTTGTTTGCAACAAAAGCTGTAATTTTGCACATTAGGGACAATGTCGATGTGGAAGTATCCAAGGGCCCCGCCCCCTTTGGAGTTGTTAGCATCGGGGCAATGTATACATGTTAGTAGTTTATTTTGTAGGCTGTGATTTTATATATTCCACAAGATCTCCTTGTGTCAAATGCTGTAAACAGTATTTATTTTGTATCTAAGAAACATTATTATATTAAATTAAACAGTATTAAAGATCATGATGATGGTTTATACGATTCCGTATTTGTGCTCTTCATATCAAATAACAGATACAAGTACTTTAAATTGTTTTACATGCTAATAACCAGGTTTAAAACAACACATTTATCTTGTTCTTATGACGCCGCGCGCGCTTGTGGGCCGCTGAAATTGCTGGGGGGCCCCTAACTTTTTAAGGTAGGGGGGCCCCCTGGCCCCTAACTTTTTTAGGTAGGGGGGCCCCCCTGGCCCCTAACTTTGAAAATCTATTTCTCAGCCTGTAAATGATAAAGAGACCTGTTAATAAAAGTTCATTTTTCATTAATTATGTTATTCTGTTTTCCTTTCCTTGTGACCGATTCAGAATTAGCCATGACAGGTACCAAATGATCGGTACCCGTCATGTTGACAGGGACGTAAAAATAATTATTTCAAGGCTTGCAATGGACGCTTTAGTGCGCTGAACAGGTACTTTTCGCCCTCTCTTTCCTCTCGTTACCAGTCTAGTGAGCCTGTGGCTCAACATTTTCTCCACAGGTGACAGAGTCTCATAAATGTCCTGGTTCATTTGGCCTGTGTCAGCTTTCAGAAACATCTCTAGAGTTATCCGTGATGATTCTCCTTCACGTTTCTTGTTGAAAACTATGACTTGAGCCAGAAGGCTTTCACTAAGTGGTTTGTGGGCCGACACTGAGGACTACTGAGGAAGAAGCCATAGCTGATCTAAGACAAACTGTAACAGATGATTCTGCAGGGCAGCAATGTCTTTGGTTAACGGAACACTGTCATCTTTGTTCCATTTATTTTGTTCCATGGAACTGTGGGCATTTGCAGAAACATAGTCTGACCACATTTTGTCAAGAACCTCCTTAAAAACGTTTGTCTTTTTCAGTAGAAGCATCCGACACCATGATGCAATGACCAATACAAGCTACAGTTGCTGCTTTGAGAAAAGCCTATTTTCACAGCGGTTGAAGGTTTTCCATACCATCTTGTCTTCATTGAAGTGTGACACTTGTCTAGCTGCTGCTATTGCTAAATTAAAGTTGGTTGGATACGTCTTTGAGTCCACTAATTTTGTGTCAATTTGTTTAGCTGCCAACACAAAACAGCCAATGTGTGCAATATAACGATGCGGAGATTGTTCACGTCCTTCGAGTATACAATGAATCTCCAAATTTACATATCATCTCATCACTTCGAACCCGAGCGGTGATACTGTCTTGTTACATGTTTTGAATGACATTCTGGACTCCCTTAGATGATTTTTGCATTGGAAGAAGTTTGGAAGAGACAGCCTGGACTCATTTTCTTTGTGTTCCTACGTCAGAGTTGTCATTTTTATCATGCCTCCAAAAGTCTCCTTTTTTAAAACATGGCAAAGCAGTGTTGACATGGCAAATAGTCATCAACAGATGCATTTGCAGAGGGCTGTTTCCATGTTACAATCTCTTATTTACCACCCTTAAGCACTTCCTGGTTATGTTGCCAATCTCCCTTATTTCTCAGAGTCTCTAGGAGTTTCTTCCTTTCTTTGGAGCCAGTTGGGAAGCTGAATGCATCAGTTTCATCCATGTGCTTCATCTGCAGATGCCGGGCCATTTTTAAATTTGACTTCTTGCAGTAAACACGGTAATGAGCTTTGTTCCACACTCTTTTACCATGTTCCGTTTGGCAGCTTTTCTGTCTCATTTCAGTGATCTCTGTATTGCGCACAAGGTGATTTTTTGAATACGTTTTTGAAGACTGTGTTGGCTTTGGTTTTGACTCACGCGACAGGCTGGAGCAGTTTGAGACATTGCTGCAGGATGAAGAGCTTGGACTTGCTGGAGGCTTGTACTCGTCGTCACTACAGCTTGTCTGAAGGAGCCTCTTGATGAGGTGAACTCACTGTGGAATCAGGTGGATCCCTCTCCAGGGTTTTAACCTGCAACATATGAATTTTAACGTATTAGCGCTTTTCTCAAAGCAGTTACAAATTAATGTTTGACTATAATAAGATCAGAAGTGTGCAGGGCACATGCACTGTGCAGCCACAAGTTCTCAGGACAAGTCATCAAAGATAAAAAAAAAATAAAAAAAAAAAAAGACACATGCAGTGCTGGGGATAGTGTTTATTAATTGGATACTTTCCTAGGCTAGTTTTTTTTTGCAACTGATACTGACTAGTCAGTAAAAAATTTATTTATATATATATATATATATATACATACACACACACATATACACACACGAAATATATAAATTAATGTCTGTTATAACATTAGCATTAAATACATTTGTACATCATTGTTGATTTACAGAACGTTATCTACAATTGTTTTTTGTGAGGCCTGGACTAAACTGAAAGCTCATGTTTTTAAAAAATGTATGCATTTTTTTTTAACCTGCTAAGGCCTTACTTATTTTATTACTTGGTTTACCGATCCGCTACACTTTGATTGATTTATACAATATAAATAAAATTAATTTTTGTCAGTTTTTTTATAAAGTACCGCCGTCAACGCAAAATAGCTTTAAATTAAATATAAAGTGGTATTAAGTCAAAGATAAGAGCACGTGAAGCAATTTTCGTCAAAAATCCTGCGGGAGTCGCCGATGTGCGCGGTCCCGGGAGAGCATGTGAAGACGCGCGCGTCCGTTTCCGGGACTGTGAGGCGCAGCGCCAACTCCTTATATCGCAAATACACATGTTAAACCCGTTTACCACATTTTCTTCAGCCCGTTTTGCCGTGACTAAGAGTGCACACTTAGAGGCGTCAATTCTACCAATGCAGAACACGCTAAATCTACTGTTTACACGATTCTGCGCGCCGCGTCCCCCCCCCCCTCCCTCCTCCTCACGTGGTCCGTTTTGGGCAAACCCTGAAGAAAATATCTTTTGAAATTGAAATTATATTTATACTTATATTTCGCCCGCGTGATCAATATATTGCATTTAAAAATCCGCAAACCAAGTAATAAAATAACTCTAAATGCAGTTGCATAAACTCTTATATTGCTAAAGGACACAGAACAACGTGTAACGTGACGTCACACACAGATGTTTAATACTTACATGAGTTGAGGCTCGCTCCTCGCATTTCTTGTAATGACTTCTCAAAGTTTGAACTCTTCTTTTAAACCTTTTAATGGTCTGATTCTCAGAAGACATTTTGCCATCTCTTCATTAGTCCGACCCGTCCGATCTCCGACACGTGTAAACAACACCGCTCACGCTGCGCTCTGATTGGATAATTACCGGGAAACGCATAAAGTGATGTGATTGGTCGAGTTGTTTTTTCTTAACTTATAAGAAAACTGTGGCTCACAACATTAGTCAAAAACACTTTCAATGTTAAACTCACAGATATTATTTAAACATTTTTACATGAGCAAAGTTGCCTGATAAAGAACTGAAAATAACATGTAATATGCCTGTAGTTTGTAAGCTGTGTTATTAGTGCACAGCCTCTGCACAGGAGCGCTCTGATTGGCGCAGCCCATGGCCCAGCCTCATTGCAACAATGTATCAACGTGAGCAAGGTGCAGAGGTGGGGGATGGGAGGGCACGGGGATGGGAGCCTGAGACTGAGGAGTTGAACTCACAGACTTAAGTCTTGTACTAACGCATCATTACACTAATATATATTACAACTCAAGCTTTCATTTTATTTTTAATTATTTAAATTAAAAAAAAAGGGTAGATACTAGGCTACACCCTAGTATCTTGCAACGATCATATATAAATTATTCATGAAAGATTGTATATGTATTGAAATGAGAAGATTTTCCAGTAAATATTAAACATTTCCCTGTAGTTTGTAAGCTGTGATATTAGGTGCACAGGCTCTGCACACGGAGCGCTCTGATTGGCCCAGCCTCTTCAATTGAAACTTTCAAAGTGACTCCAGGTGCAGAGGTGGGGGATGGGAGGGCATGGGGACTGAGTCTGAGACTGAGGAGTTGAACTCACAGACTAAAAGTCTGTGAGTTCAACGCATCATTACACTAATATATATTACAACTCAAGCTTTCATTTTATTTTTTTAATCTAAAAATACTATTATTTTGCAATGATCAGATAAGAATTATTTAAGAAAGATTGTATATGTATTGAAATGAGAAGATTTTCCAGTAAATATTATATATTTCCCTGTAAGCTGTGATATTAAGTGAGTGAGAGGAGTAGACTCTGTCAGTGAACAACACAAGTCACAAACTACGAACTTGATTTGACATTAAAGGTTGGATGGACGATTTTTTGGGCCCAAATCTGAGTCTTATTTCCTCGTGGCGTGGACGGCCGATTAGTCCTGCCACGTATCAATCATAAAACGCACCTACCGCTCACCTGCAGCCGCGTGCGGCTCGTCCCCACGTTTCCGCGTGTCTAAGCGCATTGATCTATCATAATACAGTTCCCTCAGTGTACGGGGCAAAATAAAGACGGAGAAAGACAGTTCGAGCTGACCCAGAAGAAGACAGAAATCTACAAGAGACGAGAAATGCGATGCGATCCGTCGCGCTAATAAAAAAACGCATTTGTGTGTTTTATCAGTCCGCACGGGGGAGTGCGCATGCGCACTTCCACCCGCCGTTCTCAAACCGCCGAAAAATCGTCCATTGCGCCTTTAAGGTGCAACATAATGTCCCTCTGGTCCTTTCGTCCTCTTCTTGTCCCCCTGGTCCTGATCCTCTGGTCCTGCCATCCTCTTCTTGTCCCCCTGTTCCTCTCACCCTGTTCTTGTCGTCCTCTTCTTGTCCCCCTGGTCCTGTCGTCCTCTTCTTGTCTCCCTGTTCCACTCATCCTGTTCTGGTCCTGTCCCTCTGGTCCTTTCGTCCTCTTGTCCCCCTGGTCCTGTCCCCCTGGTCCTGTCCTCCTGGTCCTGTCCCCCTGGTCCTGTCCCCCTGGTACTGTTGTCCTGTTAAAGCTCAGTTTATATTTATTTTAAAAAAGTGTTTTCCTGATCTTGACAATTATAATTTTGGCTAAAATAAAAAAAAGTGGCTAAACAACCCGGTAATGGGGAAAGAAATCCCACACACTGTCTTACTTGCAAAATAAAAGTTTATTAATAAAGAGGCAAAGTTTCTGCAACTGGGCCTTCGTCGGGCAAATGGGCAGGGACGTGCATTCAGGGGCGGCAGGGGAGGCAGGGCCTCACCTGTCAATCTTGGGGAAAAAATAAAAAATTAAATAAAATATAAAAAAATATTAATATTTTGTTATCTGGTATGTATTATAAACCCACTTTCCGTTTGAATCCAATATCGAACAATATTATGTCAAATAAGAATGTCAAAATGTTCAGATCCCGTTCAGATACAGGGAGGAGGCTGAAGCTGCTCAGCCTCTGGAGCACACGCACACACTCCTCACAAACTGAGCTGGTGCAATGCAAAATGATTCATGATTCATGATAAAACCGCAGTAAAAGTTCACTCAGAGAGGCTTCATTACATGCGCCTCATGGAAGGCGCATGTAATGCGCATGCTCCTGAGCCTGGCCGTATGTGGACAGGTTTCACTATCTTCTTTGTTATTATTGTGTTTGTAGAATCTGGACGATTACATTTCCAAGTTAAAACGTTTCACAAATCTGGATTTTCAAGCAAAGCAAGAGGTTATAACTAAAGAAAAACCTACACCGGAGTTGAACGGGTTGCTTTAGACGGAGCTATATATCTAAAAACGCTGACATCACTCATTGAACATATAGCATAATAGTAAGCCACACAGCTTTGAACACAAGCGAAAGTGTGTTCAACTCCCACTTTTTTTTGGTGCCTCACTCGCCCTGAACCTCACCGCACGTCACTGCAAATGGGTAACTGAGGATGGGACAGAGGTTTAAATAGGAGTGGCCAATCACAGATGTTTTTAGAGACACGTCAGAACTAACACAAACCCAAAAAATTGCCATATAGCCAATATCAACATGTCCACTTTTATAAGGAATGCCCCATTTCCAGTGTAAAAATACTGTCCTTCTGCTTGCACAGAAGCAGTGAATATTTGAATAAGGTACTTCCACATAAACAATTCATCAATATAAATAATCAATAAATTAACTGGCTTTACAAGATTAATACACATTTATTATCATGAACTTTAACTTTATAGAAGCGTAGAAATCATATGTATAAAATTAATATTTGAGGTATATAAATGTCTTTAGAGTTCTGCTCCTTTTTGCAACATAAACATCACCATATGTGTTTAAGAGGCAGTGCCCACCCCGATGTATTGCAGTACTTAACAACTTTCTCCGGCTGAACTCAGACAAGACTGAAATAATCGTTTTTGGCCCACAGAAACAAAGAGAAAGTGTTAGCGGTCACCTCCAGAGTCTCGCTCTAAAACCTACAAACCAAATTAGAAATCTGGGGGTAATAATGGACTCAGACTTGAACTTTAATAGCCACGTCAAATCAATAACATCAGCAGCTTTTTACCATCTAAAAAACGTTGCCAAAATCAAAAATATAGTGTCAAAACCAGATTTAGAGAGACTTATCCACGCGTTTGTCTCCAGTAGATTAGACTACTGTAACGGCCTGCTCACTGGCCTCTCCAAACGAGCTGTAAAACAGCTGCAGTACATCCAGAACGCTGCTGCTCGGGTCCTGACCAGAACCAGGAAGTATGATCACATTAGTCCTGTTCTCAGGTCTCTGCACTGGCTCCTGTGGCTCAGAGAATAGACTTTAAAGCAGCTCTGCTTGTGTACAAGTCTCTCATGGCCTAGCACCAAAGTACATCTTGGATATGTTAGTGCCATATGAACCATCTCGGACTCTGAGGACCTCAGGGACCGGCCTCCTGCTGGTGCCCAGAGTCAGGACAAAACATGGGGAATCTGCGTTTCAGTTTTATGCAGCTAAAATCTGGAACAGTCTTCCTGAAGATGTGAGACAGGCTTCTACTCTGACAATGTTCAAATCTAAGCTAGAAACAGTTTTGTTTAGCTGCGCATATGACTGAAAGGATTTTTTCTTTGCACTCTTCTCTTTTGTATGTGATTTTATTAGTTTAGAAAATCAGTTGGATTGATAATTTTTAATTTAGTTAATTTTATTGTAGTTAATTTTATCTTTGCACTCTTCTCTTTTGTTTGTGATTTTATTAGTTTAGAAAATCAGTTGGATTGATAATTTTTAATTTAGTTTATTTTATTGTATTTCTGTAATTTCTTTGTGATTTGAATGCATTTCTCCTGCTGTGTGAAGCACTTTGAATTGCCTTGTGTATGAAATGTGCTCTACAAATAAACTTGCCTTGCCTTACTTGGTTTGTACGTATTTATTCATCAATTTATTTGTCTTATTTTGTACCCTGTGAAGCATTTTGGAGACTTTGTGTTGGTAAAATGGGCTGTACTAATTAGATTGGATAGATTATCTAGTTTAATAGTGTAAATTATCCAAAGGAGTTGTGTCATAAATCTGTTTTATGTACATATGCACATGTCATATCAAATTTTGTAAGCAAACATAGTTGCGACTATAGCTCTGTTTGTCTGTATTTGTTATTTGTATAATATTAAATGATATGTCAGACCTTATCAAATAAAGCTGCTTTAAAACACAGGCCTTTCTTTTGTAAGTGTGTAAGTGTCAGAGCAGAGGAACTTAAGTCTGGTCTTAAAAACTGGCTTTTAACTGGCAACCCGTACCTAATACAGATACGATGTGATGTAGTTTATCAAGTGATTTGATATTTTCACTTATGTCTGGTTTATTTTCTGTTTTTTTTTCTAGAGGTCGCTGTACAGCTTTTATTTGAGCAGCCTTTAAATTATAGTTGACATTTTAATTCATTTAGTTCAATTAGATAACTTTGGTGCATCTGTGCTAACGCTTAATGTGTCTTTAAGCCTGTTTTGTCTTATTTGTCGTAGGGGGCCCTAGAGGCAAAACTGTACAAAATGGGGCATAGGTCTGACTTTTGGGATCAAGGGCACAGCAAGGAATGCTCTGCAGAATTTAACTAATACAAGTAAAAGTCCTGGTTATGCATGTTTAGATGGCGCTAGAGCACAAATCTTAATGTTTGACACATTATTGTAATCAGTGTAAGGAGATGTACTCATTACAATTTCCACCCAATCAGATGAAGCGTGTTGGCTGAAAAATGATTTTAATGTGAGCATGAATTGCACCTCTGCTGGCCAATAGTGGAACAATACACTATCTGTAATGCATGTCTTTCATGGCGTCCTGTGGAGAATTCAACACCTGAATTAAAGACAAATCAGACAATGTTGACTGTTCATGTAATAGGTAGGGGGCGCTATAGAGTAATTGTTATATGGGTATTAATAATTTACAATCGAGCCATAAAAACCCTCAGTAGGTAAATGCATGTGTGCGTGTCAACAAGAAAAAGGAAACGAAGACATGTTTCAACGCTGTCCCATGCAGACACTCACTGTAAGGAATATATATATATATATGAGAAGGTGTTGTTTTGAGCTCAATCAGACGTAAAACCTAGGACAAGTACGTTTTTGGGGCGGAAAAAAGTGGCTGTTCAATCCAACATGGCTTCCTTGTTTGTCTCATTTCCTTCTTTTTTATTCTATTGTTAGTTATTTCAGTCGAATCAAGTTGCAACGGAGATTTTCGTGAGCTCCCATTTGATGTAATTTTGGGTCAGGTCAATCCTATATATATACACCCGGAATTCTGATTTGTTCTAGGTAGTCTAGGGCTTTTGGTTATGCCTGCTCTTGTCAATCCAGGGAAGCTAAGCAGGGAAGGGCCTGGCGCCTGGCCGGATGGGAGACCACTAGAACGGCACTTGCCACTATCGGCCACTAGAGGGCCAAGTGCCGCGGACGGACGATGTGTGAGAAGGACAAGAATCGGAAAGTTTTAGAGACAAAATGGCAGTGTGAACAGTCGAAGGAGGACGAGAAACGACAAAGTAAAGAGTTTGTCAGTTCTCATCCTCGTCCAACGAAGACTAGAAATGACAAAGTAAAAAGAGTCGAAGGAGGATGAGAAATGACAAACTAAAGAGTTTGTCAGTTCTCATCCTCGTCCAACGAAGACTAGAAATGACAAAGTAAAAAGAGTCGAAGGAGGATGAGAAATGACAAACTAAAGAGTTTGTCAGTTCTCATCCTCGTCCAACGAAGACTAGAAATGACAAAGTAAAAAGAGGTGAAGGAGAATGAGAAACGACAAAGTAAAGAGTTTGTCAGTTCTCATCCTCGTCCAACGAAGACTAGAAATGACAAAGTAAAAAGAGGTGAAGGAGAATGAGAAACGACAAAGTAAAGAGTTTGTCAGTTCTCATCCTCGTCGACCGAAGTCTAGAAATGACAAAGTAAAAAGAGGTGAAGGAGAATGAGAAATGACAAAGTAAAGAGTTTGTCAGTTCTCATCCTCGTCCAACGAAGACTAGAAATGACAAAGTAAAAAGAGTCGAAGGAGAATGAGAAATGACAAACTAAAGAGTTTGTCAGTTCTCATCCTCGTCGACCGAAGACTAGAAATGACAAAGTAAAAAGAGTCGAAGGAGAATGAGAAATGACAAACTAAAGAGTTTGTCAGTTCTCATCCTCGTCGACCGAAGTCTAGAAATGACAAAGTAAAAAGAGTCGAAGGAGAATGAGAAATGACAAAGTAAAGAGTTTGTCATTTCTCATCCTCGTCGACCGAAGTCTAGAAATGACAAAGTAAAAAGAGTCGAAGGAGAAACGACAAACTAAAGAGTTTGTCAGTTCTCATCCTCGTCCAACGAAGACTAGAAATGACAAAGTAAAAAGAGTCGAAGGAGAATGAGAAATGACAAAGTAAAGAGTTTGTCATTTCTCATCCTCGTCGACCGAAGTCTAGAAATGACAAAGTAAAAAGAGTCGAAGGAGAATGAGAAACGACAAACTAAAGAGTTTGTCAGTTCTCATCCTCGTCCAACGAAGACTAGAAATGACAAAGTAAAAAGAGGTGAAGGAGAATGAGAAATGACAAAGTAAAGAGTTTGTCAGTTCTCATCCTCGTCCAACGAAGACTAGAAATGGCAAAGTAAAAAGAGTCGAAGGAGGATGAGAAACGACAAAGTAAAGAGTTTGTCAGTTCTCATCCTCGTCCAACGAAGACTAGAAATGACAAAGTAAAAAGAGTCGAAGGAGAATGAGAAATGACAAACTAAAGAGTTTGTCATTTCTCATCCTCGTCGACCGAAGTCTAGAAATGACAAAGTAAAAAGAGTCGAAGGAGAATGAGAAATGACAAAGTAAAGAGTTTGTCATTTCTCATCCTCGTCGACCGAAGTCTAGAAATGACAAAGTAAAAAGAGTCGAAGGAGAATGAGAAACGACAAACTAAAGAGTTTGTCAGTTCTCATCCTCGTCGACCGAAGACTAGAAATGACAAAGTAAAAAGAGTCGAAGGAGGATGAGAAACGACAAACTAAAGAGTTTGTCAGTTCTCATCCTTGTCGACCGAAGACTAGAAATGACAAAGTAAAAAGAGGTGAAGGAGAATGAGAAATGACAAACTAAAGAGTTTGTCAGTTCTCATCCTCGTCGACCGAAGACTAGAAATGGCAAAGTAAAAAGAGTCGAAGGAGAATGAGAAATGACAAAGTAAAGAGTTTGTCAGTTCTCATCCTCGTCGACCGAAGACTAGAAATGACAAAGTAAAAAGAGTCGAAGGAGAATGAGAAATGACAAAGTAAAGAGTTTGTCAGTTCTCATCCTCGTCGACCGAAGACTAGAAATGACAAAGTAAAAAAAGTCGAAGGAGAATGAGAAATGACAAAGTAAAGAGTTTGTCAGTTCTCATCCTCGTCGACCGAAGACTAGAAATGACAAAGTAAAAAAAGTCGAAGGAGAATGAGAAATGACAAAGTAAAGAGTTTGTCAGTTCTCATCCTCGTCGACCGAAGTCTAGAAATGACAAAGTAAAAAGAGTCGAAGGAGAATGAGAAATGACAAACTAAAAAGTTTGTCAGTTCTCATCCTCGTCGACCGAAGTCTAGAAATGGCAAAGTAAAAAGAGTCGAAGGAGGATGAGAAATGACAAACTAAAGAGTTTGTCAGTTCTCATCCTCGTCGACCGAAGACTAGAAATGACAAACTAAAAGTTTGTCAGTTCTCATCCGACAAACGAAGATGAGAAATGACAAAGTAAAAAGTCGAACGAAAAGACTAAAAAACGACTAGTGACAACGAGGAATGACAATGTCCTAAAATGTACAAAGAAAAAAGTCGAACGAAAAATGACAACTGACAAATGACTAAAAAACGACAAGTGACAACGAGGAATGACAATGTCCTAAAATGTACAAAGAAAAAAGTCGAACGAAAAATGACAACTGACAAATGACTAAAAAACGACAAAAAAACGACAAGTGACAACGAGGAATGACAATGTCCTAAAATGTACAAAGAAAAAAGTCGAACGAAAAATGACAACTGACAAATGACTAAAAAACGACAAGTGACAACGAGGAATGACAATGTCCTAAAATGTACAAAGAAAAAAGTCGAACGAAAAATGACAACTGACAAATGACTAAAAAACGACAAAAAAACGACAAGTGACAACGAGGAATGACAATGTCCTAAAATGTACACCGTACCAGAGAGGAAAGCCTGGCTGAACCAGCTCTTTGTGCTTCAGTGTCTCTCTCAAAGAGGAAAGAGACATTTAGAAGCACTCTTGAGTTTCTGAACTGACACCAGATAAACCGGGATCAAGTTCTATACGCCGCCTGTGATAGAACAACAACTAACATTGTGAGTCTGTAGTTAATAACTAATATGTTTGATGTTGTAGAGTGTAATTAACAAATAATAGTGAAAGAATACCAGAAGACATAAGGCCAAATATTGAATGGATTTGAAAACAGCTTATTTAAATGTAGTTTGACAAAGTTCAAAATTGTTTAGTTTTGTTTGTAAGATTAACTTTTTTTTGTAAGTGAGTACATTTTGTGTTTTCTACCAATGAGTATCTTTTAAAGCAGGACTAAAATGTGGCTGCTGCACGCTGTCTGCATTTTGTGTCTCGTTGCTTGAGTGGTCCACCCCAGTTTTATGTCACCAGTTTGAAAACAGTTATTTTAAGGCTGCACATGCACCTGAAAATGTATGACAATGTGATGAGGGTTTGTAGGAGCCAGGGATGAGTTACATATATTTAAAAGCCTAGTTTCAGTGTGAAAATCGTCTACCCCAGATTCTGATTCTGTTTGGGTCAGAAGAAAACAGTCTAAGAGAGAAACAGTGGGGAGCCAGTGACACTTATGCACATGTGGAGGCTGCCATACTCGGTCCTAATCTACAAAACAGTTACTCTATCTTCAAATGTTCTGGATTATCAGAAAAAAAACATCAGAATATTATTTAGGTTGTTATATTTCAGCCCCAACAAAACGCTCTCTCTACTTTAACTTTAGTGTTGAAGTGTTCCATTCTGGAGCTGGATGTCTGCTCATTTGGAGTGGGCTGTCGGTGTAAATAGATGATAGCTTCTTCTGCTAATCCACAGAGGAGAGGAATGAGGAGTCTGGCGAGCAGGCAGGGACGCTGACAGGAGCAGAGAAAATCCCCTGACATCTTATTTTAGGCGGAGTAAAGCCCTGCGGAGCACACAGCGGGCCGACGCCCTGGGGCACAGGCCCTCCACGCTCTCTCCACTTATCTCTGCTCTCTGCACAGCGCTCTATGCTAAAGCACCACGCAAACCAAATACTTCATCAGGTGTACTCTGGTATTTGGCGGCAGCTCATTCTATAAACAGTTGGGAGACCAAAGGCGGGTTTGTGTGAGCAAAATTGATGGAGAGGTGATGAGAAAGAAGCTTGATGTGTTGTGTCGACAGCAGCCAAAAGATGTGCCGTTAAATGAAAAGTGATTTGCCAAACGCATGAATGCAGATTGATGTAACCAGATGGTTAGTGGTACTGCATTGGTCCAGCAGAGTGCGCCTGTGAACCTGTGAGCTCCTCTTACCCTGAATAGCTAATGTACTAAAGATGCCTGGACTGTTGGCTGCTGCTGGTTTGGTGTGTGCAAGTAGGTCATTTTCACCACTGAAGAGGTCTTTGTTTAGTATATAGCATTTTTCTGATCGCTGTACCTTTTTTCTGTTTCTGGTCTAAGGCGTTGGGGGTGTGTGCCATGGGTGAGGCGTCCCGAGCGCTATCGGAGCAATGATTTTCTGTGTGCCAAGGTAAATATTTCTCATATTGCAGCTAAGACTAATTTAGACTCATTTGTTTGTTTAGCCGCCGCTACTGCTCTGTGTGCCCACTTTTAGAGCTCGCTTTAAAGGGTCTTTTAAAAAGCTCTCCGGCTGTTTGGAAGTGGGCTGGTGTACTGTAAGTGTAATTGTCTGTTTTGTATGTTAGCGTTTGGTGCTGTTAAGAGATATTATAGTACTTTGAACTTTAACCTTACAGACAGCACTTTAACCTAAATGTAGTCACTTTAGCCCAGCACTTTATGAAATGAACTGTATGCACTTTAAATTTGAAAAACTAAACAAAACAGCACCTGATTTTTTTTCTATTGAAAAAAAAAACGTTTCTTTTGTAATAATGTGTTTTTTATAATGTGCTCTTTGCATTGTACTTCATTGTATCTTGTATCATTGTATCTTCAATTCATCCTCATTGTGCTATATTCAGTTCATTCTCTAATGATTCAAAAATTACAGACTAATCCAGTAAATGTTAGTAATATAGTGGTGGGCAAAGTATTACAATTCTGATTAAAATTGTTCTTTTGAAAACCTGTAAAATAAATAGCAAGTTCTAATACAGTGTCAATCGTAAAAGACTGCAAAAAAGCCAGTAATTTGTGTGAAATACTTGAACCAATGAAGAAATATAAAGACAAGAAGATTTCAGATGGCAAAGATATAATTGAGTGCTATCAGGATGGAGTTTTAAAGTTAGTACATTTTTCATGACAAAAGAAGTATTGTACAGAAACATTTTCCATTGAATCCATATAAAGCGAGAGCCTTTTCCATACGGACTTGTTGTAATAACTCATGAACTAGTTTGCTGAACGCCTGAGACAGACAGCGCAGCCCCCCCCCGCTTCCCCCTGCTTAGACGGCAGAGCGAGTGAGAGCCGGGGCATCACGCTGAGTCTAATTAGCCCGCTCTTTAAGGAATTGTCCTCCCGTTTCTGCCTCACCGGGACCCGCGCCTCTGGACCCCGATGCCACGTGGACGCTCTGACCGCCGGATCCTTCATAATTGTCATTAATTTGACGCGCTCTCCACCCCGCCATTCCATTTAGAGTCCGGGCGGGTGTCCCTCAGCCCCATGTTTGGATAAAGTAATTAAAATCGCTTCATATGGTGCAACTTTAATTCCTGCCGGTTTCCAACAAATCTGAGTGAGCACTTTGATTCCAATCATATGCTCTTGCAGCGCGGGTCCCTATGGTGCTTTACAGGCGCAATCATCCCTCATTTACATGCTGGTGCGGAGCGGCTCCTCTCTGCAGATATGTCAGGAATCACTCAGAATGCTCTGTTTGGTTTGAGGAGCGCTCGATCTTCGCAGCCCAACGGTTATTTCCTGTGCGAGTGATTTTACTTAATCAAAAATAAAAATGGTGTGAGTGTATTTGGAAAGCTGCTCACATGAAGTAACCACTAAAGTAAAGAGGAGTGATTAACGTTGAACTTAACGTGTAAACTGGTTGGAATGTTTTGATGAAGAGTTAAATGTATCTAATGTGGTCTAGATCAGGGTCAAACGCAAACAGAAAATAAGATAAGATAAGATATTCCTTTATTGTCCCACATGGGGAAATTTCATTGGTGCAACGCAGGTAGATACAGAGGTAGATACAGAAGAACAGATCACTTATAGGAAGTCTGAAAAACACTTTCAGTAGAAGATCTCCTATAAATAAATAAAAACTCCCATAGACAAATAAATAAATAAATACATAAATACATAAATACCATTGCATGTGATCCCGACAGTAATTGCACATGAATATGTGTCACGACAGCACATAGATTGCACATGAATTTCACAGTAATTGCACATGAATTGCACATGAATTTCACAGTAATTGCACATGGATTGCACATGAATTTCACAGTAATTGCACATACGACAGAATTGCACATCAGTATTAGGTTAGGTCAGTATTGCGCCGGGATAACGTGACGATCTCCGGGTAAGACGACTGTTCTCCGCAGTTTCATGAAAAAAAAAAAAAGTACAACTCATCCAAAACATCAAGTGCAAACAACACTTAACACGACTACTCCAAGTACCGTATTTTCCGGACTATAAATCGCACCTTTTTTCATAGTTTTGGCCGGGGTGCGACTTATACTTATATTTATACTTATATACTTATACTCCGGAGCGACTTATATGTGATATTATTTGTTATTTTCACACTTGCAACCACATTTCATACTCCAGTACGACTAAAATATGTTTTTTCTTCTCTATTATGCATTTTTTGGCTGGTGCGACTTATACTCTGGAAACTACGGCAAAATGTTTTATGAAAATACCACATTCCAACACAAATAAAAGTGAAAAAGAACCATTTAACAAAAGCTGAACCTTAAAAGAACAGAAAAAAGTCATCCAGTATTTTTATGGATGTTTGAATAACTTTAATCCTGCAGTTTGTAACATCTGTATTGAAGATTTTGTGAGCATGTTGGTTAATAAAAATCAGGAAGTTTTTCCAAAGCTATTCTTTGCTGAAATATGGCGACGTCAATCATTTCAAACCGTCCTGTCAGTAATGTGGATCGAAATTCAAGCCCGACTCTGTAAAAAACACTATTTCTATTTTTGTCCCGGTGAACTAAAATCCTTTTGTGTTGTGGCGACGGCGCGGGAGAAGACACACTCTCTTGACATTCTAATTAACAAAGTAGTTCAGGAGACACTGCTGCTCGCTCTGATGTTGCTCTGTTTGGCAGAAAAGTACAATTAGCTGTACATAATGAAACCAATTTGGGGGATGCTTTCACACACTGTTTGCTAAAGTGCTAATGAAATTACAAGTGCTTAGCCTCCCTACATTAATGAATCGTTACACAATTCATTATCTAACTAAGTCTGCGGCTTGGTGCGGACATGACAATTATATTTATTAAAGGGGGTACTAATTAAAGGCATGGTTTGCGTTAGGTTTTATCTGCGGATGGTAAAAAAAAAAAAAAAGAGTGTGTTTGGGACAAGCAATTAGTGTCCTCAGACAGGAGGGCCGGGCAGGGGGCAGAGGCATCAGGAGCGCCACAGTCACCATGGTAATGAGCTGTTTGAACAAGCACCGCAAACAAAGGGGAAAATTATTTATGTACAAGCGGGAGACGTTCGCGCCACTAACAAAAGAGATTTCCATAACAAAAACGCATACGCACATATATATATATATACACGATTCGCCAGTGGATAAGTCAGGTTTATGTGTCCCAATCTGTATCTGCGGACAATAAACTGAACTGCAAAATGGGTTGTGCTCAGATTGTAATGGGGGTTAGAGCCAGTATTCAGGTGAGTAATATGCAGAAGTATTATTTCAATCACATTTTAACATACATTCTTCCCCCTTTTTTAGTTTAGATTCCCCTCCCCTATCTTACAATTAATGTGAATATACTGTACACTGAAAAAAGACAACTGAAAGCAAAATGTTAGAGCTTTTGAGAAAAGTATAGTACTCCGCACTGACCATCACAACCGTGTTTGAAAATGGTCTGAGTGTGATCAAGCTGCAACATACATGATTTATGCTGCGTGGCTCTCCGGTTCCTGCTCCTCATCTGCAGCTTCTGGGCTCTGCAACATTCTCTGATTCGAAAGATACACTAATCATCTTTTCTAGTGAGAGGTTTGACCCCTGCCTGTCTCCTTGCAGAGGTCACTGCCTTTCCTAGAATGTTCCACAGTATGTCTTATCTAATGATAATAATGATTGTTATTATCTCCATGAATAAAAGCAGGGAACCCCGCTCACAGAAAGAATACACATATTTATTTAGCTATAAAAGCAAATGGAAAACTCCAGGCAAAGCAATAACATCACTATGGAAACAAGCAGATGGCCCCACCAGTAAAGTTACACACCTTTAACCTGATATTTTGTTATTGATCTGTGAAAACACTACTGGTTATTCTCCTGGAGTGATTGTTTGCCCATCCCTCCAGTGGTCTCATTTACCTCCACATGCCCATCCCATGGTCCGGGCCACAGCGCCTGGAGCTCGTCTGGGCTCAGTTTGGCTCGTGGCTGAATGTACAAGCCCCATGATGGATGCTTAAAGAGTTGACCCGGTGACCAGCGAGCCAGCGGGCGAACAAGGCTGGCTCAACACCACGCTGCCAAGGAGAATATTGATTTTTGTTGTTGTGTGCACTTTGGACACCAACAAATCCAAACTGGCCCCATCTGTCTGAGGCTGGAGAGAATCCAATAGCTTTGCATTGTTACTAAGGATACGGCTATGTAGCGCCCGGAGATGGCTGTTTCTGTTTTTAGTGAAACAATGCAGGCGGATGGAGCCTCCCACACACAGATGTAGCTCTGGGGAGGCATGAACATACGAGGTGCTGCGTTTGAAGAAGCTGGGAACAAATCAAACTGACCCGCTGCAGTCCTGGGGGTGTTCTCTGCTCCGCTCATCCTGGGCTTAAAAAGGAAAGTAGCCCAGTACCCTTCCCTTCTGCTGTGAGCGGAGCCAGGCATCAGCCCACAACAATGTGAATTCAAACTTTTCACCTGTGTATTTCTATGTCTTTGTTTGGCTTCTATCATGGCAGTCTTCCACGCACAAAAAGATGTGCCAGTTTTACGGCAAAATTTTAGCCCTACTACACAGGCCTGGGTCAAACTTGTGACTCAGTGTTCATTGTTTTGAGCTGTTTGGAGGACAGTAAGTGCAAATGGGGTGAAGAGCGGGGAGTGAGAGTCAGCTACAACTACACCCCTTGGCTTTAGTGCAATTAATTCCAGTGCATGAAATGAACTATGTACCGTATTTTCCGGAGTAAAGTCGCACCAGCCAAAAAATGCATAATAGAGAAGAAAAAAGATGAATAAATTGCAATGGAGTATAAGTCGCATTTTTGGGGGACATTTATTTGATAAAACCCAAGACCAAGAACAAACATTTCATCTTGAAACGCAATTTAAAATAATAACAGATTAAAGAACATGATGAATAGGCTAACAAGTTTACCAACGCATCAGTTTTACCCCAAATCACTAAATCCACTGAATTCTTCTTCCTCTGTGTCACTTCTAAACAACTCCACAAACTCCAGAGGTAGAGGAAGTGCTGATTCTTCTTCTGCGTCGTTTAAAGCCTAGAGCGCCCTCTTGTGGTTGTGTGTGAAAATAATCAACATGTGAAATGTGGTTGCCAGTGTGAAAATAACGTATAATATCACTATAAGTTGCTCTGGAGTATAAGTCGCACCCCGGTCAAACTATGAAAAAAGGTGTGACTTATAGTCCAGAAAATACGGTAGTGTCTAGTGGAGAGCCTGCAACCTGCTAGTCTCCACAGGGATGTTGTTGCGAGGCTTAGAATATTCCACAGTATGGCATTGGTCTTAAATATCTCACTGGAGACAAATATGTGACTCCACCAGGTCAAGTTGCAGGTCAGGGGTCATACATATTATGTATAAAGTGCACTTACATACAAAAATGTCTTTTCACGATAAGTTCGTCATCTATAAACAACTTGAGCAACCCAGTATAAAAACCCCTCCGTACGGGTTTCGAGAGCTGAGGCAGAAGGCAAATGTGACGCAGACAGATGGAAATAGAAGTTTGAGGAGGTTTATGGAGGTTTGTTTTGTTCCACTGTTTGTAAGAATTCCGAGTAAAGTCTTATGAATGAGATTGATGACCCACCAGCGAAGTTACATAACGCACTTTTAAATGTGGACTCCCATTGTTGTGTCCTGTGACTGATGTTGGGTTTTATCAGTGGCGGCTGGTGGTACAAATTATAGGGGGGCTATTTGACATGACCGTGTTTTTTTTTTTTTTCAAATGTCCAAAATATGCATTTTTAACTTTGACTGTATGGATACATATTTCAAATACACATTTACAACTGAATTAATTAAGTAAACACACTTTATTTCCACTTTTGTTAATGATAAGTTAGAAGTTAAAGGTGGAATGGACGATTTTTTTTCAGCAATTTTTTTTAATCATATTTCCTCGTGGAGTGGATAAATCATTTGTCCTGCCACGTATCAATCATAAAACGCACCTACCGCTCACCTGCAGCCGCGTGCGGTTCGTCCCCACGTTTCCGCGTGTCTAAGCGCATTGATCTATCATAATATAGTTCCCTCAGTGCAGGTGCAGGAGGTGGGGGACAGAAGGGTCCTGGCTAAATTCACATCTATGCTGGACCATGAGTCTCACCCCCTGCAGGACACTCTGTCTGTTTTTATCTTTATTTTATTTTATTCTATTATCATTATTTTATTATTATTATTATCTGATTTTTATCTTTATTTTTTATTTTATTTATCTATTTTATTTTATTTCCCCCCCTCCATTCCCTATTAAGATAGGAGAGGAGTTTTGTTAATAAGTGTGGCACTTCCGGCGTGTGGCACTTCCGCGTAGGCGCGCGCACATGCCTCAGTCTCCAGCGTAAAAGTGTAGCACCATGGCGTAACTACTACGTTCAAAAGGGCGCTTTCTGGAGCGCCCCAAAGTCGCTATTTTCCTATGGAGAAAGCCATAGTGACGTAGTCACTTTTAATTGTGATTTGATTGGCTAAAAATCCCCATTGATTTTCTCTGGGGCTCTGGGGCGCTTTTCAAACCGCCCCACGGGAACGTAGAAAAGTGACGCACGCGCCGCGCAAACAAAGTATTCATCTATATCTATTTATATATATATATATATATATATATATATATGGATATATTAGTATTTTACACATTTACACTAAAAAGAATATAAGATATTTTTGAATAAATTATATTGTTTTTAGACAAAAGAAATTGACGTAGTTGGCAGATTGACGGGGGGCGGCGTCCCAGCGCCCTTAATGGACCAGCCGCTGCTTTATACAGGCTTTTCATCTGTACTTTTTGTCTTATGTGTATTCATAACATAAGAAATTGTCCTTCGACCATTATTTGTAAAAATTTGATTGTTAGTATCACCATGAATTAGATGGAGTTCTCTGCTTAAAGTCCTAATGTCGTTTCATCACAAAGGGCAGTTATAAGTGTGAAATCAAACATTCTGACGCGGCACGCAAGACACTAACTGTACACATCCTCACGCCGTCCAGAATACAAATCATTTGGATCAGCTTTGTGTACACCAATATGCAATCACGTCCCTCCATCACTAGAAACAGCATTTTCCCCTTCTCCAGGTCCATTCTGTTCCACTCACAAGAGAACGCGAGCGACCTGGCACAGCTCGGCCCGGCTTCTGGCATCGCTGGCACTTTTACAGTTATCGACCGCATACATAAGCTGTTCATCGCGCTAACCTTTATTCATGAAAACATTTTTTTTATTTTTAATTCCACGCTCTGAACGCCCACAGACAGTCAGTGCGCGGCGCCATAAGGCATTGTGCCTGCTCTCGTCGGAAACATTAAACCAATATGCGTCTCAAATCTTTGTGTGATGTCGCTCATAAGGCGCTATCAGCCAAACATTGGGTGCTATTTGCAGATTGGCAGGCTCAGAGCGCACAGACGGAGAACAGCGCAAAACAAAGACGCGTCGACACGGATCCGAACATGTGTCGTGCGTTTATTTTTGTCGGATCACGGGCTGATTTGCATATTGGTGGCTTTGTGTTTGATATGTCAATAAAAGGATCTAAATCGACCAAAATATTTGACAAAGGGGATTAACGTAGCACTAAACTGTACCGTCTGATGTGGGTTTATTTACGCTGACACCAACACGCATTATTCGTCTCCCGTCTGTGGCCGATATCAATATCAATCATTTTAAAATACGTGGCAAGGCCCAAAAATGTATGCTAACGTTAAATTCAGAAATTAAACGGAAACATGCCACATTTATTGTTTAACTGCTCCTCTGTATACGTTGCAAACTCACCAAAAGGACAAATCGGATGCACACAAGGGTACATAAAGACTAGGTCAACTGTTGGCTAAAATCTCATTATCTGACCAGTATAGATCCAATATCACTAATACATATATATAACCAAAGTATTAACAATTTAAAGACTGGCAAGGCAAAATGTGTATGGTTTAAGATCCAATTTTACCATTGTCTAATTACTAGATACCGGTAATACATTTTTTGTTGCGGTGGTTTTTTTTTTCTTCTTCTTCTTTCAGCCTGCTAGACACGTTTGTCATTGAATTGATCACAGTATAACAGTAAAAACACCCAAATTATGTGATTTTAATTGAAAATAGTTCCAAAAAAGCAAACCTAAATGTAGTTAGCTCATGCCACATTAACTTGACTTTATTATTTGCATTTACATACTGGAGTAATGGTGATTTATGAGACAAAGTGTGTTAAATTAAATATATTAAGTGTTTGGTCATGTCAATAACCGTGAATAATCATGAATAATCGTACAACTGTGATGTTTCTTCTCAATAATCTGATCTTTTGACATCCCCCCTAACCATTCAGAACCGTTATAAGCGAATCATGCGTATATTTTCAAGTTTGAATTCACAGACTTGATTTGAGTCCCTCACAAACGCTTGCCCAGGTGCCCAGGTGCCCGCCGTGTGCCAGCTTTCTCTTCATCTACAAACTCTGCTCCAGTGAGACCCGGGCTTGGACGGACTGTTATTTTAAGGCAGTGTCACCTTGAGACCCGGCGTTATGAAAAATAATGGTAATCAGCGGAGACACATTCTCAGATCTGCCTCATCAGCGGACGTCCTAATTATCCACCGGGGTTTGGAAAATACCGGCCAGACAACCGCGGAGCCTTCATTTGGAGAAAGACAAAGAGAGCGGGGGCCATTTCAACCACGGCGTTTGATTTACAGTGTTCACCTTTGAAGAAGTCAAACTGAAGCAGCCCTACGTATCTGCTGTCTCAATTAAATGCTAATAGGGCTCATATTTTCCAATAAGAGCCTCCTAATAAATCTGTCCGTGCCGGGAGTGGAATGGCTATTAAAAAGAACAGAAATCTGCTTGTAAACCGGATTGGGAGACATGGACGGCCTTCTTCACAATTCTGGAATGTGCAGCTATAAAACTGAGAGTCATTTGTCATGTGCAAGTCTTCATTTTCACGCGGAAGTCTCAAAGTATTCATTGTGTAAAGACATCAGACTTCTACTCCAGTGATATAGACGTACTCTTACTCCTCCTGTTGAAAGCCCACAAGTGAACGTTTGTGCTTGGTGAACCGCTTTCTCAGATTTGAGCTTTTGAACGTGCCAGATCTCGTTTATTAACTGGTGCTTTGTCCTTCCACTGACCTTCATAATATAAGTCAGAAGTAGTCACATCCCAGCACTTTTACAAATCGCTCTTGGTGGAGTTGTAGTTCTCCCGAATGCTTCTTGTTTGACATACACTCGATGTCTTGAACCAGCACTTTTTACTCCTACTTGAGTCATATTATATTAAAGTAATGGTATTCTTATTAAAAAAATAACCTCATAAAAAAATAATGGAAAAACTGTAGATATGAGGCAAAAAAGTGTCCTCTTAAACAACTTTCAAATGCTGAATCCACACAGTTTATTGTAAAGACTGTAATACACTTTCAAGGCCTTCCTCAGACGAGCGTGTTATTGCGTTTCAGTGCAATAAGTGCAATAGGCTCGGAGCCAGGTTTAGCACTAAAAATCTCTTTATAAAGACATTAAACGCAGGCCTGGCACGTGCCAACACGCCGCGCGTCGCCTTCACCTGAGACGGTTAGAAAGCCCATGAAAAATCAACACGCGCCGCAAACTCAATACGCACGGATACTTTGAAGAAACGGGCCCAATTATCAAGATTGTTGTGCGGTTCGGGATCATAATTAACGCGCTCTCGTTACACAGTGCTGAAATTTAAATAATGATGAAACAAAAGCAAAGGGCTATTCATTATTCATAACACGTTTGTTCAAATATCTTTATTAAAGCTGCCTGTTACATCACGGACTGTGTGCTTTCTGGCAATTAAAAAGCTCTTTTCATTGTGCTGGTGATGAAGTTTTTGGCAAATGCTCGTATTGACTAAAATCTAATGACATTAATGTGGGTAGGAGACTGTGAGAAAACGTGTTGCTTATTGCCTTTGCAGGACTTTCTTGTTTATCCGGTGCTGGGACATTGAAATGTGCCACCGCTTTAGTGGGAGGTGACGCCGCAGCACAGCCCACACTTCAGCACGGCTCAGCGCGGAAAAGTTGGTGAGAGAAAAAGACAACTTTACAGAGCGTGTCTATGTGAAGGAATAATGTTGTTAAAAGTCAAATATAGCCACAGCGTCAGACAAGAGAGCTCCACCCTGGGGTCTCACAGAATATATGTTTAACTACAGTACGTATGTATACATATTTTAGACAGCTTCAGAAGCACATTCCTCTCAAAGCCTGCACTCTTGTTCTTTTCAAACATCTGGTTCTTTTGGATCGGCTCCAAGGGAAGAGATGGTTTTTGGGACTATTCTTTTTTATGGCCATTTTATGAACATATTTTGTCATTGATTTAAGAAAATACCAGCAGGATGTGGAAAATTATATATATTTTTCTCGTGAGTTCACTCGGCCTGTTCCACACTTAACTACATTATAATGATATTTATGAATAATAATAGAGAATAGTCCATCATCACAACTAATTAAAGACCAAATCATGTCATATGCCCCATCAAACCAATGGGTAAAATTGAAGATGGGTCCTCTGACAAGATCCCCCAGTGACATTGAAGGATGGGTCAAATGCAGAGGATGACTTTATCCATGGGGATCAAAGAATGTAAACCTTAACCCTGAATTTAAAGAACTACTATTTTTCAAAATCAACTTTCAGGAGCTTTAAACATATTGTTTTACCTTCTCATTTACACACTCAAAGTGTAAATGAGAGTCATTCATGTCTGTTTCCAATCCCCACTGCCTGTGCTTACTTAAACTGTGACACACAATTAAATTAAATTAACTAATAAAAACAACATCTTACTATAGTGAACTGCAGCTATAGGAGGGGCAGTCCAAATGTGACACGTTTGCAGTGAAAAGTAAAGGGGCAGATGGAAAACAGTGCTGCAGTTTTCTACCCAGAGGTAAGAGGACTTGTTTTATTTAAACATTTTAATTGAGGTGTTTTAGAAAATAATATGATTTAAAATCTACTAAGTGTCATAGATAACTAAAGAACAATATGTCTTTAAGATAACTACAGCTGGTATTGAAATCTAGGGGACCAATATCATACTTTTCTCGCCTCAATCAACCAAAAACTCATTTACCCGTGAAGCAGTCTTAATTGTGTAGTCTGTTTCATAATAGTGTTGAGAGTCTAGACATTATACTGTCTTAAAACAGCATACGGGAGAAAATAAGAGCTTCTGTCTTTCTCTGGACGGAGGAGCAGAACAGACAGCTCTCCACTTGTCTCCGGTCCCAGCCGATGAATGATTCAATCTGTCCAACACAAATCACATGCAGTGTCAGAGCAGCAGACAGGACTTCATCAGCAGAATGCCCGGTACGCGTCCTGCACTATTTCCCCCTCTCCTCCTGGTGATACCTCTCAATATCATCTAATCTACCCCCCAACACACCTCTCCAGGTCTGCTCCCCAGGCCGGCCACACACGGCTCAGAGGCTGGGTGTCCCTTTGTCCTTGGCAGGAACCCATCCATCTCTGTCAGTGTGAGGAACTACCCCCGCAGCCTTTCCACCAGGCCCACTCCGGAGGCCCCGTCTCTCAGGCACGTCACTGCTAAATGGAGCCTTAACACACTACATCTATGTTCACTACACTATGTGTGTGCACTCTGGACAGTCTAGTGGACTAGACTGAGGGCGGAGTTATTCTGTTATCAGGGAGTAAGCTAGAAAAGGCATTCAAGAGTATTCACAAGACTATGAACGCGTGCATATTCACAGTGAACCAAAATACATATTCAGAACATTCTTTTTGAGTAACTAGTCCAGTGGTTACGCTTTAATTTGTTGATATTCAAAATAAAACACAATGCCGTATTTGATTAGTTCAAACTGGATTGTGTTAGGATAAAATAGAAAACACAGCTCTTGTGTCTCTCATTTTAAGTATTCAGAATACAGTACTCTGATTGGACTATGTAACAGTAAACATTACAAAATACATTTTATTAATGCAAATATTCAATATTCTGTGAGGAAATACATTTTCAAAGTATCCTTCCCAACACTGCCTATTCATGATTATATTTCAGGACAATCCTGACTGATTTGGTGTCCTACAAACTATTGACAAGCTCGTTAGGAAAAGTCATGTACACATATTTTTTAAACTTTTATTGATGCACAATCTGTATGAATCAGGCTGCGCTTCTATTTATATGTAATTAATTATTGTTAATCATTGGCTGAGGTGGTTCAGGAGGTCGACCACGTCTCCTCCTCCTCCCGCAACCACGCCTCCACTCGTTAACCACGCCTCTAATTACCCAGAAGCCCTATTTATACAGGCCTGTCCCAGCATGCTTGTTGTCTCTGCTCTCTCGACCCTCCCACCCCATGTCTCTATCGTCTTCACCTTAACACATCACCTTAACACATCACCCAAGGAAGGGTGGGTCGCCTGAATCACCTGAGATGGGGCCCCCACCCTGAGTATTCCATTGTCGTGCCATGGTCCTCGCTAGTGAACATTTGTGTCTGACCGTGGCTAAACCAGTTACATGTCTACCCGGAGACATTTTGAGTTATTCACATATTCAAAGCTTTCCAATGATGTCTCACTCATGCACATCTGATCATATTTGAGTAAGTTGTGGTCATTTGAATGTAAACAACTCTCAAAACCATTCACTGAGAAAACGGGGCTCAAAGTTTCTCACCTGAGTGAGCCCAGAGTCACAGGGGGCTCATTTGCATCTCATTGAGATAAGCCCTCCCCCCTGTCACACTGACAGCACCTTCCCCTACAGCTGTCACTCAAGACTCAAGAGGAGTGTTGTTATTGATGTGAACTGGACTTGAATCAGAATAGAAGTTACTGTATTAAAATGGAAATACTTTGATTACAAAAGGCCCTGAATAGAATCAAAGAATCAGAATCAGAATCAGAATAGGGTTTATTGCCATTTGTCGATAAACAGATTTCACAGATGATTCAGTACATAATAAAAATGTATTAATCCAAGAATGTGAAAGTTATTTTCACGTTAACAAATCACATCTCTACCATCCAGAAGTCGGAGTTGAATTAAATATTTACTTTTGATTCAGCACCATAAAACACACACATAAAGCACGACCCACATGTAGCATGTGTGTCAATATGCCACTGGGCTGGATCAGAAGGTAGGTTTGACTCAGGGAGGTGCGTGTAAGCAATAATACAAACTAGTGAATTATATATTTACAGTGAAGGTTTACCAACATACAATTAATCCAATATTTACAAAATGTACAATCTGCAGATGTTCAATGGTTTCATATACTGAAATACTGAAAGGTTCGCAATCTATGGTTGTATAAATTGCAATCAAAGTTCAACACGAGATTCAGCATAAAACATCCAGTGTAGGAAGTGCACACACATATTAAATAACATTTGCACATCTCAATGAAATAGCAATAAAGTGTCCATGAAAGAGCAAGCAACAGAGTTTTTGTATTGTCCAAAAGATAGCGCTGTGACTTTACATTATATAAACTCCGACACATTTATTTATTTTGTAAAAGCATAGCGTGTCCTCTTCTTGACAGCAAATATATTCCAATATGTCCTCTATGTAAACCCACGATTCACACATGTACATGAAGTTACCCCCCCCCCCCCCGGTCCAGGCGTCATGTGTGTGGACAGTCCTGTGTTCTGAGCGCTGTGTCCCCGTGCTGTGGAAGTCCTCTGCCATGAAAGCCACGCTCTCCTTCAGTCCCACGGGAAGCAGGAATCAAAACCCCGCCATTGGTATTCTCGGCACAGATCCGCATCCATCAATCAACCCATCATCTCTGAGCGCCGCGACTCAAAAGCCGCCATTCTCCTCTGTGCGCACCCAGGGACGAGTGTGAGAACAAAACAAATCCACCGCCGAGTCACACTGAGCCTCAGAAGAAAATGGATCCGGCGACGAGGGCACTTTGAAAAGTCCGGCTCCAACTCGGGCTGCATGAGAAATGAAGACGTGCGGATGGGAATAAGTGGCCATTAGTGCGTGGCAGGGATCGGCCACATCCGTGCGACTCTGTGAAAGGTGAAACTCCACAATGCACCGAGTAACATAAAGGACATATGGTTGCTAGAGCAAACGACATAAATAGCAGTTTCTCATTGCCATGTTTCTCTGATTGATGAGCGGATCGTCGTCGTTAGTCTCAGCGAGAATTTGAAATGAATGCGTGGCGGTAATTGTAATTTATGGGTTCAATTATGTTCCATCAGCTGCTGTTATTTCCTAACGAGAGGTATTACACTGTGTCCTCTCCCTGACCTTCGACCTCTGTGTGTGTGTGTGTGTGATCCGGTTGCTCAAACTCACACGTCAGATGGACAAAACATACATTCCAATCATGTTTCTGGGGGAAAAAAAACAATCCTTTTGTATAGATGGATAAAAAAAGGCGTTGTATCTCGTCAAGGTTAGTCACAAACAAGCCGACTCCAATGAGAGAACTGTGCCATGCAGTACTACACTAAAGTATTCGGTATACACACTAGCCAGTACCATCACTCTGCCATCACTCTACATTTACAATACCAAGCACAAACAACCCAGTGGTGTCAGTTACGCTGTAATCTTAACAAAATCCAATCCAATACAACTTTTTCCAAACAAATTCATCAATAGTTTACAGTATGAGGCTCCTACAAATTGCACTCAGTCCTGATGCTAAAAACACAGCGCATGTCTAAAGATTTAGTGCACATTAACACACCCAAAAAGTACAATATAGTAATCTGAACTATTGCACTAGTATCCATCAATTAATCCACCTCACTCCGCCAATTAAAGAAGAAGTATTGGAAGGAGTTTGAGCTTTCAGTCTGACTCAAACCAGATGATGCAGCCTTCAGTAGCAAGAGGACTTTTCCCGTTACTTGACAAGGAGCTGTCATTGGGACTGACGTGTGTCCCTCTGACAGGGCCGTCCTCTTCACTTCTCACTTCATCTCTTCCGCTCTGTAATCAGCTCCAGATCTTGTCAAAGTCACAAGGAGCACTCCAGGGGGCACCGCTGTCACTGACGCCACCTCCTCCTGCCTTGGAAAAAACATAACATGCACTCGGCTGTCACGGCGCGCTTGTTAACAGCACGTGACAAACAAACTCCAGCACGGGCGCCGTTATCCGCCGCACAATGCTGATCCCGGTGAATGTGGGAGATATCACAAAAGGGCCGTGCTTGTAGCTTTGACAACCATCTTAATTAGTGCTCATTTGAGTGGAAACATGCTCTGAAAACTGCTGCAATTGTCCACATTTTTAATCTCAGAAATGGGTTTGGAGTGGAGGGCGCTAGAACTCACCTTCTTTTTCAATGTCCAGATGCATCATTCAATAAATAAAATAAGAGGTGCTCTATGTAGCTTGTCTGGTGGTGTCCATGGAGACGTGTACTCTGCCTGACATACTCCACATTACCTATTGCATTATATTCTTTATTCAATTTAATGTAACGTATTTAAAACATATAGTACCACTCCCATCATGCCACACATTTAATCCATTACAAGTGTGTAAACAGTACATTTTAGGGTCACCTTTCAACAGATCTGCCCTGTAACTTGGCCTGCTTGTTTCCATGGATGAGGATGTAGTTTAATGACAGGCTGTGAAAAACACATTTCCTTGTCTCCTATGAACTTTAACCTTTAAAAACACAGAAAAGTACTTCAGCCAGATTTCTGAGGAAATATGACATAGAACAACATGACTTTATATGACATAAAACCTCAACAATTGCAGTTTGGTGTTATGAACAACAGGGACGAGACAGGAGTTCTATAGAGCACAGTTTCTGGCCCATGTCAATATCCGCGTCCTTTCAAGTAGACACAGCAGGAATTAGTCAGGCCTGGAGGCTAACTGAGCATCTGCAGCAGTGGGAGTACTGACCAGTGATGAGACAACCCAGTGATACATGTCTGAATGACTCCGCTCTGACAGAGGAGCAGAGGAAGGAGGAATACACCTTCATTTTTAACGTTTTTGTTAAATAACAGAACAGAACAAAATGTGACACAAAGAGATAGCATTATATCAAATTTTAAAATGAGGGTGGGGCGAGTGTGCTCATGCGCGTTTAAAAAAGTTTCCAAATCGGTGAAACATCCTCTATTCAGCCTTTAAGTTTAAAGTACTACAGTGGGTGGAAACACTCTAAATAAAACTTTGAGTGGGTAAATGTGAACGGAAACTGTCCTACACCTGATCTAGTCAGATCTTACGCTAACCAGGGATGGGCCTGGTTAATACTTGGATGAGGGACCAATAGAATGCCAGGTGCCACAGTGTGGCGGTAGTGCACATTGTTGTTGTGTCCTTGGGCAGGACTCACTCACTCTGCCTTCAGTGTATCAATGGATGGAAATGATCCCACAGCTACAAACCATGTGCATCGTGTATGTTCATTAACATGCACTGTCCCCAACAAATTATAATAATACACATGGTTAAAAGTCACTTCATCAGGTTCCACCATGTGTTTATTTACCGTTAACACATGTCGAAACTCTTACTGCCAGTTCAGAGCTTATCTTTACAAATATTAGCAGAAATGCACTGGGCGTTTCAGCTCCTCCTCCATACTGTGAGACTTAAGAAGCTCATTCTAAGGAGGAAGCCTGAACCACATGAATAAATAATATCCCTGCTGGTCCCAACAGCAGGTCTTTCCGAATGTGAAGGCTTTTTATGCCTTGGTTCAACACGGTTCAGAATGAGAAGACAGCGCACGGCCAAAATATTAAAGTGTCCGATATGTCCTATGTGATTTCCTGTCTAGGATTTTCCAGGCATGAAGGAGGAAGCATTGCCTTCCGTCTGCCCCTCCCCCTTCGCTTGGATTAACATCACATTTTCTGGCCTTGGAACATTCCTTGGGAGCAGAAATGAAGACATCTCTAGCTGAACTTCAAATGTAATGCTCCGTAAACAGCACTGGAAAGCCTGTTTCATCCGTGCCTCTGGGATGTTATTAAGGCACTCGGGAAGCAGCGGGAGGGAGGAGGGAATGCTGCTGGATTACACCTCCCGTTCCACACGCGAGCCGGAAACTCGCTGCCGGTAAAATGCCACATCAGAGCGCCAGAGCGGGGACAAGAAAGGTAGAGGCACTTCACACTTCCGAAGCGCACTTGAGTTCTGATCTGTGGTTGAACTCTGTGGTCCGCATGGGAATCTTCAGGCAGCAAATATAGGCCGGTTTTATGTGTTTGTTGCATTTTTTATTTGAATTACATAAAGCTCGGTATTGATTTTGTGCTGTCCTCATTGTAATTTGATCCTTCTTCAAACTTAATGTCCACGATGCAGCGCTCCAGGAATTCTTCCAGATCTGAAGTACTACATTTTTGGAGCATGTTGAGGATTGTCTAATTGTTTACTAGTATTATTATCATTCATTGTTTTATGTTGCACCTTATTGTCGAAGCAAGTTCCTAGTTTGTTAATCTTGGCAAAACCATTACACTGGAGACCAACATAGCATCACATCTGGCTTCTAATATATGGATCGCTCTCCAGTCTTATCCAACTGCGATTCAGATATTCACTGCTCTGTAGAGTGCTATAAATTACAATAGGAATGACTGCGTTGGCTGCTCGCAGTAATCAAGTGAACAACTGAAACATGCGCTTAAAAATAACAACAGAATCCTTACATTTGTCTCATTGAAAACAAAAGAAGATACAGTTTTGCACATTTAATAGCATGCAAATTTGACTCTCGAGAAAGACTTAATAATAGACAACACAAATGAAAAATTCAGAGCGTGACTGATGTGATTTGTCGAAGTAGGATTTGGCTCGACGTGAGTGAGTGAGTGTTTATCCAGGAACATGAAGAGAATGTGCTGTGGTGCTAACATATTCTGTTTGAAGAAAGTCCTGCTGCAGTGCATTAAGCAGAGGCCCGCCTTAAACATCTTCATTAGCGCCCATCACCCTGATTAGCCGTGATATTGATGGCTGCGCTGCTGTCAATCACGGCGCACGGGTATTCTGTGTGTCTCTCCGCTCTTCCACAACAGCCACGACATCGATTGGATCCACTCCTTGTTGGATTAATGAGCAAACGGGCAGCGGAGGCGGGGTGCTTTGTACATGGAGGTCCTAATCACTGATGTCTAAAAAAAAACCAGATACTGATATCGAGCTTTTTTTTTCTTTCTTACTTAAAAGAGCCAAAACTGGACAATGTTGACTAACCAACCAAAAAAATTACGAAGCCAATAACGAGTTTTCATGTCTTCAAAGGGCTGCGCAATATGAGTAACACGTGATACCGATATTATTGAAATATCAAAGGCAAGGCAAGGCAAATTTATTTGTAGATTACATTTCATACACAAGGCAATTCAAAGTGCTTCACACAGCAGGAAAAATGCATTCAAATCACAAAGAAATTACAGAAACAGAAGTACAATAAAAACAAACAAAAGAGAAGAGTGCAAAGAAAAAATCCTTTCAGTCATATGTGCAGCTAAACAAAACTGTTTTTAGCTTAGATTTGAACATTGTCAGAGTAGAAGCCTGTCTCACATCTTCAGGAAGACTGTTCCAGATTTTAGCTGCATAAAACTGAAACGCAGATTCCCCATGTTTTGTCCTGACTCTGGCACCAGCAGGAGGCCGGTCCATGAGGTCCTCAGAGTCCGAGATGGTTCATATGGCACTAACATATCCAAGATGTACTTTGGTGCTAAGCCATGGAGAGACTTGTACACAAGCAGAGCTGCTTTAAAGTCTATTCTCTGAGCCACAGGAGCCAGTGCAGAGACCTGAGAACAGGACTAATGTGATCATACTTCCTGGTTCTAGTCAGGACCCGAGCAGCAGCGTTCTGGATGTACTGCAGCTGTTTTACAGCTCGTTTGGAGAGGCCAGTGAGCAGCCGTTACAGTAGTCTAATCTACTGGAGACAAACGCATGGATAAGTCTCTCTAAATCTGGTTTTGACACTATATTTTTGATTTTGGCAATGTTTTTTAGATGGTAAAAAGCTGCTGATGTTATTGATTTGACGTGGCTGTTAAAGTTCAAGTCTGAGTCCATTATTACCCGCAGATTTCTAACTTGGTTTGTAGGTTTTAGAGCGAGACTCTGGAGGTGACGCTAACACTTTCTCTTTGTTTCTGTGGGCCAAAAACGATGATTTCAGTCTTGTCTGAGTTCAGCTGGAGAAAGTTGTTTTGCATCCACACACTGATCTGTTGGATGCAGTGACAGAGTGAATCTACTGGTTCATAGTCACCTGCCGATAGTGAAACATAGATCTGAGTGTCGTCTGCATAATTGTGATAAGACACATTTTCACTGCGTATCAACTGACCTAACGGCAGCATGTAGAGGTTGAACAGAAGGGGACCCAGGACTGACCCTTGGGGCACTCCACAGGTCAGGGTCATGTGGTCTGAGACACAGCTACCAATTTCAACAAAGTACTTCCTGTCTTCCAGATAGGACCTTAACCAGTTTAGGGCAGTGCCAGTGATGCCCACCCAGTCCTCTAGTCTCTGTAAGAGGATCCCATGATCGACAGTGTCAAAAGCAGCACTCAGATCTAACAGAATTAAGACTGAGGCTTTGCCCGTGTCAGTGTTCAGGCGGATGTCATTTGTCACCTTGACAAGAGCAGTCTCAGTGCTGTGATGAGGTCTAAAACCTGACTGAAAAACATCAAATGAGTTGTTTATTAAGAGGAAATCTGTGAGCTGTTGTAAACAACCTTTTCAAGGACTTTGCCCCAAAATGGTAGATTAGAGATGGGCCGGTATCAAGACTGCTCTTCTTTAGGAGAGGCTTTATGAGCGCAGTTTTCAAAGACATTGGGAATGTTCCAGATTGAAGCGACATGTTAACTATGTGAGTGAGTGGTGCTAACAAACTGTTCAGCACAGACTTTTGAAATCTGGTGGGTAACACATCGAGGCAGCATGTAGATGAACTCAGACTGGTGATGATCTCATGGACAGTTTTGTCAGTTACTGGTGCAAAGTGAGTCAGCTCTGAGTGTCCTGGTGGTTTTAGGGTAATTTTTTGCATTGTGGGATTTATAGCATTTTTAATGCCCTGAACTTTGTCATTAAAGAATAATGCAAACTCATTACACTTGGATGTGGAAATGAGTTCTAACGGCAGCTGAGCTGTCAATGTCATTAACATTGTCTATGTGTGTGTGTGCAGCCCACTCTTTTTTTTACCTGCAACCAAGTCTACCCTCGGGTACAAATAAATAAAGTCTGGACAAATTGAAACATAAATATTTTCCAACACCAGCAACAGTACTAATTAACACTTTATTTCTTATTTTTGTCCTTTGCAATGGATCCATCCTTGAGCTTGAGCAAATCTCGAGCTAGTCTTGGTCAGGACTACTGGAGGATTGTACATATGGTGCATGTTTTGTGTTGATGGGGGAAACTGGAGTGCAAAGAGGAAACCCACTCAGACACGGGGAGAAACATGCAAACTCTGCAGTCAAACATGGAACCTTCTGGATGTGAGGTTAGGAAAATTTAAAAATGTCAATAAAATGATATGAAAAGATGATTGCACGTACTGTATTCAGTATCTCTGTGATGTTCCCCTGCATGTACTGATAATGTATTCCCTTTAATTCTTTGCAGGCCTGTGTGGTAGATCCTTCATGCATCAGTCCCTCTCAGGAGGTCTTCATTAGTGTTTCAAAGCCAGGGCACAAACAGCCCTGAGCTGTAGAGGCGCTGGTTTCCATCATATTTACACACCCTTCATTATGTATGTTCTTGGTTTATGAAACTATAACCTTTACATTGCGCTAAACATCGGAAAGGCACTGACCATAGGAACCTTCTATGCAAAATGTCTGTAGAGGACCAGTAGATTTGTGGAACTGGGCTTCAGATGGAGAAGTGGACTGTGCATTCAAAGAGCCAAACGTGTTCTTGTGATATGTAAATAGAGTCTCAAATTCAGCTCCACACCAGGAGACCTCGCTCAGACCCACAGGGAGCATACATCACACGCCATTGCCTCTGTTGGAATATGAGTAGGAATAGGACATGCCACTATACAAAGGGAAAATGTGATATACAGTAGATTCCCCCGTAGATACTAGATATACAGCCAAAGCGTGAGGGAGGAAAAAGTAGATCTACTCTTCTTAGCGCTAAAAAACCCTTTGGCATATTGTTTAAATTCACAAGAAACCTGAAAATACATATTTAATAACAAAGTAAAAAGACACTTCGTTCTTCACAGACAGTGATCATAATCAGCAGTGGAAAAGTGGTACTAGTCCGCAACCTTGAACTGGATGGCTGACGATCTTTGCCAAATGTCATTAGCTCAGCTTAATATGCAGTTCTGTTCTGGTTTTCAGCACTTTGCCCCATAGAAATGATCTCATCATTACACTAATGTAAAAGGCATTTACAAAAATGTTTCAAGTGTTGGGTTAATCGTACTTATAGTTTCCTTAAATCTTATGGATGCATTAGCTTTTTATGAATTCAATTGGACATAAAGCGTACTATGCTGACTGCAAATGGCCCTTGCTTCCACAGAAAGCTTGCGGATGGCAGTTACAACAGCTTTAAAGTGTTTTTTTTGGTAAATCGCTCATGATTTGCGAACGCTCTTGAATCTGTCAGCAGAGTGACTTGGCTGTCAGTCATTCCCAGACTATATGATCATGTCTAGACATCAATAAACCACTAAAACCCTTTTGTAAACTGACCATAATGTTTCTGTCTTAGTGATTGTCAATGTGTTAACCTGTTTTTCTGCTTTTCTGATGATATACAATGGATTTAATTTATCTGAACTATCCATAATATTTGGATATTAGTTTATTTTTACATCAAATGGATTGTAGTTATTACCAGGCAAATCTAACCCACTCAAATTGGGACTAAAAACACTATGTTGAACAAAGTAAGTGCTATATTTTTGTATTCCACAGCTGAGAGAGCTGGAGTGAAGAGGGATGCTGACAGTGCGCAGCATGTTTCAAGGTTGTGGTGAAGGAGTTTAGACTGCTCCAGAAGACAGCGAAAGTAATATTGATTTGACTCTGCAGTGGAGAGGGTAAAGTGAGCAGAAACATCCAAACATCAACAATCATCCAAAAATCACCTGGTGTGAACTCATCCTGCCACAAAAAATGTTTGTATAAGAGAAGAATAAACAGGTCAATGATCATATGTTGGTCATATGTTATCCTTGCAGTGTATTGTTTTTTTTTTTCATCTATGGGACAAGTTCGGCCAGACAGAAATATCTGGAAGAAGAATAGACCAAGAACTATCGCCTGTGGCACCCCTCGACTACTAATTACAATACATATTTCCCTGGTGTACATTCATGTGCTCCTGTTAATCCATCTTGGAGGTTGTCAAAAAGTTTAAAAATGCTACAATGTGACACAATTAAATCTACACATGACATGGCTATAGTTCCAGTTGCCTCTGTGTTACTCGTACTTTTTGACATTTGCTCACCTACATTCAATGCAATATTCACTACATTCTCCCTTGAATCCAAGTGAGATGAACCATGTTTTCAAGCGGTGAAGGTGGTGTTGTTTTCCCGAGAGCTGACCTGTATTAGCTGACATTGGTTCTCCTTGTCCGCTACGAGGGGCGGGGTTTGGCCCAGATCTTTGTGTTGAAAGCCCACAAATGGCTCCGGTCCAGCTTCATATTAACTCGGCTTAATCCTGTGTGTGCACATCAGCAGCTATAAATCTTTTCCGTGATCTCTCAGTTTTCCTCAGGTCAAGGAAACATGCGCACTGTTCTCATCTCACAAATGAGAGGGACAGGCGCCGGACTCTGAGTGAGGAGCCAAGGATTAACCACTTTCCCAATATCACCGTGTCACTTATCACATTCGACCTTAAACACAGAGGCTTTCATGCATTCAAGAACAATATACTATTTGTCTTTTCTCAAACCATGCCATTGCTTCTTTCTGCAGTGCGCCCGGTGATGGAGTCCTTCCGGCCTCCACAATTCCTCCACAATTCCACCACAATTATCAACGGAAGGTTATAATGTTATGAACGATTAAGCTATTTTGCCAACCAACGTCGCTAATTAAGTTGTTGCCCATAATCTTTCCACAGCCTTGCTCCTCGGTTAGTCAGAGCACCCCGTTTTTAGGCCAAGTCCTTCTTTAGGTGTGGTGTCAAATAATGAGAAGATTAATTGTGTGCTGCAAAGAGCAAAGCCCAGCGAGCCGGCCTCTGGAGCGAGTGGTCTATAACTGGAAGGCTGAGCTCCACCGGGGGTTTGGTGCGCTCTCACAGGCTGGGAACGAGATACCTCCACCCAGGTACTCAACAAAAGAGCCCTGGGACCGAGCCCTGGGACCGCCCCCCCCACTCGCTCAAAGGCTGTGCTGAGAGAACCCTATATGATGGCTGGCACTACAAGGGCATGGCTGTGAAAGGGCGGTCTGTGTGAGGAGCCTGCTGGGTTTCACCGGGGTCAGAAGGGGGAAGGGGGGGTGGTCCGTGGGTGGTGCGGTGGGGGGTGGTGCTGGGCGTCCGTGCCAGTCTGCAGATGGTGGTGTCTCTTTGTTTCAGCGAGACTATACAGCAGAGGAGGGAATGTGCGTAAAAGCCTGCGCGTGCCATATGTTTCACCTTTCTTCATACACACACGGGACAATGAGCTGGAAGTCGTTCTCATTCTGTGTTTTTTCATTAAGGGCAGGTGTGTAATATTTTGATATTCCTTTACTAGGTCTGAATATTTGGACAGAATTAGCTAATAAAAGTATACATTATTAATAAATAATAATCTTTCCAACGTGGTTCTTTTTTGGTTACTTTACAATGCAGTATCCAGTCACTCTGCTTCTCGTTGTTGCTATACCACTGCAGAAGTCTCAACTGCCCTGAGTAATGGAAATAAGGGCTGCCAATTTGTATCTAGAGGCCAACATACTTTTTGACCACCTTAGGCCGGGTGATGATGCTCTGGGGTGCATGTTTGACAAACGCAGCACAGATTCACAGATTTGTACCTTTCTAATCACCTGAAAACTGCTTCAGGTTGTTGCGATGCTCAGGAAAAATAAAGTCTTCTTGCAGCTTCTTTCTGCAGCCCCGCACCTCCCCTGGACCAGCTCCTGCAGCGCTCCAAGGTTAGTGTAACAGGACACATTGTTTTAAATCACTTTGTAATTCTTGTGGGACCCACACAGGTCGAATTGCAATAGTTTGCTAGAATGAGAACATGATTTTAAAATAAAGGATGGAACGTTTATATTTTTCTTCTTATAATTATTAGTAGTAGCCTAAGAAGTAGTAGTAGTAGCAGTAGTAGTGGATAACCAATACTAGAATCAACAAACATAGAATAGATAACTTATCCTAATCATTTTAGACAGTGTCACTTGGCCAGAGCGCTCGGTCAAACTGCTGCCAGTTCTGATTCAGTGTGTGTCAGATCAGGGGAACATTATCATGGACGAGCGGTTTGGTCTGGTCTTTGGACAGGCCCCTGTACTGTCAGAGCCATCACTGCTCTATTACTGTCCTCAGACAAACAGGATCTGCTGGCGAATGTGCTCTGAGTGGCACAACGCCGCTGCCGGTGCCACCGACACAAGTTTCTTTTGAAATACAGATCAAAGCTGCATGGAAGCTGGTGCTGTGTGGAATATTCATGAACGCAGGCATCTGTCAGCTCCTCGCCAGCATCGCGACTCGAGGAGGAGGAGGTGACGTTTGTCTCCCAACAATAAGGGTTGGCCTTCAAATAGGATGTGAGTAAACAGCCCAGGAGCAAATAGCTGGCACTTAAAGTTTGCCTTATCACGAGCTGAAAACAAAAACTTGCCTGAGGCCTTCCTTTGCTACCCATGAATCACGTCACTTTGCATACTTTACTATTCAATCAGTATTTATACCATTTCTTAACTACAGCCCTGACTGTGCAGAACATTGCCCTCCCTCTAGGCATCCAGAGTTGAATTTAAAGTCACACAATGTCAGCACTTATTTAAATGTAATCTTAATAAAGACTTCTGCTGGTGGTGGTGGTGGTGGTGGTGGTGGTGGTGGGGGGGGGGGGCATGGTATGTTCAGTGACTGGTTACCTTGGGTTGAGAGCTGTAATTTGTAGACGAAGGTGGTCTGAGACGGCGATGAGACGTATAACTGTTGGGAGTCCTCCTGGGGTGCCCGGGGGTCAGGTGACAATAATACTGCTGAAATTAGAGTAAAAAGTAGGAGCTGAAACAGATACAGTATGAAATGAAATGATAACTTTAAATGTAAATCACATGATACGGGGTGAGGTGCAAGAAAGTTACAGTTGAGATCATATTGTCACTAAAGCTTTGGTCACTTTGAGTTCTGTGGGAGCATTCCTGTCATAACTCAAGAGTAAAGTAAGTGTATCTGTGTATATGTGTACGTAACTCACTTTAACCTCTGCCAATCTGAGTAGAGTTACTATCCAGCTAAAGAAGTTGCTGCTTTCTTTGTTCAGCCCGAAGCAAGTGTTCAGTATCACATCCGTCTCCATGACACTTTCCAGATGGCCCATGTCTTCTTCCTCATGACAACCTCTCAGTCATGCAAATATCGGATGCATGGTCTGATCAAGCAGATTCTTGGGTCAGAAGCCGCAGTGTTTACTAAACTTTACTGAATACATTTACTGTCGTTGTCTTTAGTTTATTTTGTTGCCTGTTGCATTGATTGAAAGTGACAGCATCAGGAAACCAGAGAAAACAGATTTGAAACAGTGAAGAGTTGGGGTAGAACTGTTTTGTCACGCTTTATATACAGTAGACACGTACAAACTGTGTGATATAGAGGTACGGCGGACAACTGCCGCGCATGCTAATTACACTCAAAGTAATTAAGAATGTGATTAAATAAACAATAAGCATGAAATGAGTTTCCTCAAACCTTCACCTCCAAAACACGTGTTTGTCTCCATTGAGCTGGAAGTGCCACTGCTCAGCTCCACGATACATGGAAGTGTCTTATGTTCAGAATGAGCACGACGGGGACAAGACGAGAGAGTATGTGAGTGAGAAGGAGAATGTGAGAGAGAGTCAGTGGTGCGGCTGGATGCTGATCAACTCATTCTTTACCATTCATAACCTTTGACTTGAATTACCATTAACACCCAACACAATTCAAAGATTTACCACACACTTTACTCAGACATGGAACTGGCACATAGAGTACAAGAAAAATATGCAACGGTTTTGTATTATTTGTATTTTCCTGACGCTTTTCTGTCACTCGGCTGCTGCCTTTGACACCAGCAGTTGTCACACTCATAATGACTTAGTGGCTTAAATGAAACATATGATCCAAAATCGACCTTCCTCATCATTGGTGTACTCAAACTTGTATTTTGAGTGATTCGTGCACGTTTGAGAAATCCTGCATTCGAGGCTTGAGTGCTCAGAAAATTCCTGTTTTCAACTACCTCCATCTTTGTATCTCATCTTATGTATGTGTAATCTCTGTACAAGGTTTTGAAGCCCTTTTTCAACAATTAAAAAAAGGAAATTCAATTGTGCTGTTTGCTGGACTGAAATGTCACGGTGAAGATTTGAACAGGAAGTCCTATTTCTATCTTTAAGCCGTTACACTATTATGGTTTGCAATGGGGTTCATTTTTTTTTTTTACCCAGGGACAATATTGGCTCCGACTGGGCTCAAACCGACATCCGGTTTAGAATGTATGTATTTTCTACTGTCGGATAAAAACTTGTGTGATGTGGAATTGTGACAAATGATTGACAAACCTGCTCATCAATGTCCAGTCTTGTCTGACCTCAGAAGCTGAGTGAGACCGGACCTGGTGATGGGACTGCTGAGAACTCCATATGCCACTGTAAATGTGCGCGAGCGGTTCGAGGTGATTGGAAGGGCCGATTAGTGAAAGAAAGAATAAACAAACAAACAAACAAACAAATAAACACTAAAGCGCTTTGGGAATCTTTATAAAGCCAATATCCCCTCTAGCCACGTTGAAGAAAAACGTGAAAAATCTCCAATTCAAATGTATAATATGCTGCTATAATGTAAATACAAAGTGCTTGTTTAAGGGAATTCTCAGAATGTTTTTTCTCTGCATTCGTTATATTTAAAAGATTTATGTTTACCTTTACAACTTCTCTACAAAATCCACTGCAATTTCCTCATTTCCACAAAATTAAATGCTTTTCTCTTATTATTTTAACATTTATGCTGGCTTGATGATGGGGAGTTATTAATAAAAATACGAGAACCCTCAGAACATCAATGTTAAACTCCATGTACCCACAATGCACTGCAATGGGAATTTGAAACCTGTGACAAAGCCATGTGTATTCCTCTGCTTTCTTCAGACTAATGTATATGCATGAGGGACAGGACCACCACCACATCTGTATGCATGAGCTGCTAAACCAGTCAACCCTGAATAAATGCATAACCACAATACACTAAACTGTAGCGTAAATGTCAGAGGGTGCGTGATTGGGATAAGCGGAGGGATTCTTGTGCGGCGCTGGGTTAAAGTTGGTAATCCATTGTTTGAGGATTTGCTTTTCAAATAGGCCCTTAACTGCACTTAAGTGTACGTCGCAGCAACAGCAAAAATAAACATCATAACCTTTTGATGAAATTAAGTACTTAAGCTATGCATTTTTAATGGTGGATGATGAGGTGGGATTGAAGGTCACGTTCCGAACTTTAGTTTCTTCATTTGCAGAAAAACCCTCACAAGACAGTGTGTTGTAAATATAGCTAATAGTAAAATAATAAGACATTTTATTACAATCGTAATAACACATTTGTATAGACATATAGGATAGAAAATGGAGAACAGACGCTACTCCAGTGATGATTGAACCTCAGACCTCAAACCTCCTCACCTGCTGGTCGCTTCTCACCTGCTGGACGACGCTCTTCACCTGCTGGACGCTCCTCACCTGCTGGTCGCTCTTCACCTGCTGGACGCTCCTCACCTGCTGGTCGCTCCTCACCTGCTGGACGCTCCTCACCTGCTGGTCGCTCCTCACCTGCTGGACGCTCCTCACCTGCTGGATGCTCCTCACCTGCTGGACGCTCCTCACCTGCTGGTCGCTCCTCACCTGCTGGATGCTCCTCACCTGCTGGACGCTCCTCACCTGCTGGTCGCTCCTCACCTGCTGGACGCTCCTCACCTGCTGGATGCTCCTCACCTGCTGGACGCTCCTCACCTGCTGGTCGCTCCTCACCTGCTGGACGCTCCTCACCTGCTGGACGCTCCTCACCTGCTGGATGCTCCTCACCTGCTGGACGCTCCTCACCTGCTGGATGCTCCTCACCTGCTGGACGCTCCTCACCTGCTGGACGCTCCTCTGCTCTACTCGATGAGCCACATTCTAGCCCTCTGTCTTGAGTGTTTCTGGCTCCACTGTCTCTATCTGAAAATGGATGCAAGTGCTATCAAGCATGGCACGACACTGTTTCTGGCGTTAGGAAGGACCCGGAGTCTTCCAGATTGGAGGACACACAGTATCGTTCCTTAGTTACCCTTTTTCTAACCCCTTATATCATGCACCTTTGGTCTTTTGATCTTGTGTATCAGTAATGAATGAGTTTCAACCTCCAGCAGCCTCTCTCTCACTCCACATCCTCAGTAGTGTGCATGTGGCCTCCTGAATATAGATCTGATCCCAGAGTGCTACTGTTTGATTTAAACTTTCGTTCCAATTATCATTTGACAATTTCAATATCAAATGTTCACATAGAGGTACATATACCCTGTGGGAATACTTCCTGGAATTCACAACAGTTCTTTGTCAAATAATCTCTGTATTATTTGTCAATAATACTGTATATATAAAACTTAATAAACAATATAATCCTCCAAATAAATTGCATATATCTTTGCTATGAAAAATATCTTGTTGTAAATGATGAGTTTATTGGTCAGAAGTGAAGCCATGACATGTTTAATAACGGAAAGTGCCACTGTAAAGACGCGGGGCCAGGAGTGTTAACAGACCTGTTTTTGTTATCAAGTCGTTTTAGATCATTGTTGTGGATTGTTTTATAAGGTTTTTATTAAATACTCGAAGGAAAAGAACTGGTAAAGAATAATGACTGAAGAATCTCCACTGTTTGATTCTGTAATGGTATGAGGCGGCTGATGTCTTGTTTGAGTGGCACGATACTGGAGATGGAGGCGAGAAGATTCAGGCTGGGCTGAAGCTCCAGATCAAAGTGTGTGGATGATGAATAATGCTACTGCCTCGCTGAGCGGCAGCAGCGAGAGATCCTCTCCTCAGCCTCTATGTCTCAATCTCACACGGCAGGGACCAGGCAAGGCAAGAAAAACTCCAAAAATAAGACTTTAATTTCCCAACTTTACAAATAATGTGATTATTTTTAGTCCAAACACATATTTAAAATCTATAATGTGTTTTTTTTGTTTTTGCAATTTGCACATTTTCTAAAGTTTAATTAAATGGAGACTTAAACCAAATAGACGGAAACGTTTATTTTTATTTCACCTAATCTTCAAAACAAATGAGATATAATCTGTAGGTTATACTACAAAAGTATCAGTTTCAAACACAAAATCACGCTTATCAACGTGTGGTGACACTCTTGCTCAACCCTAACAGCAATGTCTGGCCATGAAAATAATGAGCGTAACCTGATCCAGAAGGGATATTTGTGTCTACTTTCAGAGGGAGTTTGTTTGTCAGTCAGAATGTCCAGCCCCTGTTCACAGATGCCAGCAGAGGCGCCTGAGCGGTAATTGGCGGCGGCAGAAAGACCGCACAGTGTTGTATGTCCACAATCAATAGTAATTACTGCAGCTCGGACCCTCGGTCGATGTTTGTCATGTTTATCTCAGGTCAACACAAGCCTGGTGTGTGTGCAAAGTGGCACTGACACCACTTCAGCTTGTCTCAGCACTTCCACGCACTCACGGATTAACAGCCAATCAAATATTCATCTATCCACACTGCACCTATTTGCAAGACAGGGATTGCTGTTAGATAGTAGTTTGATCTCAATGTCTTTGGTTGGAGCGGTCAAAGGTGCAATTCCCATCAGACAGTGACCGGAGTGGTAATCCAGGCTTCTACTAAACTTAAATCAGCTGTAGATAAAGGAAAGCCACAAAAAAACAACAGTTCATTTGAAACTTTGAATTTCTTGCTGCAGTCACGTTCCATGTTACCACGTACCTGTTGATTTTTAAAATGGTCACAAACACATTTTATGGGTACATTAAATGTTCTTGTGATGTCAAAGATTCATTTTAAGGCACAAAGTCTCTGGGATTGGCTTCAGTCACCTGCGACCCATAATGGGAAAAGCGGCAGAAAATGAATGAATGAAAGATTCCTCTTGCCCTGAGCATGTGACAGGAATGGTAGTGACACAACCATTTGCAGTGCCAGCAGCAGAGATCAGCCATCAACTTGCCCCTCAATATGTGCTGCGCCATTACAGACTTTTTGAAGTTTAAATTCAAAACATTATTCAGACTGGCTTTTAACACTCAGTGATGAAGTGACACTATATTTTGTACAGTTTGTTTCATTGTTTACACTGTTAAATGTATTTTCTATTACCTTAATTTGATTGGAAAGCCTTTAGGTCACCTTCAGTGTTGTAAAGGGCTCTATAAATAAAGATTGATAGTTTGATTGATTGGTAGAACTTCAGGATGAATGTCCCTTCAAAGACACATATTATGCAGAATAATTTTTTAACCTTGACTTTAGCTTTTAACCATGTTCTAACATTTTTCCCTAATGAAAAACATACCTGGAGTAGCATGTAGCTTCTTTCACACTAGAAACATTATAGATTGCAGCCGGCCACAGTGTTGAGAGTTCGATTCCCTCCGACACTAACAGTGTGTCTTCTCTTCTCTCTCAGTCCCCTTTTCACTCTGTCCTTTCCTGTCGATCAAAGCCCACAGGCAACACAATCTTAAAAAAAAAAAAAATAGAAGGAGAAAGGTGGGAGAAATTCACGGATGATGATTTATGGATTTAAAAACAGCAGAGAAGATTTTCAGAGACACAGATCGAGAAAACATCAGTTATCGAGGCAATTCAGAAGGGAGTGTTTTTACGCTCGTAGGGGAGAGGACTTTCTGACCAGGATTCCTCAAACTAGCGTGAATTAATCAAATCAATGTTAGAGCATAGTTAAAAACTCAAAAATCTAATCACGAGCAGAACCAGGAAGTGAGAGACCATTTTGAAATGCTGTTTATTTTAAATTGTTTTATTCCGTCGGCAGCCAGTAGATGGTGCCAAAACCCAGCTAGTACCAGGGAAAACAGCAGGGATTCAAATGTGATTTTGTTTGTAATAAACTTTTTTTTTTAATCCATGAGGTGCCAAACTAAAGGTAGTCAAGCGCATGTTTAAAGGTTCTAATACATCATCATATTTCATCCTTGAAATGAAAGTGGCATAGTGCTTATCACTCTCTCCATCTGCTTGGATTCATTCTTGACAGTTCTCAATGTATTAAATAGGCTAAAGTGCAACTCTAATAATTGATCAAACACTGATATAATGGCTCCCCAGCTCTCCAATCGTGTCCAACTTTGCAGCTTCAGCAATTCCAGTCTTTTCTGCTCATGCTGAAGTTTTTTTTTTATTTTCCATTCGAAAGGCTCCCGGTCTTTCCCCTGAGAGTCCCGGCACACTCGTCTCTACCTCCCCTCTCCCATACACAAACAGCACACTCAGCCCCAGCATCGATCAAAGGCCTCCTCTGGTAAATAAACATATCAAAATACTAACAAAACAGCCGCTAACTGCTCTGGAAAAACGTCTCCAGTAACAACAAAGGCTTAGCTATTGGCTGCTGGATTACACATGGAGAATGCTATTGGCTGCGGTATGAAGATGTGAAGAGAAACAGGTATGTGATGGAGGGAGCGATGGATGGGAGCTGACTTTGAAATGCAGCAGGAATGGAGCCTCAAACAGCGTTAAAGGAGTCTTTAAAGCCCGGGTTTGATGGACAGCTGCGCCTGGACCAAGGGAATCCACAGCACATCAGAGAAGAAACGCTACTGATCATCGCATTGTAACCAAATCACTGAGATGTTGGGCCCGACAGAGCAGCAAGGAAGGAATTGTTTAGTGGTTTTGTCAAAAGGTTTTCAATTCGGATGTGGGAACACTGCAAAAAGCAGGGAAAGTTTTGGGGCAAACAATCTTTACATGAGGTCAATTGAAGGTTAAGTGTATTTTATGGCACGTAGAGGTAGAAAAAAAACTGGTACCTAAAGATGCATTGTGCTTTAAAAAAAAATCAATTATCCATATCAGAGCATATATGTTTTTTGAGGTAGAAGAAAACAGGGGGAAGCTAACCCATACTTTGTGCGAAGATCATGCAAACTCCTCACAGTAAAGCCTCATCCTTCCCGGGAATTGAGAAATCCGAGACATTTTAGCAAGAAAATGTGAATCACTGAGCGTGACTGAGCGCTTTGGCACTCGTAGGCGTGATACTTTTATGGCTAATGGTGTTCTGGACTGCAGTCAAAATCCTCTCATGGGCCATGGTGAAGGAACATTGCCAGATGTATTTGGATTTTTTCCATTTTCACCATCACCTGTAACTAAAAGGTATTTGCAATGCACCAAATCATTAAATCTGTGTCCAGGGAAACTAATCATATTCAAGATTCAAATGGAGTCATGGGCTTTTGAAGTTTGAAGAAAAATCAAGCTCCTTCATTCAGTATTTATAAATGTGGAGTGTGTTATAAATGTATATTTACTCATAAACTTGTATTTGCATACACCACTGTCAGACCTCACAGAGTGCTCTGTGGAAACACACATGACCTGCTCTGGTTTGCTTTGCTTTTCAATTCAATTTCCTCTGAGTAAATACTCTGGCATAAAGCTCTAGTGTCAAAGCAATTCCTTCTGGAGTGCTCCTAAAAGTGCAGCTCTGTTGTGACAGCAGTGGAACCGCCACACGTCCCTTGGGCAAGACACTAACCCAAGAACACATGCTCGCTCCTCGACCCGTAGTGAAGGAGAAAAGCCAATGGTATGTTTTCAATTAAACTGATGCAAATGAGGCCTGATGTGCGCTGGGACGGTGCATCTGCTGCAGGTCAGTGCTCCCCAGTGGTTTACTTTCAATTACATTATGTAATGGATCCATCAAGTACAGTCAGACACATTAATAAGAGGCAAGCCAAGAGGCATCTCTGCTCGTGTTCTGTTGTTGCTCTGCTACACATGCACTGCAGATAAAATGGCAATGTGCAGACAAACTGGGCTGAAGACAGTGTTTGTAGCAACTGGGTGCACTGTCACTGAAGCTGACTCAGCACAGTTCCATTCAACAAAGTGGATTTGCCACGTGACCACTTTGAATCAGTCCAATCCATCAATGCAGTATATTCTTTTTAAAGGGTTTTTTGGCCCGTAGGCTTTATTCGACAGGACAGTGCAGCCTGAAATGGGAATGAGACTGGGAAATGACATGCAGCATATTGTGGAGAGCAGGATTTGAACAAATGCCTGCTTCACATGGCACTTGACCACGAGCTGCACACCTTTCCATGCTGATATTATAATGTATGTGTCATTCCTTCCGATGGTACATTATTACTCCCTGTTGCAGTTTGTTCATATGGCTTTTCACACAAGATTGGAACGTAATTCTTTTTCTGTCTGGTTATCTGGGAAACAAATTTATTTACCTCCCGTCAACCTTTAATTATATGCTGCGGGCTGATTTTCCTTAAAACAGAGAACTAAAGAGACCCCCAAATCAAGCTGTAGCTGTTTAGGATAAAAAAGTGTGATTCCTTGCGACATTCTGTAGTTTTGGCCTCTGTTGTCTGATTTACTCTAATTGTAAGTTGTAGTAAGATATGCACCGAGGAACACCAGATTTCAAACTTTCTTTTTAAATAAATACAAAGAGGACTAAAGCTGCTGTTGGAGGTTTGGGCTGACATTGGGCATTTGTTGGGTCTTCGCTCATCCCATTTCAAAGCTGGAGGCAATATCACAGAACTTAATTACAATCTAATCCAATCTACAAAATATTCATGAACTTCAAACTTATTTTAATTCATGGGTTTGGTGTATTAACTGATCCTGATTCTGAACTTGTGACTGAAAATAACCCTTTCTCTTTATTTCCAGGGGCTCAGAGGTTATTAATGATCAAAATGCAGTTTAATAAACAGAACATCCATAACCATCTTAAATCTTTAGAATAAACCAATACAAAACTTTATAATTGGTGTCACGTAATTGGCATCACGATTGTTGCTTGATCTCATATCCAAAAACCATCTCATCGGCGCAGCTCAGTGTTAGCTCTCCGACGGGGAGCCAAGTGGAGTCAACGCAGGTTAACGTGTGTGTGAACAGCAGATAGGAGCTTTGTTTGACCTCTCACCCCGCCGCATTGCATCCGGAGCGGGGGGCGGGGGCGCAGGGGCGGACCTCTGCAGATTGGGAACAGTGCGCGTCTGTCTGAGCTGCCGAGGTGCCCGTTTCCTGGCCCGTGGCTGAGGCAAAGCAGACTCACCTCCTCGGCGTAAACACATGTGGTGCGGATTTGGCTCGTATAAAGACGTGCATTCTTTGCTCGCTAACCTTTGTGGAGACGGCGCTATCTGCAGGGAAGTATTATTTATGTCTGAGAGGCAGAGGGGCTGGAGAAACGATGATGGAAGTTGACACGCCGACTGTGTCCGGGAATTCTGTGACAAGCAGCACAAACAGAGGGAAACTGCACAACCCCATGAGAACCCTCTGCTCGTGTCAAGAAAAGACGTTTTATGAATTGATTTCTGATTAAAACCTGGCAAAAATAATGTGATGATAATGTTAATGTAATTTCAGTATGAGAATTTAACATTTTTCAGTGTTAAAGCGTGAGTCCAGACTAGCGCCAGTGAAGAGGTTAAGATTCGGACAGTTGCAAAAACATACATTTTCATCCAACATTACAAGATAGATGGACTTATATATTAATGACCCCGAAGGAAATTCAAATTCAGCTGTAGAAACCTTTTCACGGGGCTGTCGGTTCTCTGTTGTTTCAGTCGGTGATGAGATGAGCAGTTCCCGTGCCGCCCAGTGGTTGTTTGGTTAAATCACAGCAAACGTGAAGAGATGAGCCCTTGAAGGTTTTCTGCCTTATCTGCAATATAAAAAAAATCTATAGTATTTCAAAGCTCCTTGCACGGACTCCTTGGATACAGGGAAAACAAACTGCTCCATTCACACAATCAAACAGTCCTTAATGTTGAACTGCACACGCTGCACTTCTTAATTGGAACTGAGCTACAAAGTAAAAAAAAGAAGTTTCAAAAGACACAGAAAACCACTCCTACATGTTCCACAGCACTGCAATACACTCATTTAGCATTTTATTCAAATACAAACAAATTGCAAATCATGTTAATTAATCTCCAACAGAAAGGTTACATAGTGCGTCTTTAAAAATAATATCATATTGAGAAACTGTGAGATATGAATGCACCTGTGATTCACTGTCTTCTCAATATTAAAGTACTCTTGCATATCAATCTGCCAAGTACAATAGTTGCTCACCCACTGAAACCATTCCATGTGAAAACTCATTTCGGGCTCTTAATTATGTTCCGTTGCCGTGGAGGGGTGGAGTGGGGCAGTAATTGAGCAGCCGTCCTGAAGGATCAGAAGAGACGTCTGTGACCGGCCTTTTCCTCCTGATCATTGAAGACCCCCACACTGCCCACTGTCAGGTCAGGACGACTGTGGCAGCTTCTTCAAAACTCAAATAGAGAAGCCATAAAATCTGTCTGTCTTTCCTCTGTTTAGAAAATCTTTTGTTTAGGTGCTGGTTTAATTATTTGGCGAAAAAAGGACAATTAAAACAAAACAGAGGATGGTTTTCAGTTTCAAATCTACAAAACCATTAAAAAACAAATATTGAATGTTTACCACTTGCCTGGCCAGCCAAGACAGTCCCCTTTTCCACACAAATGCATAAAAACAAGCTTATGCAAGTATGAAGAAACTTTTACAAAAGGACAGAAAATCACCATGGACTTCTGCTGTACAGGCCCAATGCAACTGTGGCAGTGAAGCCAGTGAAACATCGGATTGGTTGATCGATTCCCAAAAATTCGCTTTTGCCCTCTGACCTCACGCATTTCCTGGTTCCTATGTCATTGCTCTACAGGTAGTATATCAGCTCTAGGACTGTTCATAGAGATACTGTTCTGTATGAAACTAAAGGCCACTTCATAGTTCATCAGAAGCAAGAGTCTATTCTTACACCTAGAGCTGCAAGAACAAAATGATTACAACTCCTGATCTGCAGTTCTTACAGCTTGTTCTCATTGCATCAGCCGAGCGGACTGCAGTCCATACCAGGGCTGAAGGGCTGTACTTGTAGGGCTCTCAGACAACCGTGCTGTGATTGGATAGATTTTCGCGTGACTAATTGTATTTTTGTGAAAATGTATATGTTAAAAGTGGTATGGACGATTTTTTTCAGCAAATTTTGTATCATATTTCCTCGTGGCGTGGATAAATCATTTGTCCTGCCACGTATCAATCATAAAACGCACCTATCGCTCACCTGCAGCCGCGTGCGGTTCCTCCTCACGTTTCCGCGCATGGATCTATCATAATATAGTTCCCTCAGTGTACGGGGCAAAATGAAGACGGAGAAAGACTGTTCGAGCTGACGCAGAAGTGGACAGAAATGTACGGGAGACGAGAGATGCAATGCGCTCCGATGCGCTAATAAACAAACGCACGTGTGTGTTGTATCAGTCCGCACGGGGGAGTGGCATGCGCACTTCCGCCTGCGTTCTCAAATCGCCGAAAAATCGTCCATACCGCCTTTAAAAAAATTACAAATCTGCCAATTTCAATTACATATTACAGTTATCAAACTGTGTTGCCACTGAACTGTTGCCAATCTACATAGCAACAACATAGCAACAGCTGTTTAAATTCACAGGGGGCGGGGCTAAGGCAGCACATAAACAGCCCATAAGATGTTGAAACTGCTCGGTGTTTTGTGTTCACGTAAAACGGGACTGATTTGGAACAATTGGACAAAACTATTAAAACAACAAACAGTTAAACTATTGATAATGAATGTAAGAATAAATCATCCTTTTCTATAACTTAAACATCGCTTCTGTCGTTCCAAAGTGCGCGCCTTGGGCCAATATCTGCGGTGGCGTTGTGTTGTTTGCTTACAGCTAAAGTCAAAAATCAATTGTTACATGCCAGTTCGCTCTGCTGCACAGTCAATCAGAGGTGAGTGAAGTTCCAAAAAGAGGAGAGGGAGAAGAAGTTATAAAGTTCATGGGGATATCAGAGAGCTCTTTGCATTTGAATGAGTTGGTTCTGGCGGATTATTGACTTGCTGTTAAGAGGGCTCCCAAACCTCCTGCTTATAAAGTAAGATGTTGTCCCTCTCCTTCCAGTGTGCATTAGTCAGACCCGGTCATACTAAATCTCAGCGTCGCACCCATTTACTGTCCCCCGGTGTAAAAGACCCTTTGACAGAGCCCCAGAGCGGGTGGCCGTGTGCAGAAGGCGATGATAACCTTGTTGGCAGCGGTGAGTGTCCTTAAGCGTGTCCGATAGTGAAGAGCTGTCATCTCGAGGTCCCATTCTCACCGAGCTGCCACCGGAACTAAAGGGGGCCACTCCTGCAGCTCCGAGGAGGATGTGTCGAGTGCAGATTGTGTGCGACTGCTTCAGGATTATCTGTTTTTCTCTGTCCACGCCGCGATAGAAACGTTTTTTTTTTCTCCAAATGTGCTACGCTGAGCTGCACTGCCAATCAATACAGCTCACCGGGAGAAAGGTGAGGGGGAAAACAGGCAGGTTCAGAACCACTTAACCTGGTGAAGGGTGGCTGAAGGTGCTCTGTTCATGGGGTGAAACTGGACCTGGCATAAAGAATCCAACTGATATCCAACCCGCACTGCTACATTGTCCTTGCCTTCTTTAACAGGTTCTATGCTGACTTCAAGCGCTCATATTCAAAGTGTTCCCGGGGCCACATCTCCAGATCTTGAGTCATGACCTTTGCTGGAGGATTTTACGGTCGTGGGTTGATGAGGGAAACCGGAGCCGGAAGGAAACACACTCTGACTCGGAAAGAAACATGTAAACTCCAGGGATTCAAACCTTCTTGCAGTGAGACGTGAGAGTCCAGCCAATATGCCACACAATTAGATCAACACACGTGCAACAACAAAAGTAAAAATGAAAGCGAATGCAAAAACATATTATTATTATAATCTAAAGCAGTGGTTCCCAAACTTTATGAAATCTTGTAACCAGAGGAAACCCTGCGGCCCCACCTCGACACACTTGAAGAACATTTCTGTTGATGTTGCACACATAATAATGGTATGTACATTGTAATTTATTACATTGAACTATACATTACATTTAAAATGTTTTGGATTGACAACAAATAAAAATGCTTATCAAATAATGATAAGATGGTAATTGTGTTTTTCCCAAAATGCTTTCGCAAACCCCTTGGGTCATTCTGTGTTTGCTTGGGTGTACCTAGACCACAGTTTGGGAACCACACACAGTTTGGGATCTACACACAGTTTCGGATCTACACACATTAATCATACTTCTATGGTCACTGTTAGAATGACAAAGCAAAATGGGAAACCTTTTGTTTTAGCACGCACAAAATGGTTTGATTCTTTAAATAATGGGCTTGTTACTTGAAGGGCCTGTACTTTTGAAGCCTCACCCATTTAGTCTCTTCTCTCACTTTGATGTTGAATTCAAGTGTTTCTAATGATTTGTATCCAAACACATCTGATTGGAGACTATTGGGTTGATGCTAACAAATTACTTTTAACATGTCTAGACAATGTCTTTTCCCTCCACAAATAGCTGCTTTTACAAATGAGTGTTTTCCCTGAACGAGAGGAACCAAAAGTCTGCTACAGGCTCTTGAATGACTTAATTGGCTCTCATTCAAGTTCTTTATCACTTTGCAAGTTGGACTTGTGGATTGTCAAAAGCGTTATCAGTTTAGCTGACAGCTGTCTGTGGAGTCATGGCAATGAAAGCAGAAAAGGACAAATGAGAAAGAACATGTCCTAACAAGGCTTCCTTTTCTACTCTTCACATCAACACTTGACTTAACAACTTCATCAACATCTTATCTTGTTGCCAATACATCTTGTAAATTAAAGGGCAGTGAAGTCACCCAAAATGGCAGCCAGCCCCACCCCCTTCGCCCACACATATCCCCGTGGAGCATGTTTGAACAGGAGCCTATAGAGTCATCCTTCAGTGTCCAGGTGTGTGCTCCGCTCTCCACAGTCGAGAGAAGACGGAAGAGCAGCTGAAACAACCCGAGGCACATGCACTGAAGATGGGGTCAACTCTGCAGGTCTGCGCGGGAGGCTGGGATGTAGCTGTTCTGCCACAGAGAAATGTAATGTAGTCAAATGCATTTGTACAGTAAAAAAATGAAATATGGCGTGATTGCCTTAAAAGTGCTGATTTGACTGTTTATCATGTTTAAACCACATCTACAGCTGAGTTTTGTTTCATTCTGCACAGTCGGCCTCCCTCTACAGAGCGGAAACAACTTTGAAGATCCAACACACTCCTCTCTGTTTTTACGTTTATAAGACTCATTAAAACGAGACTGAGAAGCGTTCAGTTCTAATCGTCATTAATATTTTTTTGCATTGTCAATATTTTTATTTTCACTCTTTTACTAGTGTTGGTTTGGAGGAAGAAAACACATTATTTTCCTCTCTGTTGAAGGGCAATGTTTGACAATTAAAAACGAATATATAAAGCCATTTGATTAGGTTTCAATATGACAATATGACCTAAAAAATTGTGATTGATCAAAATGTGGAAGAAGATCATGATGTGTTTTTTGGTCTTACAGTATTGCAGTATTGCAGTATTGCAGTATTGCAGTATTGCCCTGCAGAGAGGGTGAAGAGTCCTTGCACCACCAGTGATGCAGAAAACAGAGCCGCTTATATAATGAGAGTTCAACCAAATTGATATTTATTGAGTTTATAGTATGACACCCTTATTCACTTCTTAACATTTACCACGACCTTTACGGCGGCATGAAAAGCACTATATTTTAAAAACACCCGTGGACATACCAGGGACAGTGACATTGGGTGAGCACAAATACCGAAGGTGCAACTGCGGTCAGAACGACTCATCTTCATCCCTCTCTTAACCCAGATGTATGGAGGTCAGCCGCGGCGCCAATACAAGGACGCGGTGATTTTCTCCACGCGGGACGCAGAGGAGGAGGCGAGGCGTGCCGGCGCGTGGTGCTCCTTTACCGCACCGGCCCGACGACAGTTCAATAAAGAGCTCGTTCTGGACCTGCTGCCTCTGATTGGACGAGTTTATGAGGAGGATGATGAGGAGGTGTTCACTGGAGCAGGTCACAAGCAGCACATTACACCTGTCACTGGCCTCACCCGGGACACCAAACTAAATGTTCTCATTCAGGGGTGTTACGGCAAGGTTTGGAATTTGCACTTTGGTATAAAATGTCTCCCAATAGAGCCTCATGAACAAACTAATAATATCATAATAATACTGGAACACTTAACAATCTAAAACATTCCATACATATATTTATGCATTAAATCTGACAGGTCAAAGTGAATAATATAAGTAACATTTATGATAGAAATATAGACATTCAAGTAACTATTTATTCCATTCATTTTTTTTTTAATGCTCTGTTTTTTGTTTTTCACTGCTTCATTCATTCATTCAAATACCGTATTTTCCGGACTATAAGTCGCACTGGAGTATAAGTCGCTCCAGCCAAAAAATACATAATAGAGAAGAAAAAACATATATAAGTCGCACTGGAGTATGAAATGCGGTTGCAAGTGTGACAATAACAAATAATATCACATATAAGTCGCTCTGGAGTATAAGTATAAGTACTAGTATATAAGTATAAATATATGTATAAGTCGCACCCCGGCCTAAACTATGAAAAAAGGTGCGACTTATAGTCTGGAAAATACGGTAAGTTGGTTTTCAGTGTCACCATGTTGTTAAATGGATTGAGTTTGTTGTGGGCTCTCGACAAAAACACAATAGCCGTTTTTGGTGGTTTATTTTGTGCCAAAAATGGAAAAAACCCTGAGCTATTTACAAAGTGCAAAGGAAGAGAAAAAAAATAACATTTACTGGCCCTGCTTTTATACACTTTTATACACTTATGCCCTTCCCACAGGCATTACATAACCCAACCAAAATACAGTTATTAAAAAGAACGCAATTTTACAAGTAATACATACAAAATATCAAAACATTACTCCGCCATTTCTTCAGTGAATGGACCCCCATGCTAAGAGTAGATAACAAAAATGGCCAAAATAAATACTTATAATCACATTCATACCGGGCGCAACTGTATATTATACATATATATATATATATTATAAACCTTTGTTTCTGTTTGTCCAATCAACCGGAGCCACGTGTGCGGAAGTGAAACGTTGATTAATGTGCACTTTCCCAGTTCAAATAAACTAATAATAAATCAAACAAATACATTAATCCAAAAGACACTTGTACTCACAGAAACATTTGAATACCTCAAACTAAATTCAACATCCGTGTAAGATAAGCCCAGTCATTGTGCGCTGATGGATGAAACTCTATTGTGTTGTATACATTACTCCTGAGTTGAATTTTGTTGCATGAATCGTGTTGGTTGTTGCTACTTTCTCCCATCATGCACTCTGAATGCTGAATATTGAGTGACAAAAATAAAGCAATTTATATTCCTCTCTCCGGTCTCCATTGCCAGAATAGTCCGCTATTAAATCTGCAGCTTTGGAGTGGGCCAGTGAATGGACGATATAAACTTTAAAAACCAGGATGTGCTTTGTTGAAAGTCATCCGTGTCCATTTAGCCACTCGGCGGTATTACCTAGAGGAAATGCATTATTCTCGGGCTGAAAATGGCCTTGTTGTTGGAGAAAAGCCCTCTGTCGGAATGAATGGGTCTATTTTTATCAAGCCCGATCTGCAGAGGAGTGCGTTTGAGCCGAGAGTATTGTCTACGGGGCTCTGATCAGTATGCCCCGCGCCGCCGCAACCACTCCATCACGCCACAAATCCCTCAGCGGGGCCGGAGCTTGTACATTTACGGGCCAGAGTTCAGCCCCGGATCCCACCTGTCAGGACCCGGCGCTAAACGTGTCCATCTCCGTCCATTTGGCGAGCGCGCCGGATCGCAGCCTCCTCCCCCACGCGCCGCTCTTTGATGCGTATTCGTGTTCCATCGCGGAGCTAATACTTTTCACTAGAAGAGGAGTGGCCATTTTGGATGCGATTGCTCCGCTACAGCCTTACCTCCTTGTCACGCGACCGTTCAATCTTTGGAGTTTGCATGTTCTCTCCGTGTCGTTGTAGGTTTTCTCGAATTTCCCCGTCAAGCAAAAACAGGAGCATCCGTTTGGGGAATGGCTCAGGTGCAGGTTTAGCAGCAGATCTCGCTCTCCGTTTCGCTCTTCTGCCGGTAAATCTACAAACCCGTTTCATTTGATGGCGGCGGCTTCGGTTTGTGACAGTGACGCGCCCTCCTGTGCGCGGGTCAATTATGCAGCGCGGCTCTGAAAGGTCAGCGCTGGGACGGCCCCAGATTGGGATCAGGGCTCGGGGAAGGTAAGCCGCTCGGTGGGACTCTGCGCACTGAGGGTCCATCTGATAAACTCGATATTTATATGAAAATGCCACAGGGCTGCAGGAGATCATCGCCTGTGCATGACTGAAGCCACGCCAGAGTCAAAGAACCAGGGAAATAGAATATAAGCACTGGGGGAGGGATTTCAGCTGTTGCCCCAATACTACCTTTTATAGTACTTCATCACAAGAAGGATTTATGGATTACGTAAAACAAAAGTGTATGGAATTGAAGCAAACTAAAATTATACTGGTTTTGTCCATTGGCAGTGCTGAACCTTATGACAATCAAAGCTCAGGGAATTGCATGGATTTAATTAATTTACAATGCACCAACTTTGAGAAATATAACAAAATGAATCCAAACGCACATAGTAGGAGTCCAAAAACACTGAGGTAGAGGGAGTTAAGAAACACAACCTGGGACAAATCATTTCTCCCTTGTCGACACAAATGAACAGTGCAAAAATTAAGTCTTAAGAGGCTAAACTGTATAAATAAAAGATGACAAAATAAAGTATATACCGGTGGATACAGACATAAATCCACACGTACAGTATGTGCTGTGTGCACAGCAGGATTTAGCCAAGCTCTCACAGTTAATGATTCCTTTTATCAAAATGTTAAATATAATTGAATTAACATTTTAAAATGTTTACGTCTCAACAGTAGAATTAGCGTTAGCACTGAGACACAAACATGTCCTTTTACACTAGTGTCCTTTGGTGAAGTAGCCTATTCACTATTTTTAACGTCTTTAACTTGTCAGAAACATCCACCATAACTCACTGTTCACTGTCTGATTTTATAATATTTAGTGATTTAAGGCTGACGTAGCAAAAATCCCAGTAAGATAGAATTAGACAGGAACTATTGCTGCAAACCCTGAGCGAGCCGGGGGCTGCTGTGCTCTGAGCCCATATTTATATTTTGATATAAGATTTATATAGGGGGTAGAGACATTCGGCAAATAGTCAGGACTTGGAGGTGAACTGATGACTCCAATGTGGAAACAACACCTTAAAAAACACTACACCACGAAATATTCACTATAAAAGGCACAAAAGAATGGAACTCTTTATCCCATCGAACTGAAATGAGAACTCAAAACATACGATTAATTCAGTGCCAAATGATGAAAGAGGTAGCTCTGCTGCTGCATGGTGTCTAACTCAGCTGGAGGTGGGACTGACAGGTCCAGGAGAAACTGTTTTCTCATTCAAACACTGGTCACTGCTGTGGTTTGGCCCCGCTGCGGCGGGCCCCTGTCAGGACGCAGATAGAGAGCTCACAGGTCGGCCCCTCTCACCGGGTGCTCTTTAAATACTTGTTAAATGATGTCTTCCTGGGATCCCTCTCATTACGCCCCGCGGAGTCTGATCTAATCCGCCCCCGTTTCCGTGACGACCCATCCGTCTGTCCCGCGGTGACATGGGGGCGGGTTCTCCTCATTCCGTCGGGACAGTTCCATCACTCACGTCCCCCGCGCTCACAAAGCGGGGCCGCAGTGAATCAGGATGTCCTTCACCTGGGGAGGAGTCTGTCCCGTCCTGTGTGATTTAGCACATGTTACAGGAAGAGCGCTGGCAGGTCCTCTGACCAGACGCCATGATGGAGCTGTCTGTGGGAGAACCTCAGAGCTTATGTTTAGGGGCCGCTGTGTGCGATTGGTAAAGTCAGGCTTTATATAATGATGACAGATAAAACATAAACATTTCCCACTTGAAATCTTCTGACACACAGTGTGATCAAAATGAAATGTTACGGGAACAACTTGTGGCATAATGAATGGTAATTTAGTTCTGTGGTTTTGGCTTATACTTTACAAAGCCAAATACAATCACTTTATCAACAAAGCCACTCTGAAGAAAGGTTCATGGATCTATTCAAATGTCTGGATAGAGTATTTCAACTCAAACCTGCCGTGAGTTGGACTCGTGGCCAATGGACCAGATGTTTCACAAGAGCGTAATGTAACAACAACTTTTGTTTCACTACTGCGTATGTTTAGTGAAGCTGACAGCCTGGATCTATTATATTATCTGGATAAGACACTCGGCCTCCTCTGGGCACAAGAAGAAATCTCTCAATGCATTTTTTTGAGAAATGTCTGCTCTCGCTCGGCTCACTAATTTGTTAAATGCTCAAAGTTAGATCAGGAAGTAATCATGGCTCTATTCATAATCAGAAATCAGAAATCAGAAAAGGTTTTTTGCCATTGCCAAAGAACAAAATTTAAAAAACATACGAACTTAATTTATGAAGTAATGAGGAAGAAACCTTGTTATTTGGCGTCATGCGCCACTGAGCACAGGCCATAGAGATGTATAGATATCTTGTATCAGTATCAGTATCAGTATCAGTATCAGTATCAGTATCAGTATCAGTATATGTATATGTATATGTATAAGTATACAACATTTATATTTTTACAGATGTTTTTACTTACTGGTCACCTGTAATTTGGCCTGGTGGTGCTTGTTTCCATGGAGACACAATACTTTAATGCCATAGATAGAGATCACAGCTGCCTCAGGTGAATACTGTTATTGTGTCCTTGGGCAAGACACTTAATCCCCCTGACCCCCAGTGTCTGTGTGAATGTGTGAGTGGTTCCAAGATGAAACGTGCCTTGAAGGTAGAAGCGCTATATACATGTGACAATGTTTTATTTTTACCACCCACAAAGTGATTCAGTCGACTTTTATGCCTTTGAGCCACATTACAAATTGTGAATAATGTGACTGTTTTGACCAGTACATGGCACTACTATCGTTGTGTCCTTGAACAAGGCACTTTGACTTTGTGAATTGGCAGGAGAGGCTGCTGGTGGAGAATGGTAATGTTTCTATCACAACAAACACAATGTAACACGTTCCCACACGCTCGTAAACATTGTAATATATAGTACTATATTATAGCAGGAGTACCAAGCACTGTGTTGAAAGGGGTGGACCTACATTCAGTAATGTACAATCATTTTTTTCTTAGAAATAATATTTTCTAGATACTGTGATATATCTAATGCACCTCAAATAGAAGTTTTTCACACACAAATTCTCTGCACGGATATAAACCTGAAGTGAAAAGCAGTTTGTGGCCCGACTCGGAGCCAATGAAATTATGCAAACACAGAACACAGAGCTAACCTTAGTTTCCTCAGCCCATTGTGCAGACGGCCCCACCAGGCACATCTGATTTCAATAATGACTGGAGATGTTGTTTGTGGTGTAAGAATACTGTCAGAGCTGAATAAACAGCACACATTACCATGTAAACACTCTGATGTGCTCTTAAGGGGATGAAGACATGCTCAAAGTGGATGGCACCAAACTGAAACAGGGAAGAAGCATTTTCAAAAGCCTGCTGTACAAAAATAACACACGAAGAACAATAGTCCCCACACTTTAATGGAATCAATCATGGTCCAGAGAAAAGCCTACATTATTTATACTGTATATTCTGCTCATATCCACAAAGAGCAGTGCACTTGGTCTGAGGAGAGCCGCTGATCAAGCCTGGAGGAGTTTTACAGTTCTACAAGTTCAGAAAGTCAGCCGTTCATAGCGACACGTGGGCAGGAGCAGCTCTATAGTTTCTTTCAAAAACAGTATCTGTGTTGCTAAGCGCTGAGAAAACTGTAAAGCAGAAAGACTGGTCCGTCTCCTCCCAACAGGACTGTGTATCTGTCCATCTCTTATCCTCTTTCAGAATAATCTCTATTATGAGAAGCAGGTTATGTGCTTCTTCAGGTCTTATCTTAAGGCAAATATCAGTGACACATGTTTCAAAATGTGTACATTAAGACATTATATTATTTCATGAAACATCCTTTCATGAAATAATATAGATATATATCTCCTCTGATGTGAGTTTTTTCTCTATGTTTCCCTCGCTCATGGCTCAACTTTCTATCTCTTGACCTCTTGTAGAGCGAGGGCGTTGCTCGGCTTCACACCTTCTCATACAAAATGCACTTTTTAAACCGATTGTTGCATGAATTTGTTTTCTATCAACAACTTAAATAGCATTCTGTTGAATATAGTAGAAAAAACTTCAGTTGTAGTCATCTGGACTCAGTTTGAAAAAATAGACGTTTCGACTCACATCCAAGAGTCATTGTCAATAAAAGAATTTAGATCGAGAACTCCGATATTAATACAGTTCTGTGGTAAGACCCACCCATTGGGAGGAGCCTTCCTGAAGTAGAAAGAGTTGTTTGTTTCAACAGAAACTCCCCCCTTGTATCTACCGAGCTAGCCTATTCAGAATCTTAATGGGCTATTAGAATCCTCTTTGTCTTTGTGAGACCCTGGCTCAACCACCCTGAGTACCTGATTAGCATCTAAATGTCCTGGTCCTCTACCTTTCCAGGGGTTCAGTAACCCATTATAAATAACAGGAAGATTAAACCTTAGCCCTCCATTTCTGTTTAAAGAAGGTCTTTCTTTTTTAACAAAAATAGCTTCCTTGACTCCTCTTTCAAACCATCTTTTCTCCCTGCTTAAAACCTTCACCTCACCATCTTCAAACGAGTGATTAGAGGCTTCAAGATGGAGATGCACGGCACTCTGAGGTCCTGAACTTGTATTTCTTCTGTGCTGATAGAGCCTCTTGTGTAGAGGCTGTTTTGTCTCACCTATGTACCGTTCTTTACAGCTTTCTTCACTGCATTGGATCGAATAAACTACATTGCTCTGTTTTTGAGTCGGCAACTTGTCCTTAGGGTGAACCAGTTTTTGTCTTAAAGTTTTTCCTGGTTTAAAATAAACAGGGACTTCGTGTTGTCTAAAAATTCTCTGCAGTTTTTCCGACAGGCCAGACACATAAGGGATAGAAACACCCTTCCTTCTCTGTTCAGTTTCCCTTTTGTCCTGCTTCTTGGTTCTCTTCACTCTGTTGAGAGCCCAAGCGGGGTAACCACAGGCTGAGAGGGCATTTCGGACATGTTTTTCCTCTTTCTTCTTGCCCTCTGAGCTGGTGGGCACACCTTGAGCTCTGTGTTGTAAGGTTCTGATCACACCCAGCTTGTGCTGTAGTGGGTGGTTGGAACCAAAGAGCAGATACTGGTCCGTGTGTGTAGGTTTCCTATATACTTCTATTTGGAGTTTCCCGTCCTCTCCTCTGATCGTGGAACAATCAAGAAAGGCCAAGCGGTTCTCCTTAGCGTCTTCTCTTGTAAACCTGATATGTGGGTCCACAGCATTGATGTGATCAGAGAAGGTTTCCAGCTCTTGTTTCTTAATTGTTACAAAAGTATCATCGACATAGCGGAGCCATAGTTTTGGGGCTATGCCTGAGAATGAGGACAGTGCCTTCTTCTCAAAGTGCTCCATGTACAGGTTGGCCACTATGGGAGAGACGGGCGAGCCCATGGCACAGCCATGAATCTGTCTGTAAAATTGTCCCCGGAATTGAAAGTTGAACACCACTTACTACGCTATGTCGATGATACTTTTGTAACAATTAAGAAACAAGAGCTGGAAACCTTCTCTGATCACATCAATGCTGTGGACCCACATATCAGGTTTACAAGAGAAGACGCTAAGGAGAATCGCTTGGCCTTTCTTGATTGTTCCACGATCAGAGGAGAGGACGGGAAACTCCAAATAGAAGTATATAGGAAACCTACACACACGGACCAGTATCTGCTCTTTGGTTCCAACCACCCACTACAGCACAAGCTGGGTGTGATCAGAACCTTACAACACAGAGCTCAAGGTGTGCCCACCAGCTCAGAGGGCAAGAAGAAAGAGGAAAAACATGTCCGAAATGCCCTCTCAGCCTGTGGTTGCCCCGCTTGGGATCTCAACAGAGTGAAGAGAACCAAGAAGCAGGACAAAAGGGAAACTGAACAGAGAAGGAAGGGTGTTTCTATCCCTTATGTGTCTGGCCTGTTGGAAAAAACTGCAGAGAATTTTTAGACAACACGAAGTCCCTGTTTATTTTAAACCAGGAAACACTTTAAGACAAAAACTGGTTCACCCTAAGGACAAGTTGCCGACTCAAAAACAGAGCAATGTAGTTTATTCTATCCAATGCAGTGAAGAAAGCTGTAAAGAACGGTACATAGGTGAGACAAAACAGCCTCTACACAAGAGGCTCTATCAGCACAGAATAAATACAAGTTCAGGACCTCAGAGTGCCGTGCATCTCCATCTTGAAGCCTCTAATCACTCGTTTGAAGACGGTGAGGTGAAGGTTTTAAGCAGGGAGAAAAGATGGTTTGAAAGAGGAGTCAAGGAAGCTATTTTTGTTAAAAAAGAAAGACCTTCTTTAAACAGAAATGGAGGGCTAAGGTTTAATCTTCCTGTTATTTATAATGGGTTACTGAACCCCTGGAAAGGTAGAGGACCAGGACATTTAGATGCTAATCAGGTACTCAGGGTGGTTGAGCCAGGGTCTCACAAAGACAAAGAGGATTCTAATAGCCCATTAAGATTCTGAATAGGCTAGCTCGGTAGATACAAGGGGGGAGTTTCTGTTGAAACAAACAACTCTTTCTACTTCAGGAAGGCTCCTCCCAATGGGTGGGTCTTACCACAGAACTGTATTAATATCGGAGTTCTCGATCTAAATTCTTTTATTCACAATGACTCTTGGATGTGAGTCGAAACGTCTATTTTTTCAAACTGAGTCCAGATGACTACAACTGAAGCTTTTTCTACTATGGAACACGCCTGGACGAATGAGGGATTACACCGACATTCTGTTGAATAGTTTACAATGATTAATCAATGAATTAATAATATTATAAGTCTTCATTCAAAAAACTCTAATATCTTCCACTGCACCACAGCACCCACGCTACAGCATCCCAGGGTGCCACGGCACCTCCTTTGAAAATGTCCTGGGAGTGGGCTTGTTGGAAAGCTTGAAGTTTTTAGATTTCAGTAAAAAACAACAGGGGTCTATCGCCTGTTTCAAAAGATATGAGCAATAAATACACAGCACTCTTCTGTCTTAAATATCATAGTTTTAAAATATTTAGTGCTTTGGTTGTGGCAGAGCAGTTCAAGAGCCTTCAGCTCTAAAGGATCACTTTTATTTTGGTCTCTTTGTTCTTTGACATGTAACTTTTAGCTGGAAGCTGAAGGTCTTGTAAGTGTGAGCATTAAACATTGTGTTCAGGATCACGAGCCATCAAGTGAAACATGTTTATGAATTTCAAAATTATGAAAAATTAGTGCTGTTGCCATAGAGATCCCTTGCTCTATCTGAATTATTTAATTTAATATGAATTCAATGATAACAGTTTGTTGTTACAGACGGTTCACTCGGACTATTTCCTCACAGGCCGATGAAGTCTCAAGATTCAAGGTCCACAAACGACAAGTCACAATCTTTTACCCTTTACAAAATATGAGCCTTGTGAAACTGGTCTCACCCGGGTGACCTCATTTTGATCTAGTACCACCAAAGAAAAGATCTGGCTCTCGAGTTCACCAGATCTAAATCAGATCTATAACAGATCCTAATTAAGATTACACCATTTCTACACCAGTTTTACCAAAGAAATAACTCAAGGAAGAACTTTGACAAAAACACAAGAGGTTTCCACGTACCTCCTGAAGGACCTCGCGTCTGTCACTGTCCCAGAGCAGTGTTCCTCTCACTTCTCAGCACTGGAGACCCCTAAATGTACTTTTCTTTAACTTTCATTTAATGAAGTTTATCTTGTTTGATGAAATACATGTTAATATTAGGTAAATTGTAAATCACATATACATAATGTCACAGAGGCAATTGCTGTTTTAATCTACCATCCCAAATGAAATTGACGCTCTAATAACCTAAAAGTATATATTTTCCCCACGAACCTTATGTATAAGTCCAAAATAGAGTTGAACTGAAAAGATATTCACTTTTCATGGTTGATTGTTCCATTTCGACTGAATGTATTGCATCCTCGGATCAGACTCTAACCTCTTCCATCAAAGATATCAATCAAATCAATCAATCTTTATCAACACTTTGAGCAGATAAGTCAGTGTTCAGGAGGTGAACTCTGGAAACATAACAGGGAACTCTCTCTTCTAAGTCTCACTCCGCTCCATCGTTTGGTTTTGGCGATGAGACGGACAGTTCCCTCAAAGGATTTCCTCTCAAAAGGTTTTCTGCCACATTTGGTGCCAAAAAAAAGTTTGTAACATTGTAGGACGTCCATGGCAAACTCCATGGATAAAAACACACAGCTGACTTCACACGATCCAAAAGTCCTTAACTTCTGTCCTTTGAACTCCACAATCGGCTCTTCTTAGTCGGTTAAATCCCCGCCCCCCCAAAAAAAAATCCAACTTTGTACTTAAAAGTTAAAAACAAAACAAAAACTGCTCAGTGTGCCAACCAGAGCAGCCAACCGCTGACCAAGATGTGAGGACGAGGCCAGAATAATAGTCATAATTCAACACAATTTATCTAGTTCAGAATGACGACAGAATGACAGATCTCGTCTGATCTCGGGGGCTCGGGGCGGGGCCACGGTGAGACGGCAGCGACTGTGGTACAAACTTTCATCGTGTCGTTATGCAAGACACTTCACGCGTCTTTCTTATGGTATGTATGTGGTGAGTGATCGGTGCGGTTTGGAGGGTCTTATGTGCAGCCTTGCTTCCATCTACTCCAGGGCAGCAGGAAGCGACGAGACTATTGCATTATATTATCTATTATTACTTAAACACATTGAAAATGTTGAACCGTAACTACCGTATATATTCCGGAGCGACTTATGTGTGATATTATTTGTTATTTTCACACTTGCAGCCGCATTTCATACTCCAGTACAACTTATATATGTTTTTTTCTTCTCTATTATGCATTTTTTGGCTGGTGCGACTTATACTCCAAGTGCGACTTATATATGTTTTTTTCTTCTCTATTATGCATTTTTTGGCTGGTGCGACTTATATACGGTATATAAGACACAATTATTGACCACCACATTTGATCTTTGCTCGTGGAAAACCCCCAAACTATAAGCGAGACTTGTTCATTCCCACATTTTCCCAGGCTCCATTTTAAACAACAAGATTCAAAGCTGGCTAAACTAAACTCGTGCGCTTCAATTTGCTCGCGGTATAGATCGTGGCTCAGTCCGTAATCACGTTCCCTGGAACAACCTGCCACGGCGAAAGACATCTCGGCCGCAGTAGCCAACGCTCCTCCCAACCTTCTCGCGAACACAAACCGCTTTAAACGCCGCTGAGTGATTCCGATCGATCAGAAGAGCGCTTCCTTCAGAGCCGCTGAACCTCAGCTCGCCGGGTTAAAGGAGGCGGGGACGCCAGGGCAATGTGGACGCGCCCGGAATGTGGGATGAGAGCGAGGCCCAAAAAACAGAGGTTGACGCCGTAGCAGAGGCGCTACAGAAGGAAAAACGGAACGGGACCAAAGCCAGCAGGAAGCACGGGTTGGTCCAACAGGAAACAGGAAAAGGGAATGACTGTATTTACTTCTGCACGGCGGTTGTTGTGTCTATGGTCACTTTCAAACAGGAAGTGGGCGTTCGTAATGCTCCACAGCGCTGCACACAATCCAATGGAGACTTTATTCCGTCGCTCGCCTGCTGTTCGTATTGTGCGACGGCCGTGAATTACATTTGTGTCAGTACATGGCGTCTAAAAATGGAAAGTTGTCGTAAATCAATCAGGGAGCTCAGGGCTTGTAAGTGAAGCAGATAAGACTCATCATTCATGGGAAAAGCTGTCTGACATTAGGCGACTGGAGACACCTCATCTGGAGGATTGTATGTGAATTATTCATTTTTTACATACACCTTTCCCAGAATGAGTTTTCCTCACTTTGACTCAGGTACATTTGCAGGAGCGATGGACGGAGCAATAGCAAAATATTGATGTATCGATACTGCATAAAAAACAAACTAACTCATTTCAACTTAAAGGAGACATTGATTACAAAAAGTTGTATTGGGAGTGATTCATGCATGTTTAAGTCTGAACATTCCTGTTTTCACTGATTTCTGTTAACACGGCCCCTACTTTTACTTCATAATACTTCAGATTTTTTGTTTTCTTCATCCATGACAGACGTAGATTTGAGCTGCGTCCTGTAACCACCGCACAGTCAGCATTATCCGCGACGTTTACTGCAACGTCCCCTAAAGAAACAGGAATGATCTACAGGTGTCCTAATCATTGACTTGTTTCAATAAAAGGAAATACCTTGTCTGTGTTTCAGTTTATACACACTTATATTGTATTTTTAGATCAGTTCAAGCTAAACTAATGGCTATCCCAAGGTAAAAGTCTATATTAAATTAAGTAATTATTTTTGTTATATATATAATTTAAATCAAATCAAATCAATTTATTTTTGTAAGGCCCAAAATCACAACAACAGTTGCCTCTGAGGGCCACAGGGAGAAATTAATCAACAATGTCTGTGGTGGCGATGAAGTCAGACAATGTCTGTGGTGGCGATGAAGTCAGACAATGTCTGTGGTGGCGAGGGAGTCAGACAATGTCTGTGGTGGCGAGGGACGATGTCCCAGGGTCCTCTGTCCTTAGACTCTCCTTCTCGGCCAGGAAAAACTACAAAAAAACCTCTTTGGGAAAAAAGCGTAGAAACCTGGAGGAGTTCCAGTGAAGGAGAGATCCGACTCTCACAGACGGACAGACGGACACAAGGAGACTGGAGCTGGACCCACTCTTCAGGCAGATGAGGGACCGTCTGAGTCGAGCTGGACCCACTCTTCAGGCAGAAGAGGGACCGTCTGAGTCGAGCTGGACCCACTCTTCAGGCAGAAGAGGGACCGTCGGAGGCGAGCTGGACCCACTCTTCAGGCAGATGAGGGACCGTCGGAGGCGAGCTGGACCCACTCTTCAGGCAGATGAGGGACCGACTGAGGCGAACTGGAGCCACTCTTCAGGCAGATGAGGGACCGTCCACACAGGGCAGGGACCACTTCACCAGGGGAGGGGCATCTGGGTCCACAGGTCCTCAGGAGTGAGAGAAAGAAAAGAAGGCGGTGAACAGTTTGCAAGTGGAATCAAAAAATAAATATTGTTTGATAGCATAAGTAGTCAGAAGAAGAAGAGGATAGTGCTCAAGCTGTCATACTTCCCCCAGCATAGTTACTCCTAGGGCAGCGTAGCTGAAGCTGTGGGTTTATCTTTCTGTTCCTAACTACTCTGACCATAAGCGATTTCGAAGAGGAACGTTTTAAGCCTGGACTTAAATGAAGAGACTGTGTCAGCATATTTAACATGGGTCGGGAGCTGATTCCATAACACAGGAGCTTGGTAGCTAAACGCTCTACCTCCTACAGTACTTTTAGAGACTCTTGGCACCACCAGAAGGCCAGCATTCTGAGAGCGAAGACCTCTGTTTGGATGATATGGTTCTATAGCATCTTTGAGGTAGGATGGGGCCATGTCATTTATGGCTTTGTAGGTCAAGAGTAGAATTTTGAATTTGATTCTAGACTTGACGGGGAGCCAGTGAAGAGACTTCAGCACTGGCGTAATGTGCTCTCTTCTTTTTGTTCCTGTTAGTAATCTTGCTGCTGCATTTTGAACCAGTTGAAAGCTTTTTATGGAGCTTTTAGGACACGCTGCAAGCAGGGAGTTACAGTAGTCTAATCTAGTCGTTACAAATGCATGGATAAGTTTTTCGGCATCACTTTTAGGCAGGATTCTTCTGATTTTGGCGATGTTGCGCAAATGGAAATAGGCTGTTTTACAAGCTTGATTTATATGAGCTTTAAATGAGAGCTCCTGGTCAAATAAGACTCCAAGGTTTCTTACAGTAGAACTGGAGGCTACACTGACATTGTCCAGTGTGACTATCTGCTCAGATAGAGCGTCTTGTAGATGCTTAGGGCCAAGCACAATGACCTAGGTTTTTTCAGGGTTAAGAAGCAGGTAGTTTAGTATCATCCAGGTTTTTATCTCCTTCACACAAGTACTAAGTCTGTCTACTTGATCGCTCTGATCAGGTTTCATTGATAAATACAGCTGAGTGTCATCTGCATAGCAGTGGAAGTTAATGCCATGCTTTCTGATAATGTTGCCTAATGGTAGCATATAAAGAGTAAACAGAATTGGACCGAGTACCGAACCCTGTGGCACACCGTAAATTACTTTAGAGCTTGGTGAGGAGCTCTGGTTTACATTAACAAATTGGAACCTATCAGATAGATAGGATTTAAACCAGCTGAGGGCTGTTCCTCCAACACCTACATCACATTCTAACCTCTGCAGTAGAATGTTGTGGTCGATGGTGTCAAACGCTGCGCTGAGGTCCAACAGAACCAGGATTGAGACCAGTCCATCGTCTGCGGCTAATAACAAATCATTTTTGACTTTAACTAGTGCAGTTTCAGTGCTGTGGTGGGCTCTGAACCCTGACTGGAAAACTTCAAATAAGTTATTGTCCTGCAGGTGGCGACAAAGCTGTTTTACTACAACTTTTTCAAGGATTTTAGAGACGAAGGGAAGATTTGAAATAGGTCTGTAGTTTACCAATAGGTCGGGATCTAGATTAGGCTTTTTCAGAAGAGGTTTAATGACTGCATGTTTGAAGGACTGTGGAACATAGCCACTTTCGAGTGAAGTATTTATTATATTAAGAATAGGGTCTATAATTAGGGGAAGAATGTCTTTGAGGAGTCAGCTTGGAATGGGGTCTAGGACACAAGTTGAGCTTTTAGAGGACATAATGGCTGAAGTTATCTCTGCTTGATCAACAGCTGTGAACCTTTCTAGGTTTACAGGTGGATTTATATGGGACGTTAGATTTACAGCTTGGGCTAGTTCAGGGCTAATAGCGGGGGTAATTTCATCTAATTTATCTCTGATTGTTTTTATTTTATTATTAAAAAATAGGAGGAAATCATCAGAGCTAAGTGTAGCTGGGATTGAGGGCTCTACTGCACTGTGACAGTTTGTTAGCCTTGCTACAGTGCTGAAAAGGAATTTAGTGTTACTTTTGTTGACTTCTATTAGATTTGAATAATATCTGGTTTGGGCCTTACGCAGAGCCTGCTTATAGGACAGCAGGCAACTTTTCCATGCTTTTAGGGATTCTTCTGTGTGAGAGCGATGAAATAATCCCTCTAACTTTCTAACTTTTTGTTTATGTGAACGCAGTTCTTGGTTGTACCATGGGGAGGCGCTCTTTGGCCTAATGACCTTCTGTTTTAACGGCGCGACAACGTCAAGAGCAGACTTCAGAGAATTCATGGTCAAGTCGACACATTGATCACTTAAACTGGGACTAAAGCTGTTCTCAGCAGGATCACATGACATGTCACTGAATATTGGCTCTATTATTTCTTTGAATTTTGAGATAGATTTTTCAGATATTGTCCTTTTCATTATGACTTTATTTTGTGGGACTGGATGATCTTTAAGAATAAACTGAAAGGTAATTAGGAAATGATCTGACAATATAGGGTTTTGAGAGAGGACAATGAGGTCACTAATCTCTGTTCCATACGTTAGGACAAGATCCAGAGTGTTCTTGTGAGTGTGAGTCGGTTTATTTACATTCTGAGTGAAACCAATGCTGTCTAACAAGGCGCTGAAGGCATTACTGAGAGCGTCATCACTCATGTTCACGTGGATATTAAAGTCTCCAACTATAACTATTTTATCCCAGGCTAACACTAAGTTTGATATAAAGTCAGAAAACTCTGTTAAAAAGTAGGGACCAGGAGGTCGGTAGATAACTATGAACAAAACTCCTTTTTGGTTTTTCATATTTGGACATGTGATTGACAGCATAAGGCTTTCAAATGAGTGAAATGCATTGTTAGTTTTAGGGCTCATGAGTAGGCTTGAGTGGGAGATCACTGCCACACCACCACCTCGGCCTGTGCTCCTGGCGGTCTGAAAGTTAACATGGCTGGGTGGGGTGGACTCATTTAGTCTGACGTAGTCGTCTTGTTGAAGCCACGTTTCAGTTAGAGCTAGAAGATCTATGTTATAGTCACTAATTAATTCATTAACTAAGAGGGATTTGGAGGAAATTGCTCTAATGTTTAGCAGTCCACATTTTACGTGTTTATTCATTTGTGTATTTGTGTCATTTGTGATTGTTATTTTCCTTAAGTTATTTGGTCTGACGCCTGAAATATTTTTTCTGAGATGTGACTTTTTGGCATTATTTGTACGAGGGACACGAGGGACACGAGGGACACACACAGTCTCTATCTGTCTTGAATCTGAACACTTCACATGTAACAGAACGGGCGAGAGTTCAGCGACAGAGGAGCGTCTTGAACTGCTGCTCTGCACCTGGGGCTCATCCCTAGATGGTCACTTAACACGACTAAGACTATCGGTCAAATTCCGAACTAATAGGGATGTACCCTCCGAAGTCGGATGGATGCCATCCCTGCGTATGAGCCCGGGCTTTCCCCAAAACGCACTCCAGTTATCAATAAAGACAACGTTGTTTTGAGGGCACCATCTGGATAACCAGTTGTTGAATGCTGAGAGACGGCTGTACAATTCAGCATTGATCCGATTGGGCAGGGGACCAGAAAATATTACAGTGTCCGACATCGACTTCGCTAGGTCACACACCGCGGCTACTTGAACTTTGAGCACCTCTGATTGTCTCCGCCGGGCGTCGTTACCGCCTGCGTGAACCACGACTCGCCGGAAACGGGTCCTACTCCGCTTTAAGATCCTAAGGTTTCCTTCGATGTCACCAATTCTGGCCCCCGGGTAACACCTAACGCTAGCAGCTGGCAGCTTCACGTCTCTAACAATAGAACTCCCGATTACAAGAGTTTCTCTCGTGTGTTCAGCGGGCGTGTGATCGCTGAGGGGAGAAAACCTATTATAGACGTGAAGCTCACGGCGCTCTGAGGTTCGGCGTTTAGCGCCTTGTCCCCTCCGAACTGTCACAAAATGGTCCCTATTCTGTTCCTGGTCTAGTCCCGGCTGCACGGGAGACGCTGAGGGGCTGAGCTCGGCCTTACTGCTACTGCTAATGCTAATGCTACGCCCTGCAGCACGGTCCGGTAGCCCTCGCGCTAAAACCGAACTATAACTGGACTTAAGCTCCTCTAAACAGCGGATCCGCGCTTCTAACTCCGTAACCCTGGCCTCCAAAACTACCACTACACTGCACTTCACGCACCTATCATCAGAGAAGGAGCCAGGGTTCTGACTCGACATATGACAGCTCAAACAGGTAAAGGTAGATCCAGCCATGACGCTAGCGGCTAGGCTACGCTAGTTCAGGCTGGAGCTAGAGAGTGAGGAGGGCTTTTTAATCCACGAAATACTGAAAAGCGAGCGGCTTGAGGCTCCGGATTGTTTGCGGAGAAATCAAACGTTCACTTTCGTGTATATGATGCGTAAATAGTGTGTATAATTCGTGGATTAATCGGTAAAAGGCTCAAAGAACGAACAGCTCTGAAAACGCGACACACTCACCGGAAATGACGTCACCGGAAATTTAGAGTTTTACAATGCAGTTTAATACAACACTCATTGGTATTGGTATTGAATGGCTATCGCCTGGGATCCAGAATACACACATTTTCTACTGCTTGTTCCCGTTTGGGGTCAGGGGTGACTGGAGCCTATCGCAGTGACTTTGGGCCTTAGGCGGGGCACACCCTGGACAGTCACAGGGTTCATACAGAGGCAGAGACACACAAACAACCATTGGGCCAATTTACAGTTGCCAATTTTGCCTAATACATGCATGTCTTTGGACGGTGGGAGGAGCCGGAGGAAACCAGACAGAACCCACGGTAACACGAGCAGGACATGCAGACTCCACCCAGAGAGATCATGTGATGTTGGTCTGTCTCGGGAATCGAACCCACGATCTCCATACACTCACTCTTGGCGAAGAATTGAAGAAGAATGCACACTTCCATTCATTACAAAGAGTGCGTCTGGTCACCACTCCCTCTGCTGTGCCTCGAGTCAAACTCAGACAGAACCGTGCAATCAGATTTGTTTATTTCAGTGACTTAAATGAAACAAACAAGCTCATTAGTCATCTACATTTTAGAACTGTCCCCAATCGTCTAATCGGCTAATGGAGCTCCAGTGCTTAAACAGAGGCAACTTGTCTCCCTCAAGCTTCTCGTTTATGAAGTTCCATGATAAAGTTCTCTGTCCTGAAAATGTAGTTGGTGCAAAATGAACTCTTGAACGTGAAAGCCTGATGTGAGTCCACTTTACACATGATGGTGCTGGCACTGCAGGCCTCAGAGCTGCAGCACAAAAAGTAGCTCTTTTGTTGCTGTTTGGTGTTTGCGTGCTGCTCTCACAAGTCAAAAAGCGCGCACAGCTACTATAAATAAAAGTAATATTGCAAAGAAAGGAGAGCTCCATTTGGCTCATAAAAAATGAACGCAGGCAACAATGCTCAGGTTCGAGTTTAGAACAATGCCTTCCAATCCACTGACCTGTGCAAGAGTTCTCCAAACATCTTTTTATAGATGCTAATGGAAGAGCCACCCATGCGTCCTCCTTCCGCTAACTCCGCAGCGTCTCATCTCCCCTGGGCAGTGTCTAAGGAAGATAGATTTGGCTCGAACGGCTGCATCAAAACTCGTTCACGGCGCACAGAGGATCGCGACGAGTCAACTTTAGCTTTGCAATTTGGCTATCATCATAATCATTCATGCACACGCTCTCGAGCCAAATGAGACCTTTCGCGGCGTGATCAGCGCTATTTGTCAAGGACACGAGGGGGATGAATGCAGCGGTTGATGAGGACTGGTCAAAACAATGGCGGAATAAGAGCGGCAATGTTCTGGAGACGGAGCGGTGTACGCACGATACTTTCAACTTCACTAAAGTTGGGTTGTTTAAAGTTGAGCTTATGAATTGTTTATTAGCTCGAAGAGGTAGAGAGAGAGAGAGAGAGAGAGAGAGAAAGAGAGAGAGTGCGAGGGAGAGATGCAACATTTCTGTTCTTTGTGTGATTTGGTGGTTTTCTGTGTACAATTGTTGAACCTGGATTCCTATCACGACCCATCTGTGAGCCAACATGTTCAGGCCTGGACTAACCCTCCGTCCCACCAGGAGGTTGAGTTCACTGCGGCCCCCCTTTTAAAGCATCAGGGCCGGTGTAATAATAAACTGTGCACAAAGAGGGATTTCACCGACAATAAACTGTGCAACATAAATGATACCAAGACTAAAATCCCCCCAGTTACATTTGAATTAAATATGCATAAATAATACGTTCAGCTTAACTCAAAAATATGAACTGGTAACATCTTGTATGTATCTAAATGTATTATTTGTCAATTTTTAAATTTTTGTTTTCCATTTCACACAAGACAAATTGGAAACAAGAATGTATGACAAATAAGGCATCCAAAGAAAAGAAAGGTCAAGGTGCAAAACATATTTTTGGTCTTTGTGATTTTCTATTGCTAGATTAGACCGGCCCAAATAATATAGTGGTGGTCCAGACCAAAAAGTCCAGGGCCTATGTTTTTTCCCAGTCCAGCCCTGCACATGTTCAAAATGAGCCTCTCCCCTCAAGCAGGAAGTTACGGTCAATTTGGACTCGCCACAACAAGTTTTTTACCCTTTGCCATTGATTTTGTGTGATTGGTGTTTTTTGGGTTGTCAGATGATTATCCAATCAGACAGCAGAATGAGCCTCACATGATGGGTTACCAAATCTTACAACTTGAACCAGAACAACCAGAGAAAATCAAATTACTTTTTTGTGACAGATGGTTTTGTGTGAACAAAGCCTTTACATGAATGCGTTTGTATTTCTTCTTCAATTCTATGTCTTTATCATGTTCTATTATTTTACAGCAGATGCCCTAACTCTTGTACATATGTCAACTCCTGGTTCTGGTGTTGTTTTACAATATATATATATATATATATATATATATGTATATATATATTCACATAGTGGAGATGTTTTGTCGAGGCAGAGATGTTTGATGACTTGGCAACAGCGAGCAGGGGACTTACAGCTCCAGTCCGATCAGAGCCTGTTTTGTTTTCTTTGGGCCTCTCATGTACACCCAGACACAAACACGAGTTATGCTCATTTATTTATGGAGCTGAAGGGAAGTGGATAATTACACTGTCAGCCTTTTCCTCAGCGCGGTGATGGAGCGCGTGTGCCCGCTGATGTAGTGCCGTGGAATCAGAGACGCTTCATTTCACGCTAAGCACCGACTTCATCATCAGAACTTCTTCACTCGACATCTGACCTCACAAACACCATCGGAGCGGCCGATGGGAGATAACCGTGGACAGAGGAAAACAACGCTCAACAAGAGGAATAGTGGTATTTGCTTTGATTATGTCGTGCACGATTGGTTTCCTGGATGGCTTTGTTGATGTTTGGAGTATCTAAAAGCAGGGTATTTCATGTCATATTATGAGTTTTTCTTTCACTTTTCTCTATGTTAAGGACCTGGCGTTTTGAACAGCCCAATTAACGGCATACCTATTATAAACATGGTGCAAACGGATTGATGTGGAAGGATGTTAATGAAGGTAGATGTACTTTAAAAACTTGCAGAAGCACCTTTTTTAATTGCTAAACCCATTACGCAGGTGAAAATGAGCCAAACCAACGAAGAGGAACTACTTCAACGTGAATTAAGTAATTTTGATATTAGCATTCTAGCGCTGCAAGTCAATTTAATGCAACATCTCGGATAAGAGTGAGCCTTTACTTGTACTTTTACCTCTTTAAGTGTGGAGTTTTGGAGACGCAGGGTTCACGATTATATTCTGGCTTAACGAACAGGAGTCACGTAGCCTCGAGCTAACAATGTCCATATGGCTACTGCGGCGCTACCTGCTGCTGGATTTCATGTACATCACAGGGCCTGAAAACTAGCACACCACCTTTTATGCATTTTCCATAAACACTATATGACAATAAAGGGGAAAAAACAAACAATCTAACTTTGCTTACTGAGAAGAATGGGTGTAAAGCTCGCTGTATTATTTTTATTAAGGCGTTGTAATTAACAAACAAATGGAGCTGTCACAACGAGGCAGTTTTAATGTCATACTTGATATTTTATAAGCACGCTGTACAAGTCCATAAAGCAGCAGCCTGTGTTTATGAGAGATCATTCTGATTCATGTGGGCTTGTTAAAGAGCAGTAAAGTTGTCTCTGTGTCTGTGAGAAACAGTGAGTTGGACAGCAGCTGTAATAAGTCATCCTCTCCTACTTATTTAGTGCCATGGCTGATTGGAAGAGGGTGGTCATTGTATTTAACTCCAGACGAGGAATAATATCATCTCTGAATCATGCCACAGTGAATCCCAGGGTAGACAGTAAAAGTAATATGTGGATAATTTAACGGTGCAATATGTGTAACGTTTGGAGGTGGGAATAATTGTCTCTTTGGACATCTTATTCCTTTGCCTGGATGTTCTACATTACAGCATATAATGTATATAAAGCTTCACAGGCCTAAGTCAGATCTGTGAAGAGCAAAATCATACTTTTAATACATATCTCCATTTAACCTGCCCTGGTTACTTCATTCTGCTTTTTCAGTCTGCGCCGCACCCTCTTGGACTTTGGCCCCCACAGATCTGAGGAGCATGACATCATTTAATAGCTTTGGTAGAAGTATTATACAGACGCTTTTGGACAATAAGAGATGTGAACTATCAATCATAATATGTTTTATTTTGAACATCTCTTACAATGTCTTGTTGGGACGATTGTGACTGTTATTTGTCCATTGTCATGTCTCTCTTCAATTTATGTTGTGTTTGTAGTGTGTTTCTTTTAGCATGTTTTATTCTATTCTAATAAGTATTATATTGCACTGATTCCTGTTTTGTGCCTGTCTCAACCTGCCAATGGGACGACAGGTGAAAATGAGCCCTGGCCCATTTACATATTGAACTAACACATGTTGATTAATGTGCACTGTCCCATATCAAATAAAATAAACATAACACCATGCTGTGGAACATTCCAGGCAAACAATCCCCATGGAAACAACACGCTACCAGAAAAGCTCATAACTATTATGTGACTCAAGAAACTGAAGCTCATTTGTAATAATTGCAATAACAACAATGATTTTCAGTTCTCATCAACCATAACGCACGAGAGAGAAGGGATTAGCAATAGATGCAAACGTATCAAGACAAAAATGTTGATTCATTTGTGAGGAAGAAAAACAATCAAGTTTTCTATGTAAATTTGACCTGTTGTTGACACTGAAAAGGTGGGACATTATCTAAATAAGAGGGATGAGGGACAGGGGCCTGAATGGAGATGCAGAACAAACAGAAAAAGAGACAGGTGGTCCCGCTAACTGCAGCTCTTAAGCATAACACCGTGCCCCGATTCTTCCTTTATCAGACTCCGAGTGTGCCGCACCAGCGCACATCAGTCACAGATCCAACAGCTCGCTTCAGAACGGCCTTATCTACAGAGGAACACCTTCTGCTTTTGTTTGCCTCCTCCATTCTCCCGGCCGCCCACGCCAGCGTCCGGCCAGCAACACGAACTAATCTGCTACTACTTTATCTCCATAGGTCTGGAGCTGGACAGAGCGCGGCCCATTGTTCACGCTGCCCCTGCAAGACCTCCGCATCCTGGCTCAGTGTCCAGCACAATTTAGCTGTTTGTTTGGTTTATTCTCGATAGGTCAAGGCTCGGACGTTACTCTCGTCCAGTCACTACATATTTTATTATTATAACCGCTTCACATCTGACCTGAGCGTTTCACTTGATCATTTATGACACGACCACCAAAGACAGCCCGGAGGCAACTGTTTTCACCTGCTGAGAAGGGCAGAACGTCAGAATACTTGAAGACTCGAACACGCATTATTGAAAAACTCCTGCTGTTGTGTCGTAGAGCAAGACTCAACCATCTTGCATGCTTTAATGTGTGATGTTAATAGTGTTGTATGAAGAGGTCAGAGAGGCATCGGTGCGTATTAGTCGCCATGTTTCCAGCTAGAATTCAGCTAATATAATAAGTACGCTATATATTTACTGCAAATATGTAAATTCCATGTATTTTAAATTCTATTTTAAGCATAATTGTCTGTGTGCATGAAAAGTGCTATACAAATACAATTGACTTGACTTAATATTGGTCCAGAGAGACAGTCCTGTCCCGTCCTGCTCCCATGTGGTCATTTTGATTGCAGTTTTAAGAACAAAAAAATGCACACAAAACCCCAATTAAATCTAATGTCATAAAATCCAAAATATATTTCAATTCTACCGACATGCGCTATAAACTTAGATAATTCATGCTGTGTATTTAGCTTTTTTCACTTCACAGAACCTTTAATCACAGTTCAGGCTTTATCACATCTGATTTTGCACTAAACACTGGGCATGAGGAGCTATTATTTTAACTTTTTAAACTAAAACCCACTGCTATTGATGCCTTGTTGCCACACACACACACACACACACACACACACACGCGGGAATCCCAGTCTCTATTTCCATGCAGCTGTGGCTCCGATCACTTTTCACCATCAAGTTGATTATGACAATTCATCCGTGGCTTGATTGGCGTCAGGGCAATCAAGGCAAGCGATGATTGACCAATGAAATGTGGTGAAATGTGTCGGTGTGTCACAACTGCATTTGAATTGTTCCGAAATATATCTAAATAAGCCCGTTTTCCCCTCACTTCTACTGCCGAAGTTTGGTTGGAAGTCACAATGTATTTCAGTGGCCACTACAGGCCGCTGAGCAGTACTGCAGGCCGGGAACCTTGGCTCTCACCTCCCACCGAGTGCACTCTCTCTCCCCTTGTCCACAGGTCCATTCATATTCCGTTCCATGTGCTTTTTCACCCTGAGTGGACAGCGGCTCATTTTGGAGGTTTGCCCAAGATACATCCTGTTTTTTTTATTTCTTCTTTAATCTTATTAGCTTCAATCCTTTGTCCTGGTCCATTGAGATGTGACAACTGATTGAGATATTCCCCGAGACCTGTTTAGAACCATTTACTGAGAGGCTGGTTCTCCTAAACACCCAAATCACGACCAGAACACTCCATCAGGCCCGCGGTGCAGTTAGCTTTTAATGACATATTGATGGCTATAATGGACTCTCCCCGCGGGCGTCATCCGTCACTCCATCTCCCGTTAATCGGTGTCTCTGGAGAAGGCGTGGCCCAGTGACAAAGTACGTTAAATATGTAGCTGTAATCTCTGCAGTGCTTTTGCTTTTTTTTTTTTAATAAAGTCCGCCACCTGCTCGTCTCATGGAGATGATACGGCCTTGAGATGTTCCCAACAATGGCAATTATCTTATCAATCTCTCCTTTATTCATCTTCAAAAACGGTGAGCGGGCTTGCTTCTCCACTGGTCTAACTCGTGACTTGACTTGGTGACGATGGATAATGTTGATTCGATATCGTGGAACATTCCAGGCAAAGCGTTAACATCTTCAGAGAGATGAAAAAACATAGTAGTGCACCTTTAACATTAGGCCTTCTTTGTATAAATAAATGTATATGATTTTATTTTGAAGGACTAGACTACTACACTGATGTGACTTTGAGTGTTCTGACAAGATGGCAGTAAGCATAATGCAACTTTTACTAACCTCCCATGTACTATTAAAAAACGTGAGTGAAAGCAACAATTAGTCGTTGACTTTTCTTAAGAACGGTTTTCCAGCTACGAAAATTCAATACTTCAAATTTGTCAAGTTATAGTGAAGGTCCTACCTCTTGAAAACACGAGAGCATGACAAGCCCGACCGGCCAAAGCGTAATACCTCATCAAACTGAAAGAAGATTGCAGCGTTTTCACAACCTTGACATTGTTTTGAGCTCCGGCACTTGCGTTTTGAATTGAGCCATTGAGCTTTCGCTGCTTTGTTCATGACGTCTGAGCTGTTTACGCGCCGGTTTTAACTCGCACACAAAACCCCGGCTCAGTCTGTGCCTTTACAAAAGCCTGGCTCTCGAACTAGCTTCATCAAAGAGGAGAATTCGTCAACACTTAACATTCTTTACCACGTCCCACGTTGCTTATGCAGTACGCTTGAACTTACGGTACTTATCATATGATCCGTTTGGCAGTGAACGATGTTTTCTTGACCTCCGAGTGGCTTACTGTGGGAGGAGGAGCTTGTCAGTGTGTCCAGGGGAGATGATGATGGAGCGGACAGCGGACGGACATGGGGTGGTCCTGTTCCTTTGCTGTATGTCAGTGTCAGGGTTGTGCTGGCTCAGACATGTCGAGTGTGGAGGAGGAAGGAGGGATGATCCTGTCACGGCAAGACACATTTGTAATGTGGCTCGGGCCGTAGAGTTACAGTTTGCGTTGTGTATCTTTAAAAGTGTTGGTGTTGTACTTGAACAATAACTTGCGATACGTTTTTTTTGCAGCGGTATTTTGATATTTTAGAGTAGTGTTAGCAACAGATTTTAATAATGTTACAGGCTGATTAACCTGGAGCAAACATTTACCGGTATTTTTTATTTTTTCCCCTGGAATCCCTATGGTAGAAATTAAGTCCAAGTCCATTTATTAAAAGAAAATCTGAAGTTTAAAAACAAAAGCCCTTGTGGTTGAGTAACTACCGTTCTCTCCAGGACGCAAAAAGCAGCACAATCATTCTTTTTAGCACATCTCTTTAAACCGCTATGGGTTTCACTGCTGGAAATTCATGACAAATTCGACAAAGTGAAAACATGTAGTTTCTGAGGCATATTTGAAAGTGTGGAAGCAACAGAATTCTCGGAGACATGACGATGATGAATCTGCACAGACTGATAAAGAACCGTGACCCATAACGGCGTCTGCGATGTGTCGATGTCAGCGGAGAATGTGGAGTGTTGGAGCCCCTTTGACCCCTTTGACCCCTCTGCAATGTCTCCTATGGAAGATGTACTGAACACACTATTATAGTTTTAACCTGTTCTTTGTACTAGTCTAAAGAATAAAGTCTAAAGTCTAAGACGTATTACTACAGTAGGTGGTGGTAATGTAACACCTGGATAACAACCGCCATGAAACACAGAAGAAGAAGAAGCAGGAGAAGAAGAAAGAAGAAGAGAGAAGAGGAAGAGGAAGAAGAAAGAAGAAGAAGAAGAAGAAGAAGAAGAAGAAGAAGAAGAAGAAGAGGAAGAAGAAGAAGAAAGAAGAAGAAGAAAGAAGAAGAGGAAGAGGAAGGGGAAGAGGAAGAGGAAGAGGAAGAGGAAGAAGAAGATAGAAGATAGAAGAAGAAAGAAGAAGAAGAAGAAGAAGAAGAAGAAGAAGAAGAAGAAGAAGAAGAAGAAGAAGAAGAAGAAGAAGAAGAAGAAGAAGAAGAAGAAGAAGAAGAAGGTGTGACTGTGAAGACGTACAATTACAGAAAGAAGAAGATGTTCTTTGTCCTGTTTTTTATCAAATATAACTCAAACGCATAGCACACATTGAAACAAACAGAACAAGACCCCTACTGAGAAAGCAAAGTCAAAGTACACTGAATATCTTGTAGGATATACAGATGTCCTCCCCCTGTTGCCATGGTGACAGGAATGCGGGCTATAGGTGTTATCTACTGCCCGTGTGGAGTTTTACGCCCCTCAAAAGAAAGAGGACGTGATAGCGACAACAGAGACGCTCTGAACTTTGAAAATGACTTTTCATCAAATGACTCCTTTTGGATTACAGAGAGTAACGATCTCTCCAAGACAAACGCTAAAACGCTGAAAGACTATGCGGTTTTAGTGGTTTTAACAGACAATCATCAGATTGCAAAAATGTGTCCACCAGATGACTTTACATGTACATATTGTGTTATCGTGTTTTACATGTCATTTTAGCTGTTTCATAACTTGTTTTGTGGACAATTTTACGTTTTGAGTAACTCTTGTGGCCTAAAGCCAGTCCTCGTCTCCTTAGACCGTAGGTCTTTCCTTCCTGCTGCTGTCAGACTTTATAACAAAAACTGTTAGTACTGAACACTCGCAATACTGACCTAACCTAATACTGATGTGCAATTCTGTCATATGTGCAATTGCTGTTGGAATTCATGTGCAATTCATGTGCAATTACTGTGAAATTCATGTGCAATCTATGTGCTGTTGTGATCACATGCAATGGTATTTGTGTATTTATTTATTTGTCTATTGGAGTTTTTATTTATTTATAGGAGATCTTCTACTGAAAGTGTTTTTCAGACTTCCTATAAGTTCTTCTGTATCTACCTCTGTATCTAACTGCGTTGCACCAATGAAATTTCCCCATGTGGGACAATAAAGGAATATCTTATCTTATCTTATCAGCTCTGACCCAAGCGTGCATGCTGATTGGCTGAAGCCACGGCGCCAAAACCTCTGCGGGGAAAGACAAAGGAAAGAGCAGGGAGTTACAGAGGAGTTCCATCTGAGCTCCTGAGCGAGTTCCACCCGAGTTTATTTCGAAGCTCGACCCTCCATCCAGGGTCCCACCAGCAAGGTCCATGAGGCCTTGAGAGCAGGCCTCGAGCCTAGTTAGCGTGAGCGATGCTACGCTACGGGACAAAGACTTTTCCAAGAGAAGCTAATGTTCCCTCCTGAAACTAAGAAACCTGTGCCTGTTTTTAAAAACGTGACTGATGCTGCATCACGCAAAATCAAGCAAGGACCTTTTGCAACTTTTCAAGTCCACAGCCTTTTACCAGCCACATCGGTGGAGCAGCACGACGGCCTTTTCATTTGGAACGCCTCAGAGCCAAGGAGAACGCCTCAGAGCCAAGGAGAACGCCTCAGAGCCAAGGAGAACGCCTCAGAGCCAAGGAGAACGCAGATCGCAGAACCTGACCCAGTCCTTCTTTGGCCAGACAACGTCAGAGCCGAGCTCCAGAGCAGGCCCTTGGACCCCACGCAGGCCCTTGGACTCCAAGCAGACCCTTGGACCCCAAGCAGGCCCTTGGACTCCACGCAGGCCCTTGGACCCCACGCAGGCCCGTCTCCTCAGGATCACAGCTTCTGGTTCCGTTCGTATGATGCACTTCACAGGCTGAATTTCATCTTAGACTTAACTCTAGCACACACCTAGATAGATCTAGAACCATCATGTCTAGTGTTTTCCATCTGTTATCGACTCATTTGCATATTCCTAATTCATATTTATCTGTTTAATTCTTTGGTCATTAAATCTTCATAACCCACATTTGGTTAAGTGTTCCTTCATTTCCAGAAAAGGGGTCAATGTCACGGTTACGTTCTCAAACCTTTAGATCAACGAGCAAATTCATTTGTAATTAATTAATTAATCTAGATATCTAATTATGAGTTGATAAATTGCCGATTATCCGGCTGGTGCCCCATTCTTCTCTTAAAAATACGATTCAAACTTACCCACACTTAGGCAGTGTGTCATGTTTGAATTCTTGAACAATTCTTTAATCAATATCAACCCTGAATGCCCCGCCCCCTTCACAAGTGGGTGGACATTCATAACCTTACAGTACTTGTACTAGTACGTTACCCTACAATCTTAACGTTTTCATTCTTCCAAGTTTCTGTACCTTCCAGTCTGTTTCAAAAGTGCGACAAACATTGACAAACAGCATTTGTCCGACGTAACTGCAAGAGCGACAAAAACGCCACGTACTTCTAACCCAGTTGCCTGAAACTTGAGTCAATGTTATTTTTATTTAAACAGTTTGTATAGATCGACAAAGCGCGTTTGTTGGAGGTGTTTTCATCAGTGTCGTATCACCACACTGCTGAGCGTGCACTTTGTCTTTCTGCCAACTCAGGAACTCCACCTTTAATCGCTGTCACCGTAATCAAATGTATTGTCACGTTGACGCTGAATTTGAAATGACGCCCGGTGGCGCTTGCCCCGTTTCCCGCGCCGTGTCGGGGACGTGCGCCCGCGGCTACGGGTTTGTAAGAGTGAGAAATGAGCAGAGAGCCGAACTGATAAAGCATGACGCGATGTGTTCGGCGATATTGCACCGATGCTGGACAACGAGCGAAGACAAGATACAAGAACACCCTATTGTAAGTGTGTTTGGGGAAATTATGTTTGTGGAAAGTTAGCAGCAGTGAACTTATTATCAGTTTGATGCCAAGGACTTATTGTGGCATTGTGTAAAATAAAACTCCAGAAATGCTACGGAAAGCCGTTTTTTTTCTCAAACGATTAACCTCAAAAAGTGTGTTCAATATTCTCTCCACTTGTTTACTGTTTCTGCTTCAACAAAACAATGCATTTTGGTCCCAGGAGCTTACATTATATATTTTCTCATAAAAAAATGTGTACAATGCTGTTTCATCCTCTTCAGAGCTGTGTACTTAAAACAATATAAGAGATTCTGCAAGATGCTGTGAACCCAGATCTGCAACAAAATGTAGTATTCTGTGTTTGTTTGTTTGTTTGTTTGTTTCTGTTTCTTCTTCGCCTTTGGAGTTCATATATCGCTATTATATATCGCTGTTCATATCGCTATCGTTTTCCTGTTTTGTAAGGTTTTGTGAGCTTTTAGACATTAAAATAGTGTTCTCTTATCATCAGGTGTATTTTCAATTGATTAATACATGTTTGAGTAATTCTGTATTGTCCTGCATTTGAGGAACGGGTGCTTTTACTTACCATTGCACCTTTTTTCATAGTTTGGCCAGGATGCGACTTATATGTGATATAATTGTTATTTTTACACTGGCAACCGCATTTCACATGTGGATTATTTTCACACTGGCAACCACAAGAGGGCGCTCTAGGCTCTAAGCGACGCAGAAGAAGAATCTGCACTTCCTCTAGAGTTTGTGGAGTTGTTTAGAAGTGACACAGAGGAAGAAGAATTCAATGGATTTAGTGATTTGGGGTAAAACTGATGCTTTGGTAAACTTGTTAGCATGTTCTTTATGCTATAGTTATCTGAATAACTGTTCATATGTTACGTTAACATACCAGACACTTACCACAGTTCTGTCTGTGCGTCATGTAGCTGAAGGTGTTAGCGTTAGCATACGTACACCTATACATGCGTTCGCGGTGACGTCATACAGCCGGGACTTCCCCATAGCGGCCATTTTAAAAGGGGCACGCGATATATGAAAACCAACACGACTGCATCCTTTTCTACGGCATAATGAGCTACGAATACAAATATACTTTGATTCTTTAGACAATAACAACAAACTAAGGTACACGACAAAGCTATCATTCCTTGGTCAGTCAACAGAGCGATGTCCAAACAGATTAAGCAGGTTTTTGGCATTTTGGCCTCTTATTTCCTGGATTTCGTATGTAGTAGACGTGCTGTTGTGCCCCTTTCAAAATGGCGGACTCGGTTGCCACTGCACAAGTTCCCGGATGTGCGAACGCATGTACTCACCAGTAGACGTGCTGTTGTGCCCCTTTCAAAATGGCGGACTCGGTTGCCACTGCACAAGTTCCCGGATGTGCGAACGCATGTACTCACCAGGTTCTCTAATCTGTTATTATTACAAATTTCAAGATGAAATGAAAAATAAAATAAATGTAGCCAACTTTTGCAACTTATATATGTTTTTTTCTTCTTCTCTATTATATTTTTTTTGGCTGGTGTGACTTAATTTATAGTCCAGAAAATACAGTACTACGGCACCCACCGACCCGCACCTTTAGGGTTAAAAATAGTTAAGCCATTCCTTCTTTTTAAATATATAAACATCACAAACAAAAATCTCCTGCTTGCTTCCATCAAATAAAGAAGAAGAAGATGGTTATTAGAATCTGCAATAAATAGATACTTATTAAATACTCCTCCCCCAAGTATTTAGTCTTAACTATAACATACTTAGATCAGGGTTTTACCTTGTTTCACTGTAAACTGTACTGATCTAAAACAGACTAACAATATAAATGTATTCATTGAGGGGTTGGCCCTGTCTCGTCATTGTGTGACAGGGCCAGGGACAGTGCATTGCATTGCTCAAGCAGCATATTTTAATTTACTTGTTTTATTATTGAAAAATAGCTACTTGGCATTTTGTGAAACCGACATGTTTGACCCAACGACTGAATTGTATGAATAATCGCAAGTAAGTACAGAGCTGTGAGCGGAGACTGGTGACAACAGACATTTTCTGAGCACTTATGCAGGACACACAGGTATGAATTACACCTATGAATGAAATGAAAAAACACTAAAAGTAAGCTATGATGAGGGAGCGCGGATACACCACGGGTAAAAGCTCATAAAGTTACATTTGTCATATTATGAGTGGGTCCAGCTCGACTCAGACGGTCCCTCATCTGCCTGAAGAGTGGGTCCAGCTCGACTCAGACGGTCCCTCATCTGCCTGAAGAGTGGGTCCAGCTCGCCTCCGACGGTCCCTCATCTGCCTGAAGAGTGGGTCCAGTTCGCCTCAGACGGTCCCTCATCTGCCTGAAGAGTGGGTCCAGCTCGCCTCCGACGGTCCCTCTTCTGCCTGAAGAGTGGGTCCAGTTCGCCTCAGTCGGTCCCTCATCTGCCTGAAGAGTGGGTCCAGTTCGCCTCAGACGGTCCCTCATCTGCCTGAAGAGTGGGTCCAGTTCGCCTCAGTCGGTCCCTCATCTGCCTGAAGAGTGGGTCCAGCTCGCCTCCGACGGTCCCTCATCTGCCTGAAGAGTGGGTCCAGCTCGCCTCCGACGGTCCCTCATCTGCCTGAAGAGTGGGTCCAGTTCGCCTCAGTCGGTCCCTCATCTGCCTGAAGAGTGGGTCCAGTTCGCCTCCGACGGTCCCTCATCTGCCTGAAGAGTGGGTCCAGCTCGCCTCCGACGGTCCCTCATCTGCCTGAAGAGTGGGTCCAGTTCGCCTCAGTCGGTCCCTCATCTGCCTGAAGAGTGGGTCCAGTTCGCCTCCGACGGTCCCTCATCTGCCTGAAGAGTGGGTCCAGCTCGCCTCCGACGGTCCCTCTTCTGCCTGAAGAGTGGGTCCAGTTCGCCTCGGTCGGTCCCTCATCTGCCTGAAGAGTGGGTCCAGTTCGCCTCAGTCGGTCCCTCATCTGCCTGAAGAGTGGGTCCAGTTCGCCTCAGTCGGTCCCTCATCTGCCTGAAGAGTGGGTCCAGTTCGCCTCAGTCGGTCCCTCATCTGCCTGAAGAGTGGGTCCAGTTCGCCTCAGTCGGTCCCTCATCTGCCTGAAGAGTGGGTCCAGTTTGCCTCAGTCGGTCCCTCATCTGCCTGAGGAGTGGGTCCAGCTCGCCTCAGACGGTCCCTCATCTGCCTGAAGAGTGGGTCCAGTTCGCCTCAGTCGGTCCCTCATCTGCCTGAAGAGTGGGTCCAGCTCGCCTCAGACGGTCCCTCTTCTGCCTGAAGAGTGGGTCCTGTTCGCCTCAGTCGGTCCCTCATCTGCCTGAAGAGTGGGTCCAGTTCGCCTCAGTCGGTCCCTCATCTGCCTGAAGAGTGGGTCCAGTTCGCCTCAGTCGGTCCCTCATCTGCCTGAAGAGTGGGTCCAGTTTGCCTCAGTCGGTCCCTCATCTGCCTGAGGAGTGGGTCCAGCTCGCCTCAGACGGTCCCTCATCTGCCTGAAGAGTGGGTCCAGTTCGCCTCAGTCGGTCCCTCATCTGCCTGAAGAGTGGGTCCAGTTCGCCTCAGTCGGTCCCTCATCTGCCTGAAGAGTGGGTCCAGTTCGCCTCAGTCGGTCCCTCATCTGCCTGAAGAGTGGGTCCAGCTCCAGTCTCCTCGTGTCCGTCTGTCCGTCTGTGAGAGTGGATCTCTCCTTCACTGGAACTCCTCCAGGTTTCTACGTTTTTTTCCCAAAGAGGTTTTTTTTGTAGTTTTTCCTGGCCGAGAAGGAGAGTCTAAGGACAGAGGACCCTGGGACATCGTCCCTCGCCACCACAGACATTGTCTGACTTCATCGCCACCCTCAGAGGCAACTGTTGTTGTGATTTTGGGCCTTACAAAAATAAATTGATTTGATTTGATTTACGGCCCCATTAACGTCAGTGTCTGCTCTTGTAAACGCTGTACGTAACTTTACGCCTGCTCTACACATGTGTGGAGGCTGGACGTGGTCGGATTGGTAAACGAGAATATATTTGTGGCTCAATATCTCCAGCTCCCACGTTGACCACATGTGCAGAAATACAGCGGTGATGTATTGACCCGCTCCGAGCCCGAGGCAGAAGCTTAACTAATGATGATCGTTTAACTAGCTCTCCGCGGGCCGAGAGCGCGCAACACAAACCGCCCTGTCAAACACCATCAAACTCTCCATAATGGAAAACATTATTGCACAATGTTGGTCCAAACAACCTAGAAATAAGCCGTTTTGTTTCCATTTCTCTTGCGGTTTTCTTTGTGCTTGACGTCTATGACCACAAGATAAATAATCAAGCTTTTAATTGAATAAGAGATGAACCCGCCTAAGGCCCAAAGTCACTGGGAGAAGATGAAAATGACTGTATTAATTGTGGCCTTGTGCCCAGTTGGGTCAGATTATTCTCTCTGGGAATTAAAAACGACTTAGTATTCATTTAACTTGTATTTTGATGTTTCAGCTCGCTACGTTTTTGTTTTTTTCATGGAAGACAGCTGTGATGATGTGGCAGTTTGTATTTGTCACAGCGGATGACCTTCTTCAAATGTTGTCCTGGTGTGGGCTGGTTCATGAGCACTTGGAACGGTTTCATATTATAAAAGAAAGCAGGATTGTTGGGCTAAGTAGGATTTGAATAAAACTCTTCTTTGTAGTGTAGTATTTTATCGAGTTTTTTGAGCAACATTCGGACATCATCATCATTAAAACAAGGAACTATGATTGCACTTGTCGACAACATACTACAACAGTACTGCAGTATTTGCCTTGTACCACTCGAAAGACACAATGAGCCACGGTCGCTGCAGTAAATGTTTTTGTCGTAACGTCCTCACGTCATCAGTACTTTTGCTACTACTACTACACTTCTTTGGTGTCGTATTGGTGAACCTGCACGCAGCATTTAGAGCTGTTTTATCACTACATGACGTGTCTTTTTTTCAACCGACAGCGAAGTAATCAAAAGTCATAGAAAAGTGGACATTTCCCCGTGGGGAGTTCAGCTCAGCAGTGATTGGACGGGATCTTCTCCTGGACCAGAGCCTTCAGCCTCTCATGTCGAGTGAGCCGAGCGCTGTTTGCTTTGAGCGTGATTTATGGAGCCGAGGCCACGGCAACGGACGAGTGTTCATCTGATGGAGCTGCAGCTCTCTGATTACTCCCTCTCTCTCTCTCTCTCTCTCTCTCTCTCTCTCTCTCTCTCTCTCTCTCTTTCTCTCTATGTCTCTCTCTCTCTGTCTCTCTCTATGTCTCTCTCTCTCTGTCTCTCTCTCTCTCTCTTTCTCTCTATGTCTCTCTCTCTCTCTCTCTCTCTCTGTCTCTCTCTCTCTTTCTCTCTATGTCTCTCTCTCTCTCTCTTTCTCTCTATGTCTCTCTCTCTCTCTCTCTCTATGTCTCTCTCTCTCTGTCTCTCTCTCTCTCTTTCTCTCTATGTCTCTCTCTCTCTCTCTGTCTGTCTCTCTCTCTCTTTCTCTCTATGTCTCTCTCTCTCTGTCTCTCTCTATGTCTCTCTCTCTCTGTCTCTCTCTCTTTCTCTCTATGTCTCTCTCTCTGTCTCTCTATGTCTCTCTCTCTCTCTCTATGCCTCTCTCTCTGTCTCTCTCTCTCTGTCTCACTCTCTCTCTCTTTCTCTCTATGTCTCTCTCTCTCTCTGTCTCTCTCTATGTCTCTCTCTCTCCCTCTCTCTCTCTCTCTCTCTCTCGCTGCTCCATGGAGATTGCGCTGAAGGTAGAAAGAGCGCTATATAAAGGTAAAAGAGCGCCGTGTAGATGTGACCATTTAAGTCGCTCTCTTCTACCTTCAGGGCTTTACATCGGCGGGGCAGGTCAGGTGTCTTGCCCAAGGACACAACAGCAGTATTCACCTGAGGCAGCTGCCATCCAACCGACCCTTAAAGGAGACTTATAAAGCTAATTTAAGTGACACTTTATACAACAAAGACTTAATTCATAATGAACAAATCATTAATTCAGACTGATTTAAGCAAATTACTTAATCCCTTAATTAATACCACCGGAAGAAGCTCACGTGTAAAAAACTTCCCTAACTGCTTAAATAAGTATTTAGCCTGAATCAGTCTTAATAAACTATTTCATTATCATCAATATTCATTCCATATTAAGGCTAATTAAGGTGTATGTCACCCAAGAATAGAAGACCACGAGTAAGTAGCGGGGGAAATAAATAGAAAAAGAATAAAGAATAAAGTAGGTGGCGGTAAATGCACCTCTGCAGTTGTCTGCCCGCTGCCATTAAAAGCAACAACAACAACATGAGCGGTGACTGGAGTGGCCACGCCCAGGTCGGCACAGCTACAGACACACAGAGGGAGGGGGAGTCGAGGGAGGGACAGAAACACGAGGAGAAGCATTCTTACACACTACACTTACTATAAAGTCAAACTCACAATACGTTTTTTACCCTTCGTCACTGGACTATCATGATGTTTACTGTCTGAGCAGAGACACAAAGACAGAGACAGGAGTTTGAAAAAATCTGCCATCTTGTTTGAGAGCGTAAACAATATCCATAGAGATGCATCAGCAGGCTTTTAGATAGAGACCCGTCTTCCTTCTTTGAACGGGGTATTTTAAAATGTGGACGGGCATTTTCGAGAGCAGGGACGGCCATTTTATTAATAAATCTTAGAAAAAAGGGAATATTATCATTAAATCGGGCCGGGAAGCATTTGACAATAGTCGGCCATTACAGTTTACTGTTTACAAGTGAAAATTTGCATGCTGTGCGCTGATTGGCTGCTGATTGGCTCATTTTTTTGCCTAGTCGGCCCCCGTACCCCCTGACAAAGTTATTATCTAAAAGCCTGTGCATCAGCCAAACAAAAGAGCCATGGGACAACACCATTAACTGCTGGGTCACTACTGACAGTAATTTATGAATACTTTCAGGTCTAACTCAAGTAATTAGTATAGTAATCAATTAGTTTAACATTCAATAGGTTTAGGTGTGATGACACAATCCAGATGTTTGTTGTAATAACTGTTCGGAACAAGGTGATCCTTCCTTAAACAGTTCTCATAAAAAAGGTAATAAAATATGATGACAATTGACAACTGCAGCACGAAATGGGGGAGAGAGAGTGTAGAGACATTCGCCAAGCACGACAGCCCTTTTTCAAACCATCACAAGGGCAATGTTGTCGTAAACTAGACGCTCAGTGAAGTGAACTGTGCATCGTGGCTGTGCATTAAGTGTCAGAACCTCCTGAGGCTCTCCACACAGCGCGGATGACATACATAATTCAAATTTGTTTACCCACTTATGTGCTCCTAGTGGGAAATGATGATCACTCAAAACAATATTAGCACGTCAAACATTGTGCCGTCTCATTTGTCGACGCGGCGAGCTCCTCCAAACAAAGAGTCCGTATTGATTCTTCTCATGTTTGACCAAACATCTGCGGCGTTTATGGCGGTAAACACGGCAGAAGGCAGGTAAACTGTAAATATGAAAGACGCCTCTGTGCTCCTCATCCCTCTTCTGTTTCATGGCATACTGGGTTTCGTTATGACACAATTAATGACCACGTATGATCCATGATTGTGCCCCTCCTACCGCTTGTTTTATTTAGCATAGCGCTGATGGACTCAACTGCTAATTAAGTTCTACACAGACACAAAGCTGCCCAGAGAGTGTTGACTTGTTGGTGCACATGAATGTTGAATAATGCTTTAGAGGCAAGACTTTTCCCTCGTTGTGAACAGAATTCGCGCTCGACCGGAGATGCCCAAACAATGGAAGTGTCAATCAGTTGCAGAAAAAGGCAGATGTGGGCGGGGCCTTTCTACCTCGCAAAGTGCAAAAACGTGAAGGAGCAACTCCACCACTCATACACATTCATACACCACATCGCCATTTTTCAACATTAAGAGCAAGTAAGTGAAAATGTATAACTTGATTCAGTGAAATACCCTTATGCGGGGGCGAGACCTTTTTATTTTACTGAATGTAAAATAATGTACATTATAGTTTAATCCTAAATACCTGAAAATACGTAATCAAACTTGCAGATTCACTTGCCATGACAGAAGTTGTAGTAAAAGCGTTGTAGGATTTGTGAGGTAATTTTTGGAGGCGCCATGCTTCACCTGCTCTGGTATCTTTGTTTTCACTCTCCAGCAAACATGGATTATGAAGTCTCTCAAAATATAAATGTGCAAAGCAATTTTGTACAAAGATTTGTACAAATTGAATGTTTTTATTGCCACAGTTCTTCTTGCTCCCAGTGAAGTGAAATGCCCTTTTATAGATAGTACTGAAAGAGGACTGAGAGGCTGAGGAGGCTGGCCGTTCTGCAGGCTTTGATTGGCAGTGACAGGCAGGTGACAGGAGGAGGGAGCCTGGTTTAGTCTTAATGATAGAAGTTCTTCCAAAAGGCATTCCCTGTACTGCAAGTGATTTACTGCTCATAATTCCCAACCTTTCCAAACTTCCCAAACACCCATTAACTCTGGAGAAACTCATTATTAGTTACAATGTAAAAAAACAGAATTCAATCTGAGTTTATAAAAGTTGAGATTTAAATAATGCATAATATGAAGACTAGTGTAGACTAGTGTGACCAGACGTCCTTATTTTACCCGGGACAGTCCCAGGGTTTGAGCCTTGTGTCCCCTGTCCCGGCAGATGTATCCGAAACCATTGATTTGTCCCAGTTTTTGACCAGTTTGAGACCTGCCAACAGTAAAGAGGAATATATTGTTATTTCTTTTGCTAAACTAGAGAAAATCTGGCTTTTAGATCATTCAAAACACAAAATATGCTCTTGGTTCCCCTGACAGAAGTCTCTCAGATTCTATACAGAGAAAGAGGTGTGAATGAGCCGAGTGCATAAAAATGTACTTAATTACCTGTGTTATTGTTATTATAACTTCCCATTCCAACCCGAGTGTGTCCCAGTTTTCAAAAGTGAAACTCTGGTCACCCTAATGCAGACATAAGTAATGCTTGGACTGAGAGAGGGTGAATGAACAATGCCAAAGTGACAACGACCACACAATGTGCAACACCTCAAACCACTACACCAGCGCCCAGCACGGGACAATCATTTAGAAACTTGTTTTGAGAAGTTAAGATACGTTTTCATTGCAGTTCAGACTGGTAGTAATCAAATTGTTCTTACTGCTACAAAGATTATAGCTTATTTCAACGTAGAAACAGAGTCAGTTGTAGCCATCTGGACACTGTTTTTGAAAAAACAAGACATTTCAAATTTTATTCAAAAGTCATTCTTCATCCGCGGACCGGCTGTGTAAACGCAGCACCAGGCAGAGCCTCCTGATAACAGTCGGTCTTGAACATTTGTTTACACTGTCTAAGTTTCACCTGAAAATAGTATTCTTTGTTACATTAACAGCCCTGCAATGGCCATAAAAATCCTATTGTTTGCAGACTGCAGCTCCCTAATCACTGATGAGTGCCTGATCTGCATCTGACTGACTGAAGCTGATCCCTGACCATGGTTTCAAACTGCTTTATTTCAAATCTTCACCTCACTGTCTTCAAAAGAGTGGTGTTGAATGAATTTAAGATGAAGTTGCACGGCGCACTGTGGTCCTGAATTTGCATGCCTTCTGTGTCGATACAGCCTTTAGTGAGGTGGCAGTTTAGTCTCATCCATGTAACGCTCTTTACAACTTTCCTCACTGCATTGGATCGAATAAACTATAACGGGCCTGAACTCACTGTGAACTATTTGCTCATTATGAATCGAGTATTTTAATGCTTTATTAAGACTAATTACAGTGTAGTTATAACAAAGAAGTACACATTTTGCCATAACACAAAAGTACCACAAACATGAATTGAAACAACTCACAACTAGTTTGATTTACATAAAACACAGTGTTTTTGCCCCAGATTCCTCCTCATTGATTAACATTTTTATACATTATATTTCCTTTTCCGGACAGTCAAAGCTGCCCCGTATACAGCGGACACCTTGACAGCTCTCTCCCGCTTATAGAGGCTCTAATGGAGTGTGTATGTGAGGTATAGGAGCCATTACTGCATGTTACATCAGTCAGAGCTCTCTACGCCGCGCTTGTGTCACTCCTCTGACACTTCCTTCTGACAGCGCACGGTTTTAACGGCTCACTTAGACGCGCACCCCCCCACGCCAATAAACAACAGCACCCGGCACCTATACGGGAGCTCGAGTGTGGCGGTGGTGGTGGAGGTGGTGGAGGGTGAGTCTAATGTTTGTGGAATCCCTGGCTATAAAGTTGTTCTTTTGTTTGCAGGATAGACAGGGGGAAATACACGCTACCATTGTAGGTTTGAAATGTGGTACACACAGCTCAGAGCTTTATTTTATCCAGAAGGGAAATAATACTGCGTGTATACAATCCATTTACTCGATGCTTTTTAAATATTCTGATGGTAATATGGATGAAACTCTCGCTCTCTCTTTCACCATCACTGGAATCTGCTGGTTGGGGGCGTATATAAGTTACAGTCCTGATTTAATTTTTTGCATTACAACAGAATTAAAATTGTTTTTTTGCTCTTTTTGCCTCTCCATATGAACCTCCTCCATCCCTAACTATAATGGCATTGGCGCAGTATAGGCTTTGTGTGCCAAATTGACTAAATGTGCCGATCATAAAAAATGATTACACTTATACGCAGTGGTGGGTAGTAAAATTACCCATTTACGTCTTTTTCTAGCACCATAATTCTTCTCCTGCTTGAGTAATATTTGACCGTGTAACACCCATGGTTTGCCGAGGCCGTGTGGAGTTCTTGGTAACAATGGTTCACAGTTATTGGAACCATCTAATGCTACAGGCCCGGATTTAAGTGATGGCCATCAATAGGAAAAAGCTAGAACTGCGCACTGTAATTAATAACGGCAGAAAGTAAACTTTGCATCTTGTCACGTCCTCCCCGTCTCCTTCCTTCACAAACCTCCTCTTAAAGGCAGCGTGCCCCCGTCAATCCTGAGCCCCCTAAATCCTCTAAGTGCTCGTGTTGCCAGCCTCCTGTCCGTGTCTGCGCCGCCCACAGAACTGAGCGTTTGGCAGCAAAATCCTTCTCTTTCCTCAATCGTTTGCGTGTCCTGGTGCTGCAGATGGAGAGGCAGAGCCAGGGGAGAGTGGGAGGTGTGAAAGGTCGCCTGGAGGTCAGGGTGAGACTGGTGCTGAGGGCGCGCAGTGCTGACAGAAGCAGAGTTGCATGAAGTCGTAATCCTAAAGGTGCAGTTGACACAGGATTCAGCCATGCAAGTGCTCCAACAGATAAGCTGTTACTTTTGGAACACAGGACATAAAGACTTAGACTTTCTTCCTACCTATAGTGGCTGGACGACAGAATCCCAGGTGTGAGAGAGTAAAAAGGCCCCCACATCCTGGTTTATAGTCTCATGGGAACCTGTCTGTATTTCAAGTGTCTCAATGTCAATGTTGTTGTCCTCTGTCTCAGTGATGTTAGTTCCATCATTGTCAGGCGTGACAAAATAAACTCTGGTCTTTGTTTTTTTAAAAAGTGGTTGTTATAAATGTTCTCTATGTCAGAACTCACATAGACTTACTACATGTTAGTGTGTTGTTGCCAATAACATGGAGCTAAATTGTCTTCAACACCTCCTTTCATCGATACCCAGTGTTTTCTGCCAAAAGAAAGAGACAGATGGTCCATGCGATATTGTTATATTATATAGACTATGCATTGCACCATCTATGAGATTAAAAAACTGCAAAAATTACCTCAGAAAATGCTTCCTGGACGGGGCGGTTAACAAGCAGCTCACGGCGGCTCACCTTCACTCAACACGTCATTCCACCTCATTTAAACACATCTGAACCACGCCGCTTGGTTATGCTTGCACTGTGGAATTAATAATTAATATTCAATACTCTTCTGTTCATTTATCTATTTGAAACAGAATATAGAATGCTAGTGCTGCTGCTGTTTACCCCCAGGACCCGCCGTCCTTCAAGAGGGTTCATAGAAGATGTTGCTCATAATGTTTTAAATAGAACAGAAGACTTTATCAGGACCTGGAAACAAGTCTATTTTTAGTCCTATATAAAATGTCCTCATATCGGTGCAGTCAATGAGTGGAGCCAGTTGATGACGTAGTGGTTTAAGGCATCGCACATACTGTACGTGGTCGTTACCACCTCGGTGTCGTGGGTTCAACCATTTGCTGTATTTCTCTCTTCCCCATTTCACACTTTAAGGATGTTTATGAATTAATTATAATGTAGAGATGAGTGGATTTGCACTTACCGTATTTACCGGAGTATAAGTCGCACCAGCAAAAAAAATGCATAATAGAAAAGAAAAAAAGTGTGAAAAAAAACAAATTAAGTCGCTCCGGAGTATAAGTAAGTATAAATATAAGTATAAGTTGCACACACAAAACTATGAAATAAGGTGCGACTTATAATCTGTAAAATACGGTAAATAGATTATTAGACTTTTTAAAACCCTCAAATTAATGGAATAAAATAATAAAAACTGTTCCTATTTTTCTATATTTCCTACTATAGCAATTACATAACAAATATTTTTCTACAATAAACCAGGGCAATAAAAATAAATCTTTCTTTTAGATAACATGTTTTTATTGACATTGATTTGCTTAAAAATAAACTCCGTGTGACTTTCTCTAAGGTACATGACATTGCTCTGGTGGTCCACAGAAGAGAGAATAGTAAGTGTGTATTTAATATGATGGAAATCCCACGCGCTCCCGTTGCCGTGCGGCCGTGCAGTGGTGGGAGGATGACACTAATGGCCTCTAGGACTCCAGCCGAGAGTGAACATATAATTTGACGAGCGCCGGGTTACCAGGAGGTTGTTGTGTCAATCCAGTGGAAGCCGCGTCGCCGCGCCGATGACGGATGCTGCTGATGAGCTCTGTGAATTTGACAGCTTAATTAGACCAGGGCGCGCTAATTGTCTGTAATTGTCAGTGTGTGGCGGATGGAGCTGGAGAGCCACAGAGCCATCAGCTGAAGAATCACAGGCTGAAGCTGAAGCGCGTTTGTCGGTTTGAACTTTTGAGAGAAACACCAGAGCCATTTTGCAACAGGAGGAATCGTGTTGTACAAAGAGTCGACATCTGTAATGTGTCTGATAGAGTAGATCACAGATATATTCAGCTTTTAACCGTGTTGTAACATTGTTCCCCTGTTAAAAACACATCTTGAGTTGTATTTCTGCTTGATGATTAATGCTTTTTTCATCATAACTGTTTATGTGGTCGTCTTTCCCAAAGCGCTTATCACTCTTTTCCCCATAATATTTATTGGATTGTAATTGTCACAGATCCACATCATTGGACTCATTTCTGCCTTCAAATTGTGAATGAATCACTATTAGGTTTATGCATCATAGAGTTTTTAAAAGGCTAATGTATTTAGTGTTATTTAAATAAAAAGTTATTTAATTAGTAATCATTCTTAAAGAAAATGTTCATTTGTAAATAAAGAGGGAAATAAGTAAAGAAAGAATAAAGAAAAAGTGTGCAGTTAAAATGTGAAAAATCATATATTTTACATTTATCTTATGTTATTTATCTTATCTGAATTGATTGACAGTATTAGTATTAACATAGTTGCCCTGTTGCTAAATGGCTGCTAAAAGTAATTTTTTTCATGGTTTATTGCCATCAGCAGAGGGAGCGCTAATGAAAAATGTGTTGCTCTGAAATAAAAACCTTACTTTTCTAAACACAGACATTGTTTTAAGTTCTAAAACAAATGTCAGGAAGACAAGACTACAAGACTACAACCTGGTCTGTTTTTCTATTATTTCTTATGCCGTGATTGACAGCAGAGACCTTATTATTGATGACCATGAGATAATTGTAAGGTTCAGTCATGTTTCGCTTACATTTGACATGAATATTTAGTTCTATGTAAACAATGAGTGAGGCAAGGCAAGTTTAATTATGGAGCACAATTTGTACAAAAGGCAGTTCAAAACGCTTCACGCAACAGGACAAAAATGCATTAAAATCATAAAGAAACGACAGAAATCACCAAACTGTTTCAGAAATAAAATAGAAGGGTTATTGATTTGACGTGGCTGTTAAAATTCAAGTCTGAGTCCATTAATACCCCAGATTTCTGACTTGATTTGAAGGTTTTAGAGCGAGACTCTGTGTAGCAAAGAAATAATACATAGAAACAATCTAGGAGCATCAACCGTGCTACATAATTGATTCAGTTCTGCATTATTGCTGCAACTCTTTCATGACTGAAAATGGAAAGAGTTAGAACATTCAAAGCATTTAGATCTGAAAGGTGCTTTGTGTCTGAAAAAAGCAGTAGTTTCCAGACAAATGACAAGTGATAAAAGACGACCTGAGCAGGATAATGCATGTGTATATATATAATGCAGTTTGTCGTGATCAGCTTGGTCCTTATCCTGCAGAGATGCTCCAATCCTTCATCCCGCTGGCAGCTCCCCCCCCCCCCCCCCCCCCCCCCCCCGAGACAACTCTTAAACACAAATATGACTCAATTAAGCCGTAATGGCCGCTTCCCAGCACCAGCCCGGCATTCACAGGCCTGGACTGGGAGCGCGCGGATAAATCCTATTAGCTTCTGTTCAATGCTAATCCATGAAACCAATAAGTAGCTATTAAAAGTTAAAAAATTCAGTGGCTTCAAAAATAACAGGATTAGCTGATGATAAACCAGCTCCGTGTTCACCAGGAGAGAACAGCTGCGCGTCTGTCCAGAGGTCACTAAAACTTTGTGAAGCGTGCAAGGTGTAACACAACTCTGATGGCCAAATAGAGTTCCTGTGTCGTGAACTTCATATAGATATGTCTTTTTTTATGAGACTGACTCTGATTACTTATGCAGACAGGACTCTTAAAGAAAACTCAAACATGCTATTCTGTTCTTTTCTGTTTTATCAATATTTTTCTGATTATACCAAACATTTCCTGGAGCCTCATAAACACAAATGATAATTCAATTGTTCAACCTGATTATAATAAGTGGGAAGGTCCATGATTTTAGTACATGTATCAAACCACATCACAAAATCCACACTTTGAAGGGCTGTACCGGATCTTTACCATCACACGAATGTGAAAAACAGAAGTCATACTGTCTAAACTGTTTCCTGTTGCCTGTCACTGTCAGAGTTTTGGAGTAACTTCTAAGACAAATCCAATGCAATGCAAACTGGATGTAAAGCTGGATGCAAAACTGGATGTAAAGCTGGATGTAAAGCTGGATGTAAACTTTCTTCGTCGTCCCTGAGTGGAACCTGAACAGTTGGAGGTTATTACAGCATCAGGAAAAAAACATAGTGGCTAGCTTTTATATAAGGTTCACACACGCATTTTTTCAATAGGATTTATGCAAAAATAAATTAGATTAAACATATTCAAATATATGAATCTAGTGTGTATATCAAAACGTTTTACAAAGCTCTTTAATGAATTAGGGACAGGATTAGGGTGAGCGGTTAGGGATAACATTCCTTGCATCTTCAAACAACAACAACAACAACAACAACAACAACAATTACAACCTTTTAAAAATGGTCCTTTTAGCCTTGCACAGTCGCCACAGCACCTTTGAAAACTTTATAAAGAACACCTCCATCAGCTTTTACTTCTAGATTATAAAAAATAAGTAAAACCACAGGCAGCTTTAAGTCCATCAGTGACACACGACTGAACACTACATTGTAACTGCCTTTTGAACACCTTTTGGTCAGCGGTCGTTCCTCCACAGCTCTGATGCTGAAGGCTACACTTCACTGTGTGTGGTCACTGTGAACTGTTGAGTGTGTTAATAGTGTAGCGTCTGTGGTTGCTCTGGATGTGGATGTTGCTGCAGAACACTAACATGAGTCAGGCTTTATGAATTTATCAAACAAAATTGAAATGATTCCTCTAAGGCACGGTATGAAGAAATCTGAAACTTAATAATAGCAGTATTTTTGCACGTCTTTCATGTCCGAGCAAAGCATGTGCGAAATCAAACAGCAGAGGCGCCGACCCCTGACACGTCTTTGCTGTCGGACCCTGGAGGTTGCAGAGGTAGTATTTAGTGTCCTACTGTTAGTGATGACAGCCGTGTGAAAGTTTGGAAGTCCTTCAACGCCTTTACACTTTATAATTAGGATTTGTTCATTGGCTCCCTCCGAGACCTAGTACCTGTGCCCATTTCCCCAGGAGGTCGCGTTGACCTTCCAGAGCTGGAACAGTCAGGCCAACGCACTCCCTAACCTAGTCCACATGCACACACACACACACACACACACGCACATGCACATGCACACGCACACGCACACATTGCGCTGAAGCTAGGGAGCTGAAATGATATGAACCCCCGTGGGAATGGAAAACCTCGATACCACGAATTGCGCTGATAATTCACTTCTGGATCCATCCTAGCACATTCTACATTAGCACGCTGTTACGGCGGTCGGTGAGTGTGGGTCCAGCGCACCAAGACAATTACAAAGCTAAGCCATGCATATCAGTCACCAGGCAGTTCGAAGCGCCGTTGTGATGCGCCAGTTGAAGCCTGTTTGGCAAATGGACATGTATTTATGAGGCATCGCGGCCAGCTCATTACAGACCAGTGTCACCGTTCATTTAGCGCAGAGCGGACTCCATATCGAAGGTCAGCTCCGAGTGCTCTGATGAGACCGGGCAGGTGGTTGACCGGTCAGGCGTTTTATGGACGTTTTGCTCTGTATTCTCGCACCACGATAACAGAATGTAGACCAAGAATATGACAATTAAAAGTTCGATGTAGATTGAAAATGTAATTTGTATTTTCTAGTAGAAAAATAATTCAACTTTATCGTTTATGGTTGTCGCAGCAAACAGTGTGGATGCCATTCCTGACACATTTTACAGGTGAATCTAATATACTTCAGGTTGAGCGTATTTGAACTAGTTAATGGGAACATGGTCAACCCTGTGCTACTGTCACTACACTATGCTAACTTACTAATATGATTATCAATCAATCAATCAATCAATCAATCAAAATGTATTTATAAAGCACAACATCAACAAAACACGGTGGCAAAGGCGGTTAGCGCTCTTGCCTCCCAAGAAGGAGATCATGGGTTTGATTCCCGGACCAGACCAACATAACATGATCTCTCTGGGTGGAGTTTGCATGTTCTCCCCGTGTTACCGTGGGTTCTCTCCGGGTTCTCCGGCTTCCTCCCACCATCCAAAGACATAAAAATTGGTAACTCTAAATTGGCCCTAGTGAATGAATGTGAGCGTGAACTGTCTGTCTGTCTGTAATGTCAATGTCTCTGTGTTGGCCCTGCGACAAGTTGGCCACTGTCCAGGGTGTACCCCGCCTAAGGCCCGAAGTCACTGGGATAGGCTCCAGTCACCCGCGACCCCGAAAGGGAACAAGCGGTAGAAAATGGATGGATGGATGGAACATCAACAAAACGCAGAACAAGGTGAACACAGAGAACAAAAATGCATTAAAATCACAATAAAATATAAAATTGCAATACAAACATTTTACAATGCTCATATCAAATCCACAAATTAACAGAACAGTTTGAGCCTAAACATTGGTAAAGTAGAGGTTTGTCTCACATTTTCTGCTATATCCACATATGGATTGTACAAAAACAAAATCACTTTATCTTCTCTAACACTCGATTTAAACCAAATATGAGCTGGATGCTGTTTGAGAGTTCCAAAGTCATTCAAATCAATGCTGCCACACAGCGGGTCCGGATGAGGTGGGGGTCTGCGGAATGAAGCCATGAAGAGTCTATTTTTCTCGGTTAGGCTTATTTATGAACAAAAACGTGTTCTGGCCTTGGTGTCAAAAATATGAAATACATAATGGGATGTCACAAACCAAATGTCAAGTAGATGTGACAAAAACAGACAGATAAAAGCACTCTGTACTTTGCTTTACCTTTTTGGACTAATTCAATTAACATGATTTTATTTTGTATCTTCAGAATGACTATTTTCTAGTTCTCACGTTTATATTGTGACCTAATTATTCACAACTATCGATTAACAGACTAATCTCGACATCCCTTCATGTGCGTCGAAACGGCACAACCCTTTGACATTATTTTTTATCTCGACTTCAGTTTTACAGTACTTGTACTAGAAGTAAGTGATAAACTTCCTTGTACAGGGAGAGAGAAGTTCGCTGTCATCCTGTGGGCGGCCGTCCTGGGACAGATCTGGGCCGTTGCCGGGGCCTGGAGCTTGTGCAGGTTCAAAGATCTGGGAGCAGTCGATGAGCGCCTCTCTTCCGGCCTAATGAGGATTAATACACGCAGAGGAAGCACTGACACAAATACCAGCACCCAAGGGAGCAGCTGATTCTGACGGATCACAGAATACCACGGTCATCCACCACAGCACCCACCCTCCCTGTGCACCCGGGGGGACACATGGGGACGCACCCTGCAGCAAGTTATGAAAATGTGTTCATTTTATTCATTCTTCTACACATAAAACACTATATTTTATACATTTATTGAAAATACAGTTACAGCAACAAAAGTGCACTTAGAAGGTCAAGTAAGGAAGGATATGAAACAAATTCATATTAGTTTTTCATTTTTATATGAATAATAATAATAATAATATTAATTCTAATTTAGTTATTCTTTTGTTTAAAGAAATGTTATTGGAGATAACGTATTTATGATTGGTTTACATTTCAGATAAGAAGATAAGATAAGAGAACCTTTATTTATCCCACAATGTGGAAATATCAATGTTGCAACGCAACAGCACAATTCAAAATAGATTTAAATTCAGGCGTCGAGCTGGAATTAAAATATACTTTGAAACTAAATGGATATTTATATGTTAAGCTGTACCATGGGCTACTTTCCATCTGTTGTTTCTCTCACTCTCATTCATACCAGTGTACACACTTTGAAATTAAACTATAATGCTACTTAAGTACACATGGTACATTCATATCCACGTATTTTACATAATAGTTTGTGTCCACAATGACTTTCTAAGTATATTTTGAATAATATGTCATACATTTACAAAAAAAAATCACATGAATTAAAATCGCATCAAGAAATATCACATACATTTCAAAAACTTTCAAAACAATATTTATAGTTGAACCGTGCGTCTGGACTGGTCCTGTCTTTCCCTGGAGCGACCGGCCTCACCTCCCCATAACACACAACACTAATAAGACACTGTCAATGTGAGCGGAAACATGGGCTTCAGATTGTAGACTGTGATGATTTGAGCAATATTGTAGTAGTGATAATGGTAGTGGTGGTAGTAGTAGTAGTAGTAGTTAGTAGTAGTAGTAGTAGTAGTAGTAGTAGTAGTAGTAGCAGTAGCAGTAGTAGTAGTAGAAGTAGTAGTAGTAGTAGTAGTAGTAGTAGTAGAAGTAGTAGAAGTAGTAGTAGTAGTAGTAGTAGTAGTAGTAGTAATTAGTGGTGGTGGTTATAGTAGTAGTAGTAGTAGTAGTAGTAGTAGTAGAAGTAGTAGAAGTAGTAGTAGTAGTAGTAGTAGTAGTAGTAGTAGTAGTAGTAGTAGTAGTAGTAGAAGTAGTAGTAGTAGTAGTAGAAGTAGTAGAAGTAGTAGTAGTAGTAGTAGAAGTAGTAGTAGTAATGGTAGTGGTTATAGTAGTAGTAGTAGTGGTAGTAGTTGCAGTAGTAGTAGAAGTAGTAGAAGTATTAGAAGTAGTAGTAGTAGAATACACTTCACTTCTGATTGTGTGATTCATAACCTCCTCCTCTTTCCTCTCCTGTTTGTGTTGGATCCAGCACTGTCCATGGTGCTGAAAAGCTAAGTGCCAAGTTAGTGTCATGCTGTTGAATTGCAAGTGTGACATTTTGCAATTTTTCCACACCATCTGAACATCAAGTGCCTGTACTACTTTTGGGGGAAAATAGAATTGCAAATGTACTTTTAATAACTTTCCAAAGGAGGCAGAGTATCTCAAACAGCCTGACACTTGACGGCTGAACCCAACAGACTGCCACGCTGCTCTGCTCACATAAACTGCCACAGACTCGGCAGTACATTAATTATCTTTGCCCCCCCCACAGTCATACCCCCCCTCCCCTCTGGGACCACCAGGCCTGTCCCCTTTTCCCCCCTGCATGTCACTTTTCATTTGATTTGTCCAAACATTTAGGTAGGTGTAGTGTTGTTGTCTTTGTGGTTTTGGATCACTGTCATTCTGCTGAAATGAGCTGAACAAACGCGGTCCCTCCAGTGTCACCCCCGTACAAGCGCCGTCTCTTCACAAACTCAATTATGGTTCGTGATTACCAGAATGGGGCCGTTTGATTGGACGCTGGTTTACCAAAGCGACCAAACATGGATTTAATGAAAGTGTGTGGCGCGGTGATGTGAACTGTGGTTTGGGGTTTTATTGGACAATAGTTGAGCTAATGTGTGCGCGCTGGACAGATAAACGACAACGGGCTTCAGGGATAAAAGCCGCTCTGTTTTGAAGTGACAACGATGAGTGTGTTGAGCGCTGTTCCCACTTGCACACATTTTTTATTCATTTAGCATTCAATTAGTCAGCAATTTTGTTCTGATTAGTTGCCAGGTCAAACTTTTATGTTAAATGCGGCTTAGAGATCTTTTCATTTAACCAGTTTGAGTTAAAATATGTCAAATAGATAGATTATGTTCAGGTTTTGGGTTAGGGTTAATAACAACACTATTAGAACACAAAAAGAGACACAGAAACAAAGCGCAGAGACAATATAAAAAGTCCTGAACAGTCTGAAACATTTGTTCCAATTTGTCTAACAAATGTTCCCATTTTAGATTTAATCTGAATGTAATCTTCTAAATTTTTTGAACGTCAATTTCTATTTCTTCGTGAAGGCCTTTTCCCCTGCAGCCGGAAGAAGGTTCCAGAGGTATCCATTCATTGTGTCCATGGCTGGAGTTTTGAGGCCCAAATACATAGGTCTGAGATTGAGTGGGAAGCTGAGGTTTTTGAGCAACAGGACTGTCCCAAAAGCATGGTAATGGTGGCGAGAAGTCATTTTCAATCTAAAGGTACTGGACTGTGAAGACACTGCCCTGAGCTCTGGACAGAACCGGATCTTTACCCATAGCAAATTATTGTGACGTAATGGTCATTGTTGGTTAGATTTTACATTTAGATTTTAGTTTTAGGGGCACCACCGTCAGTTAGTTGCATATTTAAACACTTCACCTATTGTAACACTGTTGCGCCAAAAGTAAATAATAATAAATGACTTTAAACAACCTTTAAGTCAAATTTAATTGTATTGAGAGCTATGGACGTGATGGACAGTGGGTGTTTAACCGTCATAATTCCCCCGTGGTTCACCTAATGACCGGGCATGTGCGCACTCCCCAGCGGGCCCCTTAGATCTCGGCACATTACCATTCCCTTTTCTCACGCTTTGTGAGCTTATTCTTTTCATTTAAAGAGCCTCGCCAACAAAACAAGAGCAGTGATAATTAATGGCACAACATGCTCCTCATTTAGAATCTAATCTCAAAGAGGTGGACACAAATTCTCCCGGCTAATTGAAAAGTGTGCGAGGTAATGCGCTCGGTGAACGGCGGTGGAATGGAGTGGGAGCGCGCTAATGTAGCTTCAATAACGCGCCTTTTAGTGCTGCTTGTCTTCACGCCGCTGCTAAATGAACGACTGCGGACACTTTGTACAGCCTGAATTACAGTCGGCTCAGCGTGGAGCGGTTTAGGGGTGATCTGGGCAGAGTGTGGATTTCACCGCTAACGGCTAACTGCTAACTGCAATCCCCCAACCAAGGAATTACAGTCATTTGCCGTATGTGTTTTGAGCAAATTTCTATTGTTCTCCTGTTCTTGGTAATTTTTGTTCATTTCAAAGCAAATCATTATGGACTGCACAATAGTGTAGACTTGGGCAACTACGGTGTAATTGTCGGAAGGTTTGCAATGGTGCCTGGATGTAAGTAGCTCTTATTCTGCTTTCACGGTCTTCATGTCTTCAGTTTTCTAGATTAGTCCAAAGAAAACACGATGGTTCATAGCAAACGACTCGCCTCAAGGCATGAAGATCTCAAGTTTCATTCCTAGCAGGGACTGAAGTATTTTGGAGTGTATTTTTGGCAACATCTCCTTACTTCTCTCTAGGTTTTTAAGTGCTACTCAATTTTTTCCAACCTTGAAAAATATATTGGTTGGATTGGCTCACAGTGGCATTACACATTCTCAGAGATTCCTTTTTCACACCAGAGCTTGTTTTTTTGTGCAGTCTGACTTCCTAGGCTCGTTATCCCTGATGTGTGAGAGTAAAAGGACCTGTGGGCACGTTTTTGTGGTTCAATTGCCTCCTTAGCCTCCAAAGCCTGTGTAAATCAGTTAACAATATGACACGGTAACATCACAGGATCACGCTAAAGAAGACGGTGAGCGAGATATGAAGAAACAAACTCTGGTCGGAAAACAGTATCTCAAGTGAGTTTTATCTTCAACACATGTGCAGTGCATGTGTTCTCCTGACAGGTTTTGTCCAGCGCCATTGAGAGTTGGGTCAAATGCAGAGGACAAATGTTCCTTTGGGGACAATAAAGCGCGTCTTTACATTCACATGAAACCCCCTTAACTATGGGTCTTGCAAATGCAGCTTTTGCAGTCGGGCAATGCCTAATGAAATGGTATCGGAAAATGTGGCAATGTGTGTTCATTTTCAAAAAGGGTGCAGATGGGCAGGAGACCCCAAGTGGGTGCTGTAGTGTTGTGGCGGATGCAGGATTGTCAGGGGTCTAAGCGTAGGGTTTAGTCCGGGGCTAACAGTGCATTGAGCAGCAGGTTAATGTTTTGGTTTGTGGCACTGAGCAGCTAACAGAGATGTGATGGGTCCACAGCTGCCACAGGCTGACATCAGGGGCCCCAGACGAAAGCGTCCCCCGGGGCCCCTGGCTGTCTATGCACAGAACTGCTGACAGATAAAGCATGTGACAGTGACACATGGCTTTGGGCTCACGACAAAAGTCCAGAATTTAAAGCACCTGCCTTTGCTCCAGCACCATCCAAAATATATTCCCCACAGCGAAGCACAGATGAGGGCAGCCACAGGGACAAACCGCCCTCTCTGAACAAGGCAAGCGCAGCGGCCAGTGTTTGTACCAATGTGTTGTGTTGATAGCTAAAGTGTGACTGAAGTTTCTGTCAGGAATGAGAAAAGTGGAAAATAATGCTCCTTCACTGAATGTATGAGATACTTATGAAAAATATAAAATTCTGTTGTCAAATACAAAATCTAAAAATATTTCTGATTATTGTATGTTTTAAATGTATGTATTAAAACTCTAGTCTTAGAAGGCATGTGTCAATTAGAACTCGACACTATCATGCATAGAAATGTGCGATTATGACCCCTGGGCCCTGGTCCTTGGAGCCCCGAGCAGCCCACAGCCAAAGTCATACGTGATCTAAGTATCTTCACATGAGTGATTGACACCAGTGAACAGATGAAGGCTCCCAGCAGCCTCGTCATCCTCACACGCGTCTCATGTCCCGTCAGGAGACTTCAGACAAACAGCTATTTGGAACATCTGTCTCCCTCTTTTTTTATCTCACAGAATCATTTGCAGATAATGTGGGAAAAGTTTACGCCTAAATCAAGTCACTAAGACTTCATCTGAATGTTTAACACTCTGCAGGCAGCTGCTCTCACAATCAACTCAGCTGGAAATACTCTTTGTCAGTGTTTCTCAAACTGTATGTTTTGCACCATTTCTAGATGTCTTTGGTGGTATGTGGTGCCCTCTTCATTTTGAGTCTTTTATTTAGAGACAGATCTGTTTGTGTTTTTGCCCTCTTAATCATTATTATACTACTCTGTCCATGGTTTGGTCTCATTTTAGACCTGGTATATGGTTATGGTTATGGACCTAGTCATACTATCTTAGGTGATTATTAATAGTCTTCTTCTGTCAATTAAATATACCAACATATTTATAGAACTCAAAATGTATAATACTAATATTATGAACATATATAATAGCATGATGCTCATATTACTTAAAATCCCCAAAGCCTTTCCAAACTGAAAAGAGCACACATTTGAACACATTTGAAGGGTATGCGGTGACGGTGGTAGGACTGGCAGGGAAAATACCAGCTGCTTTCTCTTCCAGCTTGTGGGCTCCAGGGGGAGGGCCGCTCGATGCTGAGGAGCCAGGCCCAGGGAGGGGGTCCCTAATGGGGCCGCATCGATCTGATCTGGGTCTCTCTCACCCTGGGGCCCTGGTGGACCAGAGAGAGGAGAAAAGTCCTGGCTGACTGTGGATCACATCAGGCAGCTGCTGCTTCACTTTGCTTTGCCCTTCAGATCCAGACAGCAGCGTGAGGATGTTTGTTTGGATAGAGACTTTGCTGGAGGAGAGTACATAATATACACAGAGGAGGAGGCCGCCCTTCAGTGTGCCCCTGCTCCGGAGTGTGTCTACAGCCGCCTGTGATGTACACTCTGTCCCACAACACAATGACCCCGGTGTAGGCGACAGAATGTAAACGGGCTCAGAGAGATGCAGGAGTGTTAATGCTGTTGTTCTATAAGGTCAGTGACAGTCACAGGGCACACAAACACTCCCACTCAAGACACACAGCTCTGTCGTGCCCCTCTTTCTGCTGGAAGACTGAAGAATGAGGTATTGCTCTGTAAAATCATGTAATATACGTCTATTAATGCAGTAGATCAATCACCCAAATCAGAGGGTTTATTCCTCATTAATGCCATTACATCCTTGAGCAAGACACCTCACTTCCCGAACTGTTCAACCAGTCAAGGAGTTTGTCAAGCTTTTAAACATAGTATAGTCACATAGTTCGTGCAGAAACAGTTGAACATTTCACAGTGCGACTTGGCCCTAGTACTTGCTCTGAGATCCAAAGACATGTTTGACATAATGCCAGTGGTTGATGTTATTTTTAAACTTGTTTGAGGCACTTTTATGAGTCCATGATGAATGTGTGTGGTTGTCTCAGATTACTGCAGCTCACATTATCACATTCACTGATTACCAAATTAACCTTCAGCTCCGTATTCAGAAGTAATTGTGGGAGAATGATGTTTGCCATGGCGGCTTCTGTTTGAGTCTGCAGCTGTCAGCTGGGAGTGCATCTGCAGCAGAGGGAGCTGCAGCCTCCACAGAACAGACCCTACCACAATAGTGTGTGTCTCTACTGCAAACTTTTCAAAGAGAGAAGGAGTTTACCTCTGATGATTCTCCCACAGTCAAAATAAGTGTGGGTTACAATACATCTCACTCTATTTCTCTAATAGAATACTTGTTGTAGTTGTCCCCTGGATCCAAATAGTTCAAATCCTCACAATTCTTTCTCCTATCCATGTGACAACTGTGACTTCTCCTCAAATGTTGTGATGACAGTTGGAATACTGAATGTAAGGGGGGGAGTATTTGCCAAGCTTCTAACTTATTCATAATTCAAAGTACAGAAAACTTTATACTGCACAAAATCAGGCAGTGGTGCAAGAAATGTACACATCATTTAGCATTGTCAACGTGAAGCACTTGTCACTTGTTGACTTAGAGTGGCCAATTGTTTGTCTGTTTTTCACGTGTACTTCTGTGCATCACTTTGGAAACGTTTCACTTTATAAAATGTGCTACATAACTAAAGCAGAGTGGATTCAACTGGACGAGAGGCCTCTGCCAATCAGCTGATGAGCATTTCCCCTCGTCCATCTTTGGGAACTCGGAAGCGATATCAGAATAACTCATCGCAGCGCACATAAAACATAATTAGTTATAGTTCTACGAGCCCACGTGCACGGTGAAGTGTGTCGGCAGAGTCAGCAGTGCGCCGGTGAAAAAAAAACAACGGAAATAATGGTCCCTAAACGCGGCATTCATCAGAGGCTTCATGCGGGCCGGGGCTGATGGATGGACATCACCCGGCTTTTTTCCCCGCGCCACCTTTGAACGTCGCACCTTCGCGGGGCTGAGGGATGGGTGCAATTAACAGCGTCGCCTTTGGGTGCATTATCATAAATATTGCAAGGTGAGGGGTAATCTGCGTGATTGATAGGAGGAGGCTCTGACCGAGGACTTCTCCAAATATTAGGCTCATTTTTAATATTTGTCAGATGGGAGATGGGAGTCGTGGTGACATTGACATTCTGCTGACAGAGTAAACAACAGAGGAGTTAACAGGAGGCTATGGCAGAGCGCACCATGAATAAATATGCAGTGTGTGGGCGCGGGTTATTTTCAAATCAATATTTACAAAGCGCATTCCAAGGCGTAGACAAAAGAAAATCTAAATTCTAAATCCTAAAATTCTTGTGTTTATATGACTCTATTTTAAAATACCGTCATATTTGATATCCACTTTTCTTGTGGATGATCTGCCGGTTCACCACCAGCTCATCACCATGGAGACGTTATTGTGTTGATTGGAATGTCACACTATATGGCATTGCAAACTTCCAAATCTACTTCACTGATAATGCACATTTCATAAACAAAAGGTGTTTTCAAAGTATTACGTACACACAGAAAAAGGTGCTCAGTTTGATTGTAGTGGTCCGAAAACAATAAAGACAGTAAAATCAAATCCAGGCCAAAAAAATAAAACTACAAAATAGCAGTAAAATAAGTAAAATAAATTGAACTGAATAAAAAACACACACACAAGGATCACACAATTCACAAGGTTTTGAAAGTAAAAGAGTTAAAATGGGTTTCAGGATGAGACTTTCCCCCCGATCGTCTCCTGCTCGTATCCATAGATAGACATGTTTAATGCCATAATGCAGAACATTCTAGACAAAGCATCTGGGACAACCAGAAAAGTCACAAACTGCATCTTTAGTCTCTATAGTTTTATAAATATTGTAATTTTTTCCACAGTGAAAGGCAATTAATATCTAATTCTTAAAACCGGATACATTTTTATAATTACTACACTTTAATTAGCCTTTCTAAACAAAAAGAGTTTGATAAAAGCTTAGTACTTAAAGGTTTAGGAGTCCGGGTAAGTAGTTAATGCCTGAATCCTTCTTATAATCTAAATACATTTGGACATTATGAATTAAGTCTTTGTTCATGCTTTATTAAGGCTTTTGTGTCGTTATTATGAATTATAAATCTATTTTATTATTTATTTAATTGTGTGTAAAATAGACAAATGTGGATATAAATAAATGCGATGATTAAAACAATGTAAAAATAAATATATTTTGGTATAAATAAAACTAAAAACAAAAAATAATAATAATGTGAAAATGCATAAATGTGAAAATGAATACATTGAAAAATAAATCATGATAATCTGATTATTTATTCTTTTTAATTGCCAGTTTGTCTGCATTAATGAATAAATAATGTATTTATTTACACATTTATACTTCTATAATATATATAGAAATAAAAATATAGATTACAACTTTCATTTATTTGGTCCTCCATAAAATAAGCCTGCTGCTTTATGCTGCTATCACACACAGCATCTTCTATTTACTGCCAAGAAGAGAGTATTGACAAACTTGTACAAATGTAATTTATCTAACAGTGCCCTTTGAGTCTCCCCCTCTCCTCCCACTGCAGGACTTGATCTGCATTCTGATTGACCGCTCTCTGCTGAACTGCCCTCGGACTCCAGATGCTCGGTAACACTGCTTTGATCCAGTGCTTGTGAGGAGGTTGTCTTGGAGAAGCTGCGCCGTTGTCAGTCAAAACGCGCTCACCTGGGTCAAGTGCAGGTTAAGCTGTCAGTGTTTCTTTGCCGCATGCACCCGACGGGGAGATTTTAAGACAGCAAAAAAGTCAAATCTATCATAAAGAACAGAAACGGAAAAACGGGAAACTGCTTAGAAGAAGTCTTTTTTAGTTCTTATTTTTTTAAACATGCCTGCGGTATGAATATGAGAGAATGAGAGAGACATCTGAAGTCTGTGAGATGAGTAATCCTCCCATGCATCAAAAACTGAACTTGTATTTGCCCTCCAATAACAAACAGGTGAGCTTGCTCTCTTTCTCTCTGAAATCATATTGTTTTAAGATAAGTATTTTGTCTCTTACTGACCAATACTGTAATTAAACGCATTGAACCTGATTTTACAGAACTAGTTCATTTCAATGTCATTGCATTCCACAGGTATCACTCACCTTGTGCCTTCTGAGCATCCTAATTATTCACTGCGATTATATACTGTGTTATACCGCTTTTATAATCACTTTCAAAACGTTCAGAGGGAGCTACAACAACCAGCATTCTCCTGCACACTTCCTGCTTTGCAGAGAACGAAACGCTGTATAATGCCGTGCAGATGGCACACTATATCACATCCCCCTTATAAGAGCTGCTATGCTAATATATATGCACTGGGGAAGACAGACGGTCCATAATTACATTAAAAAAATGTGTACAGACCTTTTAAAATCACATGAGGTTAAAAAATACTGTCCTTGTAGAAAAATTAGTTCTTTGCCTTTAACCCATTCTCGTCACTGTGACTTGAGCGTAAAGACTCCTGTCCTGATCTTCAGCTGGATAAGGTGCACCATGTGACCATGTGACTCGTGAGGGTCCACTACCTGCTGGTATCCACAGAGATGTTTTTGCTTTGCCTGCCAACGTATGGCATCAAACTTAAATCTATATCCACTGACACCACCAGGCCGCATGGAATTGAATGAATGATGTTTAATGTCATACTGCGGAACATTCCAGGCAAAGCAAAGAGATCTCCATGGAAACAAGCAGGTGGCAGACAGAGAAGTACAACATGCACCTTTAAAGATCATCTACAACTGGAGAATTAGGTTATTTTAATGTGTAGGTTTATGTTCAATGGATTAAGGTCTTTTGGGTCTTTTTCCGTTTATATACTGCAGACTCAAATAATTGCATTATTTTGAGGGGAAAAATCTATATATATATATAATTAATATGCTATACATCAAGCATCACTATTCAAAACATACTTTTCCTTATTTTGTCAAAGATTTACTGTTGTACTAGAATGTAACGTCATCCATTTTAAACAAGCCTGTCTTCATCCACAGCTCCAACAGGCCCGTGCTGCACAGTGAATACGATAGAAAAGAAAAAGTTACAAAGTGTACCTTTAATGGGACAGAATACGCACTACTGCATATTCCCTATTCACTTAGATAAAGAACAACCACAAGCAAGCTGCCGCAGAGATGACCAGTCTACTGTGCCATTAAGAAAAGTCAATATATGTAGCTTTAATAGAGTCTCATTAGGAGAAGCGCTGATGGTCTAAACTCAGTCTGAGAGCTAAGGTCTGCGTCATTTTTCCCCCACAAAGTCCTTCACTGCATGCACACAGTTTGTTCTGGATACAGATGCTAATTGCATTTTAATGTGTCATTAAAAATAAACCCATAAATCAAGTGGTCGCACAGTAATTGGGGTTTAGAGACTCGGCTGCCCCTGAGGAGACATAATCCAGATTTCAGAGCAGGGAGGGCTGAGAGGGGTAGGGGGGGAGGAGAGGGGCGGTGGGTTCCAGAGCACACAGATAAATGACTCGCCTGACTAGTGTACAACAAGGACTTCTACTCCCTGCTCTCGTGAGGGGGAACTCCGGATGCTGATGTAGCAGAAGACAAGGAGACGGGACGGAACATGAGAGGATGACTATATTTATTTAAAACGGCTCAAAACGTAAATCCAGATTGAGGGTAAATCCATAATGTGCTTTTTGAATTTGACAACGTTCATTAGAAACCAGTTTTCAAGCCATAAAATGATGAAGTTGTTGTTCAAATTGATCTTACTCGTTCCTTACTCTCACATGATCCTTTTTGCACATTTACAATATTCACAGGGACATTTTGTGCCTGTTAGTGAAGTCTGCATTTCCTCTCAAAGATGTGCCGCCATGTTTGTTTTGGTTGGTTTGGGCTCTTCATCTTTTGGCTTCTACATAAACCATGATGCTGCCCCGTGATTGGTCTGAATCACTGGTGCACAGGGCCTGACAGACAGCGGCGGGAATCAGTTCATCATTCTAAAGAATAATGTCTAAAGTCTAAGAAGAACAACTACAGTAGGTGGCGGTAATGTAACACCTGGATACCAACCGCCATAAAACACCAAAGAAGAAGAAGAAGAAGAAGAAGGAGAAGAAGAAGAAGAAGAAGAAGAAGAAGAAGAAGAAGAAGAAGAAGAAGAAGAAGAAGAAGAAGAAGAAGAAGAAGAAGAAGAAGAAGAAGAAGAAGAAGAAGAAGAAGAAGAAAAATAATTAAAGAAGAATCAGTAAAAGAAGAAGAAGAATCAGTAGAAAAAAAAGAATAAGTAAAATAAGAAGGGGAAGAAGAAGAATCAGTAGAAAAAGAATAATCAGTAAAATAAGAAGGGGAAGAAGAAGAATCAGTAGAAAAAGAATAATCAGTAAAATAATAATAAGAAGAAGAATCAGTAGAAGAATCAGTACTACTGATTCTTCTACTGATTCTTCTTCTTTTACTGATTCTTCTTCTTCTACTGATTCTTCTTCTTCTTCTACCGATTCTTATTATATTAAGAAGAATCAGTAGAAGAAGAATCAGTAGAAGAAGAATCAGTAGAAGAAGAAGAATCAGTAGAATCAGTTCATCAAACGTCTATGCACTCACAACTGTTGTGAGAATCCCTCTTGCTGGCCAGGTTCATTGCTCCCTTCACCTCTCTCGACATCAAACTCCCATTTCCAGCGTCAGCGTGCGTTATTCCGATCCATAAAACACAAACTGTCCAAAAGTATCTGATCAAACGCCACAATCGGCCCAGCTTTTGGAAAAAAAAACGGCCCCTGTATACATTCAACGGTACAAAACATAATAACATCCCACCATAATGCAGCCGCGGATAATCACGGGACTGTATTCCATCTCGGACTGAAAGGTGGCCGTTAAGCTGCAGATGGGTCCGTCAGACGCAGCCGCTCTCGTCTTGTTTTAACAGTATTAGAAGGATCTGGGCCGGATTATGTCCACACTTCCACATTGGCTGCGTTTCTCTGTGTTGTCGGAGGGATGTGGGCCCAGACCTGGAATGCTACTGAACTCTGCTGGAGACACAATGATTAAGAAAAGCTGTATTACTATTCGCCACATGAATCCGGGATTAAATAAATTCCAAACTGATTACATTTTGGCAAGAGAAACTTTCGACTTCATACTCGGCTGCTCTGTTGCCGAGTGGAACAAACCCTGTCCTGTAGACGCTGTTGAGTGATTTGTTATACAGAGGTTATTTGGCAGAGGTGCCTTGGAATTAACACTAATCTGACAAGTACTTCTATTTTACTCAGACACCTGCGCGCACAGGCAATGGGAACCTTTTGTGGCAAGAAGAAGGAGAGAAGAAGCCCTATTAATGGTCCATGTTTCATTGTTTTTATAGTTAACAACTTTTAGCTCACTTCTTGAGACCTTGTAAAACATTTAAAATATATATTACATACACATTTATAAACGTCTGCCGCTGTCCACTCAATTTAACAATTTAGTATGAAGTGCCAGTGGCATTGTTGGTTTTGCTTGATCATTCTTTAGTTGCACAGCCAAAGCAACAACACTTCTATGGAGAAAATACCCTTAACATCACAATACAATGTAATGCAACTGCCTGATGGATGATTCAACGATGATAATAAAACAGCAACAGCCTCAGTTTGATACTTCTTTGATATTTATACATCCATCACTAATTGAAAACATAGAGTTAACTTGTTGTTGTAGAAACTAGGGGATCCTGCCTGAATCTGACCCGCTGCAGGGGGTAACCAGCAAGATGTCTTTCCTTTGAAGATTCATTTAGATTCAAAGTTGGTGTATATGTCTGTGGTTCTATAGGGAAAAATAGAAAGCAAAATGTACATTAATGAACATGTATGTAAATACTGAGATATACAATAATACACTCCAGAAAAACCACTGGCTATCATACCAAACTTATTATAAGAAAAAGGCGCAAAGTACACAAGGCAAACCAGTGGAAACTCAAACGACATGACATCACTCATCCCTCACCACATTAACATATAGGACTCTGCCGTGCGCTGCGCTGGCCCTTTAAGAGAGCCAGCTGGCGATGACGTCACAGGACGTAACACTTTGACATAGTTTACCAAATTGCACCGTCATAACTAAAAAGATGTAGAAGTGAGTTACGATCTGGCAAGGTACGTTTAAGAGAAGACCAGCACGGGTCACGAGGCACGCACGCAATTATCCAACCAATCAACGCTTATTACACGGTAATATGACCCACAATAACCTTATCGTGCTTCAGAAATAATTACCCCCGTTATATTACACGCATACAACACCAAAAGACCAAAAAGGAGACCAGAACTAACTAAACTTCACAACAATGGAATGCAACCTTTCTATTCAGACGCCATTTTCTCTCTGCGCTCCATAACCTAGCCACACCCCTGGAAAAGGAGATCACAGGGCGGAGCCAGGGTTCTGATTGGCTGCTGGGAACAAGTGTCAGTCTCTGGGCAGAAGAGGGTTTTGGGGACGCTGGGCCTTTTCAATAAAGTATAATGTGTGTGGATGGGACAAGAACTCACAACTTAAAGGATTTTGCACATGTGGAAAATGATGCTTGGACAAAAAAAAAAAAAGGTTGAACTCGCAAGAAGATGCAGTTCAGAAAAACAGCAATGACAACAACTTTTTTTGTCGAGAGTTTGATTTCGGCTCAAACAATTAACTAAATGACCTTCCCTTTCTTATCCCATTACCTGCTACATCGTCCTGTCCAATAAAATCTATGGGGGGGAAAGAAATAACTAAGTAAATGCAAATAAAGCAAAACTTTTTTAATGAAATATTGTGAACTGAAGAGCACCCTTTATTTATCAAATGATGTCTTGTCTTGTCTTGTTCCGTTCGTATCAGCGCATCGTCCCATTCGTTCAGGTCAGAGCGTCAGACTGTGAGCCAGCATCTTGTCAAACCCCTTTCCAAACGGTTAAGTTATTTCGCAACACAATGCACTCAGCGAGAATTAGAAGTGAAACGCTTTAAGTCGATTGTGAGCTGACAGAAGTGCATGGAGTCGCTGCAGGTGTGATGCTAATGCAGCAATCTTTATAAAGAATAGGATCTAACCTTAATGAACAGCACTCACGGCTAATGTAACGATCAATAACGGCGGAGTTTATGGAGAGTAGAGGAATAAAAGGAAGCCGAGCGTGACTGAAATCAGCCAAATGAAAGTAGAGGGAATTCACGAGAAAATATTCTGAGAGACATTTGAGAAACAGTGTTAGTAATTTGTCTGTTTCAACCAAAACCAGCTTTTTATGTTGTTGTTTCATTTACACATGTTTAAACATGCACTAATAGATAAAGGGTCCATATACTTAATACTTTACAATATTATTGCAGCGCGTGTTATGGCATTAAACTTATCTGTCTCCATGTTCAGATCTGTAAAGAGGTGATGTTACTTAAGTGCTGTAGAAATAATTTAAGTAGCTCGATAGTTGTAAAGAGAATGAACATTGAACACATTGAGGTGCCTTGTTTATTCAAGTCTATTTAAGACGCTTCCATTGTAGATGTATTAACCTCTGATGATGTAGTACTGAGCTGAAAATGTCGAAGGTACAAAAGTGCAATTTAACAGTAAGGAATATCAGTGAGAATGCAGTAAGAATTGAAGAAATGCAAAATGGATAAGTCTAAATCACTTTCATAATCATAATCTTAATTGTATGTAACTGTACTTTCTTATGAACAGCCCTTGAGAGTTTCAGCTGGACTCTGCTGCCTTCTTCAGACGTGTCGAGTGATCTGTCTGTCAGCTGATTTAAACACATCCTTATTCTTCAGATCTGCATACCAGGTGTGAGAGAGGTGGTATGCCCCCCACATTCCCATTCATGGTCTGATGGGCGTGTCTCTGGATCTCTTTGGCTTCCCTGATCCTACAGTATTTGTTGCTCTGTGCCTGTGACCTAAGCGTTGACAGATGGTTCTCCTTCCCTCTTGAAGTGGTCTGCGATTGCAGATTTAAGCTGATCCTGGTGGGCTTGACAGACATTCATGGTATAATAATAATATTCTCCATAGAGACGAGCAGATAGCAGAACTCTGCACCAGAAAAATGACTTAGCTCACCTTTGAGTAGTCATGTGCAGTGACATTTCCCCCTTTTGAATAAAATTAATGTAGGTTTCAACTCTTAACATGAATTGAAACATGTTTATTTTGACAATAGCCATGCTGCTAATTTATTTCAAAATGATTTACTACTAATTCTAGCCAGCAGAGGACACCATACACCTGACAGAAATTGTACCCTTTAAATCTAAGCATCAAATTGGACATTTTTAAATGATATAACAAGTAAATAAAAGTACATAGTGCACCTTAAAGTCAAACTAAACAATGCAATAGTCCAATGTTTTGCAGAAAACTAATGCACATCCACATCAAATTTAAGTTTTATATGCGACCTAACAGTGGCAAAATGCAGTGGTATTAGTACTGTCCACTTGCGAGGTCATCTGTATTTATTTATGTAGTCCAGGAGAGTGGAAGTGCCATGATAACAAGTGTGTGAGCGACAGAGTGGACTGCGCTGTGGGGACTACACTCTGACACCGCAGCCCTCAGGAGCACATAATGAGACCGGCAGAGGACCACAGCAGCTACAGCAAACAGACACCGGGCCAAAAACATGCTCCCGGTCAATGCAGTGGACCTAACAACTGTGTAAAGAGGTTATTTCTGACAATACATTTTCATTACATTGTTAAGCTGTCAAGTGGAAAAGAACTGTTTTGTCCAAGTCTGTTCGTGGTGGAACTCCTCGCTCAGGCAAGTCCATCCCATTTAGATTTCAGATTAAAGATGATGTGCTTTCTTCTGTTTGACACTTCAACTCTGATTGGTTGGTTTTGGATCAATATTTCAAGAAACACTGACAAATAATGACATGAATAAATACCTAAATTAAATATAAAATCTTTCAGCATATGCATTTGGTCATTTGGAGTTGTTTTTCAAAATAGTCACAGTTATTTGTCAGATTTTCAAGCCAGATGCCATTCCTTTTGAGGCAACACTGAGCACCTGAGAACTTCACTCTAAAATCAATTACGATAATTTTGCTTGTAAAAGGTTTCTCTTTACGGGAAAAAAAGGCCATTCTGATAAATGTATTTGAACTCTCCAAATCAGATTCCCCTATACATGTATTCTGGACAAACATTAATCCAGGAGACACTTTGGCACAATACCACTTTGGCACTATGCTTGGTTGCATGTATCCGAGCACAGCCTCTCTCATTATAACCCCATCAGCTTGACGCCTTCTCAAAATGTCAATGCATCTTGATGGATCTGGTGAACCTCTCTCAATCTCCCAGTGTTATTACAGAAGTCAGGCATCAACAAGGGCGTCTGCTCTGCAACCTGCTCGTCCCACACACAGCAACGCAGGCGGCCTAGAAATACAAGCTGACTTCTTTATTAACACCGGCTATACTCAGTCAATCACTCCAACTGTCAGCTACAGTCAAGAAATATTCAGCCAAAGACAAATGAGGGAATAGTTTATAGAGATCAACGTTGGCGGTTTGGCCTCGGCAGCTGGAGAGGTGGCTGAGGGTGCTGCTGCTACAGAGGAAAGTGTTTGTGTTTTACTCTGATTTCAGGACTATAAGTTGCAACTTTTTGCATAGTTTGGCTGGACTTATACTCCGGAGCGACTTATATGTGATATTATTCATTATTTTCACACTGGACACTGCATTTCACATGACAACCACAAGAGGGCGCTCTAGGCTCTAAGCGACGCAGAAGAAGAATCTGCACTTCCTCTACCTCTTGAGTTTGTGGAGTTGTTTAGAAGTGACACAGAGGAAGAAGAATTCAATGGATTTAGTGATTTGGGGTAAAACTGATGCTTTGGTAAACTTGTTAGCATGTTCTTTATGCTATAGTTATCTGAATAACTGTTAATATGTTACGTTAACACACCAGACACTTACCACAGTTCTGTCTGTGCCTCATGTAGCTGAAGGTGTTAGCGTTAGCATACGTACACTTATTCACCATGTTCTCTCATCTGTTATTATTTTAAACTGCATTTCAAGATGAAATGTCTGTTCTTGGTCTTGGACATTATCAAATACTCAATCAATACTCAAATACTTTTTACTCAAGTGCGACTTATATGTTTTTCTTCTCTATTATGCTTTTTTTGACTGGGGTGACTTATAAAACGGAAAATACGTTACTCTGTTATTCTTATGATTAAAATTAAGCCTTAGTAGTAGTAGTTTTTTAGTAGTTGACAAAAAGATTTGTAAGGTACTTTCAGCGATTGATTGATTCACAGTTGTATTATTATTTTGTTTTTTACAGCAAATATATTACATGGACAAATGGAGAAATCCAATATTCCTGGAAATAATGCCATTTGTAAAACTGTTGAATTTAAGATAATAATGGCAGTTCAGTCACATGTTGCTTTCCAATACTCGCAAACTCACCTGCTTCACCTTCCACTCCTCCTCCCTTCGTTGTACTGGCGGCAGTGCGCTATTTCTTGAACCAAGGCAATCACCCTTCCATACAGCGAAGGTGAGTAAACGACAGCGTGCAGTGCCGGAGGTGGGGATGGATCACAAGGAATGTTCAGCCCGGGAAACAGATCTGCTGCTGCTGCTGTGGTGGAGGGGGGGCTCCTTAAATACTTAATGCAGGAGGTGCCACGGGCCGTGCTCGGAACAGCTCTGCCTGGATCTACGGCGCCTGCTCAATCAGACATAAACTCACGACATGAAGAAAAGGTGAGGCGACATAGAGAGGACGTGCATTAGGCAATGTTAGTGAGGATGTAAAGTCAGGATGGCCAAACATGAATCAACCTATACTGCTGGACTTGTTTTGCAACCAGCTTCTTCAGGGCTTGACTGTTATTACTCCCACTAGATGTCAATGAGGAAAAGCCTTGGGCCAAGTCAGAAATAACATCACATAATATAACTAAATGTTGTTTTGTGCTGAACAATTACCATTAATTGTCTAATGTTTGCTTGTTTTTTCATGGCTGATGTAGTGGCAGATTTTATGAGACAATTTTCTTGGAATTATGAGCTGTTTTTCAAGGTTGATGAGATTCTTAAACAGTGAACTTGCAACAATAATACGCAAAACTATACTCCAGAGCAGGGTTTGAACCAGCAACCTTACAGTTTTGCGCACCGCCTACGCTCTATCTGCTCAAATCAATAGACCCTGACTGATAACGTCTGAATATTCTTTGCCCACTTGTACTTATGACATAATAACTATTTCCACTTTTTACTGTAACAGCTCTTTTCATTTCTCCACGGCGACGAGTCAGTGCAGCGCTGACAATGGAATATAATAAGTGGAAAAAACAGAATAGTTCTGAAGCGCTCGTAGATCTCTAATCCAGGAGTACGTTGCTGCACGTTCCTGTGGGGGAATGGAAGGCTACAACCAACAATTACCGTATATTCCGCACTATAAGACGCACCGGACTATAAGGCGCATTAAGCGAAACAAAATGTGTACCACACAAAATCGCTGCGAGGTCAGTAAACACAACCAGGATGAATCCGTTTATAAAGCACACTGGATTATAATCGTTTTTTGAGAAAATTAAAGGCTTTTAAGTGCGCCTTATAGTGCGGAAAATATGGTTCTTTAGTGGTGGACTTGTCAGCGATACATATAAGTGTATTCTTGCCTTACCTATGATTCTTTTTTATAGTCGACCAGTCACGATTAGTCCATTAATCGCTCGATCCGGCTAAAGACGTCACCGGGACTCGGCGCAGCGTGTGTCGAGGAAATTAAAAGCATTTTGATTTACAAGTTGTTTTTGACTCAACTTGAGATCAACCGCTGAACTGCTGTTTTAAAAGTTTAGTGTTATATCTATGAGGCGGTTTGGGAGTTTATTGATCTGACAACGCGACACCCACCCCTTCGTTTTATGGGACTTCCTGTTGTGCCGCCCCAGTGACTGTCACTCATCTTCTTCATAAGCTCTACCTCCACGCTTGACTCCGAGACCTTTCTGATTGGTGAAAGTTGTTGTTGATGTTTTTTACTGTTATTCATGAAGAAATGCTCATGGTTAATGGTTGATCTGTAGAAAATAGGCAGAAATAGAGAAATACAAATCATTTGACAGTATTTTCTGGATATTCCACCTTACTACCTGAACGGCCTGTGTGTCGGATGCATTTTTGAGCATTAGTCAGGCCCCGCGCTACACTAATCAATTTACACGCTCGCACACCATTCATCTCCATATCCAGGTTTGACTTCTTTATTAGATGCAAAATGTCGAATAGTGTAATAATGCGGCGGTGGATTATTGCAGAATCAACAAACGCGAGTCTTTTCTCCTCCTCTGGCAGTCGGCCACGTTTAGCGCTTTTCTGCGAACTTCAAAAGCAGAAGAGATTGTTTTTCAAATGGCTAACGTCAAAAATCAATACTCTATTGTATTACGCTGGATGCCCTTCTTCTTCAGCCCTGCATGACTGGGGTGGGTAATGCGTGCGAAACGTCTTCCCGACATTATCCTTGTGTGTATGCATTGTGTACTTTTCAAAGTAAGGTGCTTTTCGACGCAGAGACACAAAATGAATTTTGACTTTTTCTACTTATCTAGATGGCAGAATGCACCTCGAGTGAGTTTTGATCCCGGGACTTTCTTACAAAGCTTAAGATTTATCAACCGTCCTGCTGTTTATGTATTAATCAATAGCAAGTCATTTCAAAACAGACCTTGTCAACAGCGTCTCCTGCTTAGAGTCAACACTTTTCTGCCCTCACCTTTAATGCAGTGTCCCCCCTTCAAACAAAACTGATGCATGGTGTAGATATATAAAAAAAACTGTACTTCACAATCTGTAGAGTGTTAAAAAATGGTTAGAAAATGAACTAGTGTAGGAGGAGGCAGCGCCAGAACGGTCAGCTGCACCGGACTTGGAAGAATCCGCAGCAGATCTGAGTAAAGCCCTGGCAGCCGGAGCCGTGTGCTGGACTTTAGAAGGATTTCAGCTGAAGACACTGATGGAAACTGTTCCGTCTCTGAGCGCCTCACAATATGTCCACTCAGGCTCATGAACACAGGAGCGTAATCCAGGAGCACGAGCGCTGCGTATGTGTGTGAGATACAGAGCAGACACAGTAAAAAGGAGCGCCAATGCGGTGTAATATAGTGAGTCACCTGATTATGTTCTTCCCTTATATTAATCACATCTATAACAATAGTGTAATATTAATAGTGTTTCATTTAACACATTAAACAGTCGTCACATGTATAATTGTAAAAGGTGCACAATGTACGTTTTCAGACGGGGGTCGTCTTTGTGCATGTCTCCATGGAGATATTATTGACTTTCCTGGAATTTGCATAAATGTATCTAACTTGTATCTATTCAATTACTGACAGAAAAGGTTTCATCTGGACAGTTTAAGAAATCAAGACATTTTGGCTTCCATCTGAAACTCATTTCCATTCCAGATGTGCACTCTCCTGAGCTCAAGTTAGCCCCACCTACAGGGAGGAGTTACAAATGAAACTCTCCCTTGTCTGCTAGTTTCTCTCTCACAGCGCTGGTTGTTATGGCCATCCGTCACTCAGAGCCGTCAACAACTACATTAGATTTGGACTAGATTGATTTTTGTCAAGGTCTTATGAGGTTATTGTAGTCTGAGGGGAGGTTGTATCTCAGAACATTTGAACCTTTTTCCACCCTTGACCTCTCCTGGGTCAAATGAGGGAATACATTGACGTGTTTTCAATCCTACACATGTTTCAGTCCTACACATTTCATCTTCAGTCTTTCTTTTCAGCTCCTTTTATGTCATCTTGAGTTAATCATGAAGTTCATACATTTACATCAACATTTATTTTTTGTTCTTTATGTTACAGTCTTTGGCGCCGTTGTTTTGAGCTTAAATCCAAATGCTGTACTTCAAGCGCACCAGTCGTTTCATAAAATACTACAAAGCATTGAAAATACGAAACATTTAAATACTAACCATTATTCAAATTGTGTTGGTGATTTGCAAAATAAACGAGACAGACACGGTGCTTCTGTAGAGATTGTAATATATTTCCAAAAATATATTTACAGTCTAGTACAAAGGTTACAAAGCAAAAGAATTGTCTATGTAACAAGTCTAACTCAATGTCGGGAGGGAAAACTGTACCATGAACCAGTGAATCTGATCAACTTTCATCACAGTAAAATAAATAATAAAATCAACACTTTTGCATTACTGTACAGTCAACAGAAAAAGGCCAAAGAAAAAAACCACAGGACTCCTCCCAAACCAGCCGTCTTTGGTCCTAAATGATAAAAGTATGTACAACTGAAGTCGGTGTGACAATAATTCCTCTGGACATAGAAAAATATAGTGCATTTCAAAGTATTCAGAGCTCTACTGAGTAATAGGTGTAAAAAAACCATATAAATAAAATGTACAAGTTTTACAATTAGAACGTTCTACAAAGTTTTCCCTCGCTCCGGACAATCGGCGGTGCTGCTCTTTGGAAACATGCGCCAACACCTCGTTCTGATCAGTCGACACAAAGGGCATTTCCACCAAGAGGGACAGAGCAGATTTTTTTAATTTTTCTTATACTAAAAAAAAACTATTATGGACCTATTACAAATACATCATGATTAGATTAAAACAACAAAATGAACTCATGGTAAACCTAATACTGCCATTAGTTCAAATATTAACTGGTAAAAATGAGTGAATAGAGCTTGAATGTCTAAAAGTGTTATTATTAAAAACCGTAAATAAACATCGATTCATGGGCCAAAGTGTTATTATTATAAACGATTCATGGGCCAAAACAATGTTAAAAATGTTTTACTGAAGTGTGGTGGAACAACCGGATAAACTGTTGGGTCGCTAGGGGTAAATACATTTAACATAGAGTCAGAATATTTTGTAATTGATTCTAAATTTAGTATCTTAAACTATCTATATTTAATTCTTTTAATATTTTAACGTCTGAAATTTAAAGAAAAGGGCAGATATTTTTAAAGATTTTGTTCTTCTCTCTGCTCCTTTTCGATTGTGGCGTTAATTTATGTCATTACGTGTTATAATGTGAATAACAAACAATTGAATTAAATAAAGAATGAATAAAGACTGAGTTTGAAGTGTTGACGACACAATCACGAGCTCTAGACACATTATTTAGTCCTAATCCGCCAAATCCATTTACTATATGGACATTATAGCGCACAATCCTCACAAACACCAATAATGTTCCTCTTAGTGGAAATGGGGCTAAACAACGTGGTCCTGATTCCATTCAAAATCCCACTTCCTCCATTGTGTTTTTTGCATTTCCCTGTTGTCCTGACAGATCCACTGCAGAGCCCAGCCTGCTGTTCCCATCGAACACGCCCAGAAACGAGCGTCTGTCATTGGTGAAAGTTGTGTGGGATCGGGACACTCTTATCGATTGCGTCCTGGCCTTAATCTCAATTTGGCTGGACCCGCCGCCTCTCCTGCGCAGCGGGACAGGGGCAGAGGTATTTCAGCAGCTCGGGGGTCCGCGGGGGGCCTCCAGGGGCCGACCCGCTCCGGTGGAAGCAGAGAGGAGAGAGGGGCGTGCGTTTTGTGCTGAGCAAATGACTTTAGGTCAGTGTTCAATTCAAAGGTCTGGCTGTGGCCCAACTGCTGAGCGCGCTGGATGGATAAAGAGGCTGTGTGTCGGGCTCAGAGTGCTCACCGCTCACAGCGTTCACTAAGGGGAGGCCAACTGTGAAAACGGCCCTGTGCTAACGCCGCTAGCCCCTTCTGTGGCGCGGCTGAGACTGAGCAGCGCACGGCTCCACTACCGAGTTCATGTCTCAAAAGTCAAAATGTGGAAATTACTCTATGTATATATATTTAATTTAAGCTCGAGCATACTCGGGTTGTCAAAAAACATTATACCCTAATTTATACTTAAAGGAATAATAAAGGATTTTTGGCACGCAATCTGAGTCTCATTTCCTCGTGACGTGGACAGTCGAGTAGTTCTCCCACATGTCAATCATTCTGGGCGTCCTACTGCACACCTGCAGCCTCATGCCCAGGACAGCAGCACGTTTCCCTGGCTGCGCATGCGTGGTTGATATGCCGGTGTGTGTTTAGTGAGTTCCTTCAGTGTACAGGACAAAAATGATGACAAAAAAAGACTGTGTTCGAGCTCAGAAGAGACGGAAATCTGCAAAGACGAGCGATGTGATCTGTTGCGCTAATAAACAAACACACGTGTAGCAGCGGGCTGTTGCGTGCTTCCGCACGAGGTTTGATGGTAGGTGGAAAACAACAGGAGGGTGGGGGGTGAGTGTGCGCATGCGCACTTTTAAAAAAAGGGACTAACAGTCGCTTGAGTTCTCAACTCAGCGAAAAATCCTCTATTATTCCTTTAAACTAGATCGTAGTATTAAAATTGACATTGGACGTTTTCCTTTGTATTAAAAATTGAGTTGATCAACATTAAAACAACCAATTGCTAGTTGGGCCGACATGGTTACTGTATACAAAGCTGTGTATGTATACAACCACAAAGTGACATTCATCCTTATGTAAAGTGTAAATCTGTGCTGTGCTTTGGGATACATCTAAATACAATATAGATCAGGAAGTGTGTTAATTTTGTGTTCCTTTATTCGTTTTATGGTGTCAGATGAGAGAGAATATCATGTTACAGCAGCTGAATCGGGTTTGTTCACAATCTACGTCACTTTACTTTACCCTTGTGTCTTCATTTTAAGAAAAAAAAACACTGATCAAAAACGTACTCTGGAACCTTGTATTGTCTGCTCGGAAGGAGAGAGGAGAGACGGATGACACCGAATATCCAGCGGTCTGACACACTGCTCGTACACGTCTTTGAGGAACGAAACCGGCAGCTCGCCTTTCGGAGCCGGTCCGCCGTCGCTCTTTGATTGTGTGTGCGCGCGTCGGGGGGATGATGTCAGCGTGCCTAACAGCCCTCTGCGCCCTCTGAAACGCCGCCTCGGATTCCCATCAAACACCGAGCGTGTCATTGCGGCGAAAATACATCTTTCATTTGGGGCGACCGAGGCTTGATCACTGGCTCCCGTTCGCTTTTCAACGCGTCAGTTCCACCGCAAAACCCCCTAGCACCGTAATAGATCGTGTTCTACTTGTAATTATTGCTCTGTTTAGTCGATCTACCAACCGTTACGCCGTGTCCACGCTTGAAAACAGACCGTGCTAGTGTTTAAAGATCTCTACTCGACGACGTTGCCGTTCCCCAACCTAAGACAGTGTCAATACTTCGGATAGGTTTAAGGCAGTATCAGGACTTTCCCCCTCAAAGCATTTCGGGTGAGGAAAGACGAGCCAGTTCGCGGTGCGTCCTTTACAATCAGACCGTTCCCGTCTCAAAGTACACCTGCAGTGAACACTAATAGATATTGCTACTCAAATACAAAAAAACTAAAAGTGGTGATTCAAAGGGTTCGACGGGTGCAGTCTTCGGAAATCCCCCCCCCGCGCAGTCCTCGTCGCGGTCGCGTGACACCGATCCTTCGTCGCGGACAAGCAAGTTTACCCTGTGTCAAGTTCATTAAATCCTCTGTAACGTTCTCCAAAAGATAAAATCCAAAAGCGCCGCTGATATGTGGAAGAGTTCGTAAGCGCTTCGGTAAAAAACAACAACAACGAAAAGCAGAAATAGTCATCCAGGTAGTTTCTTTGCTGTTGGAGGTTTTTGCCCTTGTCCTTTGTTGCCGGCGCCCTCTCGGGGGAGGAGTCGGCCCTTTCGACGAGCCTTCCCCGAGTAACGGTTGGCGCCGCTGCACCTGAAAATTCCGGGAAAAAAATGTTCGCGCGGCCCGGAAAAGAGGTCCCCGGGCGCTGCTTCCGGAAGTGCGTCGCTAGAGTCCCGCCCGGTCGCCCGGGGAGCGTCAGACCTGGACCCCCGTGCCGTGGAGGTGAAGCATCTGGGCGCGAGTAGTCTGTATGCTGCTCATGATCTTCTTCTGATGACCCACCAACGTGATGCCCAAACTCATCACGTCCCTGAAGGGAAAAAAGTAACAAAAAAAAGAGAAAGACAAACATTCATCACGACTGGGTTTCAGATTTATAGCGTTTCATTACCGGGAGTAAGAAGTTAGTCAAAGGCTGCAGACTTGTTTGTAAGCGTTAGAAATGTGGACTTTTAAGGAGATTGATTCTGGACGTGTTCTTGGATGTTCTTGCGGGGAGGGGGGGACATGGATCATGGCGGTGACGTTTTAAGTGATTTTACGTGGTCGTTCTCAAGGGCAAACGACGGCGTGGGCTCGTTCTCACTTATTGGCGTCCTTTCCACGAGATTTAGAAGGGTCCCAAACCAAGTAAGACATGTACCACTGATAAATCAACTGCAATTTAACAGATACATAAATGAAACGGTTTAACAGTTGCAGTTTTGTTTTGAAGATTTTTTTTATATTGATATAATATATAATCTGTGATTGCAGTAAGATTAATATATATTTTCACGGTGAGATTTGATGACAAGATTTTAGATTTTTTATCTTCTATCCTAACCCATTTTATACATTTCAAATCCTTTTGTAGAGGTTTAAACAACAGGTTTTATAGGTTTTATACATAATAATGTGCCTTGTAGACTATTATTTGTTTGTTTCTGACATTTAACAACATTTGTGATTGTAAATGGCAAGAATTCAGAATCTTTATTAGAGTAGAATGTTGTTGCCGTAGTTCATATGGAGTTTGATGAAACATTTATTTTAAGATGACTTTACTTTGTTTAAGTGTTCTTGAGTGGCTCTAACACACTGCTCTCTATAGGTAACGTTAATGGGTCTTTAGTAGCTGGTAAGTACTCACTCGATTGACATCCTGGCCACAGACTCCAGGGAGCTGTAGCCTGCTGCTGTGAAGTTGTCTCGGTATCGCTCCATCTTGATGGCTTCCAGCCACTCTCCCACCGTGCGGAACGCCGTGAAGTCTGGGGTGTTCTGATCCAACAGCGGGCTAATTGGTCTGTGGACGAGTACACAACATGTTTAGATCTAACAAGGAAAGGACAGACTGAGGCACAGAGGAGCGGAGGCAGGCCCAGCAGAGAACCTGAGTCTACAGGTACCAGCACACACAACTCTGATCATACAGCCTTTCGTTTTTGAAAGGACCCCACAAAAAACAGATTGAGTGGTTCATGCCAGTGTCGGAATACAAAAATCAATCAATTGTTAAATATCAGTTTTGGCGTCTTCAAACACGTATTTTCTCGTCCTAGAAACAGCAAAAACCTAAACAATTAAACCAAAACACGAGCAGAGACACAACTCAAAAGTGTAAAAAAAGTATTTGCGATGAATCAATAGAAAGTTGAGAAACAGATGAAAGATGCAGCCTTGTGAGAAATAAACCACTCGATAACTCTTCTTATGTATGGATTTCTGAAAACTCTGCAAGTATTAAGTTGATCTTTAACCAAAAGTGAGCTCCGAGCATCAGTCTCCGCTCAGAAACTACGGCGCGGGTGCAAATAGAATTCATTTGACAAATGTCGGCGGCGAGGCCCGCCGTTCCCTCTGCACTTCGGAGTACCAGGAACTCATTACAGAGATTGATTTAAAAGGCTGCTATTGGCCATAAAGCCACAAAGGCAGCTCTATGGGGTCGATCCTGGAGGATTTATCTTTCATCTGTGAACGACAGCGTCTAAATCATTGTCCGAACTCGGGATCAGCCGCTAATGTGTCCAAGCGCTGCACATAACTCCCCACAGTGTCGGAGCAGGTGTAAGAGTACTCAGAAGAGGCTGTACCTGCTGCAGTAAACACAGTGACTTAAGGCTGCACAATGCAACTTTTAGTACGCGCTCGATATCATTTTCATAAAAAGAGTGAAGGACTGCCAACTTTATGGTAGAAATTTCAATGATAGAATATTTTATGTGTCAAGGTGACTTCTCTGTGGTCTTTTTGTTAAATGTCTCTGTAAATACTTGGCCTATCCACATGAAACAAGTCTAATGTTGTTTCTTTGTTGTTCTATTGTTCTTTCATAATAGCTTCAGAAAGTGGCATCATTATTCAACACTAAAGACACAATTGTTGCCAGTCGAAAGGACTTTATTCATAAGATTAATATGTTTGAGGAGCCAATCCCTAAAAAAAAAGTTCAACATTTGTAGATCATAAGTATGGCTATTTCCGCCCTCCATCTTAAATCATTACAACATTCTAAAATAAGAATACAACCTATACAATAAATAAATAAATAAATATCCCCCAAAAATAAAAATAATTTGTGAATTTACATTACCAAAAAGAAATACTGAAAAAAACACAAATATGTAACCATTTTTTCATCTACTCTCTGCATGGGATCCAAAACACATCATGACTTCCATAAATAGTCCTGTAAAATACTGTTTACAGGAAACACTCGCCTTGTGCACGTTCCCACTGGTGTTTTCAGAGTGTTGGGGTTCCGGATCATCTTGTCCAGCACGCCCACGATCTGGTCAAATTTAGGCCGCTCCGCCCGGTCCTTCTGCCAACAGTCCAACATGAGCTGGTGCAGCCCGGGAGGGCAGTCCATGGGCGCGGGCAGCCGGTAGCCCTCCTCTATGGCCTTTATCACCTGCAAAACAACAGAATCAGGATGTGAATGTGCAAATTAAACGCACAAAACCATGAATACCGTAAATTTAACCATTCTAGACGTCAGTGGTCTCGTGGGGTGTCACTATATATCGAATTGCAAGCCCCTCTATGCAAATTCATTGTTTTTTTGCAGCAACAGCTAAAAACTACATAGACCATGATATTTTGCTACATTTCAGTGCAAAGAACGTGACGAAATGATGTTTTTAATCACTTTTATGTCTTACTTCGTTGGACTATGACGGTAATGATTCGCACAAAGCAGCAAAGTAGCATTTCTACAGTTAGATTCTCTACAATACTGCAACAAACACCGTCCCGTGAAATGATCGTATTGTGAGATTTGCATATAGTTACTTTAAAATGCAAATAGTCGGTTGGTGTAACTCAAAGCAAGTGCATCTAGCGTATTTCAAAACGGCACAGTGTAATCCATTATTCCCATTTCCTGTGTACATTTCGCTGGAGCTGGGTATATTTGCTGCCGTTGAAATGTCAAACCGACGCCGGTGTTTTGTGTGAGTTCCATACGGCAGAGGTTTATGAAAGCCTCCTTTGTGAGGCTCAAATAAAGAGCTGCTTAACACTGAGCCGGGCTTTTAACTCCGCTCACATCTCAGATTCCACTCTATTCTCCTCGCTCAGGCCCTCACAGACACGAGGTTCCAAGGCGAGTCCAGGTAACGCTTCGGGGACAACGGCACAATCAGTTTCACCCGCGTTATCGTATTTTGCAGAGGGAATAGTGAACTGGAGTGTCATTTGACTTTGTGTCATTTGCGCTAGTTTGAGACAATATTTTCTATGTCTGTGAAGTAATATTCCGTCATCAGATTTGTCGAGCGTCAAAGCAATAAGCCAGTCTTTGTTTGTCTTGTCAAACCAGTTCAATGGCGGTGAATTGTTTGCACATAGAGCTGAGATTAATTACATTATTCCCAACGTGTACGATTGAAGAAAATACGAGTGGTCCAACATGGCAATTCAAAAAAGCCCCAAATAATGCGTGTGATAAATGATGTAAGTTAAGTCATATTTTAATTTGTTTTCAAGATAGTGAAACGTAGCAATGGGCAGATTGTTTTATTCAATCCAATAACAAGTAATACTATGGCAAGTATTGCAATATTCTGCTACATGTACCGTTAGGTTCTGTACTATAATGCATTTACAACAAGAATTTTAACTTGGCTCTCCTTATTTTCTTTTACCTCAGATTGAGCTAATATTAAAAGTACATAAATGTGCAGAAAACCTGAAATATACACAATATACAGTGTTTTTGTACGAGCATTGTTACTTTTTCAATACCACTGCCAGGATCAATATATCAATATTTAATGTCGATCCGCCCATGAAAAGTCATCTTTCTGAAGGGTGAAAATTGGGGGACACTGCTTTCTTTTCTGCTTTCCTTCTTAAGGACAAAAATACTTGCAGCGCGGTAAAAAAAATGTGCTTTTCACGAACACAGATATTAGATTAAAGCGTAGTGGAAGCAGGTTGAGCACAGGTCAGCCTCATTCCCGCTCTGTTTTCTGGTGAGAATAAGATGTATTTCCTGCACATATTCATCATCTCTGCTGTCAGGGCCTCTCCCCAAATGAGTCATGGAGGAAAGGTGTCAAAACACTCCGAGTCTGAGGGAGAAATACAAACGCTGTAGCTCCTGCTCCCCCTCCAAGGAGCCGCGCCGACGCTCTGACACGCATTCTGACAGTGATGTCTTGTCAGGCTACGTCCGCACTGCTCCGGCGCCACTCGGGGGCCCAACGTTCCAGCATTTCCGACTATGCAGGGGCCTCGGCACGGGGGCCAGGCCAGAATCTTAATATTGTTTGTGCTGATGTGGTGCTACCGTGCACTGCCAGTACAGGAATCTGTCTGCAGCATCCAACAACGTGTGTCAGGAGTCAGGGCAGAAGGAGAGAGGAGAGAGGAGAGAGGAGAGAGGAGAGAGGAGAGAGGAGAGAGGAGGAGGTAAGAGGAGTAGAGAGGAGAGAGGAGAGGTGAGAGGTGAGAGGTGAGAGGTGAGAGGAGAGAGGAGAGAGCAGAGAGCAGAGAGGAGGAGGTAAGAGGAGGAGAGAGGAGAGAGGAAAGAGGAAAGAGGTGAGAGGAGAGAGGAGAGAGCAGAGAGGTGAGAGGAGGAGAGAGGAGAGAGGAGAGGAGAGAGGAGAGAGGAGGAGGTAAGAGGGGGAGAGAGGAGAGAGGAGGAGGTAAGAGGAGGAGAGAGGAGGAGGTAAGAGGAGGAGAGAGGAGAGAGGAGGAGGTAAGAGGAGGAGAGAGGAGAGAGGAGGGAGGTGAGAGGTGAGAGGAGAGAGCAGAGAGGAGGAGGTAAGAGGAGGAGAGAGGAGAGAGGAGAGAGGAAAGAAGTGAGAGGAGAGAGGAGAGAGCAGAGAGGTGAGAGGAGGAGAGAGGAGAGAGGAGAGGATAGAGGAGAGGATAGAGGAGAGAGGAGGAGGTAAGAGGGGGAGAGAGGAGAGAGGAGAGCGGAGAGAGGAGAGAGGTGAGAGGAGTGAGGAGAGGAGAGCGGAGAGAGGAGAGAGGAGAGAGGTGAGAGGAGAGAGGAGAGAGGAGAGAGGAGAGAGGAAAGAGGTGAGAGGAGAGAGGAGAGAGGTGAGAGGAGGAGAGAGGAGAGGATAGAGGAGAGAGGAGGAGGTAAGAGGGGGAGAGAGGAGAGAGGAGAGGAGAGCGGAGAGAGGAGAGAGGTGAGAGGAGGGGAGAGGAGAGAGGAAAGAGGAGAGAGCAGAGAGGAGAGAGGAGGAGAGAGGAGAGTGGAAAGAGGAGAGAGGAGAGAGGCGAGAGGAGGAGAGAGGAGAGAGGAGAGGATAGAGGAGAGAGGAGAGGAGAGAGGAGGAGGTAAGAGGAGGAGAGAGGAGAGGAGAGAGGTGAGAGGAGAGAGGAGAGAGGTGAGAGGAGGAGAGAGGAGGAGAGAGGAGAGGAGAGAGGAGAGAGTAGAGAGGAGGAGAGAGGAAAGAGGTGAGAGGAGAGAGGATAGAGGAAGAAAGAGGAGGAGGAGGAGAGAGGAATTTTGTTCATTGTTCATTATTTTATGTTGCACTGAATCACCAAGACAAGTGACAAGTCAATGGCAATAAACCTTTTTCTGATTCTGATTCCTAAATGACCTCATACATATGTTTGATTCATATATTATGACCTCATACATATGTTTGATTCATATATTATGACCTCATACATATGTTTGATTCATATATTATGACCTCATACATATGTTTGATTCATATATTATGACCTCATACATATGTTTGATTCATATATTATGACCTCATACATATGTTTGATTCATATATTATGATCTCATACATATGTTTGATTCATATATTATGACCTCATACATATGTTTGCATTCATATATTATGATCTCATACATATGTTTGATTCATATATTATGATCTCATACATATGTTTGATTCATATATTATGACCTCATACATATGTTTGATTCATATATTATGACCTCATACATATGTTTGATTCATATATTATGACCTCATACATATGTTTGCATTCATATATTATGATCTCATACATATGTTTGATTCATATATTATGACCTCATACATATGTTTGATTCATATATTATGACCTCATACATATGTTTGATTCATATATTATGACCTCATACATATGTTTGATTCATATATTATGACCTCATACATATGTTTGATTCATATATTATGATCTCATACATATGTTTGCATTCTCACTTCGACATCAAAAGTCTAACAGTGACGCCACTGGAACTGGAACCCGAGCGTTGATTGTAATTATTTCCATAAATCATTAGAAAGTTTAGAGGATGACAGAGCACGACGAGTCTTTCTGTTTGTGTTATTTATGTTTGTAATATGAGTTATTCATCTGCTTCACGTCTCGTTCAGACTCGGCTGATTATTGGAACTTCAGTGGAATTCATTAAGTCCAAGGTCGTGAACTTTTCATCCCGGGGCAGTTTGACTTTGGTTTGACTCTAATAAATACGATTCGTTCGTCTTTCGTCTTTTGAGCGACCAAGATCTTTAAAAAATACACATCTATTTTGACCATTTCATTCCCATTGGGACTGTAGTTTGTTTGTCCAGTGCAACCCCTTCATCGATCGCTAACTGTGCACAGAGTGAGACTCACGTCCTGGTTGGACATGTCCCAGTAGGGCCGCTCCCCGTAGGACATGACCTCCCACATGGCGATGCCGTAGCTCCACACGTCGCTGGCCGAGGTGAATTTTCGGTACTGGACGGCCTCTGGAGCGGTCCATCGCACTGGGATCTTGCCTCCCTGTTCGGCAAAACGCAGGTCAGTGGCGGGAGCAAAGAGCAAATTCAACACATTCTGCTTCTTCCCCTAAAACGGCAGAGAGAGCAGATATTTAGTCACAAACACAAGGGCAACATCAGTACACGAAAAACAGACTGTGACGGGCTGAAACTGCCACGTAAGATGTTCCCACGAGCGCTTCGAAAAGGACAAACTGACACGGATGCGATGTACTCTACGTGATACACATTCACTATCCCAGCTCTACTCGTAGTCGTAGCATGGTCCATATCGTGTCATCTGTATCCCGTTTCCATAGACGCGCTTGTAAACGCCGAGTGATGGATGGCTCTCTCATATAAAAAAGTGCTCGGACGAAAGCAGGTCTAATTTGGGAAAAGAACGCAGACGCCGGCCCGAGACGGCGCTTTGATGGACTCACAGTTGTTGTGTAGACAGCCTCGGGGTCGTCGTCCATCACGCGGGACAGCCCGAAGTCCGACACTTTGCACACGAGATTGCTGTTGACGAGGATGTTGCGGGCGGCCAGATCTTGATGGACGTATCCCATTTCGGAGAGGTATCGCATTCCCGCCGCGACGCCCCGCAGCATCCCCACCAGCTGGATGACGGTGAACTGGCTGTCGTGCTTCTGCGGAGGAACGGGAGCAGGAAGAGGAGCGGGTCATATCACTGACCGGGAGAATGTGGAGCACTGCGGGCCAAGGCTTTATGCAAGTGCTGTGGCCTCGTTAGACGGGATCAGAGAGCGTGATGGGCCACACTTCTGATGGAGTCGTAACTGTGTAACTGCAGTTAGAATATCCGGACAGTCGCTGTTTTCATAATTTTGGCCGGGGTGCGAGTTATACTTATATTTATACTTATATACTTATACTCACTATGTGATATTATTTATTATTTTCACACTTGCAACCGCATTTTATACTCCAGTGCAACTTATATATGTTTTTTTCTTGCATTTTTTGGCTGGTGCGACTTATACTTGACGTATACTTAAAATTACATTTAAAAAAGGTGTTTTTTATTAAATTTTTTATTTAATTTTATTGTATTTCTGTTTCTGTATTTTCTTTGTGATTTTAATGCATTTTTCCTGCTGTGTGAAGCACTTTGAATTGCCTTGTGTATGAAATGTGCTCTACAAATAAACTTGCCTTGCCTTATACTCCGGTGCAACTTATTAGTCCAGAAAATATGGTAGAAACATTTGCCATAGCGGTGCAATAAATGTCTACCATGCAATCACAGAACCCCCAAAACACATCAAAACAAAACCTATTCTGAAGTGACAGTCTTGGCAGAATGAAAGATAAAGTTTTGCAGAAGTTGTGGAAGTTGTTCTCACCCTGAGGAAAGCGTCTAATGAGCCGTTCTCCATGTACTCGATGACGATCATCACCGGTTTACCTGAGACAAGACACAGTGTGATTAATTGATTCCTAAACGGTGTTTGCTTACAATGCGCCTCCGTAAACGCTGATCCCGCTATTACAGGTATTTTTAGCTGCTCTTTCATTGGCTTTTAATTAAAAGTTACCATCTGCTCTTTTATTACAGTGTCTGTACGAGACAGCGTGGAACAGGCAGCGCGGCTAATCTAGTAACAGATAATGACATTCCTTTTAACGCCGTCCTTTTTTTTTTTTTTTTGTCTTGGACCAAAGTTTGAAATATTCAGACAACTTTTGACGAGAATACAAGTCCCAGAAACACTTACTGCACCAAATATCGCTATTTTACGTTAGATATCAGAGGAATTTCATGGGACTCAATTAACCAAACTAATGGATTATTTAGTTTTATATGTACAATATATAACTGTCCAAATGTGAGATATCCCAAGAGCACTAGCGTTTATAGTATTATTACATGTTTGATGGACTCTCTAAAAACATATTTCAATTGACTCGTTGCATTTAGGCACATCTTGAATATTGTTGAAACATAACATTATTTTTGATCCATTTATGTTCTCTATATCGTAAATATTGAGCCGTTAACCGCACGTCTTCCGTACCTCTCGTGACCACGCCCTCCAGGTGCACCACGTTGGGGTGATCGAACTGCCCCATGATGCTGGCCTCGCACAGGAAGTCCCGCCTCTGCTTCTCAGTGTAGCCCACTTTCAGGGTCTTGATGGCGACAGACACGTCCCTCTTCCCGGGCAGCTTGAGCCGCCCGCTGCACACCTCCCCGAACTCCCCTGTGAAGAATGAAGCGCGTCAGGATCAGCCTCCTCACGGTGACAAATGTATCCGGGAGACAAAGCAGCTGGGATACAAATTGGAGCGCGACATCCTGTTATCCCCGGGGGGAGCAGAAGTAGGACCTATAATAAGACGCGCTGGAGATGCATGGATACTGTCATTGACCGCCTTTGGAAAACCAACGTGACGGCCATTTTTCACCGGCAAAGGCCCTCCACGGGACCACACATTAATTGCAATGAAATGTGTGTTTTTTTTTCTTTTTTTGTGCAATTGCGCTATCAATATTCCCCGCGTAGAGCTGTGTCCCCACTCAAGGTGTAAATATGAGCGTCACCGTGATGTACGGGGAGCGGGGACGGGACGACGGGGAGCAGGGACGGGAGAGGGACGACGGGGAGTGGGGACAGGAGCGGGACGACGGGGAGCGGGGACGGGAAGCGGGACGACGGGGAGCGGGGACGGGAGCGGGACAGCGGGTAGCGGGACGACGGGGAGCGGGACGACGGGGAGCGGGACGGCGGGGAGCGGGACGGCGGGGAGCGGGACGGCGGGGAGCGGGACGACGGACTCACCTGCTCCAATCACGCGCTCGATTTTTATGCACGACGCGTCCAGCTCTTTGGCAAACTGGTGGATGGCTCTGTTGGGGTCCTCGTAGGTTTCGGGGTCGATGTAGGTCTTTGTGCCCGGGAATTTAACTACGGAAAAAGAAAGAAGAAAGCAGTTAGGATTGAAAAAGGGTGAATTACGTTACATTTTTCGAGTAGTATTTTGTTTGATTCATGTGCCGATCAATTTCTGAATAATGTCTTGTCAAAACAAAACAGAAGTGGGAACGGTAATTGTACTTTTTCCTCCTACTTGACTGTGTTGCAGTACTTGTATGTGGGTAAATGTCTTTTGACATTATTTGAACATTGTGTTACCTGCACTGCTCTTTCAGATTTAATGTCTGGGGTCCATATTGTGCACCAGAAAGCACCAGATTGGGGACAATATTTAATGTTTTGTCCGTCCAATTTCATTCACTTCAATTATAAATCAGATGTTGAGTCTTGAGTAGTAATTTCCCCGAGCACTTTTTACACTTGAGTAATTTTGGACCAATACTTTTTACTTCTACTTAAGATATAATATTTGGAAGTAACAGTACTTTAGTAAATGTTTTGTGTACTCAACCTGCCTCTGATAGACAAACAGGAATAGTTTCTGTAGGAAGTTACTTTAAGTTAGCATGTTAGTTTTACATGTTTTATTTATCGATCTGTTAGAATTATGTCGCTAACTGCAGCGTTAAAGCATCAAAGTCACTATTGTTTCTCGTACAACATTTTGTCATAACATATTTATTTAACGTGTAGAGTGACCAGTTTGCTTGTTGTTCATAACACATTCAATCTTAATCTAATTTTCTGCTGTTAATTATGTTGTACAATGTTATATATGCAGATTAACACACTTGTCATTCACTTCAAAACACACTTCAATAAGACACGGGAAGACGACTTTGAAAATGAATTTGTTTCTGCCAAACATTTTGCAAATTGAACCAAACTCTTCAAAGGGATCGGCCTGGACTTCAGCTAAATGCATGAATATTTATGGCTTTTTTAAAATAGCCATTTCACACATTAACTTGTTGAACTGGCAAATGCAGCAGTGTTTTTCTGTCGGAATATGTTTATTTGAAGATTGTCGGAGGTAATTGTGTGGCTCCGGCTGGACAAACACCGCGATGTAACGCACTGTGCCACGTGCTCATCTACAATCGTCTGCTCCTGACACTGTGTAATTATTATATTTATATGAAATTAGCCTGTACTTTCTGTCCACTTGTGAAAACAACATGCCGTCAAAAGCTTTAGGCAAACTGCTGGGTTTTTAAAAGACTCTGTGCTATTACATACAACAGTGATAGCAGTTTAGCATTATCCACGAGGCACGGGCCAGACTTTAAAAGAGAAATAAGCTAAACAAACAGGGTCACCCAGGGGCCAGTGCAGAGGAAGGGGGCCGCACTCCTCAAATTAACAGCATTATGACATAACACTATGTGATATAACACTGGTGGGGTAACGCGGTGAATTTCAAACCCCACTGATAACAATATAAACTGTCAGCGTTAAAGTTTAATGAGCACACACACTTCATAAAATGTTTAAAGGGACCGGGGCCAGCACGAGCCAGGGACCCGGGGGGATGTTAAAACAACTGCAGTTTGCACAAAGACCTCCGGCTGTGTTTACCCTCCAGTGACAACATTAGGACTAAACTGGGACTAGTGTTAACACGATATAAACAAATATATATATTATGTAAAAATGATGAATTCTAGATACACAAAGACAGCACTTTGTCTTATGTAATTTTCCCCAGTATTAATAAAATCAGTTTTTAGTTTCAATACAGTTTTAGTGTAGATTCAGATTAGGATTAGGGTGCGTTCACATCTCGATTGGCGACTAAAATTTGGAAAATAGTTTCAGTTTCCTTTGATTTGGTTCACTTTCTCAACACACTTTGGCTCAAATGAACTGAACCAAATGAAAATAAAACATCCCCCTCGCCTGAGGTGGCGCTGCATTCCAAATAATAATAAAACGTGCAACAAAGAACTAGAAACCACCTCAATTTATGGGCCAGAGGAAAGTCTCTACCTGATCTGCAACTTGTGTAGAAAAGTCGAGCTGTGTCAGATTCAGCCATATTTTGATATGATATCTGATTTGGATGTAACAATTATAGTAGAAAAAGCTTCAGTTGTAGTCATCTGGACTCAGTTAGAAAAAATAGACGTTTCGACTCTCATCCAAGAGTCATTGTCAATGGAACACGCCTGGACGAATGAGGGATTACACCGACATGTAACAATTATGTCGGACACATGTGCTTCAGACTGCGCAATCGTTGAACGTGTCAAGGCGGAACAAAGTTTACTTGAGAGAACGTGACGGCTGCATAAAGTGAGCAAGCGAACAAACCACGGAGTTATGACAACTTAATTACTGCTCTCCGGGTTATAAAGACGTCCCCATTTTATTCTTCACACTGGTGTTTATTTGGTTTTGTTCAGCGCGCTATGGAAGCTTCATAAAGATCGGATCATAAAACTCTAGTTGGGCCAAACCAGTTAGTGTTGTCCACTTGGCACCGCACTGAGACCTCCAAACATGGGTCTCGAGAACTACAGTGGTTCTCAAACTTTTTCCCATAACTGTTGCCGTTCGTGACCCCCAAACACAAAAAATAAACTACCTGCAAAGTGATAAAGTAGCGTTATTTCAGTTGATTGATGTTATTTTCAGATACATGAATTTAGAAAGCAAACATGAGTCACATTTACACTGCATTTGAAGTGTGTCGAAGCTTATTTAATGAAGTGCGAACATTTTGAATAGTCCCCACATCATTTGTGGACCCTTGGAAATAATTTTGCATCCCTTATGATGGTCCCGACCCCCAGCTTGAGAACCACTGGTATACTATAGAGGACAAGAAATGCAAAATTGGCAACCTGTGACTGCCAATTGAATTTGAGAGTTTTTAACACAATCTGAACAGCACAATATAAAGGTAGTGAAAATGTGTAAAAAATAATATTTCTCTGTGATGAATATAAGCTTATTTTCCATTTTGATTTCTAATCCACATTTTGTTCCATTGGTGAAAGTTGTGGCTTTACTTTTAATGTATAGTAAAAAAATTCTCGATATGAATATAGAGCTCATAATAATCTGGTGGGGAGCGCATTAAAACATGAGCCAATGTTTTCACTTTGCACAGTTTCTGTCGATGTGTACAATGTGTTGTAAGGAGCAGTTACATAATGTGGCTTTTATCCATAATGCATCGAGCTGGGTGAATATACAGCGTTTGGCCGTGTCTCCTCCACTCTCTGTAATTGCCTTGTCCGTGTAGCATCAGTGGATTTGTCCTGCTCGCTGTGCTCCTGGTTCACCGCTGTTTCCTCATGAAAATATACCTTTTGGTTCATTCACATGCACTTTTATAACTTCATTTTAGTATTTAAACGTGCACTATGTAACTTTTCTGGTGGGAGGTCAGTCGCATACTTGTTTATATGGAAGTGTTATTGCTGTAATGTTCCACAGTATATGGCATTAAATCCTGCAACATTCAATTACAGCTGTTCTTCCCTTCCACCTGTAACTCGGCCAATCAGTGTTTTCTACTGGTTTCCGTGGATATATTTAATGCCCGACTGTGGAACATTTCAGTCAAACATCTCCTCGGAGATCAATCAGGTAACGCCCCCTTTTATCACAATCAGCGTCACACGAGCAGTTACCAGCAGAGGGCGCACACACTAAACCATTCATTGCGCAAAAAATACCCGTGTTCCTTTCTTTGTGAAAAAATAAAAATAAATCCTAAAATAACCTTTAAATCAGTTCAGAAAGTTTATTGTAAAAATGTCTTTCCTTTTACGTTATTTTGGGTCATGCAAATGTCCTTATGTTCCTCTACTTTGCTGCTGCAACACTGAAATGTGACAAGTGAAGGTTCTTTTCTCTCACTTCTGGATGGGAGTCAAAAACAGAGTCCAGACTGACTCCTTTTCAAACCTTTTCTACCTCTGACAGTGACATTCACCATCTTGTTTCTTTCTTTGTATTGCCTCTCCCTTGCACGTCACTTCCTCGCTCGCGTTCCTTGGATCTGACGCTTAGCCTGGCAGAACCCTCTCCCCGTGTGCTCCCGTGCGCTCCCTTTGTGCTCCTGTGCGCTCCCTTTGCGCTCCTGTGCGCTCCCTTCGCGCTGCGTGTGGACGAGCGGGTTTTGCCTCCAGCGCTGATGGCTGCGATGCTCTGGGGTAAAGCTGGAGGCGGCGGCTGCGTCTCTTGGGGCATCATTAGCGACGGCTCCACGGACCACGCCGCTCTGTGAATGTCTGCCCGGGAAAAGGGACCCGTGCTTTTGGGTCGAGTATTTCAGAACGCTGTCACGGATCAGTGTTTGTAGCGTTCTGATTTCTTCATTTGGACAAGCTACGGGCCAAAAGTGGATTTGGACACGCAATCTAGTTGAGAATGACGACAATGTTCCAGTGAAGTTCAAGTCATATGTTTTTAGAGCAGATAAAACAAACTTACAAGAGTTCAGTTTGAACAAATGCAGAAAGAGGAAATGAAAATGATAATTGTTGAGTAAAATGTCATGATAGTCTGAGTTTGTGTATTTTTTAAGTGGAATAGTAGAAATGCATACTAATTATCATATTATTTATACAACAATACGGCTTTTAGCTCCAAGTTTGAAACAGACATCGACAGACTATTTCAGATTAAAACTTACTGCAAAGTTCTCTTAAGTAAATAAAATAATTTGTTATCTAGATAAATAGATGGATAGATATTTGTCACAAATAATGTTAAAAAGAACCAAAACAAAACTGATCCTCATTCTGTTTTTAGCTGGTTTAATATAGTAATTCTAGTGTAATTTTGTAGCCTAATCTTTTATTTTGACTACTCACTGCTCTTGTGATGTTATTTGTGACATGACTTATCTTTATAGCTGTTTGAAATAAATAAAATCATGTGTGCATTCAATGTAATATCTGTATGTTATTGTGACATATCTAACCACGATCCATTGCCCCATTTCAGTCCAACCAACACAGAAAAATGAGTCTGGGTACTAGGGAAATGTACCGTGTTCACAGTGAAGCCCTCGAACAATTTCCATAAACAGCTGTATAAATGTGTTTTGCTACATTGTACAGACACTACTCACATTGTTACAGCAGTAGAACATGTAATAGCCGTGTTCAGCTTTAGAGTGACCCCCAGGGGCCGTGAGACTTACACTGGAAGTAGAGCTCCTCGTCGCCCTCCTGGTCAGCTTTACTGTATCCACAGTGTCTGCACAAAAAGAGTCACACGGCACCATCAGCTCAGCGCAATAAGTCCCCAAACAACACTTTGAACGCCACTCAAATGTTCACGTGACAAACATAAACCCCGCGAGCCGCCTGGGAACACGGGCGTTTGCATATCAAAGAATACATGCGGGGGAGAGGCGGGGACGGCCACGGTTTAATCTTGATGTGTTGACGGTTGTCCGGAGCAGGTGAGGGGGATTTGGGCGGAGGGAGTGATTACATGGAGCCTTGGGTAATCCACAGATGATGGACATGCATTTACTGACATGGGTTTCAACAGGTCCCGCTGATCCCTCAGAAAACCCTTTACGAGGACGACGCGGCGTGATAAGCCATAAAACAGTCGGCACATAAAAGTCCCTCACTAAACCGGTCCGGATAAATGACTTTTGTGCTTTTTCATTCTTAGATCGCAGAGGTGTTTGGTTGTTGGGACCAATTTCAAACAATCCTTAAAACATTTGAATCGGCCTGGGATTTTTAAGAAGATTGAGTAAAGTGAGTAAGTATTGCCTTATGAACTTTGATGGTCGCACTAATGTTTAGCCTTGTTGCTAGTTCACTTTGCTAACAGAATAATTCCGTAATAAAACTGTAAGAATTTCAGAAACAGAATGACGTTTTCCCAAGCTAAGTATATATGTAATAAACTCTTTTAAAATAACGGTCTGCAACTGAAACCGTCATAAACACCTTTCACAGTGTTATTGAGAACAAATATCTAATAGCAACTTTTCTGACAAAGATCTGGAAAGATGAATTGAAAATGAACCTTGAGGAACTAGATACTGTATATACTATGTACTATTGTATATACTGTTGGTCTGGCTTTTGTGTTTATTGTAATGGTTTTGTCCGAACTGATCTTGACAGGACACACATCGCCCGCACTACACACACAACACAAGTTCAGATGAGGTCACATAATGGAGGCGTCATGGTGAGCACATTTACTGAGTGATTGTGATGAAACATGATCCACATGCGTTTTGGCAGACACATGGGTGGGGCGTGGCACGATGGCGTGGCACGATGACGTCAGCGCATGCGCGGGCAGACGGCGGTGCGTTCGAGTGCACGAGTCCAAGTGACAGAAAGCTGAAATCTGAGGCGCGGACTCACAGGAGCGGCGAGTCTACGGGGCCGGCGAGAGCGTACCTTCTCCCGATGATGAAGCCGAACACCATGAAGACCAGGATGATGGTCCCTGCCACGGCCACCACGGCGATGATGATGACTGGGTTCTGCTCGCTCGACACCACTGTGGCTGAGAGCACACGCGACAGGCACAAGTTAGCGCAAAACACATTTACGTTTTATCTTTTGGCTTCAGAACAGGTCAACAGGTTACTGACATAATATTATTTGTATTAATATTGTACACTGCCTCTCAAAACAAAAGTCACCACTTGGATTAAACTTAGCAAATACAGTCAATACGAGCCTCCTCCTGGATAACTGCTGAGGGTGATGATCTTTGAACTGCAACACGGTATTTAAAACTGACTGAAGCAGTGAGTGACTTCTCATTTCTGAAACAACCATGTGGAAAGATAAATCCCGTGGTCATGGAATAGATGTCAGTGTGTGTGAGACGGGTTAAATCATTGGCATCAAGCAGAGAAAACATCTAAAGAGAAGCAAAAGCTAATGTAACATTGCAGAAGCTTATTGAAACTATGCCACAGCAAAAAATGTGTGAGCAATAAAAACTGAATCGAAGCTTTTCCTATGTCTGTGGTGACTTTTGTACCTGGATAAAGAAAAAGAAAAATGAACTTGCAGATAATCATTGTTAGTTTTTTGGATGATTATGTAGTGTATCTGAATAAAGATAAAGTGAGAGTTTCAACCTCAATTTACAAAATAACAGTGGTAAAAGAAGTCGTTTTGTTGCCCAAGTAAAAGCACAGATAAAAAAATCTCATGTAAAAGTGTCACAGATACAAATCTACTTCAGTAAAAGTATTAAGGCGCATTCATTTTTTAATATTTCATGCAGATTTTCTTAATGGTTATTAAAGAGTGGTGATCTTGATTAAAAAAGTACAGATTTTGATCAATTCAATCAACATATTATATCATATTTTTACTTGCTCAAAGCCTGGACTTGAATCTGGATTAGAAAATACAAAGTACAGATACATGTTCTCAAATGTAGTGAAGTAAAATGTTGAGATATATGTACTTCTTTACTTAAGTGCAGTACTTTTACTTTTTTACTTCATCACTTTCCACAACTACAACAGAAATAATCATTTGGGAAAAAAAAAAAAAAATCTAAAAAAATATCCCCCCAAAAAAGTCATTTGCAGCTCTAAGTCACATTGTACACAGGTTATTCATACATGCAGACGGTTGCAAACATACACATTCCTGGAGTCTTTTTTTAACCCACAGACTTTTCATTTGTGCTAAAGTGGGCCTAATGAGCCCGTTCAGATTGATCACCAGCTCTTCCTCAGCAGTGGGGGGGAGAAGGTGCTATTTTTGCGTGGTCCTCGCAGCCGCTCGCTCTCAGAAAGTGGGCTTAATAGTCCCAGACGGCGCCGCGCTGCCCTTCATCTCAACAAAGACACATTCAGGTTGGACTGGGAAGGCGCGCTCTCCTCGTCCTCATGACATGCGGCGAAACGCTGACAAAAGCTCCGGCAAATACAGGCCAGAGAGACGGCCGTGCGCGATGAAGCGGGCAATAGATCCAAAAGAGTGTGACGATATGCTAAATGTTGAATGTCTAGCATATTGTTTTTTTGTAAGAATATATCTCAAAAAGCTGCAAAAAGAGCTGATTAAACCAAAAAACAAAGACAAAACTGATGTTGTAATCCTATTAATGTGTCCAAGTGATATTCCTGCACTTTTTGGGTCATTTTACATAAATTTTTCTGTTGGATTGACAAAAAATCTTCTCTGATAAAAAAAAGGATACAAATATATCGCTGTGTCCTTGGGCAAGACACTTAAGCCAATAAGTCTGGGTGTGTGTTTGTTAAAGGCCCGATTGTAATTCTAAAATCATCTCAATAATTGTGAAATAAATAAATACCATAATCTCTCTCCCAATTCAGACGGTAGATACGTGTTAAAATTGTGCCATGATTTGAACTAATCAGCTTCAAAACAATTTCCTATTTCAGTTTTTGTTGATGTTGAACCACAAGTTAAAAAGAGAATAGTATAATTTGGTGTAAAAGTAATGAAATATGTCTGTAAATTGCAGACTTATGAAATGTTCTGGACTATGTCACCTATACATATTATAAAACAGAGCTATTTACAGGCCTCTTTGACATTGCAGTAAACCAAACCAGCCTGACTTATTTAGTAGATAGAAGATATATTGAAAACACTATCTGCAGTGTAGTTTTTATGTCCACAGTCCGTTATGAGCGAATATGTGATCTTATGATGTAGAAGAAACAATAAAACAAAATCGTATTTCTCTTTGTGACATTTAGCGTGTTCCCTCTGCTCCTTTGTCAGCGTAAAGCGTGTTTGCATTTCTCCGTCGTCGTGGTTACCCTGAGCTATTACAGCGCGCATTAAGCAGGTATTCAAATGTGGACTGAACCTGATGCTGCTGATACCAAACACACGCCCTCATTAGTCAGATTACATCTCCACTGCGACTTTAATATGAAGAGGATGAGGATGGACAGGAAAAAAACAAAAAAACATAATTAAAGTGGGACATTTGGAATTAGTCTTCAATATTATGTTTGGATATTAAATTTGAGAAGTTTTAACGACTAGATTAAGGGAAAAACACAACAAAAGAAAAACGTGTACTATTATTTACTCATGGACGGATTTCATTCTCTGATTAAAGTGTTTTCAAATATAATGTTACGCGTCAAGACACATTTTTATCTTAAGAATTTGCAATTAATCAAATCTAAAAGATTAGTACAATTATTCTTCCAATCAAATACAAAAAACAGCTCGGTGAAAAATTTTATAATTCCGGGTGACGCTTTAAAATAAGTTTCCACAATAAACTATTTAAAATGCATTGATAAGCATTAGTTATGTTTTATAAGCACCGGCATGTATCATGGAGCATTATAACAGTTTAATACGTTTAATTTTTCAAGCAGCATATTAAGAATCTTACATTTTGTACTTGGTTTAAAAACACAAAATTTGGATCAAGTCAATCCATGTGTTAAAACAATGTGTTAGTTGAGTTTATTTATCAGACTAATACCTCTAAAATGATCACAAAATTGCAAACATATCACCTTATATCCTCATTTGAAAATACACAACATAACATTTAAATTCTCATTCAGCACATTTGTCGCATTTTAAGATACAAACGATATACTCGCTATTCAAATTCTGCATATCTTTAAAAAGACATTGACATTGATATGACCTAACCTTGTACACGTTGCCCACCTGTGGAATCCCCTCACAGTCCTACCTGCGTTCTCCTCTTTGGTGGTGATCTCCACCCGGGGCCCGTAGGTTCCAAAGCCGGCGTCAGTGAACGCTCGGATCTGGAAGACGTACGCGGTGCTGGGCCTCAGGTTGTTCACCGTGGCCGTGGTGGAGCGGGAGCGCACTGTGGAGACCTTGTCCTTGTGGTCCTGGGGGAGAGACCAGACAGGAGTTCCAGCACAGAGTTTAGAACAGGAGCCGGAGCAGTAATGTGAGAGTCTTGCTCATAATTGAGTCCCATTGAAGTGCGGTTATCTTAATGGCTCGGCTGCTAAAATACTGCAGATAGACTTCACAGGCTGTAATTACCTGCACTTTGTGAAACCACTGAATGGATTTAACCACTTTAGAGCAAAGCGCACACAAAGGCGCCCGAAAAAACTGTATCCAAGAGTCATTTTAATATTTATGCCATGCCGTATAGTCTTTTAAACAGTGATTAGGAAAATATGGACACTTATTTGACCTTATTTCAACTTGATTTGAAGCATTAAGTGATGATTGGTAAGACCACTGTCTGTTTGCTAAAAGTGTAAAGAATGCTGTCATTTTATACTTCTAACAAAACATTTCAAATTTTTTTAATGTAAATTATTTATCAGCAGCAATGAAAGTAAACATGACCTACGTGAATAAGGAAATGGGTCACCCCCCAGCATCAATACTGTAGTAATAATAATACAGCGATACTTTGAAGTTTTAGTATGGCTTTGTAGCAGTGTGTTTATGTCTTTGGCTGTCGTCCCTGGACAGGTTAGGGCGGTAACCACACTGTGAGCTCATTCTGATTGGGCCTGCATATATACATGGTGTACTTAGTCGTAGACATGAGCACTACGGCCGGCCGGGGCCAAATGGAATGCCAGAGATTGTTAGTGAAGTCATCGTTGTTTCCAATTTTCCACTTTTACAGCTGACCAGAGCCGAGCCACAGTACGTGACAGAGGAGCTGATGTGGCGAGCTGCCACCGGAGGCTGAGCTGGCATCACGCTCCGTGCCTCTGATCCGCTGGCTGCCTCTTGTCCATTTAAAGGCCCCTGTGAAGCGCTGATGTGACGGGAAACACGGGAAGAGCGTGGTGTGCGCACATGCTTGTTGCGGCGGTGCTTGGCGTGTGTGTTAACATGCGTGTGGGCGGCGGCGGAGAAGCACTGATTAAAATCTCACGAGCCTCTCATTCATCATCGCAATTATGAGACAAAGAAGGCACTTGCAGGATTGCACGGATTCCACTTTGCCACATTCACTCGAAATAGCAAATGAAGAAGAATTAAAATCTTAAAACGGAAGAAAGTGTTTTTGAGAAAATAGAGAGGAAAAACGTTGAATTCAGCAAAGTCCTGCCACAAATGCCACTCAGACTTGGGCAACGCAAAGAGGTTTGGATCATTCAGAAGGAACAAGAATTTATCTTATGTCCAAAAAAACAAGCATTTCATGTAGAGGTCATTTTAAACTCCTCAAGGTCAAATAAACAGGCAGAGATGTATTATTATCCTTATGAGTTACATTTTTGACTTCAGCTTGTGGCCAAGATGTGTTGTACATTTTCAGTAATACGTGTAGATGATAGGACCATTTTCAAGTCGAACTGTTCTCATATTTTAATAGTATGTATAAGGGAGTGCCCTGATTAGAAGAGTGTAAATATCTCATCCTTGCGTCGCTCGATTAATTTATACAGACATAAAAATGGCCTATAAATGTCACTTTCTGGGGCCGTCCCTCCCATTTTAAATGCATAATCAATAACGAGTTTATTGATTTGTCTGGGAGGCCTGACTGTCCACATCCAAACCGTGCCCGTACTCGTTATTATTCTGTAGTTGTGTTTCCCTCTCCAGAGCTCTAAATCCTCGGTTCCACCTTGCGACATCAACAAGTGTTAATAAAGCTCTCTTCTGTGTTTTTTAAAGTCCGCACGCCTTTGATGATGTTTGAACTATGGCGTTTTGTATGTCAGAACAGCAGAACTGAACTAGATTGGATTTAGTAGCTTGCTTATAATAAATAAAGTTGAAAAACATACAGTGCCAAAGTTATGAGGTCTCTATGGAGACTGATTGTGTTGCCTCTGCGGTGTAACATTAAACTTATATTTCCAGGTGGGGACGCCAACCAGGGCAAGTTGTTTTTCGAGCAATTTTTGGAGCAATAAAAACACCGGTAATTAAATAAATGTTGTACGAAAGGAAAATACCTTTGAAATGTGCTTAAATGGTTTAGAAAATGTTAGAAATGATTCAAAAAATCTGGACACTGGTTTAGAACTCAAAAGCCTTTTCTTTTTCCATGAACCACTGGACAAATGTGGGATTACATCGTCACGTCATAGCATTTTTCATTAGCTCTGGCTCAAACCGAAGATGCTAAATGTTCCATGAAACATATTCTGATACGTGACCCTGCAGTTCATCAGATTATTCCATGGCTCCTTTGTTTACCTTTTTGCATTGCTTTGACCAATGATTAATGGCATATATTAACATAAATAATGCCCTGTGTCCGCTCACCTTTTCATAATACTTGATCTCGTACTCCTTGATGACGCCGTTGGGGTGGTGCGGCTCCTGCCAGGACAGCTGCACGCTGCGCTGCTGGATCTTCTCCTTGACGACCTCGCTGACCTGGGACGGCGCTGTTTGGACAGGAACACGTCAATAAGCCGGGCTCACGTACGAGCGCAGCCCCCGACCCGACCGTCGCAATCCCCCCCTCGCCCGAGCCGCCCTGATGAATATTCACGGGAACGCCTCTGAGTGTTTACGCCGCGCCGTCAAAATTCCAATTACAGTCAAACAGTGGAAGAGGAGGGAAAGCGAAGACACATCAGACTAATGAATCCTCACGTTTCATTTGGGTTTGACATTTTACGATTTGATTTGCAACTTGGGATGAAACAATTCGTCCGTGCACAGAAATAATACGTTACATGTGATAGGGGTGTGCCGAAATATCGAAATATTGATATATATCGTGATACTAAATTTGGTGATACAGTATCGATATTGCGGGCTGCTGTATCGATACATCGCTATGAGATCGCCAGAATTATTTTGTGACAGCATAACCACGGCGATTACAATTTTGAGTTTGTGCAGGTCGTGGTTTAACAAAGAAAAATGCTGTTAAAATGTATTTGGATTTCTTTAAAAAATAGGGATATTTCGTAGAATATCATGAGCGATATATCGCTGTATCGCAAAATCGGGATATTATTGTATCATCCCGTGTATCGCATCGAATCGTGAGGGACCTTGTGATTCCCAGCCCTAACATGTAGTAATAGTACAATCATTTAGGGGCGGGAAATACTGACACAACAATAATATAACATTCAACAGAAATGGGTTAAAACATGTTTTTAAATGTATTAGCTAAAGTTTATTGTAAAATGTATCCCAAACATGAAATATAATCTTATATCCTTATTTCAAAGTTTGCAACATCACTTTTTATTAGTACAATGTTTTTATTAGCTCTTTTTGTTGCATTTATACTGTGCATATCATCAAAACACTCACAATATCTATGTTCCGATTACCTCTAAAACATGGATCACATGCTGCTTCTTTACATAAACAGGAATCAATCAATTGACGTGCAGTGGTTAAATATTTGCCCACAAACTGGAGGGCGGCCACTTCAAACCAAACTCACACGTGTACTGTTGTTGTGTCCTTGAGCAAAACACTTGGACTCGAGACCTACTTCATTCACAACACATCTGACGGGCTGCAACAGGAAAGGGTTCTGACTGCCAAATCACTGTTTGTTGTGGCAACTTCGTCTCAATCAAGGGATTACGCAAAGGATCAAAAAGCTGTGTTCATCTTTCAATGTGATACAAAATAGACTTAAATAAGAATACGGAATGCAGAGGAAATGTGTCTCCAAAACACCCGACAGCACCGGCCCTGGGTGGACTTAAATGCTTTCCGCTAATACCTGTGCTTTACTTCTGCTTACTTAAAATCGTCATTGCATAATCACCATCATTACAAATTTCTCCCCAAAGCCTCAAACCAGACAGTGCCTCACCCAGGGCCCACACCAGGCAGTCCAAACCTGCTTACCCCAGCGCTGAGCCCTGCGCCCGGCCCGGAGCCCAGAGCCCGGCCCTGAGCGCTGAGCCCGGCCCGGAGCCTCCCCTCAACTACCTGCAAACACGGCGAGAACTGATGAGTCACACGCCGTGAGAGCACAACAGTCATTAACACGTCACGGCAGGTTTACGCGGCCCGTCCTGGGAATGGATTCAGATCTGAGGTAACAGCAATCGCCACCGGCTTTTCTGAGCTCAAAGAAGAAAGAATTCCAAGCTTAAAGTTTAAATATAACTGTGTAAAACTAATCTTTTTGGAGATTGGAGGGGAGATTAGTATGAAAGTCTTTATTCCTTAGTTGCACTGACAAGGGTTTGTAGAAACAACTGCCCCTGGGCGGGTCAACAGAAAGAGCCTGAGTTTCTGTGCCCACTGTTACCCACTGTTACACACTGTTACCCACTGTTACCCACTGCTCCCATGTTGTCCCAATATGGTGTTGTTATTGTTTTGCTTGCGGGCGGAGTTCGGTGCGACTATTCACCTGTGCGCGCCACTTATTTTCCTTATTTCATTTCACCTATGACTCATCGTTCAACACTACACAAACATATATCCTGACCAATCGCGCCTCGTCGAGATTGTCCGAGAAATCCATTCATTTATTCGACTTTACTTTTGTTGTTGTTGCTGTCATGGCCTCGAGCCGGGTTATGACACTCACACAGTCATAGTATTCACACTGGTAAGTTGGGTGAAGTGTCTTGCCCGAGGACATAATGGTAGTTATTATCTCTCGCTTATTGCTTTGCCGGGAATGTTCCCCAGTATGACATTAAACTCCATCCAAACGTATTAGCAAACATTCAGACTCACCCTTTTTTGTTTTTTTTTTGAAGATTTTTCTGGCCCGAAGGCATTATTTGACAGGACAGTTGTAGCACGAAATGGGGAGAGAGAAATGGGAAGAGACATTCGGCAAACGTTCAAAGGCTGGAATCGAACCCACCAACAACCACACGTGTGCGACGCCTACGGGAACCTCACGATTTCCCAACAGTCGCGTAAAAATATCCAAACCAGCATCGAGCCTCGTACTGTGCGTTCAACCGGTACAAATCACATCATCGCTTCAACGTTTCCATGGCAGAACCCGGTATTGGCGCAGGCCGGTGAAGTGCGCGCTCGCTGACCCGGGCCCACACCGCCCCTGACCCGTCCCATTGTTCCCGCTGACCCGCTCCTGATTTGAGGCCGGATTTGTAGCTCATTAGGCGCCATCGGCATTCCCCCCGGGTCCCGCTCACGACAGCGACGCCCGGAGCCCGTCACAGAACCACTGTTGTGACACCGCCCTCATAATCCGCCGCAAACACGCAACAATGCAACAATGCGGGGCTTTCTCCGTCGCAGTCGGCCGCTGAAAGGACGATTGAGTTCGCTCCCCAGAGTCACAACAAGCAGTTAGTGCGGCTTAACTTCATCCCATTTGGCTGCTCTCCGCGCCCCATCCAGACGGAGGACTGATATACTGAGGCCTTGTTCCTTATGCAGTCTTTTGGTTGGCGTTTGTGACGGCTAAATGATGCTTCTTGTCTGTTCTCGTCCGCGCTGTGGCTCAATTTATGTTCTTTCACAGCCGGCAGTTGTCCTTCTCTAACTGATACATGGAGCGGCGGCATCTGTGGTGAGATAAGACGCTCGTCGAGACGCGGTTCCCCATTTAGTACGATGAAACTACTGCAACCAGAAATGTTGAGCAATATTTTTTTTTTAATTGCCGATGCCGACTGTTTAGAATCCAGAGAAAGCCATGGTCGATAAACTCCACAAATCCACAAATTCTTAATCTACGAACGCACCCTATAAACCTGTTTTACAACAAACAAAGAGAGCAGTGAAGTCACATTCTGTGCAGCGTCTTCTTGACACTGAAGAGTTGGTCTCTGTATATTTAAGGCTAATACAGCAAAAACTGTGACATATCGGTCTATTTCTAATTATGACGTTCTACAGGCCTATATATGGTTTCAATGTGATGAAGGGCAAGTCAATTTCCCATTTTTAATATGTTTATTTTGTATTTATTATATCAATTGACCCTAATCAAATCATCAAATCAAATCAATTTATTTTTGTAAGGCCCAAAATCACAATAACAGTTGCCTCTGAGGGCCACAGGGAGAAATTAATCAACAATGTCTGTGGTGGCGATGAAGTCAGACAATGTCTGTGGTGGCGATGAAGTCAGACAATGTCTGTGATGGCTGTTCCTTTGAAATACCAGAGATTTACAAAACATTGAAGGGTTTTGTATCACAATCTCTTCATACTTAAAATGCCTCTGACAGGTTGGACAACTCATTGAACTAAAATGCAAAAAATATATATATGTAAATAAAAAATATGATGCCAGAATAGCACATTTTTTAGGTTTATAATTTCACTTCATGTTTGTAATTGATGGCATCACACTAGGAAATTACTCAGCAAACACTGGGCAAAAACTTTTTTTTTACTTTGACAAATAGAAATATGCAAGAGCGACTTTATCTAGTTGAATTAATGTCTTAAATGTCAAAAAAGTTGTTTCTTTGTGTAAATTCTGCATAAACTTTGACTGGAATGAGTGTCCCTAGTGTGATGTTTTTTTCCGACAGATTTTTCAAAATTTCTCCACAAATACCTGCTCGATTTGTGTAAAACTATAATTCATATGTACAACAGGTATAAATACACCAAATAAAGTTGAAATTTGAAAATTGTAAAAACCTGTCATTAAGGAATCATGCAGCAACAGAAGCTTACACGATTCCCTTTGTATTGTGAAGAACATGCTGTTGATCGTGTAAATGTGCATATGGAAAAAACAATAGACAAAAGTAAACGAAGGAGAAGTAGAAGAACTCGGAACACTTTTGAACGTATGCTAAGTTTAGTAGTATTTAGCCTCTTAAAGTCAATTTTTTTTTAACTCTTGGCTAACATTCTGAGGATGTGAGCTCCACCGTTTGGTATGTCGCCACGTCAACGCCGCGAGTGCCTCTCCCACACCCAGCACGCCCGGTCCCTGTGAAGATCAGCCCGGCCCAGAAGATAACTGCCATCTCTCTCAGAATCTATGGACATCAAAGTGCGACATGGCGGTAAACGTGCTCTTCCTCTCTCCCGCTCGCGCACACTTACAGACGAAGCACTCTCCACTCGTCGCCCCAGACTTATCACACATCTGTTTGAAGTGGCTCCGACTATTTCCTGGCGCTAGTCGGGAGTCCGAGTGAAAAGCTCTTTCCCACACAATGGACTCTGGGCCGGGACAAGACAGGGTTGAGGGATTTTACGACGCACAGTTTTTTTTATAGATGTCACCGGAAAAATACGAGAATTTCACAATGCTGTTAATGTAAAATGTATGCGTCAGTCGTCAGTGGTGGAAACTATAAGGATTATTTTCAACTTTTTAGCCAGCCAAACAAAGGTCGAAATACGGTGACTGAAAGCTTCCAAATAGAGAATAGTTACAACTTATGTGTATTATTCAGGAAAATCTGAAACAAATCATTATTTTTTGACATTTTGATTAAATAACGTCAGCGTGTTTCAAGTTTAATGTGACGTTTAATCGTCGCGGCCATCGTGGAAAACAGGCCAAGCCGCACGCATTTTTCTGCATGAAATTGAGAAACCCTGCGTTAAAACAAATTAAACCGATTACCGTATTTTCCAGACTATAGGGAGCACCGCACTATAAGGCGCATTAAGCAAACAAAACGTGTACCACACAAAATCGCTTTGAGGCCAGTAAGCACAACCAGAATTTATCCATATATACGGATATAAGGATCGTTTTTTGAGAAAATTAAAGGCTTTTAAGTGTAGTGCGGAAAAGATGGTATATCTTTACAACACTTACGATGCAAGAAAAACAACCATAACAACAACAAAAACAGCTCTTTTCTCAGCAGTGAGCAGCAGTAGTGACGTAACAGAATCGTCTCCATTTGGGCAGGACTCTTGCTGGTCTTATTAAAACCACCCTTAAAGATAAACAGTGTTGACCTGTCCAACAGCTGGACCTCTGCCCCGCACATCTCCAGCATTAGATCCTGTTTTAATATCCTCCTCCACTCATCTGATCAGGCACGTCGGTGTATTCAGGCAAGATGTCCCCACAAACCAGGAGCAAGCGTGGGGTCGGAAAGTAGTGAGGGTATGTAAGGAAGAGTAACATTACTTTAAAATGACTTCGCTCAAGTAGAAGTAAAAGTGACTCAAAGAAGTATTTAGAGAGACTATTACTGGAAACTGTTTGGACGTCGACTGTATTGACTGAGTTAATTGGACCAACACAACTTTAAATAAAGCAAGAATTCAAGTGTGAAAAAAGGAAAAAACGTTGTTCCCATGCAGCTTTTTGTAACTGCAGAATTACTCACAGCGGGAAAAGTAACTTGAATGTTTGCTCAAGTAAGAGTACTGTTACTTCAAACTAAAATTACTCCAGTAGAAGTGTCAGAAAAGTAAGATTTATTAAAAAAGTTCCTCAAGTAAATATAACTATGTGCTTCTTTCCTCTCATCTGTGTGCTAACGGTTGACAGGCACATTTCTTTTAATTTGAGATAATTGTGTTGTGTTAAGATAATACAGATAAAAATATAGATAGATGAAATTAGCTTTTTCGAACGTATCAAAATTGATTCTTAGTACGTCAACTGTAATTTCTTGGTTTGCAAATGCTTTAAACTATTTAGTTCATAATTGCTTTGTAATTATCACAGCAATTAGCATGCATACGCAGCTTGAAGATACTTTATTGATGGTCCATAGCACCCACACAGCAGCAGGATTAATCATGAACTTTGGCCACGTATTAAAAGTGTCAATGTTAAGTTACATATTTTCACATTGCAATGATGTCATATACGCGCAAATTAAACTACAGATAAAAGAGTTTACTGTAAATCAGGCTGGTTTATAGCTTGAGAATAGCTAACTTGAAGCAAAGTCCTGTCTCCAAACACAGGCACAACCACAAGGTCCACCTCAGGTAACATTTAAGTTTGGCCTACACAGTTTTAACAGACCCGACTCCGGATAAAGCGACGCGTTTGTTCCACGGTGACGATAACAGCTCCACAACCTTCGAGTCCACGCGTCAGCTCCTCTCACTAATGCACTCTGCACGCTCGCCCGACACAAAGGCTTCAGCGGGGCGTGCAGCACTCAGACCCGGAGACGTGACGGGTCAGCGGAGGCGGCGCACCCGAAAACGCAGGCCCGCGACGGACGGGCGGGGCCAGCGACGCTCCGTGCGGGTCACCTGGAGATTTTAACAAGCCGTTTTACACTGCGACTGGTTGTTGCAGGGGGAAAGGCGGAGAGACGACGTGAGCTGTCCAAATATACAGTGTTGTGCCACTTATTTCAATCAAGCCAAAGCAAAAAGTTTAGATTTAGAACTCAGGGTGAGCATTTATGTAACAAACAATACATTTTAAACACTCAAATGCAAAATTAGCCTGTCAAAAAGGTTTGTGGGGATTTCTGTGTGGATTGTCAACAATTGTGTTAGGGTTATGGGTTATGGGTTATGGGTTAGGGGTTAGGGGTTATGGGTTAGGGGTTAGGGGTTAGGGGTTATGGGTTATGGGTTATGGGTTATGGGTTATGGGTTATGGGTTATGGGTTATGGGTTAGGGGTTATGGGTTATGGGTTATGGGTTATGGGTTATGGGTAATGGGTTATGGATTAGGGGTTATGGGTTATGGGTTAGGGGTTATGGGTTAGGGGTAATGGGTTATGGGTTATGGGTTAGGGGTTAGGGGTCATGGGTTAGGGTCATGGGTTAGGGGTTAGGGGTCATGAGTTAGGGTTAGGGTTATGGGTTAGCGGTTAGGGTTATGGGTTAGGGTTATGGGTTATGGGTTAGGGGTTAGGGTTAGCGGTTAGGGTTATGGGTTAGGGGTTAGGGGTTAGGGGTTAGGGTTATGGGTTAGGGTTAGGGTTAGCGGTTAGGGTTATGGGTTATGGGTTAGGGTTAGGGTTAGGGGTTAGGGTTATGGGTTAGGGTTATGGGTTAGGGGTTAGGGGTTAGGTGTTAGGGTTAGGGTAAGTTTCTATCATAAACCCAAAACACGCACACAATACACTAATCCTCCAACTATAGGTGCAGTATTTCTGAAGAACTCAAGCGCCAAACTCCATATAGCTCCATATATAGCTCCATATATAGCTCCATATATAGTGGCACTGAAGTACGTCAAACACAGATAAATTACAAATATTTGCATAGATGGTGTATACATTTTCAAACGCTCTCTCCCCGTGTCCACTCTAAACCAGCACTAATTCCTCTCCTCTCGCTCCGAGCAGCACGACTCACTCTGACATTGTGGTCGAACCTTCTGCTCGTCCTCCATCAAAGCCGTCGTTCCCGAAGCATTTGGAAAAAAAAAACACACACTACAATTCCTATTCAGTGCCAACAGCGCCGGTAACTCCGAGGTGCGTGGAATACCCTTGAACCTATCTCGCTCTAAAATAGACTTTTAGTGAGTGCGGAGGACGGGCACGCGGGCGGAATGACAATGTCTAGTAGCTTTAGTGACCATGTGGAGAGGTCAAAGGGCGATGTGATTCAAAGCAATTAGCCGGCTCCAAGTTTAAGGGAAGGGCCACCGTCTTCTACGCGTCAGAATGGAATGATTATGAATACGTATTTGACAGATGACAGTTCCACTCTTTCCAGGACCTCCTCATTATTCCCGGTTCATGCTCTGTGTGACCTATGCGGATCAATGAAGCGGTGTCAAAACTTCTCCTGCCGACCACGATTTAATGATGTAGGACCGCGGGCTAATACGGACAGTGCAGTAAAGGGCAAGGCGATATTAATGTTTATTTCAGGCTCCAGTGTATGGAAACTGTAGTGGTCAGAGTGGTGCAGGAAAGTTTAAGTTTATGTGTTTTTATCAAGCAAAGAAAGAGAGTTTTGTCATAAAGTCACAAATGCACTGGTAAAGTCACTGGTGATGGTGTTTCCATGCGAGTGCTATTATTATGAGCCTTGTGGGTTTATGCATTTTTGAGTCATTTTTATGGCTCAAAAATGTTTTATGTCTTACTTGAAATATTGTTATGCCACAAGTTTGATTTTCATTTCTAATTGGATTTTGTTTTATTTATTTTTTCAGATTTTTACTTTTTACACACAATTAACCAATATTGTCATTTAGCATGTCTAATTTTCCTATAAATGTATATATATATATATAGCTTTTATTTTTTTAATTAAATTGATATTTGAACACTGCCCACCTCAAACAACATGTCTCAATCTTAAGTCTCAAACAGCCTTTAGCAGAACAAGGACTGAACTGACTGGACCGTCGCTGGGGAAACGGGCTCACAGTGGCCCCCTTTCACCTGCAGAGACCCTCGTGTAGCCCTCCCCACCACGTATCAAAATGCCACAGGACCAAGCACAAATCAAGGGTCAGCGCTGGTAGATAATTGTACAAACGGCATGACTCGTACAGAGAAGAGGGGCCTGTTATGAGCCCAGCGCTGGCCCTCTGTCTCATTATTATACCAGTTATAGTTAGTTAGTTAGATACCAAAATATGTCTGACACAACTTCTAAATAGCAACGGAAAATATTATGGTGGCATTAATTGAAGATTTGTATTAATCCGAATGGGTGTGAGTCTCTCCTCCCTCATTGAGAAACAAATTAATCAGGTGAAGTCACGTCTCAGATTGTCTTTCAGAAGGTTTATTGAGTAATCTTTATCCGTAGACGTGTTCGGTGCATTGTGAACAACACGGGCAGTTTTATTTACATGAACACACACCTGCTGCACATGATGTTTACCCTGATGTTGTTTCTGAATAGTAGCATCATGTACTATTACTATTATTACTTTGGAATGTTCCTTCTAATGGCATCAAACTATCCCCATCATGACAAGCAGGTTACAAGCCCGGGCCGCATCACACATCAGATCTGTGGAGAGGCTCACGGTTTTCCCAGATCTCATTTTGACAAAAATAAAATGCCTTGAATTGAATAAATAACAACTGAGTATTTTATACATAAATTATGCAACAATAAAACACTGGCTAATATAAGATCATCCTTTTTTCTTTTTTTAAAGTTTTTTTTTCCCCATATATATTTATTTTTGATGTTATTATTGTTTCATGTTGCACCTTATCACCGAAGAAAGTTCCTAGTTTGTGAACCGCGTTTTTATTCACTGACAATGCCAATTAACCTGATTCTGACTTCCTTCTTCAAAAATAGCTTGTAAAAAGTGTTCAAACGTGTCATAACTAACTCCGACCCCGCATGCAGATGTTACCGGCAGAACTTCCTGACTCGTGCACATTTGATTGCCGTTCACGCCATTAGAAAGAGACTGAGCTTGTCCAAAAGCTGCTGCTGCTGCTGCTGCTGCTGCTGCTGAGTGGGGCGTAATGGCCTTATTACAGGGCTGTCAGAGAGACTCGGCAGTGAGACTAACAGGAGGCACACACTCGGATGAAGAGCCGAAACTCGTTAGGACGCTCGGATTTGCTTACGCACCGCCTCTGACCTTTCTGCGAGCAGCCGCCTGAGACGTGTCCGTTCAGATCTGCAGACGAGCTAAGCGCCGAAAACAACGGCTCCGCGGCTTTCGCTACATCTGTCTTTGTAAAAACAAGAGCGCTCGCCGTGTCTTAAAGTAAACCTGAAATATATCTAATTGATGAAGACACTAACGCAGTAGAGAAAAGAGCTTTATTATCACTAAAAGGTTTATGTGAAAGAAAATGCAGTCGTTAATGAATGTGTTAAATTACATGTTTATAGGGAATGTTTATTACAACTTTGGCTTGATTCAGAAACGCAAAACAAAAAGGGAGAATCTAACTAACTGCTTTATACAGTTTTATGTGCATTCAAGTCGTGTTAAACTACCTGAGCGGGATCCGACATCGCACTGGTAAAACGGAAGAAAACAGTTTGAGTTTTTGCGTTTCTAGAGTTCAAATCAACCAAGAGGACGGAATCAATCACTTTCCCGCTGCCGCATATGTTTAATGAGACTGAAGAAGTGTTTCACATTTCATTTATTGATATAAATATGAACGTGAGGAGCTCATGCGTGTGAGTGATGGGCTGTTGGGCCCAGCTGGCTCCTTGCACACTCACTTATGAAGCAAACGTGTGTCATCAGCGGAGCATTAGAGCCGCCAGAGCTCATCCTCAATCACGAGCTGGACAGGACCGTCCCGGCATAGGCGGCGGCACCGGTTTTAGCCAACAGTTTGTGTCGACAGCGTGTTTCTTTTGGGAAATTATTGTTCCGCTAACTGATACATTTTCGCCCACATAAGCACAATGAAGCCCAACAGGGGCCGCCCACCACTTGGTTTCTGAAGAAAAGCCAGTCTGACATAATCCTCCTTCCAGTTGTATTAGTGGCAGTGACATAGGGCTCGACCTCCAGAGAAAATAAGCTCTACACAGACTATAATGTCATTTTCATCGGGAATCGGTGCATTGTTGACTTGTTGGCCACTTGAACACTGGACATTCTACACAAATCAATCTACCGTATTTTCCACACTATAAGGCGCACTGTCAATGAATGGTCTATTTTCGATCATTTTTCATATATGAGGCGCACTGGATTATAAGGTGCATTAAACCACACAAAATCGCTTCGAGGTCAGTAAGCACAACCAGAATTGATTCATATACCGTATATAAACTGGAGTATAAGTGGCACCAGCCAACATCACATTGGAGTATAAATTGTATTTTTTGGGGGAAAGGTATTTGATAAATTCAGGACCAAGAACATTTCGTCTTGCAAATTAAAATAATAACAGATGAGAGAACATGGTGAATAGGTGTACGTATGCTAACGCTAACACCTTCAGCTACATGACGCACAGACAGAACTGTGGTAAGTGTCTGGTATGTTAACGTAACATATGAACAGTTATTCAGATAACTATAGCATAAAGAACATGCTAACAAGTTTACCAAAGCATCAGTTTTACCCCAAATCACTAAATCCATTGAATTCTTCTTCCTGTGTCACTTCTAAACAACTCCACAAACTCCAGAGGTAGACAAATATGTAATTAATATCACTTAGAAGTCACTCCGGAGTATAAGTCGCATGGCCAAACTATTCCGACGTATAGTCCGGAAAATACAATACTTTATATCATATTTTAGCTGCGAGACTTTCCCTCCTTCTCCTCTTAACCTCTCGATCGGTTTCAGCGGATTCGTGCTACGGTTTTCAGTCCAGTTCACGTTTTCGTGCAAGACTTGAACCTCGAATATCATCTGAATACCGTCATCGAGATCCCGTCCGCCCTCGCTCTCGTCCCCGTCACACACAGATCACAGCCGCAGTGCAGTTTAGGCCCGTCGTTTGCTTTCGTCTCTCTGTCGTACAAAGGTTCAAAGGGGACTCTAAAGCCTTTAAGTGTCTATAGTCGCTCCATCGTCCGGGTAAATTCTTTCAACCTGTCACCAGGCCCATCCCTCATGTTGAACGCGGCATGGAGCGGGGCGGGCGAGCTCCTCTTCGCTGGGCGTGCCGCTGCGTCGTGCGGGGGAAATGTTTGACTATACGGAGCTCTCACGGCCACCTCCGAGCGCTTTGTTTGGTTAACTCAGTCAGACGGATAAATGATGGAGATAAATGGGGGCGCAGACGCGGGCAGACAGGCAGCGACTCGATCTAAAGAGCGCTCAAGGACTTCTCAGAGAAAACTGCTTTCGAGACACTGCAGCTTTTTGCGCATTGTGTGATCAAATGCCGTCTGTGCACATAAAGAAGTCTGAGGATGAAATGTCTACACGAGATCGCCGCTGAGCCACCGCTTTAAACCAACACACCATAACTCCTCCATTTTAGGAGCAACCTTTTTTATTAGGGACGGGAAAACATAATATCACAGTTTTGTCAGACAAAAACGGCAAAGTTTGGATCTGGGGAAGTTGAAGGCAAGTCAAATGAGTTACTTCACACTTCACTGTGATTGGTCAAATGTTCTCCTTGAAGGAAGTGGATCCATTTGAAGAGAAGGTTTGGAAAGTAGTAGTAGTAGTAGTAGTAGTAGTAGTAGTTGTAGTAGTAGTAGTCACAGTGAAGGTCAAAATTCGACACGATACACAGCTACAATAACATCACGATTTTGCGATAAATGTGATAATTGATATATTGCTCAAGATATTCTACGATACATCACTATTTTTTTTAAGAGCCCAAAACAGTTTAACAAAATTTTTCTTTGTCAAACCACGACTCGCACAAACTCAAAATGAAATACAACCGCTTCAATCCTTTCCTTTCTTTAAAGTAGGAACAGCATTGTAGTGCGGTTGCACCAAAATTTACTCATGGCGATTTATCAATTCGGCAGCCTATGATATCGATATTGTATCACCAAAGTTAGAATCACAATATATCAGTATTTTGATATTTTGGCAAACCCCTAAGTCAGGCATGTCCAAACTAGGGCCCGGGGGCCAAATGCGGCCCTCAGACCAATTTTTGTTGGCCCTCCAGCTTCCTGCTACGTCGGCCCAAACAACAAAAACTAGTACTTTTTACTGTGAAATTGGGAAAATTCAGGCATATTGACATTATACCAACCTAATATTAATGTTCTAAGTCTAGTTAAAGGTGTGGAGGCTCATTGCAATTACGTCAAATGCAAAATTTCGAATGATTCACTTTGTCATTCAACAAATTCGGCATTGTCAAGTTGTTTGTGGCCCTCTGCCCCGTTTAAGGTTCAAAATGCAGCCCTTGGTGAAAAAAGTTTGGACACCCCTGCCCTAAGTAGTAGTTGTAGTAGTAGTAGTAGTAGTAGTAGTAGTAGTAAGAGTAGTAGATGACAAAATGAAGGTGACAAAATCCATCCAATAGAAATATGCTGAGATTTCATTATCAGAAAAATTTGAAATTCCTATAAAATAAATCATCAAAATGTGGAAATACGTATGACTTTATTCCCTTATTGGAAAGTTTAAAACAAAACTTTATGTAGCAATTTATACTGTAAACAACATGCTTGGTATTAGAATGCAGCTGCGGCCCAACGTCACTGTGATAGGCTCCAGTCCAGCGCGACCCCTGACCCCTGACCCCACACAGTATCCACTCATTACAATGAACAGGTGAGGCCTACTACGCGGAGGGAGAGGGACGTGTCAGTGTGGAGGAGCTTGCATCGTGCCCTCCTCCTCCGTCCCACCACCGGAGCCCTATCCCCCGCTCCGCCGCTGTCTACACCTGCCCCCGACAGCTCCGCCCGCACCCCACTGTGCCCCGACAGCCCCGCCGCGCCCCACTGTGCCCTGACAGCCCCGCGCAGCCCACTGTGACCTGTCAGGAAGCTGAGTGAACGCGGCGGCACCTATAGCATCCACACAACATGCTCCTCTCACGGATAATACAAGAACGACCGCATTGCATGAGATATGACTTTGCTCAAGACAATGACATAATGCGGGAAAACAAATCAATTTCAAGTCTTCTGCAAACACTTACACATATTCTTATTGGATATTGCAGTTAGATTTGTAGTGTATTTTTGAAGATGAGATTGTTTGCTAAACTCACAAGCTTTTACCTGGAACCCACATTGTCCAATCTGCACCTGAAGATTTATTTTCATTTTTTATTTAAATCCACTTGCATCCATAGATTTATACGGGACATTGTAACTTGAAAAACTATTTTCTTCAAATATATTTCTCTCACATAGAGATCAAATAGCACGTACACGCACCAAACTTACTTAACAAAATGTTGACAAAATCATACTGAAGGTTTTGTTGATATCTAATTCCAAGCCTGATTGTTTGAAATTTGAACTCCAAAATGAGGCAAAATGTGATTATTTTATGTTATCCAATACGTCAAAACAAAAAAGAAAATGTTTTTTTTTTTTTTTTATATTTGCTCGTTCAACATTCTTTTTCTACACATACAATGATGTATTCATGAAAGCATTACCGTATACCACACTATAAGTCGCACCTTTTTTCTTAGTTTGGCCAGGGTGCGACTAATATGTGATATTTTTAACTCTTTATTTTCACATGAGAACTGCAAGAGGGCGCTCTAGCCTCTAAGCGACGCAGAAGAAGAATCTGCACTTCCTCTACCTCTGCAGTTTGTAGAGTTGTATAGAAGTGACACAGAGGAAGAAGAATTCAATGGATTTAGTGATTTGGGGTAATACTGATGCTTTGGTAAACTTGTTAGCATGTTCTTTATGCTATAGTTATCTGAATAACTGTTCATATGTTACGTTAACATACCAGACACTTACCACAGTTCTGTCTGTGCCTCATGTAGCTGAAGGTGTTAGCGTTAGCATACGTACATCTATTCGCCATGTTCTCTCATCTGTTATTATTTTAAATTGCATTTCAAGATGAAATGTCTGTTCTTGGTCTTGGATTTTATCAAATACATTTGATACCCCCAACAAATGTGACTTATACTCCAGTGCGACTTATATATGTTTTTTTCTTCTCTATTGTGCATTATTGGCTGGACTTATACTCTGGAGAGAAAATACACCATGAAAAACTTGTAAAACATTTCTTTATATGAAATGTATGTAAGTTTCAACTTGATGTCTACATTTCAGGTATTTCCCTTTTCACCAGTCCTACAGTCTCTCGCCTTAATCACATCCATTAAGAACAAGAACAATCTTTGAACTGAAAACTGAAATATGAACTGTCAAAAGCGCATTCAGTCCTTTTCCATCTACAGTTTTAATAGCTGATATTCACCTTCCAAAAACGTACTATGATGACTTTTGGCCTCGTTGTCATAGTATCATGTTCTGTATGGACGATTACATTGAAATAGGCCAGTTACATTTCTGAGCTCTTACTAAACTCGCAGGTGTTCCAGCGTTGGAAACTTGGCCGAAACCTCCACTGAAAAAAATGTGTTTATTTAAGTTGAACAAAGCCACACAGCCTGTCGAACAGAACGCTTGGACGTGAAACACGAGCGGGGCGGTTGCAGCTTTCGCCGGCCCCCGCCTTCAGAACAGTGTCATTATTGCGGGATAATTAGCCTTGAAAACATATCTCGGGAAACAATCTCCGAGCCTCTCCACGGAGCGAAGTGTGTGGGTTTTTTTTCTTCGTATCGGGACGTGATAATGACTCTTTTCTTCTTGGGCTGGTTACGGGAATTTGCTTGACGATATCCTGCGCGATCGCGAGCTCTGAGCAGGTAATATGGATAAGGAACGCCGTAATGAGGTGCCAAAGAGCATCAGCTGAACGGCGTGGAGAAATGGCGGTGATATTGAGAAGGACATGGGACATAATAACAAGACTGGGCAGCGACGTGTGGATGTTTACGGTGCGCGTGGGAGTGAATAACACAGGTTTAAAGACGACCAAGGTCTAATAAAAGTGCACTGAGAGCGGGAGAGTGGACTGCACAGTGCATTGCTATTATTGAAACCTACACAGGGATTATAAACTAAAATAAACTAGTATCTTTATGTATTTTACCCTGTTGACTTTGGGCCAAACGGGTCACAACGGTCGCTATGATTTTCAAAACTGAGCAGGAAACAGGCCAGAATGATAGAATTATAGGGTGGAATTTACTGTTTAACTCACTCACATTTAGATTTGATTAGCTGACCTATTTAAAGCGGCGCCATTATTCGACTCCAAAAGATGTAATATGGCAAATTTGTGGACCCAGTCATGCCTTTGTGTCAACATTTGCGGGTCCTATGTTTAGATATCTCATTAAAAGAGCTAATCTATATCGTCATAGTCAGGCCCACCCCCTCCATCTGAAATCATCACATTTTCAAATTCTAGAAGAAAATTAATTAATGCAAAAGCTTGTATCAGTAATAACATTATTCAAAGATGTTTACATGAATGTGCAGGAAAAAAATTGAATAAAAAAACTGTATTTTTTAACACAGTTTATGTTTATGTTTGCTTTTGTTTATGAAAAGCAAAATTTAAATTCCCAAAGTGAGTGTAAACTTTCAAAACTTTTCCAGTATTTATTTTTTGTGTATTTTCTGCATGATTTGTATGTTGCTATTGTCATTGTTTGTCTCATTAAAAAGCAAAAGAAAAAACGTTTCCAGTCAACATGGTGACATCCATAACAATATTCTTCATAATCTAGATTGATGTATGTTATTTTTTTAGTTTTTATTGTGGTTGCTATAACAATGACTGAAAAGCGTTGGTGCATTTTTTTTTTTTTATTAAATAAGCCACGTTTGAATAAAGGCTTTATAACTTCAACCTGTCGGAGTGCCAAGGTTTACTTGTTCGCTTACTTTACATCCTTGGCAGACTATAATCTTTATTTTGTAACGAAGTAATTCACCTGCCATCTCCAAAGAAACATCTGACCTGTTCCTTTTGTAATACACCCTGAGGCACACCCCTACTTCATTATACTTCATACTAGCCTGCTTGTCAGTACAGTAAGATTTAATTTATAAGCAGAGTAAATGTTGAGAATCAGTCTCCCTCACGAGTCAATACGATACACGGCTCTTGACACGATAATACCACCATATTTCCAAATATGCGCATGAAACCGTAGTCAAATCTATACCGCAACATTTTTTTTTTACCAAATGTACTATCTCAACGTATTGAGATTTAGATATTTGCGCACAGCCCTAACCCAATGTCAGATGGAGGGGATTAAGTCCTTGCGCCGATATTTTAATGCGACAAAGAATCCTGTCGCCTCCCGCTGTAAAGCCCCAACCTCCCGGTCCGATCAGCAGGGGGCAGCGTACAGTACAAGCTGATGTACCGTTCCTCTGCACGGCTGTATTTGTGTGTCGGGATGTTCTCGGCTGGTGGTCCGGTTTCTGCCAGGGAATCTGCATCGCGGACCTCCATCAACCCCTGCCCCCCTGCAAGCAGCCCTGCCCCCCCGCGGTCACCTCCAGAGCTGCCCCCCCCCCCGCTAGTCCTGAGCTCTGAACCACACTATACTTCAGTCCATGGCAAAGAATGGACTCTGCTGTTTAATGGTGAAGGATTACGCCTTTCTCACACCTTCACAAAAGGACAGGGCAAAGACACTTCTTTTCTAATTTGCGGGAGCGTTGAAATGGTTGTTCTAAACCAACACAATGCAACACAATGCAACACCATGTGACGCCGGCGGTTTCCCGCTCCAACCGAACACACGTGGGACCTTAATTAACCACGAACTCCCGCGGTCGAGCCAATATGATGGATAATGTCGAGTGAATTTGATTTTCAGCAGGTAAGCAACGTATTGTCTTTAGAAATTCTGAATTTTAGTCATTAGTTAAATGCAAAATAAATGCAATGGAAAAATAGAATAGAAAACTGTGAACTGGATTGGAGCTGCATTAGCCAAAACAACAAACAAACAAAAAGTAAAAAACAGTGTTGAGTCTTCAAATAAGTTCAGGATTCGTATAGTCAGACTTGCATTTTTTAAAAGTTTTTTTAGAGGACGGCAGCCGAAACATATCAAGGTACAACATCAAATGAAACTATAGGAGTCCTAAAGCTATCAGAAAGAGCATTGGAAAAACACGATTCAACACAGTTAAACACTTGTGAATCAACGCTGTAAAGTATTTAACATCTTAAAATATCCATTGGTTTAGCGCTGGGCTAACTGAAAGTTCCATGATCTGAGACGACGCTCTGCACGACACATTTACACGGGCAGGCTGCTTCTGTTGTTGTTGTTGTTGTTGTTGTGTTACTTTTAATGGCGGTTGGCAGCCATCTGAAAAGCTGCATTTACCGCACCTAATGTAGTTGTACGTCTTCAAAGTATGTGTTTACACTATACCATGAAATTTAAAAAAGAGAAAGAGAGAGAAAGATAGAGAAGGAGAGTGTCTTGTTCAAGGACACAAGGGCAGAATGTATCTTCAATCGAGGGTTCTAACCATATTGCTCGAAACTGGATTTGTAGTATGGAAAACTACAACTTATTAGTCCATCATAATTATTGCTTGCATAAGTCTTAAAGCATTGACATACATTTGTGACGTAAAACAAAGTTGTGCCGGTAGCTTCCAGTGTGTCCTAACTCCTAAGACTCGACACCCAGTGAGCTCGGCCCACACACGCAGACTACTGTCGGGACAAAAAAGACTTTTCACCCGTGACAGTTCAAGTGTTTGTGTTCCGTCTGAGGGTCCTCCAGGTACACGCTACTTTAGCCGCGCGTCTGGCATTAGCATCACAATGCGTCGACGCTCTCCAATTAGCTCCTGACAAAACGGACGGAGATGCGCTGAGCAAACGTGGGACGGAAGCCACCCCTGCCTCCGTGTCATTGTCCCCGAGGTAATTGGAAGGAGATTTGCAAGAAACGCTCTCAAGTCGTGTCCAGCTGCTCCCGCAAAGACATCTCACTCACAAATTAGCAATTACCGTAATGGCGAAACCCGGTCACTGTCGCCGATGATGGGCCCCATGTTGGAGGTAATCAGGATGTCAGCTCTTATCTCTATATTTGTCGGGGGTTTTAGTTTAAGCTTCTTTGGGCCAATTTGACAACTGTTTGCTAACACGCGCGTTCGTTAGCTTTACACATCCGCTAGTGACTTCCAGCGACTCGTGACAGTCTTTAATGAAAAGTTTGACAAGTTTCAGGGACTGGAGTGAGGGAAGAAGTCATTTGAATAGTTCAGAAAAGAGTTGGTGGTGACAATGTAGAAATGACTTTTTGGTTTTCTGGGTTTTGATTAGCATTCGGATATGCGCTGATGCTAGTCAAGCGCGTGGAGGCAAATAGTATGGACAACACTGTCAACTTGCAACATGTGGATAGCTAAATCATTTCAATATTTAGTTTTATGAAAAATTGTGATGAGAAGCAATTGCAGAATGGAACAGATTATTCACACAATGCCATACTTTTGTAATAAGACAAATCAAAATTTCTGAGAAAAAATGACATTCAGTATCAGTTCAATTTAAAAATGTATTTAAATAATTCTGGTACCTCAACATGTCTTATCAGGTTCAGGCGGGAAAACAAACACAACTTTCACCTGATTACACAGAATACAGAATGTAGGCTTCACTCCTTTTTTAATATTTTAATGTTTATTGTTTGTTTGTTTGTTTGTTTGGCGTTTCAGGAGCTGGTCTCTCGAGTGTGTGAACTCAAAAATATTGCGAGAATTCCTTTTGCTGGCCGTGTTATTCTTACACACAGTCTCTTTAAAAAACCTGAATGTATGTCATAAAAACACATTATGCAAATCAAGTCGGCCGTGTGCGGTTTCATTTCAGGAGGCTCTTTGTGTGGCCGTCACTGTCTCCTCTCCCTGGACTTCTCTGAATCCCTCTGGTCTTATCAGCCTCCATTTCATTTGAGCCAACGGATCTTATCGGGAAGACGTCAGATTAACATAGCACTGGAAATACAAGGCCCCACAGAACTCAAAGCGAGATGTAATTTAATTTTCTGAGCAAATCAAATCACGTCATGACATTAATAAGTGATTATCTCCCCTACTCAAACTGGAGGCTGTTTTGACTTGGATAAAAAGGGGCTGAGAAGAAGCGGTTTCTCCTAAGCGCATGGTTTTAGCACGTCGCCGCATACTTTGAGGAATGTACACGGTTTGGGGAAGAATCTACAAATTTAATTAACAGGTCTCCAAGGATCTGAGCTCTTCCAACTTTCATTTCAGTGTAATTTGACTTCAGAGAATACTTTTGGCTGCGGTGCGGTGACGTGTTTGTCCTAGAGTGTCTGAAGCTTGGCTATAGTCTGGGAACCACATAAGAGACTGTTTTATGAAAGTTATATCCTCAAAAAAAACATGTTTCAATTAAAACTGGCCTCACAGTTTTATGGGGGCTCAAAGATGATAATGTTTAATATACGAGACTCTTGCTGACCTTATATCTGACTAATACTAACGGAAACTATGTAATTCCACTTGCAGTTTTTATTACAACAAATAATATGTGGAAAAGGAAAATGTAATAAAATCATAACAATTGCAGAAACCATTTTTATCACCAGTAGTTTAATATAAATCAGATTGCAGATTTTCAGATTCAGGGTTCTGGACTACAAATGCAATACATTATATTATTTAATACAGTAAACATTCCCCCCCAAAATAAAAACAATTTGTGCTAAAATTCTGAATATTCACATTGGATTTGAGTTTTAGGAATGTTTAATCTTTTTTTCTTTATCATTTTTTCCCCTTTTCTTAAATATATACTGCACGGTATATATTTAAGTAGTAAAACATTTTCACTTTAATAAAACTCATTAACCTGACAGAGAATTAAAAAGGAAATTACTCAAATTAGTAAATTTTACTCAATCTTTTTAAATTTTAATTTGACTAAATTGTTTACATTTTACTCAGTTTTACTATTTTTTTTTTAATTTTACTCAATTTTAATCCAATCTAGGTACAAATTCCGATCGAACTCGCACGTCGTTCTCGATACTCAAGCAACGCCTTTGTTCCACATCGCAGCGTGTTCATTACCGTTATCATCCAAACTCTCGCACAGAATCCGTTTAAACGGCACGTTCTGATGTCACAGCCCAGCGGCCTCGTCACCCCTGTCCCCTGTGAAGAGCCCATCTGGTGCAGCGGCGCTCACGTCCCAGTCCCCAGACTTCACTCCTGCTTTAGACCCAAACATTAAAGTCCCCTCCAGATGGCTATACTGCATCTGTACACTTCTCCCTCCTCTTTTGAACAGTAAAAAAGAAATAACAAAAACTGGTCTGAAAGCAAGTGTGGCAGGTGTGGCTATAAACTCCTCACTTTGGATTCAAAACAACAGATTTGAAGGGCCAGAGTTCGGCTGTAATTTCCACCGGGTGTTTGAGAAAGTGGACTTGTTTTTCCTTCCGATTTTAGATGATTGGGTTCACGTAGTGTCACGACATTCCAAAAGAGCCTAGACTTTAAAATTGAGTCAATGAAAGCTGGTATTAAAAATGCTCTTTGTGAGTTTTCTGGTGGAAGCCTTTGCCACCCGCTTGTCTCAGTGGAGATCTTTTTTTGCTTCATCTGGAATGTTCCACACTTTGCATTCAACATATCGAACGTTTGATGATTCTCTCCCCACAGATCTCACCTGTCACTCGGGCTGATGGCATCACCTACTTGCCTCCATGGAGATTGATAACTTTATTGGCACTAGTAAGATAAGATACGCCTTTTTTTTGTCCCGCAATGAGGAAATTCCAATGATGCAACACAAAGTAGGAACAGAAATAAATAATAAAGAAAAAACTTTAAAAAACACTCTAGTACGGGACATTCCGGACTGTAGAAATGACACCTGTGTTGTAAAATACACCTTTAAATGTAATGGATTTCTGCCAGAACAAATGAACCAACTGTAGATTTTTTCAAAGTGGCACTGTCTCTAATATCAGCTGAAATGAGTATTATGACTAACGTATGGACCCAAACAAAAATTATTAAGTCTTATTTGTAGATATTATTTTTCGGCTATACGGCTGTGATCTGTGCATTGAGTTGTACAGGTCCACGTCGTCCATCCGAAACGATCAAACATCAAATTCAATCTCAAACGCAACCTAGTGGTCTGCCGCGAAGCCCTTCTGATTTCCCAGTGTGATGCTAAGAAGAGGAGAGGGCGGGGGGGCGGGGACGGGGGGGCTGAAGACATAATTAGTTTGCCTCACTGCAGGAGTCAGCGCGGTGATGAGACAAAGAGCCCGGCTGTCAATCTTAACGCTGTTCTTTTATCTCTCGCAGTAACGCCGCTAACGGGGGAAACGGCTGAAATCCCCGCGCAGCCAGCAGCACCCGAACGCACCGCCAGCCTCTGCCAATCCACCGTCTCCCCGGCGTCTCCCTCCACCTCGGCGCGGAACAGTGAGCTTAGCGCAGACACAATCCAGGTCAGGTTTTATCCTGGATATCTGCTCAGTGTTACAATGACCTGCCGCTACATTAAAGAGCACATGTTTAGCTTGACAAACAGGTCTTTGGGAGCTTACAGTTTATAGCAGAGGATGGTAATTTCATTTAACTTCAATAAGTTCAATTACACAATACACAATTCTAAAATCTGTGCAAATAAATGCAAACAAAACTGCATTTTAATGTCTGGTACATCTGGAAAATTATAGGCGGAGTAATCAATCAATCAATCAATCAATACTACACTGTATTTACTATATTTAAGCACACTGAACAGTTAAAATGCAATAATAATACAATAACTGAAACAAAGGCCTCGTCAGGTAAATTCTGCAGGGGAGCAACAGCCCTCAGGACAAAAGAGTCTCTCTTATGTATCTTGTCAATTATATCTATATGGAAACAAGCAGGTGGCAGATTTACAGATTTAAAACACCCAGAATAGAAAATATTAACCACCAAAAATGTTATATGCTATAAATGTTGCAGAAATATTACAAAATACTACTGCCTGAGGCTTTTGCCTTAATTCACAGCATCTGATTTCAAGCTCTAACGCAATTTTAATCGTCTCTCCGCGCCGTTAGCACACATTAGCCGGAGCCTTAAAACATATGCATAATGTAGCTATACCGTACCACATTCACAGTTTTGAGAAAGTAGTCGCATTTATGCTGACTGAAACATTTCTCTTTGCACCTCCGTTCCCCCAGCGGACCAAGTATTTTATAGCCATCTGTACTTTTTCTGTTTATAGCATTTGGTGCAGGCTGGGACTGTGCTAGCTGCTCCCCAGAGTGTTAAAGATGAAATGTGCCCCCTGCTCCTAGCATGCTAATACTCCACGGACTCCCAACTATTCTGGCAGCCCCCCTAAACAAAATACCAGCTAGCAGGAGGAAGCGGCAATCAAACTTGTGCTGTTGACTGGGGAACGGCGTTTTTTTGTCCGGCGGGTGGAATTCAAATGCTATTGGACGGCTAGCTGCGGCATGCGTGTGCGGCTCTGCTTTTTTATTACCCTTGGAAGTCCTTTTAACTCCTCGGGCAGGAAATGAAACACTGGGCTAGCCATTCGCAGCCGGGCCGTGACACCGCGAGCATGTGTTGGGCATAAAGGGCGCAGGGGCACAGGTGCACTCTGGGAAGTTATGAGTGCAAAGGAGAAAGTGTTTTGGTGTTTACGAAGGCCATACGATCACCCAGCGGCACTAAAGCAGCGATCTGCGAGCCGGCGTTTGAGTGGGCTGTGATTCAAAAGGGTAAGGTTTAGAGTATTGATGAGTTGTGGTTATTTCTGAGGCGTAAAAAACGTTCACATCAACATAGACTCACAAACATTCACCTGTGGAGGAAAGAAGGATTAGTGTCTTGCCCAAGGAGAAAATGGCAGTATGCAGTCGGTTTGAAGTTGAAAATGTATCAGGGATGAGTGATAGTCCCAAACCTCTGAATTCTAAGATATCCAAGCTATAAGTATTGAAAACCAGTCATAACCACATGTTATCAACTACACAATACACAGATAGTCAACTATAACTATAAGAGTATTATGTATTATTATGAGTGTTCGTCCATGTTATGTTGTACTTCATTGTTGAAAAGTGTAAAGTCTCCACATAAACCGTCAACACACAAAAAAGTGTACTTCATCAAGTCATACTAAACATTGATTATGTTAAATTCTACCTAAGACAATCATGATTAAAAGCAAGACTGTGTTTGACTTGCAATTAATTGCAGTCTTACAGATTCAAATAAGCTTTCTCCTCGGAATACAAAATGATTCAAACCGTAACGCACACTCCGCACCTGTTCTAACGCAATCCGCACACCGCCTCCGATTGCATTTATGATAAATAACTGCTACACTTCCCGAATTAGTGACACATTTTCTGCACATTAACTGTTGGATTAATTACAGCGTGTCAGGCTGATTTATAGCCGGTTCTCAGCGTGTTCTGCCTGTCAAAGCTGCAGCTGATTACTACCCAAACAACACAGGCAGGGCTGGGACACAAGTGTGCGCTGGGAACCAGGAGTCAACTGGAACAAAGCGCAAATACTTCAGCATGGACATCACGGTGAGTACAGTTCACTGCAAATTAAAAAATGTTGGTAGTTATTAAAAAAAATCTTCTTCTATTTGAGCTTGCCACAGTTTACACCAGATTTAATTTTCTTGTGACAACCATCACTATACACTCAAACCACTTTGTTACCAACACTCAGTTAGATTTAAAAGTATTACATATATACATAACCACAGACATTAGCATTAATTTAGCAATATGGAAGAAGAATAAATTTATCTGTTAGCATTAGCACTTTTAGCGATATCTTTACAGACTGAGAAGTATGTTTTCTACACCCCAATATAGCAGCTCCAGATCCTCCACGGGTCAAAAAGTCAAACCAGCTCCTCTCCGATTCTCCTTTCTCTCTCGCTGTTCTTAATGCGTCTAACTGCGCTCGGCCACTATTTTAGAATCGGTTAAAAATGGGTCTTGCTCCACACAAAAGGCAGCAGCGGCAGCAGCTTTTAAAGACAGATTAGGAGTAATCTGGGGCATGTGTGAGAACAGGGTGTGCTGTGAACTTTCCGTTGGTTCTGCGAGTTTTGGTTTTGCATGACTCGTGAAGTTGAAATGATGGCATGCAATCTATATTGGCTTTGACATCAACATCGCATCGCAAATTCAACATTCAACTGTGAAAAGTATAAAAAGTCATGATGGTTTTATACAATACAGTAGATTTCACTGCGACATTTTAAATACTTCTATAGACGTAGACTAAGAGCTCCAAAGTCTTTGAATTGTCATTGTGAAGAAAAGGGAAACTACTTTGGTCATGCGATCAGGGCCCGGGATCTCTGCACCCATATTTTGGCTCATATACCGTATTCTCTGCACTATAGGGCGCACTGGATTTTAAAGCGCACCGTCTATTTTCGATAATTTTTCATATATAAGGCGCATCGGACTATAAGGCGCATTAAGCGAAACAAAACGTGTACCACACAAAATCACTTTGAGGTCAATACACAACCAGAATGAATCCATAAGGCACATTGTCGTTTTTCGAGAAAATTAAAGGCGTTTTAGTGTGGCTTATATTGCCTAAAATGTGGAATATGGTAGAGGGAGACCAAGGAGACGACGGAGAAAATACATCCAAGACTGGACCAAAACATGTCTTTGAAAATGCACACAGCCTTGGCAAGGAAACGGAGTCAGTGGAGGAAGCCGGTCGAGACGTTGATGAAATGAGGATGGGAATAGGCAAGGACAGAGAGAGAAATACAAAACTGAGGCATGTGTTTGATCGCGCCTCGTATACAGTATAATGCGACGGGCCAAAAGTGTGAGAGGTTTGGTACGGGAGTCAACACGGTTACTGCATATGGCGATTACAACAGTCATTTTACTACAGCTAATCTTCACCGTCACATGCACGCTAAAGGTTATTGGCTTCAAACTAAAAACATATTTCTGAGGCTAGAGGTAGTTTATTCTGTGTAAATTATGCATAAACTTTGTCTGGAATGAGTGTACCTAGTGTGATGTAACTTCCTGTAATGATATTCAGATTTATCCACATTTCTCCACAAATACCTTATCAATTGGCATAAAACTATCATTTATATTTACGACAGGTACAAATACATCATACAAAGTCAAAAACAGTCAATCTTAAAAACCTATCATGGGCATTTGAAGTTTTCACACAGATACTATAGGACCAGGGACAACTTTGAAACATGTCCAGAACTGACTATGGATTTTCTTTTGTGTTTTCTTCATTGCATAAATTATAACTTCAGATTCAGAATCCATAGAGACAACAAGCTAGCGTAGTCAATTAAATTAGTAAAAGCTACACATTATTTTGGCATAAAGCATTGTTACATTACATCATTCCAAACTCATCTCCTTAGCAATATTGGCCCATAGTCAACCCCCTGGACTTCCACAGTGAGCCCTGGCTACATTTGTATATATTTATATATCTAAAAACCCTTCCAACTTGCCCCACATTCTCCCCGACATCCTTCTTATTTGCCTATCCTTATTTACGAATAGCACTGCCTATTAATATCCCGGAGCACGTTGATAAGAGCAGGAACAGCGCTTGAAGAAACGCTGCTTTTTGGGGCCAAATTCTGTGAAAATGAGTTGTCAAATGCAGGTGCTGATAAATGAGCTCTGCTGACGTGCGCGGGGCATGATGCGATTCGTGAACGGTCCGCGGTGGAGGTAAACAGCGCCTGACTGACTGCCAAAAGAATCTGGCCTCGATCTCTTTTCTGCAGAGCTGTGAATAATTAAAGCGCGGCTACAACGGGGCCCATCGCGATCTCCACAAAAACTCCCTGACAGAAAAAATAAATAAAAAATCCACCCTTTTCAATTCTAGACGTGCGGCAGCCTCAATGCATCAAACTTCTCCTATGGCTTCGGCGCACAATGAGCTAATGTGTTCCAGATTAATACGGCGGGAGCAAACAGGGCCACCGCGGACACTTTGTTTGTTGTCTTGCGCGGGAAGGACAAATGATAACAGCTGCTTCTGCTGAAGAGTCTCACCCGCACAGAGCGATGGACCGACTCGAACGACTGCGAGTGGTTCACGCCGCTTAATAGTACGACAGAATATTGCGGTTTACGTGGAAAATATACCGATAATATATACAGTAAATGGCAAATTGACTTGAGCTTGCCATCGTTTGCTCGCGTACAGTTGCGCTGTAGGGTCGATTTATGTCAACGGAAACATCGCTATAAAAAGGAAAGGAAAACGCTTTCAATTAGAGCTGAGCGACTAATTCGATGAAATAACACTGGCTATTAAAACATACAACATCACCGACAAATGAATGAAATGCTCCATTATCAAGCATTAGCAAACGATGCACGGCTTTACTTTATTTAACTCAATCCAAATGACCTGTTGCATCGCTGTTTTTAAGACAATTTTGCTTCTTGAACTGAAACACTAGCTCCTTTATGAGTCTCTGAACCGTAATATGCATGACTAACCCTAAACTGCGCCGCTCCAGTGGAAAAAGCAGCCTGCGGTGTCGCCAGATAAGCCACTGATAAACTTTCCTTGTTAACTTTATCTTTCTTATCTATACAAAACAAAACATTTCTATTACACCCGCGGAAAATGTGTAAAGAACTAGCAACCGCCTTTTGAGTTGTCTCGCTATCGCCGCAGCTTACTTTTCTTAGAGATTCGGATCAGAAAGCGCCCGATCGATAAGTGGAGTCAAAATAACTGCTGTGTATTGATGCTTATCCCGGCGTCGTGCTTTGAAGACTCCTCATGCGAGCGCTCGGCAGCCCGAGCTCTGCTTTCCGAAGGCTCCGAGACACACCGCTGCTCCGGACCGGCCCCCGCGCCGCCATCGGGACTGGGCGAAGGAGAAACAGCCAGCTCCTGTTCTCCGAGAGGGGGGATCTGCTCAAGCACGGCCATTCAGGGGGATTTAGGAGCTCATCTGCCAGCAATAAAAGGCTGAAACAGGATACTTGGTGAGATTAATTACCTCGATAGGCCACGATAATGCCATTTAAATGGGAAAGTAATTAAAGTGCACCTTCCATGAAAATTATTCATTGCTGATGGATTGGGTGACAGACAAATCAGGAGGCAGTTACAGAAAGCTACAGGTTAAGTGCTCTGAGACCGCTTCCTTCGATGCTGTTGGATGTTCCGGCGCTGCCCGGTTCTCGTCAGCGGCGGGCGGGGCAGTTCAGGGGGGTACAGGGGGGGGTGGGGGCAGGTAACGCTAAACCACAGCTACAAAGGGGGATCCGCTTAGCAGGAAAACGACACTGGGACCGCTGAGCTGCGGACGAATCAATCGCTTCTTTCTGTCCGAGGCCACCAAGGCGGAGTGGAACGCCAGTGTCGGTTTCACAAAAGCGCAGTATCCGTTTAGCAAAGACAACATGTCAATAAAGCGTCTTTATGGATTAGCGCACGCACAGGCCCCGACTTTCAACTTCAGTTCGGCGCTAGCGGACCTCGGGGCTCAGCGCACGTTTGCAGACGCAGGAGGGACCAGGGTTTGAGCTGATTCTCTACAGAAAGCGGGTTTAGAGTGTTGAGAAAATGGTCAAAAGGTAACTTGGGTGGGCTGTCTTGTTCCGACGCAATGACGTATGTGTTTTTGTCACTGATTAAGCGCGACATTAGCGGCGCAGTGGCTTAACAAAAACACACATAATGTCATCGTGTCACCGTGTAGCATCAAAAAACCTGCCAAATCACTGCGCAACTTCCATTTAAGTTTCGCAATCGCTTTATGTTTAAAATGCACGTATCTTTCCCGTTTCATTCTGTGAGTTTGTAAAGATGTTTCGGCCTCCTAGTGGACTTCTAGTGCTACAACTCAAACACGGCAGAAGGTTTACATAGAGAATGCCTTACATTACAGCTTATATTTATTCTCTTCGATAAACGATGGCCAGCGCTGCGGTTGTCAAGGCGATTCCAGACGTTTGGCTCCAGGACACCGCGTCTCTCTTTTGACTCCAACAAAAACACCAATATTGGCCTCTCACGCAAACTCAAGGGCAGAGGCTTTCACTTCAAAGTCACTGCTTAGCTTACATTCCTGACTACTGCCGGCATGCTTTCTGCACACAAAAGGGAGAAGCCTGTTGTTCACTTTGAATCTTTAAGTAGGTTTGGACTCCAGGGCCACCGTAGCAGAAAAGACGAACCACAACGGCTAAAAATAAACCGAGCCTACAGTGTGAACACTGTAGAATCAGCTGCGTGACACTTAGTCAACATCACCTGAATTCAGAATATAAACATAAGATTTGAGCCATTTTTAAGATTTTTGTATTCTTTTTTTTAACAGAATTGTATAATAAAGAATAAAAGAATAAAAACCTTGAAAATGAAATACCTTTGTGCAACTAGATTGTTATCAATTTATTTTTATGAGTATTATTATTTTTATTTTAACAGTTTACAGTTTGCATTTCTTTCTTGTTTCAAACTAAATTATTATATATGTATTTATGTATTAATTGACTTAAAGTTAAAGGTGCACTATGTCACTTTTATGTTTAAGGGTCCACCACATCATTTTTTCCATAGACAGGCTTTTTCTGGAACGTTCCCCATCATGGCATTAACCAATATAGTTTTCATTAAATTATAGGTGATTTTATGCCGGAAAATACAAAGATGCCGTCTTACATTAGCGAAGTCGCCTCTACACAGATCTGACCTGTTACTTCTGACCCGGTGGTGTCCTCTGCTCGTCTCCATCATTGTTATATCTTGCGTAACATTGACAGCGACTCCGCGGACGTGATGTAACTCATTGAAATCAGCGCATGACAAATTGTGACATCTCATTCTGTCTGATCGGGGGTCCCTCAGGGGACGGCGTTTGCAGGAACCGCTGGTATTCAAGAATTACGCCACAAAAACGCAGCAGGCTCCATCCAAAACCCTCAAAGAGGCAGCTCATATTGTCAACATAAAAAATCCCTTTGCATCTTTAAAAAGGCTTATGAGGAATATGTGTCAATTTGTTGAAAGTTTGGAAGGAAAATGTGGAACTGGCACCGGAGTCGTCCAAGTGGGTTTTGTAACGAAGCATTTCTCTGACTTCTAGTGACAACAGTAATTTTTTAACTATTTATTTTTTTATTTTTTCCAATTACAGAAACTTCATGCATCCACAAGGGAAATCACTTGGACACTGCGGCACGCAAATAACAATATAAGAACACTTCAAGTGACAAGGAAGTAGAATTAATATCCAATTTGAGCAGTTTGTTGGTAGATTTATACAGCAATTTTCTAGATTGAAAAGTTAAACCAGTTTTTTTTTTTTTCAATTGAAAGTCAAATGCACTCTTTCAGACACCACTCTATGAGACAAGGTGGGTAAGTGTCTTGCCCAAGGACACAATGGCAATATTAGTTGGATGTTGAACTATCCTACCATACATTGAAACTGCATTATATATTACATTTTATACAACACAAGTAGGGATGTCACGGTATCAAATTTTAGTGTTATGATTATTGTGAGAAAAAAAAATCACAATTTAAGTATTATTCACAATTACAGTAACAGTAACTCTCATCTTCCTTCATTCTTGTCGTCTCTAACACGTACTGTTCCTCAAGTTTGCTCTGAAAAACACAGTGAAATGTGACAAAAATGGCAAGATAAAAAAAGTTCTTAACATTTATGTCTATTTTTGGGCTATATCTTGAACAAAAAATACTCAAATTTGCTTCTAAAAGTGTCACAATTATTATTTTTTGGGTTCTTTTGACTATATTGCGACCTGAATAATCACAATTATTGATTAACCAAATAACCTTGGCTAACGCAAGCGGCTAACACGAGGGGCTAACACGAGAGGAATTAAAATCAGCATCAAAGTCTACACTATGTATTTGAAGTTGGCCGGATAAATTTTGGGGAAAGATGCCTGAAAAAAAACTAAAATAAACTGCAAAAAACAAAAACAAACTGTAGGCTAATTGCTAATATATAATTTTGTTCACTGCGCACATTTTAAACATGTCCAAGAGCAGTGATATTTGAGAGAATATTGCAATATTAACTGTCAATACAATATTCATCATCCCAGAATAGGGATGTCACAACATAACATTTTAGTGTTAATGATTAATATAATGATTATTCACGATTACTTACATTCTAATACATTACTGTTCCAATAGTATGTGGCCAGCTTTAGGAAATCAAACTTAAGTAAAAAGTAACTGTGGTATAAACAGCTGCATAAAAAGCACTATCCTTATTTGTTTTAACTGTCACAATTACAAATTTTTACTTATTACGATTGTATTGTGACTTGAATAATCACTATGTCAAAATCCCTAATTCAGAATTTTGAGGGGTCTAAACTACGGGGCCAGCAGTTTTTTTACAACCTGACTCCACAGAAGACATTATAACTTAATAATTGTAGCTTTTCTTAACTGTGCACACTCAAAATCCAATCCAGGAAACATTACTGCAAGTGAACTCTGCCTGTCTCTTCTGCGCTCGCTCAACTCTGCAGACCTGGAATAAAGATGAGACCACCAAAAACATGGGGCACTTGAACCTACACTGCTCAAATACTCTCAATACTCTCAAAACTACACAATTAGATTTGGGATTTACATTTTACAAATTGATTCCGTTCCGAGTTCACATTTTAAACAACCGAATAATTGACAAAAAAACTGAAATATGAACAAACTATGTATTTTAGAACATGTTTGCACCGATCTAAACTACAGAGTTAGCAATTGTATTCACTATAAAGACAATATAGTTTGTTGCTTGTGGAGGAAATTACAGGTATGACATTAATTCACGATCCGCAGACGCCACCCCACTGCCCCCTCACCAGTGAACATCCAGGGATGGGACATTGAGAGAGTGGACTCATACAAGTACCTGGGTGTTCATCTGAACCACAAACTGGACTGGACTCATAACACAGACGCACTGTACAGGAAGAGCCAGAGTCGGCTCTACCTCCTGAGGAGACTCAGGTCTTTTGGAGTGACAGGGCCACTCCTGAAGACCTTCTATGACTCTGTGGTGGCATCAGCTCCTGTACGGTGTGGCCTGCTGGAGCAGCAGCATCACAGAGAGGGAGAGGAAGAGGCTGGACAGAGTCATCAAGAAGTCCAGCTCCGTCCTGGGCTGTGCTCTGGACTCGGTGCAGGAGGTGGGGGACAGGAGGGTCCTGGCTAGATTCACATCTATGCTGGACCATGAGTCTCACCCCCTGCAGGACACTCTCTCCGCTCTGGAGAGCAGCTTCAGTGAGAGACTGATCCACCATCGATGTGTGAAGGAAAGGTTCCGTAGGTCTTTCCTTCCTGCTGCTGTCAGACTTAATAACAAAAACTGTTAGTACTGAACACTCGCAATACTGACCTAACCTAATACTGATGTGCAATTCTGTCATATGTGCAATTGCTGTTGGAATTCATGTGCAATTCATGTGCAATTACTGTGAAATTCATGTGCAATCTATGTGCTGTCGTGACACATATTCATGTGCAATTACTGTCGGGATCACATGCAATGGTATTTATGTATTTATTTATTTATTTATTTGTCTATGGGAGTTTTTATTTATTTATAGGAGATCTTCTACTGAAAGTGTTTTTCAGACTTCCTATAAGTGATCTGTTCTTCTGTATCTACCTCTGTATCTACCTGCGTTGCACCAATGAAATTTCCCCATGTGGGACAATAAAGGAATATCTTATCTTATCTTATCTTAATTGCAGTTTAAATGGATGCAGTTTGAAGCAGAAGTGTTCAGCCGCTTGTGAGCTTACAACGTTTTGTTTTTCTTGTTTTTCCCGCTTGTGTACAAGAACATTCTCCGGTTTATTTTGTCAAATCGAAAACATGGAAATATTTCATGAAGTAGTAAAAATTTTAAAAGAACTTCTCCTGCTTCAAAACAACATATCGTTCTATATCCTGGCTTAAGGTCAGAACATGCAAACAGTTACTACAATCACACACAAATCTGATTATTATCTGATTTCTGGACCTTTAAAGATGATTTAAACGACAAACTCTCCTGCGAGCAATCAGAGTGAAAAGAAATCAGATCATTTTGCTCATTTGCTGTGAACACTATCACTATTCAAACCATCTTTTTAACAGATTTGGAAAGTGCCCGTGACCGCAGCCGTCCTGAACGTCCTGAACCCACTTTCCGCTTTAGAAATGTCCCTATTTCCCCTCCACTTTCGCACATGCAGATATCCATCCCCTCTTCATTCGTGGGAACCTCGCCTGCCCTCTCATCTCCCTGACACCATGGCGTGCCCAGTGGCAGCTCCGTCCTGCCTCTGATTGGCCGTTAGCCGCCGGACTGGATGACTCTGTCCTCTGGGCTCGGCGGGACGCAGCGAAACGCTTCAGCGCTGTGTAATTGGACCTTCCTAAAACAATTTCAGCTCCGGCCGCTCATTAGAGAGGGCCTGCATTATTAAAGCTTTTATGGCTCATCATTCAGAATTGATTAACCTTTTGGTGGCGAACCATCGGCGCCCCAAAGCTCTCAGAGAACCTTAAAAAGCAGCGATGGCGGCAGTGGCAGCCTCTCCATCTGCACCCCCTCCTTCCTCCGGAGCAGGGTAATGAGCGAGTGTGAGGGGGTTCTGGGAGCGGAGGAGCAGCCTGTGAATGCAGATGGTGATCCGTGTGATGAGGAATTCACACCTCCACTAATTACACCAAAAGGAACTGTCTGTATGAGGCGGGAGCTGCAAGGTGCCCGGCGCTTATTGTTCCAGGGAAATCTAATTACCTCTCAGCTATGTCTTAAATGAGTCTAAGTACAGACTGCAGTGTGAGGCGCGAGTTCTTTGGGTGAGACTTAGATACATGACCGCGGCCCCGGTGTGCAGGAATACAAAGGGAAACGCGGCGGAATCGCATAAAACAAGCACGGCAACAAACAATCCGGCTTGCACGTGTTGTTTGGAGTATGTATGCAGGTAAAAATCGTTATTGTGGAGAGAGTGAGGAGTTAATTTGCAAAAACAGATCAGTAAAGAGGAAGGAGGATAAAAAAAGACAACTTTGTATCTATCTTAAGGCAATATGCAATACAAATTAATTTACTCCCTCCTTGATCCACTTGTATTCACTTTATTTTCATCGATAATGTCTGTGGAAGTTAGTACTATCTTCTCAAATATAAACATGCACAGCTAAATAAAACAATATGACGACACGTAGATGCTTTAAGGGTCAAACATGGATTTTATATGTAGAAAACTGTTTAAATGTGTTCAGCAATAGCATACACTGCAGCTGTATCTCTGTGCATGTGCATTTGTGGAGGGGGCAGTTCAGATTCTGCTCCAGTCAGAGTCTTTGCGTTCGCATGACTCTGAACAGATGGAGCGGGTCGCAGGGCTGTAAAGCGCCGCTAACCCCTGTGGCATTTCATTACATTCACACCACGGCCTCAGAACAGCGCTCTGATGAGAATGTAGAATGATAAACACACATTTCACAAACTGTAAACCAACAACATCCATTACAGTGTGTTTCTGCGTTCTTCCATCTTGTTCCTGATGATAATTCCCTTGAAGATGTCTTATCTCGGTTTGTATTGTACGCGCACGCTCATTACTGTTTGCCCTTTTTTGTGTGTAATAAGACCTGCCGCCGCGAGTGGATTTATCCACCGTGAGTCGAGGCCCAAGGCGGGGTCATGCTTTTGGGATTGTGTGGCGGTGGATGGAACTCGCGTGGGACACGACCCTTTGTTTTTGTTTCCTTCGCTTCTGTTCATCGCTACACTACATTTTACCACCTGGATTCAATCCGACGCCCTGGAGCCTGGTTGGTTTGTGAATAAAAAAACATATATAAGTGGCACTGGAGTATAAGTTGCATTCTTGGGGAAAATGTATTTGATCAAATCCAGGACCAAGAACAGACATTTCATCTTGAAATGCAGTTTAAAATAATAACAGATGAGAGAACATGGTGAATAGGTGTACGTATGCTAACGCTAACACCTTCAGCTACATGACGCACAGACAGAACTGTGGTAAGTGTCTGGTATGTTAACGTAACATATTAACAGTTATTCCGATAACTATAGCATAAAGAACATGCTAACAAGTTTACCAAAGCATCAGTTTTACCCCAAATCACTAAATCCATTGAATTCTTCTTCCTCTGTGTCACTTCTAAACAACTCCACAAACTCCAGAGGTGGAGGAAGTGCAGATTCTTCTTCTGCGTCGCTTAGAGGCTAGAGCGCCCTCTTGTGGTTGTCAGTGTGAAAATAACCAATAATATCACATATAAGTCGCTCTGGAGTATAAGTCGCATCCCGGCCAAAACTGTGTAAAACTAGTGACTTATAATCCGGAAAATACGGTAGTTCTTGTCGTGGCCCAGAGCCGAGTCGTGACAAGACAAATACAGTTCTTATCTTATTCAAAACGCATGCCCTGAATAATGCGAAGAAATCATGACTCTTCCTCAGCTACTACAACTAATCGCTAACCATCCAAGGTACGACTAATCGCAATGTCAACTACACGGAGCTCTGGTGGTTAATAGTTAAACAGGGTTAATAGTTAATGTTTCTGTCCCTCTATTTATTTTGACCTTGGTCAAACGCAGAGACAGATCCGCGCTCTCCTCTGTCATGGCCCTGGAGTCTCTCGGTATCGTTCTGTGCCGCGTGCTTGGCTGACACACTGTCTTCTGCTGCAGTTCGGAGCACACAGGAGGTTTTGTGCTGCGCTAAGCAAAAAAAAAGAAGAAAAAAACAGAGAAAGCTACACTGGGACTTTTCTAACTCTGGAAAGAGTGTTTAAAACGGAGTAGAAAGTGACTGCTTCTACAAAGAGTACAGATTTTAGTGGATAAGTCTCAATTTTCTCTTCATTCCATTGATAAATCTATTCATTAGGGTCTAAAATTGTGTTGTGATGAGATGCTTACGGGTGAAAGCTAAATTTAGCTTTGTCAGATAAATTTGAAATAAATTAGTTGACCAATTGAGGGTAAAGGTCAATAATAATCTATGGGCGAGGTATTATTTTGAAATTATACAATGATATTAATGTTGAACCTTTGTGTGGTAGTGGGCAATAACTATACAGTAAATCAATAAAACGGCTTTAAAGCTCGCATCATTGAACAACAATCTGAAATGGTACATATGTTATAACAGTATTTTTCACAATTTTAATCGCTCTTCAATTATAAATGACGGGCCAATGACATCGACCTATTGGAAGTATTAGCGTGGGAATTTACAATCCTTGGAGAATCCTCTTCCCGAGACCTGGAATGTGCCATGTTTGTACAATCCCAATTAGCTCTGCGTCTGAGGTCACTGAATCCGCGCATGCAGAACAGAGCATTTAGCGGATGCTCGAGCGTGAAAGAGCAATCACGTTAGATGAATCCATACAAATAATGAATAAAAGGCAGCGGGGATTGTCATTGCACGTTACGGCGTTTTAATTACAGCGGTTTTGCTTCCGACCTAGATGCAAATACTTCAGATACTTTGGGATTCCTCTGGGAGCCACAGCGTCACGGCCGAGATGGCGGTGTTTGCCACTTTGCATCGGATTGAAACGAGGAACATCTGACAATGCGGATCACAACAGTGCAGACACACAAGACGTCAATCGGAAAACGCAACGAGAAAATACAAAGAGACGAATAATAATAACAATGTCTGTGTAGTTTAGCACTTTTCCAGACGTTCAAACTTGCTTCTTACTTTCAATTATTGTTCCTTCACTCAGTATACTCAGTGATATATAAGATACTTCTGTAGCCACAACTGCCCTGAGGTAGAACGATAGAAGTGTGGCTGCCAATCTGCTTCAACAACAACCAGTCTATCACTAACTTACACATCACGTTCATAGTAAAGTGGACGAAGTGTCTTGCTCAAAGATACACACAAACAGAATGCACTGGCCACTGAGATCCACCCCCAAAATATCAATAACTCTTTGCTTTAACTATACTCTACAATATTATACACGAAAGCACTCGCAATAACACACACTCGCGTTCAGAGGATGTTCCTACCTGCTTGACCGGTGGCGATGCTGACAGCTGCAAACAGCCTCTGAGTACGGCTCAGGTCGGACACTCCGTTGACCGCCTCCACCTCGAGAGTGTAGTTAGCATGTGCCAGCAGGTCCGTGACGCCGACGTACGTTTCCACCAGGCCGGACTGTGCTGGCGAGTACCCCACGTTGGGTCCGCAGGGCATGCACTCCTCGGGCTCCCAGCTGCAGCGGCGGCAGATGACCCGGTACGTGACATCGTTCCTGCCCCCGGAGTCGGCCGGCGGGCCCCACTCCAGGCTCACCGTGGTCTGGTTGATGTTGTAGACCAGGTTCTGTGGCGCTGAGGGAGGTCCTGTCAGAGGTGGACACAGAGGAAGTGGGAATTACATAAGCTGTGCCAGGGAAAGTGACAGCCAAGAGTGTGCATTGACTGGATCTGCGCTTTCACTGTTCTCCGGGAAAAAAGGAACACTATGGGACAAGCCAGCTCCAGCCTGGAGCCAAACACTGACACTCAATTATAATAAGATTCAGGTCCGTGGAAAAAAAGCCACTACATGGAAAAGGGGAAGCCAGTTCTGGCAGGTAGCAAGGTCAGAGGCAGAAGCAGAGACGGGAGAATGGGCAGCTTTTCAAAGGGGCCGTGTCAGTGCAGAACACAGGTTTACAGGCTCTCATTAAAGCGCAGGCTGCACCTCAGCGCGCCTCCAATCACACACATTACTTTTACTGGTAATGAGATTCTACCTCCACCACTGTACACGCTCAGGTACGAGTGCTGTCAGTCTGGCCTTGGGGAGAACAAATACAGAATCATTTCATTAACATTGCATAATAATAACATTTATTAGTTTTCTTTCAATAAAATATGACTAAACTACCCATTCAATTCATAACAATACACTTACAATAGTGAGTGCCATCTGTTCTGCTCCACAAATGAGTAATGTTGTTTATTCTACTGCTGTGCTTTAGGTGTTTTACCATAAATAAAGTATACATAGACATATACGTATTTTCCTGACTATAAGTTGCATATTTTTTCATAGTTTTGGCTGGGGTGCGACATATGCTTATATTTACTTATATACTTATATTTATGCTCCGGACCGACTTATATGTGATATTATTTGTTATTTTCACACTTGCAACCGCATTTCATACTCCAGTGCAACTTATATATGTTTTTTTCTTCTCTATTATGCATTTTTTTGGCTGGTGCGACTTATACTCCGATGCAACTTATAGTCCCGAAAATACGGTACATAGATACTCCAAACTCAATCACAGTTTTATTCCTAAATACTTACAAGGGTCAATAATCAAAAAGTGTATCTCTGGACAGAAAAGGAAAACTGCAAGGCCTAAGTGAAAAGTCTGTTGTTTTGAATCCTATAGTGTAAATATGAGGCATTGCCACACATTATGGCTGACTAGAGCGTGATTAATCATCATTATGAGAATGTACATGTAAAAAAAACAATGCTAACACTATTAATCATTGAGCTAGAGCGAGGAGTTCAGCAGGAGAACCTGAGAACAACCAAGTCAGGCCAAATAAAATGTGCACTATTTAAGGTTTCAGGTGGAGGGTCTCCCAGGGTCCTGCTTTGCCTGTAATGTTCCACAGTATGGCATTAAACTCCACGGAGACAAGCTGCTCACAGTAAAAATGCATGTCAATCAAACACTTAAAAACATAAATACAATACACTTCTTGTATGATTTAGGGCGGGATCATAATATAATTTTTGACATGTCCTCACATGAACTATTTTTTGGAGTGAGCCTTATATAATTTCACTGCAACTTTTTTTGGCGTCGGGCTCCCATTGTCCCCATGTTTATCCATTTCTGAGGTGGCGCTACTGAGCCGTCTTTCAATATTTTTTCACAAAGTTGTCACTCAAAATTAGAGCTAATCTAATTTTGACACCACTCTCGAGCATATTCGTTCTTGTTTACCACTCAATAGTTTCATTTTTCCAGCCCCCGGATACAATTTGAATAAGTCCCTAATAAAAACACCTGTAATTGAATAAATGTGAGAGACATTTAAAGTCATACATATCAGAAAAGTTACATAGTGCACCTTTAAGCTACTCCCAAAAAATGAGGTTATAATGCTATAGTCATGTGATAAAAAGTCACTTCACTTGGTTAATCATTATATGTTAATGAATAACTGGTATATATTCAACACAGTGTAAGTTGTCAGTTAAGGCCACTGAACAATGCTTTGGAAACATGTCATTATGCATCCTTTTAGCTGCAGCGGAGCGCACTGTGATTCAGACCGTGTCGAGCTGCAGTCCCAGTGCCAGTATTTACCTGAGGCTCCGGTGTTAAGCCACAAGTGCCACCGCTAGTCACACGGCGCCAGACACAATATCTGATTAATGACAACTCAGGTCAGCACGGGGACTCTCTCTTTTACACCTCACTAACGCCGTAAGCCCAGAGAGTTTTTAAGCAATTTGGAAGATAAATCAAGATAGCGCTGAATTCAAATGCCTCGATTAGAGTCGCTTTTACCAGTTTACTTTCCAATAAATACATATTATTCCATTTTATACAACGTGGGGAAACACTTCTACAGTTTCTAAAAGCAGTTTCAGACCTTTAACCAAAGTGATTTCCCTACCGCGTGAATGTAACGCTGTTGAACTTTACCCGTGGCGGCGTGGTCCACTTGTTTTTACGGGCTAATGTTTTACGGCGCACGCAGGCCGAGCAAATATAGCCAGTGATTCATGGCTTCTGACTCAGCCTCTGTTTACACGGCGCGAGTGTGAACGCGCAGCTGCGACGGATACAACCGCCACACGGGGCACGCAGTCTCGCCGTCCTCCTCCCAAAATAACGCACCGTCCTGGGTTGGAGCCGGGCAGCTTTGGTCCCATCTTTTTCAGGGGCGTATATCATCGACGAGGGAGGATGTTAAAGTTAATGCCGGCTAAAAAACGGCCCGCTCGCGATTTACGAGTTGCGATTTGAGGCTGGATTATCACCGCGCTGAAACTGCTGTAGACAATCTCGCCCGACAAACTAGTTTCGGGTTTCCAGCGTTGCGCGGGACCACGGGCCGTTTCCCCCTTTAGACCGGCGCGTAATGGCGAACAGATTAGCGCGCCTCGTAAAAAAACAAAGGACGAACAAATGGCTGCAGTAATCTTTCAAATTTCAGACTGCTGCCTTTTATGAGCCAGCGGTTGACATAAATAAACTCCCTCGAAAGCAGTGAAAATTATATGACTTGTATTCTTTTGTTTATGAAGGTTTTAAAAGTTACTTGCGCAAAACCGGTGGGCGGGAGTTGGAAGGGCCCGGCAGATATCACTACAGAGGACTTTATTTGGCCCGTTTTCAATTGACATTTCATTGTATGCAAATGCAAACATTATCTTGGCAATCATGCTTTTATTTTCACTGTTAACGCTTGAAGTAGGTGTCCGACGCCCTCTGCTGGCAACAGTGAGGGATGGAAAAAAAACGTGGCAATTGTCAACACGACGGTAACGTTTGCACAGCTTTGACAACTGATCAGAGCGACAAAAAGCACTTCCTGGTCTCAAATGTAGAACGTTTTTCAGTCTAATCAGAGGCAGAGGACCTCATACTTGACAGGAGAATGAAACAAATACTTTAAATTCTATAGACGCGGACACCTATAGTGAGTTTGTCCCACGATGTCTCCGATTTGTCAGACACAGCGGGTCTTTCAGATGCGTCCGCGAGCGCCTGTCATTTTGTGCGGGTTCATCAGGAGCACTTTTTGGCAGGCGCAGCGCGGGCATCCATATTCATGAGTGCGGGCCGAGGAGAGAGGAGTGGCGAGATGAAAGCAGCACCTGCGGACCGCTCAAGTGGACACAACTATCTGAGGATCAGCGCAAGGCTCCGACCAACAGGCTACAACCTGCTGGAGGAGGGGAAGCCGCCACGTCCCGACAGGCTGCTCGGCTCAGGCCAAAGCGAGAAAGAGAGAACACACGGGCGAAGGAGGAGCATCGTGAACGGTCGACAGCGATATCAAGTACAAAAGCGTGGAGACGTTCAAAGGAAGGAAGCGTAACGCCGCAAGAGAGTCTGCGCATTCGGTAAATGCAGCATTGACCCTAACCCGTCACGTCCCAAACAAGAGCGAGAAGCAAAACATGACAAAAGCTATAGTACATCAAGGGCTGTGCAATATTTTCTATCGCGGTTAGCGTTGTCATTTATGTTTAAAAGTAAGTAGTGAGCGGCCGACAGCGATATCAAGTACAAAAGCACGGAGATGTTCAAAGGAAGGAAGCGTAACGCCGCAAGAGAGTCCGCGCTTACGGTAAATGTAGCATTGAAAGCTAGCGTCACGTTCCAGACAAGAGCGAGAAGCTAAAGTACATCAAGGGCTGAGCAGTATTTTCTGTCGCGGTTAGCGTTGTGATTTATGTTTAAAAGTAAGCGCTCTTATCTTTTGACTTGATACCGCTTATTATATTTAATCTAATGCTATTTTGCGTTGTCGGCGGTACTTTATACAAAAAAAATTAAAATAATTTATTTTATTTATATTGTAGAAATCAATAATCTAAGTGTGGCGGATCCGTAAACCAAGTAATAAAATAACTAAGGCCTAAGCAGTAGTTGCGGTAATATTTGACTCAAATGTATACTGTCAAACAACAAACTGTCTAAACTACAGGTACGACCGGATAATTCCATAAAAATGTATTTCATTGAGACCTTTGTGCGATTTGGATTCAACATATTGTGCAGCCAGAATCATTACATTATATGATATACGTTTCACTCCAGTCCATCTCCACAGCAACAGCAGAAACATTGGGGAAACGTCTCCATTTCCCATTTTTCACCACCTCATAAAGATCTCCTGGCTGTGGGATGTGGTTAAAATAGATCATTCTGTATGATACGAGTTTGAAGTGCCTCTGACAGGTTGAACTAAACTAAACATTGAACTAAAATGCAGTTAGAAATGATAAAAACGTCGTCACAGAAGCGCTCATTTTTTTAGGTTTATGATGTCACTTCCTGTTCCTGTTGATCACATCGTACAAATATGCCACTTCTTTATTCTCCAACTTATCTCCCCCGCAGAAGCAAAACCAACAGCCTCCAGCAGCCTCTTCGTCACCTCCTTTCACCACTCCCAGTCGGATCTAGGAACCAGCGAGCGGCAGATATTTTGATCCATTCAAAGACTTAAAAAACTTGAAAAACTGTACTACGGTAGTTAAATACTTGCCGCAGCCCACGTAATGCCTTCTGAGCTCTATAATTAGATGCAGATAGCGCGCAATTGTCAAATTTTCACACAAATAGCTGCTTCTACTGTCTATCTGCAGTACTGCGACAATGTTTCTGTTTTTTATGCTTTATTAACGCACAACAACCAAAAATACTTGTGTACATCCCCTTTAACAATGCATACCACTCGACTGGTTGTGCTTCCCTATGCGTGAGACCTTACATATCCATAATAATCGACACATAAAACACTGACATGTCTCCTGCTATTGAAATGAGGTTAGACAAGGAGAATTTATGTAGCGCAAATAACTTTCCCACCATCCTCAGACCTCCAGTTCCCTCGAGAGCCGGGCCCTTGCATTTGTGAGTGGCGCTAACATCTCATTTGCCCGGCTGATCCCAGGTGCCGCCGATCAAAGCGGGGGGGGGGCCCTTCCTTGGCGGTGAAGGTGTAGGGAAATGAGATTAGCGACACCTCCTTGTCTGACCCGGGCCCCCGTCGATGCCGCGTCGCTTGTCAGTCCCCCCGAACGGCGCTAATGCATCATCCGCCAGATTGCTATTAATGTTCCATCGAAATTCTATAGCGGCGCGGCTTGGCATCGGCGGGGAGGGTGCGATCCAAGAGGGCAAGGCGAACGGGCAGTGCAAGAACTGTGCAGGGGTGATGAGTGTGTGTCTATGAAGTTATTTAACAGCACTGTGTATATGTTTAATGCCATATTTCAGTAATATAACATCTACATGCAGACAGACGGCGGACTCAAGTGCACGGTGTGTTCAGAGGTTGGCAGAGGTCATGGGGAGGTCATATAGAACGTGTATGTTCTCCTCCGCTGCACCGGCGTTTCCGTGTCCGATCACCTATGCTCTCAACCAAGCCACTCCCTCCAACTACACTTACACTGCCAAACCCCGCCTCTCCGGGCGTGGGGGAGGTCTTGCTGTTATTCATAAAAAATCTACATCCATCACTGAACTGAACCTCAACCTTCCATCCATCTCATCATTTGAATACCTCGCCTTCTCCCTCCCCAACTCTATCACCGCTATCCTGATCTATCGTCCCCCAAAGCCCCACCCCTCTTTCCTCACTGAATTGTCTGAACTCCTCACCATCGCATCCTCTCTCTCTGCCCGCCTCCTACTCACTGGTGACTTCAACATCCACATTGACTGCCCCAACGCCCCACTGACATCCGACTTCCTCTCTCTCCTGGACTGCTTCCATCTCACCCAACATATTGACTTCCCCACCCATACCAAAGGCCACACTCTGGACTTAGTCTGTTCCTCTCTCCTACCCATATCTAAGCCCCACCCCCTCCCCTTCCCACTCTCTGATCATCTCTGCATCCTTTTCTCCGCCCCCCTACCCTCGCCCCACAACCCCAAAAAACGCACCATCACCTACCGCAATATCAAGTCAGTCAACCCCCTCACGCTCTCCCAGCTCATATCCTCTGCTTTCCCCCCTGACTCCCCCCCCTCTTCCCCCGACGACTATGCTGTCATGCTCAACACCACCCTCTCCGACTCCCTTGACTCCCTAGCCCCCTGGAAAACCTCCTCCGTCATACATCAACCCCGCCCCCTGGTACACCCCTGAACTCCGCACCATGAAGCAGACTGGCCGCCAACTCGAACGACTCCTCAAAAGAACCCGCCTCACCGTCCACGCCGAAGCTTTCAAATTACACATCTCCTCCTACCGTGACGCTCTCCAAGCCGCCACATCTACCCACCTCTCCACCCTCATCAACAGCTCCCACCGGAGCCCTCGCACCCTGTTCTCCACCGTCAACAAGCTGCTCCAGCCACCGGACATCACTCCACCCTCCTCCCCTGACCTCTGCAACTCTTTCCTCCTTGCCTTCAACGACAAAATTTCCAAAATCAACAGCTCCATGACTGCCGTCTCCATTAACTCCATCACCACCCCCACCCCTGCCCCCCCCCCTCTCCCTGACCACCCACCCTTCCCTCCCCTCACCACCTTCTCCTCTGTTAACTCCTCTCATATCATAGACCTCATCACCGCTTCCAAAACCACCACCAGCTCTCTCGACCCCCTCCCAACGACTCTAACCAAGGCCTGCCTCCCTGCTCTCATCCCCCATCTCACCACCCTCTTCAACCAGTCTTTATCCCTCGGCCATGTTCCTTCCATCTACAAACTGGCCTCCATCACCCCCATCCTCAAAAAACCCACCCTAGACTCCGCCAACCTCTCCAACTACCGCCCCATCTCCAACCTACCGTTCCTCTCAAAAACGCTGGAACGCATCGTCGCCGCCCAACTTCACACCCACCTCCAGTCAAACAACCTCTATGAACCCCTCCAATCTGGCTTCCGCCCACTTCACAGCACTGAAACAGCCCTGGTCAAAGTACTCAACGATCTCCTCACCTCTGCAGACTCCGGGGCCCTCAACATCCTGTTACTACTAGACCTCAGCGCAGCCTTTGACACTATAAACCATTCCATCCTCCTACAAAGGCTGCGCCAACTGGGTGTTGAGGGCTCTGCACTTGACTGGCTCACATCCTACCTCACCAACAGGCAAGAGTTCATTTCCCTCTCCGGTCACTCATCTACCCTCTCCCCAGTAACGCAGGGGGTCCCCCAGGGCTCAGTCCTCGGCCCCCTCCTCTTCATCTGCTACATCTTCCCCCTTGGTCACATCCTCCGCCAACTCAACCTGGACTTTCACTGCTACGCTGACGACGCCCAGATATACCTCACCACCAAATCCACCCAAAACCCTCCCCTCAGCCACATCGAAACCTGCATCTCTACAATAAAATCATGGCTCACTCTCAACTTCCTCAAACTGAACAGTGACAAAACAGAACTCCTCCTCATTGGCACCAAATCCACTCTCAATAAAACTGGTCCCTTTTCACTCAGCATCGACACCTCGACCATCACCCCCTCTACCCTGGTACGCAATCTCGGTGTCATCATGGACCCCACCCTCTCCTTCACTCCCCATGTCAGCCACATTGTCAAGACCTCATACTTCCACCTCCGCCGCATCGCCAAAATCCGAAACTGCCTCCCCCTCCCCGCTGCTGAATCCCTCATCCATGCCTTCATCTCCTCCCGCCTCGACTACTGCAACTCCCTCCTCACTGGCATCTCCTCCCATTCCCTCCACAGACTCCAAATGGTCCAAAACTCCGCTGCCCGCCTCCTCACCCACGCCCGGTCCCGTGATCACATCACTCCCGTTCTCCGCTCTCTCCACTGGCTCCCCATCAAGCAGCGCATAAACTTTAAAATACTCCTCCTCACCTTCAAAGCTCTTCACCACCTTGCCCCCCCCTACCTGTCTGACCTCCTCATCCCCCACCGCCCCTCCCGAGCTCTCCGATCCTCCTCCTCTCTCACCCTGACTGCACCAACATCCCGACTCAAAACTTTTGGCGACAGAGCATTCTCCCGAACAGCACCCCGACTCTGGAACTCCCTCCCCCAACCTGTCCGCCACTCTCCCTCACTCACAACATTCAAATCCCGCCTAAAAACATACCTCTTCACCCAAGCCTATGACCTCCCCTACCCCTAGCCTCCTCTACCCCATTGCCTACTCTTCTACCCCCTGTTACATCCCCATCTTTTTCTCTCTACTTCTTCTGTCTTGTTTATTTTATCATATTAATGTGTATTGTACGTGTTGTCCCCCCCTGTCTGTAAATACAGCGTCTTTGGGTCACTGAAAAGCGCTATATAAATAAAAGTTATAATTATTATTATTATTATGTTGACTGTTAAATGGGAGAGTTGAATTGGTAAAACAGACGTGGTGTTATTCCAAGCGGGATAAACATTGTGGTTAAATCATTTGGAAAATTCTGTGGAAAAGTGGGTCACACAGTCAGGCTGATGGAGAACAGGCCTGTTCATCATTTTATGCTATATAATCTTTGTTTTTTGTTTTGTTTTGCTGAGTGTGGTTGCAACTACGGATGTCAAGATGATTTAGTTCATTGATAAACTGGAGTATTCAGGTCATATTACAACCGTTATAATCTTGACAGTCGTAGGCAGCAACAAATGAGTCATTTCAGTTCAATCTTTGCACCAAAGAAATACAAATATGTGTAAAGTACTTTGTGTTCTGTCTGCGTATGTGACAGCATCATTACTGTTTTTCATAGAGAACGTTTATACTCGTCATTAGACTTCGTCACCGTCGTCACGCTAAAATGTGACATCTCGAGCTGTAACACGACATAAAATACAATCTGTGAGTCAAAAAGTGTGAACAAAGACAAAATCCGCTCTTTGTGAGACTGCGCAGAGGGTTTTAGCGCTTAAGCCATGTGTTTGAATTGAACCTGTGCATTTATGTCACCATCATTGTGCTGTTTACTAAACCTGTGCTACTCTATTACCTTTATTACTCTGTTACATCTGTATCGTGGAGCCTGTTGCTATAAGGCGGTTGTAGCTGCTCCCAGTCGGACCCCCACTCCCCTTTGGCTGGTTCTGTCTTCTGCCTGCTCATCCCTGCAGCTCAGCACTTGTCTCTCTTCCTCTAGTGCACTTTGCTGCCGTCTCTCATTCCTTCACACAAACACACACACACACACACACAGCCCCACAGTCAGTCTTATCTCCCTCTCCTCCACCCCTCCTCCCAGTTTCATTTCACGGATTAGTCTGGCCCGAGCCCCACAGCCTCAAACGTCTCAATCACTCCCTGACTCTGTGAGGGAATTCGACTGAGGATAAATATTCAATATATGCATGCGCACTTTGTTTCCTGATGAAATACTCTTTATGCGTGTTTAGGGCGCGTTTTACATGACTCCGACACCCGTTGTAATTTCACGGGCTAAACCGAGGCGTTATTATTCCTGTCGTGTAACGGGGGCTTTTCCATCTCATCTTCGCAATAATGTCTTTGTTGATGCTGCAAGTTTCGGCGTGTTTTGAGCTCGCTCGGTGTTGTCCCATCGTTGTAGAATGTGTGTTGCAATGTTGTTGAGATGCAAGCAAAGAGCTACTCTAAAAAATGCTTGGTTGAGACGTGTTTTCATTATGCCAGCTTTCAAAAGTGTTAAATAACTGCAATATCAGGATCAGCAAAGGGTCATGGTCTTTGTGGGGGCCTTTTGTAGCACGGCAGCCACTGAAACAAAAGATACATTTCATGCTCAGGAGCTCGGGTGATAAGTGGATTTGTACGTTTTGATTTTGCAATACCGTAGAGTTGCTTTATTGCATGCATTGTGGACTAATGCTTTTTCAATATAGACATTTTTTGTCACGTTTATCATGGCCAAAATAAATAAAATATCAATAAATACACACACGGTACATGTGAAAGACGTTAAAGGGGACATATCATGTAACAGTTACGTGTATGAGCACCATGAGTTAACGTTATAGATAAAGTGATTCATGCATGTTTGTGTAATCCTGCATTGTCCTGCATTTGAGGCTTGGGTGCTTGTGTTTTCACCTGCCCCCTATCCCCACCCATCACTCTGCACACTGTGGCAAACATTATTCACACACTTCAGACTGTCTGCTGTGCTGAAATGCCACTTTGAAGAGGCGGGCTGGAACTATTTTAGATCAATATTGCAGTGAATGAACAAAATGTAAAATGATGGGAAGCATATGTTGTAGTTAAATACAAGTTTAGTGCCTGGAATGAATATGTTCCACAGCTTTTATAGAATTGTACTTTGTTATGCGAAAACAACAAGAAGAGAACATCACAGATAAGTCGTTTTTTCCGCATAATCTCATGGTTTAATATTCTTGCCTTTTTATTGTGACTATTGTTTGTTGTCCCATCCCTATCTCTACCCAAAGTAATGCTACACAGTATCCAGATCATACTTTAGGATAATGATTTACACGTGATGTCTTGAACTATAACGATCTATACGAGTTTTGAAAGAAAAAGCCAAAGATTTGACCTCAGATGCCCTTCCACATCAGCCTGCCAACCTGTCAGTCACAGTTACATCATGGCACCCTGAATTCACCATATGGGCACAACAACCTTCTTGCCCCTCCCCTAGCGTCTTCGCAAAGTCGCCCGATTTCGGCTTTACAGAACTATGGCCGTACTGTGCAAAAGGTGTGAGCACAATACATTCAATAATATCCCATCACGGACAGTATGTGGGCTTGATCATTTTAGGTCGTGTTTCAAAAGCCCCGCTCAAGCCGGCGTGGAGTTGTGAGACCTGGGTAAATCCGAGCTTAGAGAGAAGAATCCTCTGCTTATCGGGCTGAGAGGAGCTGGAGGCGCCCGGGCCGGGGTTGCCTATTAGGTGCTGCACTCTAATTGGAGAAGCGGTGGGGCGAGGGGCGTCGGGGGCGTAGTGCCATTCAAACGGTTTGCATGAGGTAATCCGCACTCTACAAATGTGCGGAGCGACCCACTGACCCGGTCTCTAATTATGAGGCGACGGCGAGACCTGCGGGAGCCAATGGGAAAAAGAAGAGAGGACGTTTTGTGGTGGAGGTGCAGTGCAATAACGAAATATATTTATACATTTAAATAAGATGATTGCAGTAACAGGAGTGTGTAATTAATCAAATGTTAATCGATTTCTTCTTCTTTTTCACTCCCTGTCAGTAAAAGGTTTGGAGTTCAGACGTTGGAAGAGGAAATGTGACTCTTTTTCAGGTTAGATTTCATATATAAATGAGTAAAATGGGACAAAATAAAATAAAACATTGTAATTATTATGTATTTTGTTATACCACACAGTTTTGCCTGTTATCCTTGACTTTAGCTGTTTTAGTAGTTTGGAATTACTGACTAAACCAGGAGGAAATTAGACTTGAACTGGGTCAAAATCATCATTTGACAAGGTTTAAAGACAATCCTGAACTAAGACTACAGCATGAAAACACAGAATGGCATCTGATGAATAGGAAAGACAAGAACAGAAAAATGACTGGGGCTGAACTGCTTTATCTCCATCTTCTTCACAACAGAAGGTTTCGACATAATGTGCATATTGTCCTTGTGTCCTTGGTTGTCTGTCCACGGGTCCAGAATGATAAAAAAAAAAGTAGGACCGCTGCCATAGCAATAACAGTTCAAAGCAAAATAACTTGAGTGGTGAAAAGTCCTCAAAATGTGGCAGATAATTGGAAGCTGAAACCCATGAATACAAAAGTGTGAAGTCAAGTGTCACATAGCGGTAGAAAAGCGCTATATAAATGCGACCAGGCAATTCTTATCAACTTTCAGATTCAAAAGAGAAACAATAATATTGAAATCAGTCAGGAACACATTGAATCAAGTCAAATTATTCAAGTCAAAAAAAAAAAAAAGGAGATTAAACCTGTCAAAAGGACTCAAATCAAGATTCATATTCTGAATTCAAGTGGCTTTAACTAATGTCAATCGTCCTTTTTTATGGCTCTCGGCGGCCGCTGCTGTAGCAATAACCAAATTTCCAATACTACTTCAATACTACACTGAATCTAATATTGGATTTGCTACTTGCAGAAAATGTGTGCTGCAAGCTAAAAATCCACTTGAGTCGCATCTCTGGAGAGAGTGAGGAGGCAAGTGGACAGGAATAAAACATTGCAGAGGAGAAGCGCCAAGGCAGCATAAGGACAATATAATACAGCGTTTTCTACGCAGCTGCTAATGCTTCACTTCCAGATCCATGCAGAAAATATAGACAAAGAGAGGACTGTTTTGCATAATCCCAAAGGATTTACGGAGACACTATCTGCCAAACATCCGGAGGTGCAACAATGACAGTTTGAGATAATTCACTGCACTTTCTCCTAATACATTTGAGTAGAAAAATATATCCAAATATCCAACTGTTCATCTATACATTTTTATGGAATATAAGATGCACAACTTGATTTAGGATCCTCCATTGACCAGCCCCTGATATATGCACATGCAAAGATACGGCATAGGTTAAACAGTTTTACAGTAACAACACATCTCCTTTAAGCTGGCCTCACATTTTAAAATGGCTCTGACTTTTGGCCCTCTGTGTGTCTGTGTCGTGCAGCGTACAGGGAGATACGAGGTGTGATGAGTACGATGTTCACGATGAGCGCTCGACTGCTGATCGTGCTGGACACATGTCGTGAGTCGTAGGGTCTGAGTCCTGCTGAAGTAGAAGAAAGCGGCACATACTGTATATGTCGACTTCCTGCTTCCTGTTCCATGATCACAATCTGTTGACTTATCTGGTTTTCACACAGGTTTATTCAGCGCGGCTTAAGCCGCATGTGCAGACCTCTAAAAGAAGCTGCTCTCTGCTCTGGTTCTAAAAGCTCATGTTAGAGCGCAGAACATGAACGGGCATCTGAATAAGGTCACAGACTGAGCCGCTGTGGAAGGAGGGGAATCCAGCTTCCCTGTCCCTGCAGTACTGCTCAGCGGCCTGTAGAGGCCACTGAAAACACTGTGACTTCAGCCAAGCTTCAGCAGAAGTGAGGGAAGAACAGCTTTATTTGGATATATTTTGGAATAATTAAAATATAGTGGTCATTTTATATTTTATTGGTCAATCATTTATTTCCTTGATTGCCCTGACCGCACTTCACTGACATATCTGCCCATTGCTCCACACAGTGCACACGCCTCCGTTGTGAGCACAGACTTTCTTCGAATAAGATTGAATCGATTTAATTGAACTGTAGGAATTTGGGAATCATTTGGAACGTCTTAAAAGTGAGCAGTCATACAGAGTAAATCAATCTTATTTTTATGTTATATTTCTTTACATAATCTGAAAAGCATTCAGATGTACAGATATAACACAATACAGTACAATACACATGAACTTGCACGAGTCAATCCTCTGGTGGAGTCTGATCTGATCCAAGCCTGTTTAGCCCTGGTGCTGCCCTCTCTCTTATAAGTGCTCCATGTAGTATATGGCCTGTGGTGACAGCCCTCCCCTGTCCCTGTGCGCCTCAGTGCAATCCCTCTGACAGCAGGACTTGTTGAGGTGGCACATTTTTTCTGGGGTCAGGGGGGCCGGAGCCGAGCCCCTCCTGCACTGCAGCAGCTCACAGCTGTTGTGTGATTGATGGCCGGTTCCCGAGCTGTCAGCGGCTCTGCTTTCTGCCAGTCCTCCTGAGTCTACTGGGCTCGCAATCTATATTTCATTTCGGTCCAAACTTTACATAAGTCCAGCCTGGACAGACTAAAACATGAGTGTCTTTTACATTACCAGAAGAGCTTGCTCTTCTAAGTGACCGACATGTTTATAAATTCAATGACTATTTCCAACCACAAGAAAAACTGTAGTCTCCAGTTCAACCAGAGACTGTTGTCCATTGAATGGTACATGAACATGTCCATAGAGACAATAGATTTCTACTGACAAAAAATGTGTGTGAAAGTGAAAAAGCGAAAAGTAAAAATCAACATAATCTGGAACTTCTTTTTAGTTTCATTTGCACTGTTTCTACTCTCAAATCCTCTCCAGCACACTCTTAATCTCAACGTGCCAGAGATCCATCTCAGTGTTTTGCTAAAGCCTACAATATGAGCGCTTAAAAAACCCCATTGAAAAAAGTGTCAATCAAGCTATTTATTCAGCGAAGGAAAATTCATTTTCAATTACATTCACTCCTGCTCTGCATATGACTCGAAAGGGAAAATCACAGTCGCTATTGGTCACACGGACTTAATCCAGGGCTGAATGAGCGGATGCACGTACAGAGACGCCGTGCACAAATTGAGCTGATTGAGGAGGTGGAAGCTATTCATACAAGTTAAAAATACATATTTACATATTACCATATAGGGGTCATCAAGTAGAGACCTGCAGTTAATGAGAAGGAGTAATGGAAAAGTGCAGATTGGGCAAGTTTGGTAATTACTCCACAACTTTGGCCAAGGTGATGTTGAGCGAGCAGCCAGAGGACGGGAGCGGGGCGGGCTGAGGGGTGCGGGCTCGGATCCTGGAGGTGGGCGCGCTCTGGCTGGTTAGAGCGGTGAGTGATGGCGCTGTCGGAGGAACAGGATCTGAATGGCTGCCTGTGCCGAGCTGAACCGCGCGCTCTCTGGTTTGTGGTCACTGGCTGCGCTCACTTTTGCTTAGCTCTGTCAGTGCAATTAGACAAGACGACAGAAAGAAGGAGCTGGGAGGAAATGCTTGAGGTAAAGTCAATGTTTATGATACTGCTCGTATTGATTTTAATTGCGTGGGAAGGTTGTGGGTTTGATTCTGGGACTGTGCGGTGCCTCCCTGTGTTTGGGCCGGTTTGTGTTCAGTATCCAGGTGAACAGCAGTTAAGGATGGGTCAAATCCCAAGGGCAATGCTCCTATACGGACAAATACCATAAATAAGCAGCCATGGGAAGAATATCTGCATTAAAAAACTGTATTCTGAATACTTAGAATACTTTCACTTTACGTTGTATTATATCAAAGTGACATAGGACTACAGATAGTGACAGTTTGAATTAGTCACTGAATTACACAATTAGTTCCCACAATGTAGTCTTCTGATTTTTGGAAAGTAACTGTATTATATATATACATTCTGTATACTACCAAATAAAAGAGTAAATGTACTGGAACACATATTCAGTTAAGTATTCTGAATGTGTACTTTCGGTATGTAATCAGTTACTTCCCAACACATAAGCTAATGTTACAATATATTTTCAAGCGTTTTTTTGCACTGGTCAGTTATTGCATTTAGTCAACGGGCATTTGGTCAATAAAGATTTCATGGGTTAAATGCCTGAGTAAAAATCTATTATCGCAAAGTTCAGTTCCACCAATCCAGAAGCTTAGAAAAGTCAGTTGGACACATCAAATGTTTGTGAATTTCTGTGTGAATTAAGCACAGAGCTAGTCAAAATGCATCACGACCAATATATGTGTGATGTAGCGTAGGAGGCTAACTCGTTTCTAAGGCAGATTGAGCTGTTGACGGTATCTTAGTCAGCTAATATGATTTTGATTGAGATTATAAAGGATTTACACAGACAACAGCAGAAAGGAGAGGGCATGGAGTGAAGTAGCAGCACATTTTCCTTTGCCTTGTACATTATAGGTCAAATATATGGTTGGAAATAGCTTTGAGAACTTTTGCTGATGCACGCTCCCTTTTAATCGCCTAATCACCGCATGGGGCGAGTCTGTAGTCAACCAAGTAGTCAATTACAGCTCCATTGCTTTCCCTATCACCTCCTTATTTTGTTTTCAATTTAAATTCCTGTTGCCTTTAATTTCTGATTTGTTCGCGGAGATCTGTCCTCATACATCACGCCCTGATCCAGTCGTGGTGTGGTCCCGCTTTAGGTTCGCTCCTAAATTCTTCCCGGGACAAACACGCAGAATTAATGTGGGTACAAGAAAAGCCGAGGAGTTCAGAACTTAGCTGGAGCGGCTCGTTGGTAATTAATCCAGGCCTTTTCTCTGATGAATGGGCCACACTTAGTCTTAGTCTTTCACCATATATTATCCGCCACAGTTATGCTTTGACAGGCTAAACGCGGGCACGAGAACGGCAACTCCGCCACCGTACTGTCAGCTGCATTTATCTGCACTTTAGATAAAAAATAACTGGAAATTGCGCCTCGTTCGGCTGATGGCTCCGTGCCGAACTCCGTTCCGCTAACAATCTTTGAATTTGCAGTGTTTTTTCGCTCGATATCAGAAACGGGGGGCTGAGCGCTTGTGCGATTGTCACCCCGGAGAGTTCCCCAGAGGGACATTGGAGGAAAGGTCAAGTTCCCGTCAAAAAATTTCTAAAATCCAATCTCACTTTACCTTCTTGCCCTTGTGCGCGCGCGGGAAGCGGTGCAAGCGTTTCAATAAATTATGAATAACGTTTACGTAAAATAACATTCCATCACTATCGGTTGGCAGCGAGTTGTGAGCGGAGGGGCTGAAGCAAACTTTCTCAAACGCTCTCAAATTATTCATGAGTACAGCTGGTGGCGGCAGCGAATACTCCCACGCAGGTAAAAAAAAAAAAAACATGTAAAAAGGATATGACAATAAAATGTAGGACATGCACGGACACGGCGATGTTTGCAGCCTCATAAATGACAAAAGAACCGTATCTGATTTGATAAACGCGGCAATAAACTCCGACGCCAATCAAAATCCTGGCATGATTTACAGATTTGATGCAAAGACAAGCCGGAGCAGAGCTGTAAATTCCATAGGTTGAATACTATCACTTTCTTCACACACTCGGGCGCATCGGGGAGGGATTCGGAGTTGGCCTAGTTTCCGCGTACGTGGGGAAGCGGCGGTAAAAGCGGCAACGCGCTCGGATTCGGCGGGCCGGGTGTGCCGCGCGCGTGGGTGATGATTTAAACTAATGCAAATGGAGCTAAATGAAAAATGGCAAAATGGGGATGTTAAATGATCCGTGCAGTTTAATAGATCTGTCTGGGAAACAGCCTGGTCCTGCAGCACTGTGGCGCTTGAAGGAAAGGCTTTTAAAAATGTCTCAAAATACAGTCGGATTGATTTGTTTCTACTTTTTTATTTGTCTATTTCAGACAAAGATTCAAAGGCAATGCAAATTGGACGATTGCAAAGATGACAGTGTTTCTGCACCTCAAAACTGAGGCGTTTTCCATTTACAAATAGAAGAAAAATCACAGTGAAAAGGTGAACTACATTTGTAACAAGCTGTAAAACCACATAGTTAAGTTTAGAATTTTAGAAGCTGTTATTACAGGCATAACGCACGAAAATCCATTGTCTTAAAGCTTCCTGATTTTCACACCGCACAACCAGGAGTAGGTATTAAGTGTGAGTACCTTTGCCCCCTGCGCTCACAAACCTGCTTTGGTATTGTTCATATACAAGCGCATTCATTTCCAAGCGCGTGAACAGCTTTAAAGTAGACGTCAAAGTGAAAGTGAGGTGGACCACCCAAGTGCAGCCAATCAGAGAGCTGCTTGCAACGCCGCCGGGTTGAAGACACATAAAATACTGTATTATTAGATGTGCAGCTGTAGCATTTTTGTGTTGTTTTTGGAATACTTGGACGTATCAGGAACAACACCACACTTTTCCTACGTCCTAACAGGTTGACGTGGGGTAAAAAGGGAAAAAACGTGGAAGTGCTCTCTCTAGGCCGGTCCTTCTTTAGCTCCCTCCACTGATCTTCTAATTGCATTTGCAGCCTGCGCGTCTGCTTTCCGTCTTGGCCGCTTCAATGACGAGTGAAACAATTTGCCTTTTCCATCTTATAGCGTAAAGTGCACGACAGACAGCTTCAGCGGTCTGCAGTCTCCCAGTGCCCGGAGCCTCCCCTGCCCTGGACAGTGTAACGCTGGCTGCGTGTCACAACCGCTGACGGCTCATTTACTGGGGCCAGAGGCATTGGGTGCAAGGGTGGGGCTCCGACATGCTTATTTTAAGGTGCGCGACGTGCCTTCAGCTACTGTGCGAGCAGGAGTGGCATGCCCTCGGGGGAGCGCATGCAGAGCCAGACTTGTATTTGTGGATGTCAACGGAAAAGGCGTCTATATGCGAGTATTGACACTAGTTTACATTTAAAAAAAACATGACAACAAATGATATGGAATAAGAGTGATGGACAAATATACACAGGCAGCGAGCTTCTGTTAGAGTTCCATTGAAGCTCCTTCAGTCTATTTTTAAAAACGACTTTTTATGCAATATAGCAGTATTTTTCACACTGAATATCACCTAAGAAAGAACCACTAGATGAAATCAATTCTATTATAGGTCTATTCCAGGTCTAAACTAGAGTTAAAGCAGGTCTAAAGTTGGTACCGTAGTTCTAGAGTGGATAAAAGAGAATATAATTGTACCAAATATTGGAACTAGAGGAACTGCTTGAATTTTCTTAGATGAAAAAGAGGACAATCTGGTCAATTTTGTTTGAAATAAACAACAAAATACATCCTGTTCTCACAATATTTCAAATGTGAAACTGTGACATAGGCGTTATCTCACGATCGCCAAACACCGTGCCGCTTTGTTCTTGTATAAAACAGCTGAGTGGGTGAACAGGGACTTACTGGTGCAGGCCACAGAGGGCGGGTCGGACAGCGCGCGGTAGTATCCATCCTCACAATCGCACCTCCAGGAGCCCTCGCGGTCGTTGAAGCTGTGCGCGGGACAGCGGGAACACTGCAGGTCCTGGGACGAAGACTTGTAGAATCCACGTCCACACGCTGCGGACAAGAGAGACACGGAGGTCAAGGTCAAACTCAGCCAACTGTAATAAACGTTATGGTTTTACAGAGTTGTGTATTGTGTGTTTGCACTACAACAAAGGTGGCATGACGGAATGGTTTATTTTGGGAATGCCTGTTCTCCCTGTGCCTTGTGTTTGTTTTTTACTATCATTTTGGGTTGTTTGGATTCCCCTTCATCAACCTAAAGCATGAGCAGTACATTCATCCTCAGCTCCTGACTGATAAGAAGATGAGACATGTGGACAAAGCTTGTTCTCAGTACAAATGATATTACCACGATAATATCACTCTTTTTCAAACAATATAATGTAATATCCAACATTAAATGATGTATGTATTCATGTATTTATTTCTGTTTGACCGTGTTCTTCAGTGTCATGGACGCACATCCCTCGCGTGGACAGTTACGGTACAAAGATCTTCCCATGAGCGTTCAAGCCACTACTGAGCAAGACGCGCAAATTGTGCTGATGTTTTTCTGCACTCGCACCCCTGTCCCCTTCACGCAAAACACAAAAATAACCCCGAAAATACAAGCAATCCCAGTTTAATCTAACCTGTGCACCTAGTAAGCAGAACACAATTTCGCTGACCAACTGCCGCGCCGATAGCCTCTAACATTCATCATAGAAATTCAATGCACCCTGCCAAACTAAGTCACCCGTGCCGAACCCAAGTCACGAAACATAAAAATTGCAAACATAAAAAAATAGCAGGATCACTAAGGCGTGTATTTATTATTTATCCATAAAATGATGCTCAAACAACTTGCTCCCGGTGCCTTTTGTGTCGTCGTACTCGGCCACGTTCGCGACAATCGTTAGCGGCCGGCGAGTCACCTTCGGCAATGTGCAAAACAGGACCGCTCACTCCACACCTGGATTCCCATCACGCAGAGAGCAAGACTCAACAAATTCTCATCTGTGAAGCCGGCGCGGTGCCTTCCGACAGAATGAACCTCCTAAGGCCCCGACCGACAGGCCCCGACCGCACGGGAAGCCGAATCTTTAAAAGAGGCGCGCGCACACACACTCCGACTATCCATAGCTAAGCGCATATATCTCATGTTGACTATCTGTGATCAGCAGCTAAACAAAGCCCCCCCAGTATTTAATCAAAAAGGACTTATCTCTTCCTGTGCGGCGTAGAATGTGACAGCAAACAGAGCCCCCCGAGAGTGGAGCGAAAGTTTAAAGAGCAATAGTAAACGTCTTCTTCTTTAGATTCGACTTGACTAATCCGTAATGACTGGCTGTGTGCGTGCGTGCGTGCGTGCGTGTGTGTGCGTGCGTGCGTGTGCGAAACCAAAACTAAGCCTGTGAAAAGCTGCAATCTAAGAAGCCATTTTGACAACAATCTGAGAAAAAGTGTCAAATTGTAACCGAAATACATTTTTCATGAGCTGCAGTTTGGGAGGGAACAGGCAATTGGCAGCAGAAATATACATAGATTCTGTCAAACAAAAGGTTGAGATGTTTTGCTTGCCCCGGCATAAAGAGGCAAACATGTCAAACTGGACAATTTTAAGGAGGAAAAAAGAGTATGTAGTATTGTATTCAAGCGATACATGTACAGCAAAATATAGAACAGAAGTTTAATCAAATCAGAGTTCAACAACGTATCGAAAAATCCCATTAAACTTATATTTATTCTGTTTTTTAGAAATGTATATGAATATTTTCCCCACAACTGAATCAAATTAGATGAAATTCAAAAATCACAAATATTTTTTCACACATTAGTAAAGATTTAAAAAAATAGTTTGTGCTTGTATCATGGGCAATTTATTAGTCAAACCCAAGTATAGTTTGAATATCGGCTCTTTGCACGATTTGATTAAAGTAAGAAAGAATCTAGTATTCAAGCAATACTTTATAGCAAAATACAGAACAGAAGTTTAATCAAACCACTATTCAACAAAGTATCAAAAAATCCCATCAAACTTGAATTTATAGTTTGAATATCAGCCTCTTCTTTGCACAATTCAATTAAGATCATAAAGAGCAAAAACATGTCAAACTGGACAATTTTAAGGAGGAAAGAAAGTATCTAGTATTCAAGCAACACTTTATAGCAAAATACATAACAGAAGTATCGAAAAATCCCATCATACTTAAATTTATAGTTTGAATATTGGCCTCTTCTTTGCACGATCCGATTACAATCTGATAAATAATGATAGACAAACAAATGCATTGGCTGTACAAAACTGTTCTGAAGCCTTCCTCGCGCTCCATTCATCACACAGCCAACTCCAGCCAGAACTATTCCTCAAAACGGAAAGGACTTTTTTATCACCGCCGCGTTTTGCTTTTTTTCCAGATGGTCACCGGACACAGCGCAGAGGAGCCTTATCCCGTCTCCTCCACTCGCGTGTACACACAGAAAGGCCCGGCGCTGATAACATTAGTCAAACTATAGTATCTCAAAGCATGTTCTCTTCTCTTCCCCCCGTGCGCTGGTCAGTTGAAGATTGCGTGACCTTGTTTAAACTGCTCCATGTCTGGACACACATTCTGATAAGCCTGACGGTGTGTGTTTGTATTGGGACAGTCTGTGCAGGACACTTTATCTCCTGTCACTTATGTACAAGAGCGAACAGAGAGTAACCTTGTGGACAGCAGCATCTGACTGTTTTATAATGCAGACTGTGACTTCTCCTGTTTAAAGGTGCCCCGTGCGACCTTTTCTGGTGTCCCACTTGTGTTTATGGAGGTGTTATTGCTTCATCTTCACCTGTTCTTAGCCTTGAAAATATCTGTAATTGGATGAATGCAAGGTATAAGTTATGGCAGACATGTCCAAGCAAAGCAAAAAGATATATATGGGAACAAGCACAAAGCACATCCAACAAAAAGTTACATCTTTAATGTTTTATGAGCTAGAGTCATCCTTTATTCTGGACTCAACTCCTTCTGATCTGACCACGTCCTCCTCATCCCACCGAAGGGCTGCATATTTATGTCCTGCACTGGTCATTGTGATGTGTCATTTACAAGAGCAATAAAAGCCATGGAAACACAGTTCTAGAAGTTTTTTCCACCTTCTAACGGGTTAATTTTGTCTTCCAAGTTTATTATCAAATCAAGAAGCGGCAAGGATAAGAACGTCGATAGATCACACAAAAAAACATGAATTAGAAATGAAATGCACACCTCTGACTGCCCCCAAACCAAACTGAATTTCACTATAGTTTTCAAATAAATATCTAATTAAATGCCAAAAATATACAATAAAAACAGTGTGATAAAATAAGCCTGTGTATGTATATAGTATTTATGTATGTAGTTATTAACCTTCATTTAACCAGGTAAGAACCCATCGAGATCTGTTTTTCAAAGGTGACCTGGGGCAAAGGGAAAATCTGAAAGTATGTATTTACGACCCTTTTTATATTTGCACAAGGTCGGCAGCAAAAAACAGTTGATTTGCCTGGGTTTTTAGCACCAGGCGCCTGTTTGTCAGCGCACTTTGGCTGTTTACAAAGACAAAGAGAGAAAGAGAGAGTTCCTGGTACAAAAGAGCAGCTCCACATCGCAAATAGAAGCAACAATAAAAGCCGTCTGATATATAAGACATAAGAGACATTTATAACAGCACAATTACACCATACTTCAAAAAATAACAAGATCTCACCTTCCCAAAACATTTCCAAAGCCAACCAAATGTGTGTATGCTTAGATTTGGCCAGTGACAAAGCCAACTGTTGTTTTGCCTGTGCGTTTACATTTTCAGTGCGGCACAATTAAAACATGAGGAAAAAAATCTGCTAAAATTTACAGTTTGGGGGATTTTTTTGCATAATATTTGCAGATTTTTTTCCTCACACAAAAAAACATTTTCATTTGCTCCTTAACTATCAGCACAGCATATCTGAACAAACTGAAAGCATCATTTGACACAAAGAAAGCCCCAAAATGCCCCCGCCTTCCTCCCCTTCGCAAACAAACCCCGGCCCACAGCAGTCGATATGTTTACAAGGCGGCAGGGGCGCTTTTTTTGATTTACTGCCGCAGACTTCACCGGACCAACGTGGAGCCTAATGTACTTAATGAATTGAAACCACATAGAATCACTGCAGCGTCTATAGACCTCTAACACATTGACCACACAGTCCGATAGCAGAAATGAAAACAAGAAAAAGTCCCTGTGACGCCTTTAATCTGTTGAACAAGATCATTAGGAAAAGTGGCTGATTCTGCAGAGCCAAAAAAAAACTAATCTAAAGTCGCATTTTGGGGGGGGAAATGTATTTGATAAAATCCAGGACCAACAATGCAGTTTACGATAATAACAGATGAGAGAACATGGTGAATAGGTGTACGTATGCTAACGCTAACACCTTCAGCTACATGAGGCACAGACAGAACTGTGGTAAGCGTCTGGTATGTTAACGTAACATATGAACAGTTATTCAGATAACTATAGCATAAAGAACATGCTAACAAGTTTACCAAAGCATCAGTTTTACCCCAAATCACTAAATCCATTGAATTCTTCTTCCTCTGTGTCACTTCTAAACAACTCCACAAACTCCAGAGGAAGAGGAAGTGCTGATTCTTCTTCTGCGTCGCTTAGAGCCTAGAGCGCCCTCTTGTGGTTGCCAGTGTGAAAATAACAAATAATATCAAATAACTCGCTCTGGAGTATAAGTCGCACCTTACAGTCCTGAAAATACAGTACTTTATCTTTTTTTTTGCATTTTAATTAAATCCAGTCTTATTTTATCACACTGTAATTATTTTATTATATATTTTCTTTCTTAACCCATAAACTGCAAGATAAATTCAAGTGTTTGCATTATAGAGAACCCCATTTAGCATTAAAAAAAGACAAATTTCCCTTCAAATAAAGGTGATTTTCTTGATTTTTCTCCCACACGGACCGTATATTTGACCAAAACGACTGCAACGCCTTCAAATTCCACCACAAGCCAGTCACTTGTCGCCGAGCGCTGATTGAGACTCGCGGGTCAAATGTTACCTAGTTTGTTTCACTACGATAAATCAAGACGGTAAAGTCGCCAATAAATCCATGCGTCCTCTCGAGCGTCAGCGACAAGGTCAGTTAAACAGCCCAAAGCGCTAAAGTGACCGACAAAGCGTCTTAACCGCTCTCTACTGTCGCCGAATGAATCTGACCCCGACACACGGAGCCGAACGTGTCGATAATCAATGGAGTTCTGAGCTAACGGGCTAATCAGGTGACCGCACTTCATCTTCATTCCACAGACTTTTTGGAGGGATTGTAATGAAAAAAACGTCATGGAACAAATTGTCAACATTGTCAGAACCTTAAAGAGTGGCAAAGAGTAAGAGTCAGCTGCTATCAGTCCAAACCAAACTCAAACTCACGCAGAGGTTTGGTCTGCGCGTTTTTACTCTTCGTTAAAGTGGAGATGGAGATGTAAATACTCCAATGTTCCACAGTTTGGCTCTAAATGTATCGAGTGTGCAGTTATTAGGGTGTTTTTATGCTTAAGAAACAACGTCAAAAAGATGCGTTCTTCCCTCCTGCGGGCGCGTCTGTTCGTAGATCCGACCTGTAACTTGGCCACTACTTTATCTCCGTAGATAGATGTGTTCAATGCCATGTTTCCGTGATCATTTCAGGCAAAGAAATAACATCAACTGTATGTAAGAAAACAGAAAACAGTTACATAGAGCAGTTAAAAGTGAAATTAAAATGTTTTGAATGACATGATCGAACTGCTTTTTTTTCCTTTTTTTTTTTCAAATGCTAAATAATTGAAATAAAGAATAAAAAAAAATATATAGCCGCAAGCGGCAATGATCGGGCGGCAATGATCGGCCCTCGCTACGCCGCCGCCACGCCGCAAGAGGAGGGGGCGCTAACGCGCCCCAATTGTCCTTTTATTACGCCTACTGCTGAATCTGTGACGCTGTCACATCTTCTCCCCTTTGTTTTACCATCAAAAAGCAATTTTATTTTGAATTCTTGGCAAAATGTGCGGCTTTGCCGCACAGACACCGTGACTCTTTGAATAAAAATGTGGATAACTTTTGATGGTCCACCCCTGAAGATGAGTCTCACCAAATTTCAGGTTAATAGGGCTAACGCCCTGGGAGGAGTTTGTGAAAGTCTAAAGTGTAAACATGTTCTGGCGATTTCCCCATTGGAATAACATGGGAGGTTTTGGTCATCGCTACGGCAACGCCATAACAATTATGACATGGGTCTCACTGACTTTTTTGATGGGGATGCCAAAATTGAGTTGTGTGTCAAATTTCAGATAATTTCGTAAAACTAAACATTCAACCTCCATATAAAATCTGTAGGGGGCGCTGTGGCGCCAAATAAATGTATTTCACTTCAAGTAGGTTTAGGGCAAAGAGTTTAACAACTGATTCTAATTTGACGCAATTCGGACTTTATCTGCGCAAACGGCAGAAATTTTACATATGGGAGATTTCTGAAATTCTAGCTACAGTTTGCGGCTTCGCCGCACAGAGACCGTGACAGGTATCAATGTAATTTGGATAACTTTTGATGTCCCACTCCTCAGTAGCATTTTCACCAAATTTCAGCTTTTTAGGGCCAACGCCCTGGGAGGAGTTTGTAAAAGTACGACGTTTGGAAAAACTCCGAAGTCATGTTTAGCCATTTTTGAAGCAATATGGCCGACATTTGGTTGGGCAGACGGCGTTGCCGTAATAATATTTTTTACTTCTCTTGTCACCATCTACCTCTGCGCCAAATTTCATGATTCTACGATCAGATTTTTTTTGGGTCATTTCCCATCCCTCAATGTATTTTTGGTACATTTGGGGGCGCTGACGCGCCAATTTTTTTTATTTTAGAAAAGGGAAATAGCCAGAATGTAGAGAGGCACGATTTTTAGAGGTGTGCAAATTTTTGTGACTTTTCGTCAATGTTCACTGGGTGAAAAATGGTGGGGTTGGTCCCGAGAAGAAGAAAGAATATTAAAGCCGCAAGCGGCATCCAACGGCCCTCGCGGGCCGCCGGCCTTCCGACTCTGCTCTCTGCATTTTACAGAGTTGGCGCTAACGCAATTGTCTAAGAACTAAGACAGTGACACATTGTACATGTTCAATGCTGTGCTTAACCAGTGCAAATGAACACAAATGTCGGTCAAATGTGCAGCTCCAGCGCACAGAGACCGTGACACTTGGAATAAAAATATGGATAACTTTTGATGCTCCGCTTGTGTAGATTATTTTCCCAAAATATGAGCTTGATCGAGCTATTGCCCACAGAGGAGTTCATTAAAGTGTGAAGCATAAATGTGAACATTTCAAGGATTTGGCGTTTTTTCCATTTGTGACAGTATATTTGCTGCTCCGCCGCACAGAGACCCTAGTACTTAAAATCAAAATATGGATAACTTTTGATGCCCCCCTTGTGTAGATGATTCTCCCCAAATATGAACTTGATCGGGCTTTCGCCCTAGGAGGAGTTTGTTAAAGTGTGAAGTGTAAAAATGTGGTCATTTTAGAGATTTTGCGGTTTCCCCATAGGGATAACATGGGATGTTTCTGTCATCGCTACGGCTACGCTTTACCAAATATGACTTTGGCTCCCATACTTTTAATCTGGGGATGGCAAATGAGAATTGTGTGCAAAATGTCATGTCATTTGGAAAAAACTCTTGTTTATAGGCCACTCTGAAGGCCAAATAGTCCAAATTCTGCGAAAAGTTTGCGGCTCAGCTGCACAGAGACCGTAAATGTTATCCATAAAATTTGAATAACTTTAGATGCCCCACTTGTATAGAGGAGATACACCGATTTTGAGATCGGTGGGCAAAACGCACTAGGAGGAGTTTGTTAAAGTGTGAAGCGTAAATGTGAACATTTCAAGGATTTGGCGTTTTTCCCATTTGTGACAGTATATTTGCAGCTCCACGGCACAGAGACCGTACCACTTAAAATCAAAATATGGATAACTTTTGATGCCCCGTTTGTGTAGATGATTTTCCCCAAATATGAGCTTGATCGGGCAATCGGCCTAGGAGGAGTTCGTTAAAGTGTGAAGCGTAAAAATGTGGTGATTTTAGAGATTTCGCTGTTTTCCCATTTCTGACATATATTTGCGGGTCCGCCACACAGAGACCGTAGCACTTAGAATCAAAATATGGGTAAGTTTTGATGCCCCGCTTGTGTAGATGATATTCTCCAAATATGAACTTGATCGGACAATCGCCCTAGGAGGAGTTTGTTAAAGTGTGAAGCGTAAAAATGTGGTGATTTGAGCGATTCTACGATTTTCCCATAAGGATAACATGGGATGTTTCTGTCAACGCTACGGTTACGCCGTACAAAATATGACTTTGGCTCTCATACTTTTATGATCAGGATGGCAAATTAGAATTTTGTTCAAAATATCATGTCATTTGGAAAAACTCTATTGTTTATAGGCCACTCTGAAGGCCAAATAGTCAGAATTCTGGGAAACGTTTGCGGCTCCGTCGCACAGAGACCGTAAAAGTTATCCTTAAAATTTGGATAACTTTAGATACACCACTTGTCTAGAGGACGTACACCGATTTTGAGGTTGGTGGGCAAAACGCACTAGGAGGACTTCGTTAAAGTGTAAAACATAAAAATGTGGTAATTTGAGAGATTTTGTGGTTTTCCCATAGGGATAACATGGGAGGTTTCTGTCATCGCTACGACTACGGCGTAAAAATTTAGGCATTTTTGTGATTGGCTTTTGTGATCGGGACGGCAAAATAGAATTTTGGGTAAAGTTTAGACAATTTTGGTAAAACTAATTTTTGACCTTCAATGTTAATTTAAAGGTCACTCTGTAGGGGGCGCTATCACTGCCATTTCAATTTTGTCAGCCTAAACTGGTCCAAACTAGAAAGTTTAACAAATGATTCAAATTTGGTCCTAATCGGACTGGTTTTGATCAAATGGGAGCAATTTTTAGACCTGCAATATTCCAAAATAAGTTGTCCAACTTTGCGGCTGCGCCGCACACAGACCGTAAAAGGTATCTCAAAAAATTGAATAACTTTAGATGCCCCACTTGTCCAGAGGACGTACGCCGATCCATGATCCATGCCTTCGGCATGGGCTAGTTCACTGTACTTGCCAGGGGCGACGGGGCAAGACAGTTGGTGGTAAGACAGTTGCAGATTTAGGCCCTCCGCCCTGCTGGGGCTCGGGCCTAAATATTCCGATGCGAAAACAATGTTTCCCATTTTTCAAATATCATAAACTATACATTTTCGGAAAGCGCTCGCGCTTTCCTACCTCATAGTGTGGGTCCCTGGTCACTGACGGGTACTTTCGATAATTTTGAGTGGGCTCCGCCCACTTTGTGTTTTTGGGCCTCTATACAGTAATAATGTTCAATTTTTGCATTACATGCTTATATGCACGGAACATGCAAGAGATGGGGAACGTATTTGTGAGCTACTTAGCGCAAATGAGTGCTTTATATGTAAAGTGCTCGTTTAGTGCAAACTTTTGCACGGGCTTCGCCCGTTTACAACGGTAATGTTCCATTTTCCTACAACTAATTAGCATGCACGGGGCGTGCATGAGTGGAGGAGTGCGTTAGTGAGTGTTTGGAAGTGGGCGAGCGCTTCGTGCTCGATTTCGTGCGCACTACGTGCGCACTTTCGCAGCCGTGCTTCGCACGGCCTTACGAGACTAGTAGGCCTCTCGCCAGCTTGTGGCGCTCGGGCCTAATTACAACTCCAACTCATAGCAGATTTAATTGTTATTCTTTATGTTGTTTTTATCATTGTTCACTGTTTTATGTTGCACCGAATCACCAAAGCAAGTTCCTATATTGACCATGACAATAAACCTTTTCTGATTCTGAAACATACTTTTAAAAACAAAAACCCTTCTGCGAATACATCAAAGTATAAGTATTCCTCCCATGTTTAAGGTGCATCGGCGAACAACGATCACACAAAACATTTAGCTAACGGCACAAATCCTCGCCTTGACATTTACTGTACGCCGACATACCAGCCGACAAAGAGCGAGTCCGGACTGCGCCGCTTCTGCTTCTGAAACATTCCGTCCCGGATCTGCCGAGACCCCCTGGCAGCAGCGTGATGTGGCACTGCAGCTACACGAGCAGTGGACCCGCTCTTCCCACGCGTCTTGCCCCGGCGTGAAATCCAGCCGCAGCAGAAGGAGCTCGCAATGACGGGTTTATTTACAAGGCTGGAGATTTAGTCTGCGCTCAGACAGAGGGAGGAAATATGACAGTCGACAGCTCTTTATGGCTTCAGAGTTACCGTTTGTGCAGGTCCGGGACTTAAAACATATGTATGATATCTCTGCATCTTATATATGACGTGAGGATACATCAAACGTCTCACTATATGATCACGGTCTTTTACACTGCATTGATTTGTTGCAGCAGCAGCAGCAGCGTGAAAACAAATATATTCTACTCCTTTTCTGGACACAGCCAACACAAAGGAAATACAGGTTTATTTGTTAAATTTTGTCTTAAAGGAGATATATTATGATTTTTTTTATATATATATATTTTTATATCAGTGAATTATAACATGCAGGCTTTTAGATAGGATTTGAAAACACGGGGGCCGACTGGGCAAAAAAACAAGTAGCTTCAACATTCTCCGGACCACGGCTCGGCAGCCAATCAGAGCCAAGCACACAAATTTTGTCGCCCAATCAGCGTGCAGCATGCAAATTTTCACTTGTATACAGTAAACTGTAATGGCGGACTATTGTCAAATGCTTCCCGGTCCGATTTAATGATAATATTCCCTTTTTTTCTAAGATTTATTAATAAAATGGCCGTCCCTGCACTCAAAAATGCCTTCGACATTTTAAAATACCTCGTCCAAAATACGGGAAGACGGGTCTCTATCTAAAAGCCTGATAACATGATCATAATTTTAAATGTTGTTAATTTTAATCTGCAATACTGATCTAAAATGCTTCATAATAGACACAAATCCACTGACTTCCTGTTCAAAACTGCAGAACAGATAAGTCCAGCCTCTTCATTAGCATGTTTTTTTTTTTTTTTTTTTTAAATTTACAAATACAAAACAGTAACAATAGTAGAACAAGAACAAAAAGAGCAAAAGACAGACAACACTGACATTTTTTAGAACCTGTGTCACTCGTAGTCTTCATTTGACAAATAACCTGAGCGAAGTACACAGATGTGGGCGGAGCAAACTGATTCCAGTAGCAACCATTAGCTACAAATCCAACAAGAGTATTTTTTGGTAAATCCCTTGGACAAAAGCTAAAGAAAACATAAACGTTCTTGAATTCAATACCGATGCCACAAAGCCTCTTGTGCCTGGCTCTGCTCCTTATCTCTGTCGCGCACACAAAAAAAGAAATGCAACTTCTCAATTTTTACAAGATTGTTTACTTTTTTGTCGAGCGTTCTTGAATGCCGTCCAGCTCCTCCCCGACTCTCGGTCCGAAAGCGAGGGAAACAGTGTCTCGACTTCCTGCTTTGACAAATGACTAATTCCCTGTTGCTCAGTAATTATATCCTTTGTCTTGGTTTTAGCGCTCTTTCTCGCTCGACTAATCTGCTCGTTTCTGCTGACGGACGGGATTCTGAATTTGACCTTTTCCCTTTCTGTGTAATCTGCTCCTTCTATGGGAGATGATATATTGTTGTTTTATTATCACTGACTAATGACGTTAAAATACCAAACGCAGCAACGCAAATGTGGGACTGGGTTCTTTCACAGAGATTGAAAACATGCGCAGTTTTCAAAGTCGACGTAATGTTGGCTTAATCTGGCCTTTTTGTGCAGTAATTAGCCCTTTACGTTCTGTTTAAACGCTTGGATTGGATGTGCGGTGCCCCCTGCTGGCAACAGTGAGAGTGAAGTAGATCGCCAAACTATCATTACGGAGTTATCAAATGAAAATGGGAATATTTAAACTCTAAAATACAGATAATGACTTAAATTTCAGCTTCTGAAGACCACAAAAGGCAGAAAAATCTATATCCTTAAAGTGGAATCATTCCATCTTCCAAAAACGAGAAAAAAGAACAGTAAATAGCCTTCATTAGCTCCTCGCCTCAAACTCAGTCAAGGCCACTGTCCTCATTAGAAGTGTTTAAGCCACAGGCCGCTTCTGGAAGATTCTGTGTCTCCGCATCGACCGTGCTGTTGTTACACCTAAGGAAGCTTTTCAAGTCCCAGTGATAATGTTATACCTTTGTTCACGGCTCATCGTGTGTCATCGATCAGTGCTGAATGAATAATTGAACTGGACTTAAAATCACAGAGTGGATTTAGAATGAATAGAAAAATATAAATACAATTATCGCACAACTCCATCGTTCAACACGTTTTCTGAGATCCGTTTGATTTAAGCAGATAACACGTTAGTCCTCTTTAAAACACAACTCTGATGTGGGTTGAAAAAAATCATGATCAATATATTTTTTTCCCCTCATGTCATCTAAGTTGACTTTTTTATTTGATTTTTAAATAATTTTCTTTCTCTTTTCTATTTTTCAAGCTCTGCCGATATTTCATTTTTATACAAATCATATAATGTCACGCTACTACAAACTCACCCACACCCGTGTTTAACCACAGAGCTATATAAAGACAATGTAGTCCCATTTATTAATTCATGTATTCATATTATTTATGAATATTATTTTTATCTATAATATTTATGTATTCATTATTTTCAAAGACAAAACAAAATGGCTTTTAGTAATAATTTATGAAGATAGAGACATTTAATCTCTCAATTCAGAAACATATTTATTCATTTCAACCTGACAAACGTGAAGGAACTCTCCTGGAGGACATCTGGTCTCCTGGAGGACATCTGGTCTTCTCCAATCATCCAAAGACGATAACTAAAGTATGAAGAAAAAGAATCCAATGCTACTTTTGTGTTGGGTGCAGGAAATGCCTCATGAAGCGCTCCCTCTCTCCGCCCCCCCTTCTCCCCCCGCCTCCTCCACATGTCCACTCTGATTAGGTGTGGACGCTGCCCCCACTGCTGCAGCTGGAGGTGGAAAGAATGCAGGCCGGTGGAGCTGAGCGGGCAGCGGAGGGGGGCAGACTGCAGATAGCACCCCATTAGACTGATAAAGGGAGTGAGGGAGGGGCGCGACCACAGGCAAGTGGATGAGGTGAGTTATTGTGTTCCAGAGTGTTCTGTGAATCAGCTCCGGTCCTGCTTGTCCATGTATGACCTCAACACTGTCCAGAACACGAGAGCAGCCGACATTTTTCAGACACATATCGAAATCGCAAACCGTTTACATTCAAATTTTGGCTCAAAATGCACGTTTTCAAAGGCGACATTGTGCTTGTTTTCGGGTAATTCGATCGCAATTTTACATTTTATTTGTTGTAAACCGCAATATTGATCTAAAATGGTTTGATAATAGAAACAGGTCCATTGACTTCCTGCAGATTTGACATCGTAACGAGCAGCGGATTGTCATTTACATATTTTTAGTCATATTGAAAAGCAGATACGTGACTTTTTAGAACCTCTCATGTAACACTCGATGTCTTGTTTTTTGCAAACGATCACGACTAAGTACAGGGATGTGGGCGGGGACAGGGGGCAGGGGAAAACACGAGCACTCTGGTCTCAGTTGCAGGACAATACAGGATTAACTCAAACACGCAGGAACCAATCAAAATATAACTTTGAGTAAGATAACAATGTGGAAACACTGTTGTTACAAGGGTAAAAGCGCATTAATGTTGATTTAGAACATTGTGTCTCTTTTAACTTCCCCAGGGCTTTATATTTGAAAAAAATATGGGAAAATAGTTACCAAACAAGAGCAAGGTGCATTTTAAACATGTTGAATACGAATAAGTATAACTTGTTTTTGAATCAAACGTCAAGTGGGACTAAAACAAACACAATTACTCCATGCATTTTAAAATACCGTATTTTCCGGACTATAAGTCACACCTTTTTTCATAGTTTTGGCCAGGGTGTGACTTGTACTCCAGAGCGACTTATATGTGATATTATTAGTTATTTTCAAACTGGAAACCGCATTTCACATGTTGATTATTTTCACACTGGCAACCACAAGAGGGCGCTCTAGGCTCTAAGCGACGCAGAAGAAGAATCTGCACTTCCTCTACCTCTGGAGTTTGTGGAGTTGTTTAGAAGTGACACAGAGGAAGAAGAATTCAATGGATTTAGTGATTTGGGGTAAAACTGATGCTTTGGTAAACTTGTTAGCATGTTCTTTATGCTATAGTTATCTGAATAACTGTTCATATGTTACGTTAACATACCAGACACTTACCACAGTTCTGTCTGTGCCTCATGTAGCTGAAGGTGTTAGCGTTAGCATACGTACACCTATTCACCATGTTCTCTCATCTGTTATTATTTTAAATTGTATTTCAAGATGACATGTCTGTTCTTGGTCTTGGATTTTAGCAAATAAATCCCCCCCCCCCAAAATGTGACACTTTATGCATTATATTATTATGCATTTTTTGGGCTGATGCGACTTTTACTCCGGACTATAGTCACTTTTGTTAGGCCAAGACTCCAGACTATTACCTAATACCGTCTCAATACATGCAATATTTCAAGTCCTGCAACAAACATACTGTACAAAGCAATCCGAGCAGCAAACGTACCGTAAATGCTCAAATCTACAACGTGTCCACCTTTCAACGCCGCAGTTTTTCTGACACTCCGGCCGCTGACAGTGAAAAAGCGCGCACATCCTGAAGAGCGTTCGGTCATGTTGACAGAGCGATCAGATAAGAGGGGAAAAGACACATCCCTCTATAACACCCCCACAGCCACGCCGACTTACCCGGGCACAGGCATTCTGCACCCGGCGCTGGAGCAAAAGAAGCGCGCCTCGGATGCTTCAACTGCCATGAAATTGTGTTTAAAGACCCCACTCCTGCTTTTCTGTTTGTTGGGGCTTCGCTGTGGGACGGGGCGTGCGGCGCGGACCATGACGCTGTGTTATTATGTCTATAAAGGAGACCGTCAATAGCAAAAGCACGGCCTTTTTCGAGTGCATTACGGGGCCCGGGGCCGATGATTAGATGTGACTTGTGGTCTGTGCTCGAGTGCAGACGTCCATCGAGCTGTAATGTGCTGAATGTGTGTCGTTCTCACAGGAGAGTCAAACGTTAAAGCCGCTGTTTTCTGCTAAATTGTGACTGACAAACCAGCGTTGCAGTAGCATTATTATAATGTTTTCTGTCCATACAACAGCCACTTACTGTACATAAGAGTGTGTCATTTTATTATTTGGATTTATATTTTACATTGATACTAGAGTTGAATATATTTTTACAGATTTGAGTATGTTTTTAAGGATGTTTTTTTATTATTCCACTGTGTCGCAATGATTCCTCCATTGTGGGACAAATCTTATCTATTCTTTTTTACAACTAGAGACTGGCAATATTGAGATTTTTTTGAGGATCCCGTTAACGATATTCAGATGATATTATGTCAATCCAAATGAATTTAAGTGTATTCAATGAGATTTAACTATGAGACAAATGTGAAATGTCTGTAAAACTATATATTTTACCTTTATTTGAGAGTTTACAATGTCACTTTTTTTTCATTGTTATTTTAAATCAGCTCTTTTTGTAGCATTTTTTCCTATAAACGGCAGACTCTATTCAGCATATCTCATTAATTACATCATGAATCTATAATCTATGAATCTATACATCTATAATTACAAAAAGAATACCTCGTCAATTTCTAACATTACAAGGGGCTTCATAGACAACATGCTTTTTGGGGGGTTCTTGTTTAGCCGAAATTGAGAGAATCCAACTTCACTACTGCAATACTGTTAAAGGAATAAAACAGATGTATGACACATATTTGACATATTACTGTGTGTCTATATTTAGCTGGACCATCAGGGAGACTGCGGATACAGTTTTAGTTTGCATTCTAAGGTCCTCTGGTGGTTTAGTCGATTAATCGGTCGATGGTGTCTTAGTACCAGTCGATAAAAATGTATATTAGTTGACAAATTATCATTATTATAATAAATTATATGGGACATCGAGGGAAAAACTTTATCTGAAGATCAGGGAGTGAATCATGACATAACTTAACTCATTTCATTGTAATTCTCTATGTAAATTATTACTTTTCGTTGTGGTCTCAGTCTTAGTGTTTAGTTTAGGCTAGTTACAAAGAGAGCTTAGTTTGGCCAGGGTGTGACCTATGTTCCAGAGACAACCACAAGAGGGCGCTCTAGGCTCTAAGCGATGCAGAAGAAGAATCTGCACTTCCTCTACCTCTGGAGTTTGTGGAGTTGTTTAGAAGTGAAACAGAGGAAGAAGAATTCAATGGATTTAGTGATTTGGGGTAAAACTGATGCTTTGGTAAACGTGTTAGCATGTTCTTTATGCTATAGTTATCTGAATAACTGTTAATATGTTACGTTAACATACCAGACACTTACCACAGTTCTGTCTGTGCCTCATGTAGCTGAAGGTGTTAGCGTTAGCATACGTACACCTATTCACCATGTTCTCTCATCTGTTATTATTTTAAATTGCATTTCAAGATTCTTGGTCTTGGATTTTATCAAATAAATTTCCCCTAAAAATGTGACTTATACATGTTTTTCTGCTTCTCTATTATGCATTTTTTGGCTGGTGCGACTCATTCTGCGGTGCGACTTATAGTCCGGAAAATACGGTAGTCGAGACAGACTTTTATTTAACCGGGCTGGGAATCCCCGGGTTGGAGCCCCCCAACAACGTGCGAGCCTCTGTATGTGTCTGAGCGTACCACACCGCAGTCATGAAGTATTTGTCATGAAAACAGGCACGTCATCGCCTGAAATTCACCGCCGTCTTTGACTCGCAGCGTACAGGTATTTCCAGGCGGATGCGGTCGGAGCCAGCGGTGCTTTTCTGGCAGCGCACTGTGAGGATGATTTCGGGGACAGTGAGGAAAAAGCGGAGCGGAGTGTATTTTTCAAAGCCAAAGGACGGCTCAATTGATCTCATCTCGCGGCTCAATGTGGACCGTTGTAGCGGCGCAGGTTCAGACAAATCAAGTGCACCTGAAGGAAGAGGCCGGTCTGGGTTATTTATGAAGCTGCTGCAGAGAGCTGGAGGACTTTGTTGCCAGAGTTGCATCATTTTTCAGCGCACGCAGTCATCTTTATTATGTGGACTGTACGGTATTACTTTCATACGCCTTTTTAGACCGAGCAGCTCAAGAGTAACAAAAGCGATGAAGGGTGAAATAATCTGTACTGGGGATGCTCTCAGCCGCTGTCTTAAACCTGCAACGATTTACCATTTAAACTAACAATGGATTAAAAGACAGCGTCATTACAACACATCGTCATGATCCCCACTAACAGCATTGTGTCAAGAATAGTTAAAACTGGGGCGTTAAGGCGAAAAAAACATTTTTCCCTCATGTTGATCAATCACAGTTTTCAATTCATTCGTTTTGTGAAGAGAAACACGACCGACTTTTAATAATTACCATTTGACACAGGAAAATTGCACAGTTTATTCCTCCAAAGCCTAAAGTCTGCTCCAAACCGCATGATTTTACTGACAGAAAACTGGCTCCAGCCTCTTGATTCAAAAGAGCCAACCACATGGTTGACAATAGGACCGAATGACTGAAAAGAAAATTATCATAATTATAATATTACGCTTTGGACGGCTAACACCTGTGCATGATTATGGACATCTTAAATCGCCATCTTGATCCAGAAACGATTTACTGAAAGAAAGAAGCGTGTTGATTTGAAAACTGTTGCACCTGCCTCACACCATGCTGCCCGACCACGCCGACAGCTCCACCTACTGCAGCTCACAGAAGCATTGTGGGTATTTTTTAACATTACTGCCGAAATCACCTCAATGCTGAATGAATTATATGTGTATCACGGATTATCCCATCAAAGACGCTCCACACGTAAATAAAAGACAAACATGGCATTCAACTGCAGTATTTATTAAAGGCTGGATTGAACTGGTGAAAAGCTGGGGGATAGGGGAAAACTGCAATACAAATATCTTACAAATACCAAATTTTCTATAAGTCGCACCAGCCAAAAAATGCATAATGGAGAAGAAAAAAACATATATAAGTCGCACTGGAGTATGAAATGCGGTTGCAAGTGTGAAAATAACAAATAATATCACATATAAGTCACTCCGGAATATAAGTATATAGGTATAAATTTAAGTATAAGTCGCACCCTGGCCAAAACTATGAAAAAAGGTGCAACTTATAGCCCGGAAAATACGGTACATGTTATTCATGTTTTGTATTGACCTTCTTGTTGGCACGATTTACGTAACACAACAATTATCCCCACACCATTCTTCATAAATTCAAGGCCGCCAGCGATGCCAGCTCACGCCAGCCGGACCACTTGAAGCCGTGATCGGCCTGGCCCACCCCGCGCATACTTGGAATGGCTGCGTCTGGCTGCAGCGCCGCGCTCGGCACACACGGACAAGCGGCCCATTCATGCGAGGTACCTGTGCTTAGCGGGAGATAAGTAGCTTTCCAGCAGAAACAAAGAGAAGATTAGCATCCCCTCCCCGAGTGTTGGGGGGCACGGCTCTGCCCCGGGAGCCAGCAGGAGCCAGCAGGAGCCCAGAGGAAGAGTCGCCTTGTACCCAGCGCCGCACAGACCCAAGCAGGCGCTGATCAAGTTATGAGCCTCTTAGCAAGAAAGTCACAGGTTCGGTTTGCATGTTCTCCCTGCGTCGAGATGTGTTTCCCACAGATGGTAATTGTTGTATCATTATTATTACTACGGTATTATAGAGCACTCCTAAAATATTATCCTCCAAACTAATAAAAGAATCACTTGCATTTCCGAACGTTTGTAAGGTATTAAGCTTTCTGCATGTGTCAAATTGGAATTTCAACTTGGCTGTGAGTGATCTTGCACCCTAAAAGGCACAATAAAGTATGATTTAAAACAGGCATTTCCAAACTACGCCCGGGGACCGAAAGTGGCCCTCAGACCAATTTTTTGGGCCCTACTGCTTCCTGCCAAGTTGATCCAAACAACAAGCGTTCTACCTTTTACTCTAAAATTGGAAAAATTCCAGCATCTTGAGGTTATACCTCCCTAATATTAATGTTCCTACACTTGTTAAAGGAGTGGAGGCATTGAAATGATGTCAAATGCAACATTTCGAATGTTTTATTCATTGGCCCTCTGCTCCATATAAGTTTCAAAATGTGGCTCTCGGTGAAAAAAGTTTGGACACCCCCGATTTAACACATAAGTAGCAGGAAGTATCCTCTTTCTCAAATGTAATGCTACGCTCACGATTGGTCATTTAGACATGCACATACAGCATATCAAACTGGAACTGAACCCAGAATTGAGCCTGGACTCCATCATGACCAAACCAAGTGGACAACAAGAATAAACTTGGCTCAAACCAGGAAAAGAAACAAAAAAAACAGGACAAACTTGAATCCACACTTTTAAACAAAATGCTATCGACTGAACAGACTTTTCTGATCTAAAACCACGTACTCCTGATTTCCTGGAAGCGCTTGGGTGGCATTCATCACGAGACTGTGCATGTTACAGGCTGAAAGGTGTGAATTGGTGGAACGTTCTCAGTGGATGAGCCGTGTTCTGGCACAGGAACAGCCGGGCTCTCCAGAAGGATCCCACAGACGGGAACAGGTCTGGAGGTTGCGCCATCCTCCATTTTGTCACAACTTGCGCATCTCCGAACAGCTGCTGGCCTAAAACTTTCACAGATGAATCACGTTTCACTGTCGCCTCGTTGGATGTAGGTGAGGCAGATTTTATTTTCCGTAACAGAAAAGAATATCAAACATTGTCTATATTTGTTGATAATGGCTGTCTCGCTTTACATTTGGCAGTGGCTAATACGCTCGGCCAGATGGTGAGTTTATACGCGCCTTAAAAACAAACTATAATTAGCCTTCCATATTAACTTTGATTCAGAACGTTAATTAGAACTAATGAAAAAGCTTGGGCACCTTGCTAACATTCTTTAATAAATCTGATATATTGCAGTCCACGTGACAGATTTACCTTTGAGCTGATTGAACTTGACAAGACCAGTTTTAAATTAGGCCTGGTTGTTTGGCTTTTTGCAATAATTTGTATTTTGAGTTGTTGCAAAATGTCTGAGACAGAAAGATCCCATGCAGGCAGTTTTGTTCTGAACTCTATAAACAACAAAAACTGCACTTCATTTTTCCAATATTGAAATCTGCCGAGCTGGCGAAATGGGCTGCGACTAATATCGAGTAGATGAGAAGAATAAGAGTCTAAAATCGAAATAAATTGCCACGTTAACAAGTTTCTATATTAACAAAGTTTCATTGTCCATCTTGGAAAAGCAAAATTATTTACAATGTAAAACCACTAACAGATAGATGTGGCTTACTGAGAAACACCACATCTAAATCTGGTCTTTAACAGGTCTTTACATTAGGGCTGAACCAGATTTGAAGTAGGAATACACATTAGCCAAAGTAGTTTCAACATTGTACTGTAAATGCAGTAAAAACAATAGAACTGAAGGTACCACAGTTTGAGCAACACTGGTCGATAGCAGTGGTTTCCAAAGTGGGGTCCCGAGACGACTTGGAAGATGAAATGTTAAAATGACGACGATCTATTTCATATTTGTCTTTATTGGAAAAGGAATATTTGAGTGAAGTTAGATAAGATATCACAACAAGCTCCGACCTTCGAGGCAACGGCTGTTTTGATTTCAGAAAATAAATTGAATTGAAAATAACCCAAATTAAACTTTATTTATAAATGTTTTGCAATTTCAATTAGCAGTGTGGGGGTCCTGGCCTGAACAGTTTGGGGGCCCCTGGTCTATAGTGCTCCTATAGATCACTTTCACCAAATATAATTACTCCCTAAACAGCATTTGCCTTCATATGCTATTCTTTTATTCATTTAATCTGGACACAGCTTTAACAGCTCACCTTTTCCACAACACCCCGCACAATCAGGAATCAAAGGGCCTCAGAATTAGCCTGTCTCATCACATCTCTGCTGACCAACTGGACATTCACAAAAAACATTTGTGCCACCGTTTGGGTGTCTAAAAGCGACTCGCTGGATTAGAATAGGGTTAGCCCCAGTAGCAAATATAGAAGGGCCGTCTGAACCTGTTAGTGCAAGTGACTGTGAGGGCCAACACACTGCGGGGAGGGGGGCCTTTGTCATGCGGGAGCGGGGGCCAGAGAGGTGACTCAGCAGGGGTCAGAGGTCAACTGCTGCAATCATCCATCTTCCATGTTGACAGTGTCTTGTCAGGCGGGCGGCTCATGTTCCTAAACACACCGGGCAGGGCTCCATTGTGGCTCTGCTCCGCGCTGCAGCCATGTGTAAATGAAGTTAATATTGAGTGACCTGCAACCCGGAGTCGCCGTCACCTTGGAAATAACGCTATGTGACGTGGAGGGGTTTCACAGGCACAACAAAGTGTCTCTGAGAAGGAGCGGACCATATGCCTTTGTTTGCATGAGAAAGAGAATGTTTACTCGGACTGGGAGCATTGACCGGGTGCAGCGTCAGGGCTCGAATTCACCCTGGCAGGTCAGATTCCCCAAACCTGGAAACTGATAAGTCATCACTTCATTTTGTCCCTTTTGACCTAAGTGAGCATTAGCCCCGGCATCAATAGCGGCTCTTTCTGACGTGTTTGTAGCTCGAATGCAGCAACTCGCACAGACTGCAGCTGTCTGACTGCAAGCTTTACCTTGATAAAAGTTTAATTTGAAACTTTGATGTATTTGCTGGCTTATTGAACCATTAACTGTAGGAAAAACTCTGGAAACACTACTTTACACTATACTTGATAGAATTATGCTTCATTGAGTACTAACCAACTTACTGTCTAACAACCTAAAATAACATGTAATCCAAATATAACTCTCTATGTAACAACGTGTAATAACATGTGATCCAAATATAACTCTCTATGTAACGACCTTTAAAAACATGTAACCCAAACATACCTCTTATGTAATAACCTTAAATAACATGTAATCCAAACATAACTCTCTATGTAACAACGTGTAATAACATGTAACCCAAACATACCTCTTATGTAATAACCTTAAATAACATGTAATCCAAACATAACTCTCTATGTAACAACGTGTAATAACATGTAACCCAAACATACCTCTTATGTAATAACCTTAAATAACATGTAATCCAAACATAACTCTCTATGTAACAACGTGTAATAACATGTAACCCAAACATACCTCTTATGTAATAACCTTAAATAACATGTAATCCAAACATAACTCTCTATGTAACAACGTGTAATAACATGTAACCCAAACATACCTCTTATGTAATAACCTTAAATAACATGTAATCCAAACATAACTCTCTATGTAACAACGTGTAATAACATGTAACCCAAACATACCTCTTATGTAATAACCTTAAATAACATGTAATCCAAACATAACTCTCTATGTAACAACGTGTAATAACATGTAACCCAAACATACCTCTTATGTAATAACCTTAAATAACATGTAATCCAAACATAACTCTCTATGTAACAACGTGTAATAACATGTAACCCAAACATACCTCTTATGTAATAACCTTAAATAACATGTACCGTAACCCAAACATACCTCTTATGTAATAACCTTAAATAACATGTACCGTAACCCAAACATACCTCTTATGTAATAACCTTAAATAACATGTACCGTAACCCAAACATACCTCTTATGTAATAACCTTAAATAACATGTACCGTAACCCAAACATACCTCTTATGTAATAACCTTAAATAACATGTGCCGTAACCCAAACATACCTCTTATGTAATAACCTTAAATAACATGTACCGTAACCCAAACATACCTCTTATGTAATAACCTTAAATAACATGTACCGTAACCCAAACATAACTCTCTAAGTAACAACCGGTAATACCATGTAATTCAAACATACCTGTGTGAGAAACAACGTGTAATAACATGTGATCCAAACATAACTCTCTATGTAGCCAAAGATAGCTTTTCTATGTAACAACCTGTAATAACATGTAAATTAAACATGCCTACTCTGTACCACTCCATAACCACGCAATAACAGCTTGTGACACAGTTTGTTACATTGTCCTTTATGGTAGGTACTAAGTATCAAGAGATGTATAAAGCACTAATGCGGTTTCATGAAAATTGTAATCAAATTATTCAAATCAAATCAGCCGCCTCAAACTCACAGTGTAAAAATGCACACCGTACCAAACAAGCCTTTGAGATCAGTGACGCTGTATATTTACATTGATGAAAATACTGCAAAATGAAGTTGTTGAACAGCAGAGTAGCCTAACATTGTTGGTGCTGCTTGTTATTCATGTATGCATGAGTCAGCGCTGTATTATCTGAGAGGTGAAAGACAAACCTATCACCCAGACGAGACACTGGCAGCGCGGCCTTCCCAAATCAACCGTGTTTGCTCGGAGTGGCTTCTCCGACATGCAAAAACACCTGCATCTCCCAGGACCTGAACTTTCTCCACTTTCCCTTTTTGTTCAATTAAAATGCCTTGAATCAAATATTTACGATCAGTGGCACCTCTGTGTGTGCACCGGGCCATGCGTATTTAATCTGAAGTGTTGACAGGGAAACAGGAGTCTGCACTCAGCACTCGAATTACGGCTGCTGTATTTGCGGAAACGGCTCAACATGACTCCAACTGCGCGTCGCGGCTCACTATATTTCGTTATGGATGTCATTATTTTCCTATCTTAATTCAGTTTATCTGAACCGGTGTGATTAAAGAATGCCAACGCTCTCCACTATGAAAACTATACCTGGCGCACAGATCTGACCAGTAACTTCAATCTCGTACACGCAGTCGCACAGAACATACGACCGCATTGACCGCACAGTTGCAGAACACCATTTATACTAAGAAATATTTCAAGAGAGAGACATACGCCGTCTTCCCCGCTTGTAAATTCTCTTTAAAGTCCCCGCAATGCCCTGATTTCCTCTCCGCGGCACCGGTAGCTCTGACAGTCGCCCGCTGTGCCGACACACCGCTACCTGCCGGGCGAACCCCACTGCAGAAGAGCCTTGATCTGGGGCAGATTGCCGCTATTTACTGGTCCTGCTCCATCCATCACCCGCTCAGCTCACTCACAGTCGTTTAGTGGCACGGGCCCAGCGTGTATCTCCGAGCACACCTGTCATTTGCATACTGATTCCACGGGGCCGCTGTAAAAACCTGCCATTTGGAACATTAAATCCAGGCCTTATCAATCACGCCCCTGTCAGATCGCATGACAACCCGCTGACGCCTTGGCTTCCTGGGGGTTTTATTTGAGATGCTAAGTCCGCGGCGGGGCAGGCAGGAGTGGACTGCCTGGTGGCCTGAGAGTGGAGGCGGTGGTCAGACCCGAGCTGGCAGGCCCCTTCCCTCGGGGGCTCCGCCATCAATCAGTCTCCAACTAACTTGTGTCCAACTCCCTGACAGCTAAGATGGATGGTGCCAGTGTTTACAAGATCCTATATCCTCATTAATTCTCTTGTTAGCATGAGCTGATAGCGCCTAGATGCTGTCCCGGGTTTATCGCGTGTACACAGAGCCCCCGCGGGTGAGGGTCAACAGTCAATCATTTCCCAGACCGGGTTCGAGGGCTGAACGATTTTTGGACACATATTAATGGAATATTTCACAAATAAATATAAATGTAGAGTTATTTTTTTCTTTTCTTATTACATAAAATTGAGTTTGCAGCCCTTATTTTAAATACGGAAGCAAACATTAACATTTAAAAGGACACTAAAATATGTATTGTGTTTCAGAGGATCTTAACTGCAGGGTTAGAAAGTTAAATATTAAGGCTCCATGGAGACAGGGTATTTTGTTCTCTGCAGAGGACATTAAACTCAATGATAGTAATTGCCATTTGCTAATTGCTAACTATTCACATTGCAATTTCAATTCAATGGAGGTTAATCTCGTTGTCTAAATTACAGGGTTATCAATGTTTCTACAATGCAACTCCTTGGAGACAGGACATTTGAGGACAAAACAAGCCTAAATAACAGCAGACGTTGCAAACCGTTTCAATTGCGATTCCATTTGTATTGATCCATTGACGCTCACTGGTCACCGACTCCCAAAGTTACGTGATCACAACAAGACGACATTGATTCGTGGGACTACTGGTGGCCAGCCCTTGTCCCCCCACAACGCTCCCCCCTGCTCTGCTAAACGACTCCGCAGCTCCAGTGACCAGCGCTAAACAGCCTCGCAGAATGAATGGCCAGTATTTTCCCCACACTTCTGCCCAAAACGGCGGTCCGGCCCGTTCGGACTCTTCAGCTTGGCCATTTTTTTTCAGCAGCCATTACTTTTGAGTGACATTTAGCGGCGCAGATGGAGGGGACACAAAGGGTTAAAGTGCGAGGGAAGCGGGGGGCTGAAAGACATGAGCTCCCCAATCGCCGACGGTGATGAATGAGGCCATCACAACACAGTTTGTCGTCCGCACGAGGAAAAGCGGCGCTCGGGTGACATGACGGACAGCCCCGGGCAAACTCCACCTGCACCGGTTCACGGGCATGAACCGGCAGAGGACAGGTTTGGTTGGGAGAGGTGGTGCTACGTAACTTAATATAACTTTATATAAGTACTTTTATATATGTTTGGTTTGGGGCATTTGGACATTTAGCTTATAATCCAAAAAGAAAAAAAAAGTTCATTTGCAAGAACAATTCTAGACACAGGAAAATTACCGTATTTTCTGGAGTATAAGTCGCACCAACCAAGAAATGCATAATAGAGCGCCCTGATGTGAAATGCAGTTGCCAGTGTAAAAATAACAACAAATATCACATACAAGTCACTCTGGAGTATAAGTCGCACCCCGGCCAAAACTACGTAAAAAGGTGCGATTTGTAATCTGGAAAATATGGTAACTGTCAATTCTGTGGCCTCTTTGTGACAAATGGACATAAATGGCATATTTCTATATATTGTTTTAGTGAGCCACGAATATGCAGAATACAACATTCTGGTATTTAACTGCCACGTTACCTCATATAGGAGAAGTAAAAATAAAAGCTACAATTACAACAAACAAAACTGATTGCAGATCTTAAGAGACAATGGTAAATAACAGTGATCATGTGTGTGTGTAGATGGTGAAATTGTTGTAAAGCCTAACAATGAGGCTATATGATAGCTTTCAGCAAAACAGTCAAGAAACTCTACAGTCAATAGTTGTCATGTGACCAGCTCTTTTTGGGACTCCCCTGCCCTGTACTATTACTAATGCTCCTCCTGCAGCAAACAGCCCACAGATTATCTACTGACCAGTGCGACTGGATCCGGGAGGGTAGATTCACTTTTTATTAGCAGTCACATCCACTTGGAGCATGATCGAAAGACTCTGAACAGCTCTGGTGGACCGTTCTTGGGTAAAACTCCTGAATGGACAATTTAACGTCAGTGGAGCGGCTGGAGGAAGTGCTGATGGTGCAGCGTGTTCTCATTTTATTTAGATTAACTACCCCTTAATACAAAAGCCTCGCCGGATCCGCGCTCATAACGGCAGCTTGTCAAAACCGTGATGCAGAAGCGGTTTGGTGCGCGACAATGTTATCCAGGTCAATGGCGAGCAGTGGCATTAGGCCTGTAACAATAATGACTATATCGACTTTTTGTTGAGTACATTTTTGGGGGCTCGGTGTTTAAAGTGTGTAAAAAAAAATGGTGGTAATTTTTGAATTATTTTCTTGCAGTATGACCTGATTTAGCTTTAGAGGGTTGAATAAGTAACGTCTACAACTTTTTACTGAAGTGTTTCATTCTGCTATCTATCACAGCTCATGTATTCATCGACTTCGAACATTTGCCTAATGTCTCCAGCCTCTCTTCCCATTTAACGCTACAGGTGTCTGGTCAAATAAAGCCTTCAACACACTTTTTCATGTAATGATTCATGTCTGGGTATAATTTTTTTGACAATACTACTTTTTTACAGACAGAAAATACATAACTTTTGGACAGTCTTTCTTTTCTGTGGCCAGGTCAGGAAATATAGCTTTATTTATCAAACCAGCTTTCTACCATTCCATAAATTCTACCATTGAATTCTCACCTGCCTTCGACTGAAAACTACAATATTAAGATACATGAACGCTGCATATTAATTGATTGGAGTGCGGCGGCTTCTGACAATAAAGAAATGGATGGAGGCGTGTGTTTTTGAAAAGAAAATCTCGCTGCTGTTTCCTCCTGCCTGGCCCTCCCTGTGGAAATAAACACTGCGTCTGTCTTCTACCTCGGGGCATGTGTGTAAGCATATTAAAACAACAATAAAAGTAACTCCGCGGGTTTGAATGAGCGATCGCTGCTAACATTAGCGAGACTCGAGGCGGGCGGCGTTGCTGTAAATTACATGGCCTAATTTATTTCATTAGCGCGCGTCCCTCCGCGGTGTCCCTAATGGAAGACACGGTGCCATAAAAGACCTACCCATGCTTGTTCTTGGATGCATTCCGCTCAATTATTACCAACGGCTGCTGTTCATAAGCTGCTTGGATTGAGATTGCCCACTTTGCCAATAAGGAACCCAAAAAGAGAAGAGGCTGGGACGACAAGGGCGGTGACTTAAGTTGCGTGACCTCCGTGATCCCCGTTTTAAGGGCTTTCAAGTCAGGTGGCCGCCGAAAATAACCCTGCGAGCGTTAGTTGGACCGAGGTTGAGCTGGAGCCGATGACAGGGCAGTAAATAAGAGTGACAGCAGCTAAAAATATCATATCACAGACATAACGTGGAGCAGCACCATAAATATTGTATTAACACGTGCAGTAGAAAATCCCCCAGAGATTTCCATCAAAGCGGCAGAGGTGGAGGTAACTTGAACATTTCTGCAAGCATTTACATTTTCCTCCTACCATTTAAATCTTTTGGTTCAAGAGCCGCATTTGTCTGACCCACTTTCTAAACTATGAGGCAATTTTTGTGCGTAGAATGAACACTGCGTTCAAGCTCACAGCAGAGCAAGTACAAATGATTAAGGCCACTCGTGCTATTGTGTTACATTTTACAGTAGTGCACATTTGTCCAAACAAGACACAAGGCATAGGAGGCAAGTCTGACCCTTTGGGAAGTCAAAAATGCACGTAGGACAAACCATTTTTACAAACCATGTGCTAATGTGCTAAAACATTTTCAAGTATTGCACAAAAGTGAATGTTCAGCAATATCAAAACTCACTATTACTTCAAAGCCATTTAATCCAATATTTTTCCTCATTTTTCTTAAACGACAATGTACCTGACATTCTAATTATCTAATACATGCATACATATATCTTCACATCACCACTGTCAATACAAACGATAATCATATAAATTGCCAGTCTGTACTCGCATGTGTTCTTTCGTACTATTCAACTTTTTATGGTTAAGTGTTCCAGCCAAACAATTACAACAAAAGGATCAGGACTGTTCTGTTGGTCGAGCCCTTCCGCTGGGCTCCTGCTTGAATTTCCTGAGACACTGAAGGCAACACAGGGAACCAGACACAGTCCAGACCAGAGGATTTTTCAACGCACAGACCCTGAACGTAACTCTCACGTCCAGAATCCACAAACCCGGCGTATTCCGCGGGTTATTCTCTTGGCGCGCAGCCAGCTCCCGGCGAGAGGCTAAACTCCAGTTACTATTTAATCGCAGTGTCAACAGTATCAGGGCTGGAAATGAAGAGTCCAGCAATCAATTAACAGGGGATTTTAATTACGGCGCTGAGAAAATCCACAACGCCGTACTTCAGCTATCTCTGTGGCGTCAGATCATCAGCTTTTAATCCCATATACCAACAAAGTATAGTCGTTTTGCATAATCAAATTCCAACGACGTCCCTGAAGAGTGCTCCAAAGGCAACACAGACAACAAGCTTCTTTAGATCATGGATATATTGTTTTATGAAGAATTATGTCATGCAGTATGTATATGAATGTATGTCAAACCTGCAAAATTACATTGTAACTAGGGCTGTGCAGCAAAGAACATGTATTAACTGTCAATGATTAGCTTGGTTCTGTTTAATTTTGAAGTCTAAAAACATGTGGAGTAGAGTGTTGTTGTTTTTTCAATTAAATATATGAAAATATTAAAATGATTTCATGTTTATCTTCATGAAATTGGGAGTAAAGCCTTTATTTGTTTGAATATTGTGATTGTCCAATATGAGGGAAAAGTCATTGTAAACTAGAATGTCCAACATATTCAGATTCTGATCATTGCCACTCATGTCGTTACTCAACTACCTCATCAAACACTACTGTCAGTGTACTTTTTGAAGTAGTCAAACGCCCTATTATCACGTTTCTCTTTGGTAATGCCTGATCAAAGGGGTTTGCCATTGTGAGCCGCTGCAGGTGAATTCAAAGGCGAGGAAAGTTGGACAGAAAGAGCAGAGAAACAGGATACACACTCACGTTCGCACGCGTCGCCCTTCTGATGAAATCCAGCTTTGCAAATACATTTCCCAATAGGCACCAGCCACTCCCCCTCGGCGCTGCAGTGCATCTTGGGCGAATTGTCGGCCTCCTCTTCGGCGTCGTTCACGCACACGCCCTCCACCTCCACCAGCGAACTGAACTCCGACCCCGTCACCGTGTCCGGGAACGTGGCCAAGTTCTCGATGATGGACCAGCACTTTTTGTAGTAGACCTTCACGGAAACCAAAGCGATGCACGCGCCCACGTCCTGGAAGGCCAGGTAGAATCCTCGGCGGGACAGGGGGCCGATGATGCGCACCTCCGTGTTCAGCTTCATCTTCCGCTCGCCCAAGTCGCCCTGAGTAAAGCTTTCGTCGGCCGCGATGGTGTCTATTTTGACATACTGCGTCTCCCGTAAACTACGTCCCACCTCCGAATCCGTCTCCTGGTAATACAGGTTGAATGTCTCCTTGCAGGACCCCACCACTCCGGGCAGGCTGTTACAATCCCTCAAGGTAAACTTCAACTCCACAAATATTCTCTGAGCGTCGCCTTTCTCTACCCAGTTAGTCCGCAGCCAGTTGTTCTGGTTGGGCTCCATGACTTGGCACACTTGGTACGTGCGGATGGGAGTGTAGTTCTCGTCCAGGCCGCTGATCTCTTCCCACTGCAACAAAAGCACACACACACTTTAGGCACTGCTCGAGTTTTGGGGAGAAAAGTACTTTATCTCCACTGTCAGTGAGCGGGTGTGAAGGCCTAACTGCAGACTTCTGACACAATGGAAGTGGATTGCTCAACAGCCTAAATAATGTATCATGCGAGTTACAAGTTGGTGAGAAAGTCTGACATTCTTGGTAAGAGTCAAGCAGCAGTTTTACTTTTCCATTTGCTGAGTGTCTATTTGCTTTATTTCATAGGTTTAGTCATATGTGAATGTTTACGTCATTTTATTTAGCTTTTATATAATTATTTAAAAAAAGCAAAATAACAAGAATCATAATATTTATTTATTTTTTAAAATGGCTATCTTGTAAATGGTTTCATGAAGGTAAAAGTGGATTATATATATATATATATATATATATATATATATATATATATATATATATATATATATATATATATATATATATATATATATATATATATATATCGTCAACAAGATAACATTAAAATAGTTTCAAAGGTAAATTTGAATATCACATAAATTATCTTTCATAAGAAAATTGTAAAAAAAAAAAAAAATTAAAAAAGTGGCAAAAAATGGACTAAAACAAGGGTATAAAGTGGTATTTCTGCCCTTTGTTTTATATTTTACAGTCTATCCACGCTTTGTGCAGTACTTAAACTTCAAAACATTCACATGCACATTTGAGCACATTTCTGATTCTGATAGCAAAACATGTGACCACATATATTTTTATGTCTTTGAAATAAACACTTTTGAGTCCAAAGCAAACACTAGATCAACACAAGGCGTCCAATCAGTGCCCTGGAAGCAGGCTGAGGGCTCTAATGAACATATGAAGTGCAGCCTTTGCAGACAGAGAGCTGTAATAACACAGCACTGAGCGCCGGTGAATGGATGGAGATTAAACCCCACTATCGCGCACAAACATCTTTAGGGATGATTGTAGCGGCTTTATCGTCTCCTGCTCCCACTATATATTTATTTAAAAACGCTCTCTCGCACTGCTTTTAATCAGAGCGGGGCTGGCGGTTCTCTTCGGGCCCGCATTTTGACTCCTGGAGCAGCCGAATGCGTATCGTTAAAGGAGGACGGTTGTTGGGGGGGATGTGGGCCAGGGGGACGGCGGGGGACGGGACTTACCCCATTGGGAGGATAGGAGATCCACTCCAGTTCTGTCTGCTGGGCCTTGGAGTCCAACAAAATCACTGGTGACAGGAAAGCGAGGGGGGAACAGAGAGGGAGGCAGGTGGTTAAATCTCACAGGGGCACTGACACATTTAGGTACAGTTTTAGATCGAGGCTGTTTTGGGAGGAAAACGTGCAATCGGGTTATCGAAAGATTACACTCATCCGACCAGCACGGCCTCCAAATCAGTCCTTAAGAGTTAACTGTACTTATCTATTCATAGCACACGTTTAGGAAGGAAAAATGGACAAATTACGAGCCATTTCTCTCTGGATTTTTGGCACACAGCAATGATTTATCTGCCTAAACAACAAAGAAGGAGAACGGTTGTATAGAAATGAGCAGTCACAACACATTTCCATCAACTATGCTACAACTTTGATCACTTATAAGTTTGTGAATTGTGAATTTCATAACTCAGGCATCAAATCCAGCTCGTGGATCACACAAAGCTTGCAGAGGTTTGTGAACACACTCATTCAGCCGCGTTAAACATAAATCCCGGGCATTATTTACGGTGCCATATCTTTATTTACAGCCGACGTAAACGCGCGCGACACGCCAGAATGATCGGTTTAAAGCACTTATAGCCTTGTTGCAAAGTGCGGCCGCCGCGTGGGTACAGTATATACAGCCGTGACCTCGTTTCCGTGGCGGCAAACGCGCAATAAGTAATGCACTGCAGCGCGGGGCAACTTTGACTGACGTTTACGCAGCGCGCTCCGCTTTTATTTTGCCGTCGGTTCCGCGCGTAACGGAGGACGCGCGGCGCTGCTAAGGTCACGGCGGGTATAGGACCTGTGTGGGGGGAAATGAGGCAAAAAAAAGACTGATAAAAAGCACGAAGTCTCCTGGCTGTGGGATGCGCTGAGACGACGTAGCAGGTTGTTGCGGACGGAAGCGCAGCACCGCGTCTGGAATGAAGTTGTTTTGTGTCCGCGGTGCGATTTCTCACGCGGAGACAAGGATTATACGCGTATCATTGGCATAAATCCTCAATGTATACATGCTGTACATTGAGTTGGATAAGGAAGCTTTTTTGTAGCCGAAAAGGCAAAAAACATGTCCAAATTACGCGTTGTTTTAGCCCCGGTGATTAATCAATCCTAGTGCGCACCCCGCGGCTTTACCGTAAATTAGGTGAATATAACGACGGGGTTAAAAAAAGAAGAAGAAGAAGAAAAAAAAGGGGGATAATGTTGTTTAGACAATGAAATGGATCGTGCAGAATGGCATTGTTCAGCAACGGCAGAATAAAGCTGTGTGTGTGTATCCTCCTCGCTTCTGTTTGACCGCGCGTTCGATCCCGGGACACCCCGAGGCAGCGGACCCCCGGCGGCCGCGCTGCGCGCTCCACACCGGGCTCCAGACAAGTCCGGGAGCCGCTGCCGTCTCTTGCCTCTCTATCGATCCGATGATGGATTGTTAATCTATAACACGAGGAGGCTAGTTACGCGCAGAGGCACGAGTGGGAAAGCAAAATAGAAAAAAAGGAGCCGCTGTGCGTAATCCGTTGTCGTAATCCCGAGTTCAAAATTGGAAGTAAAATCAGACATGGTCCTCGTGATAATAACAATAATCCAGAGCAGTGACATCTCCTCCTCGGGGCCCGGACAGCTCGCCCGTGCAAACTTTCGGAACTTACCTTCTTTCGGGTTCTGCGCTTCCCCGCTCCGGACGTGACAGGACGCGTAAAGGCACGCGGTGATAATCCACAGCCACGGCTCGGACGCGGACAGCATCGTGGCGGTGTTTCCGAGGTGTTTTTTTGTTTTTATTGTAGATGGTGCGTCGCGTTGCCACCGTCTCGTGTGCTTCCCATTGACGTCCGTGCAGCAGCTCTCCGTCCGAACGCGCCGCCGCTCCGCTCTAATAGAGACTGAGCTCGGAGGAGGGCCCCACCGGCGGACCCGCGTCAGTCAAGCGGACGGGCGCGACGCGGGGCCAATCGGAGCGCGCGGAGCGGGACGTCACGGGGGCTGAGGGCCAATGGACGGGGAGCGAGGTGGATTGGAGGGGGGGGGGGGGGGGGGGGGGTTTGGGGGGAGCGGGGGAAGCGGTTTTTGCACAAGTTGGAGCAGATATTCCTGGCATGTTTGGGGAGAAGTGGAGGGAATAAACACGCATCTCGTGTAGATGTGTGCCAACCTGTGGCCCGAGTCCCAATCTTCTACTTTGTATTACTTTATTGCTGAAGTAGTGAAGTTATGACAATCAGAAGCCTTCAAAAAAAAAAAAAAAAAAAAAAAAGGTTTCAGAGTTTTGTACAAGAGGACTATCAAGAGCAGTGCCTAAAACCCCCATGCGAAATATAAGACTTTATTCGAGTGTCCCAAAATGCAAACGCACTTGGTATTTTAAATTTTTTTGGAACATCTTTGGGACAGAGCCAGATGTGTACTTGACCCTGAAAGGTCAAGTACACATATGGTTGATACAGTCATTTACACCGTGACTATGCCTACATTCTGAGGAAATGAGTTGCATTTCAGGTACTTCCTCTTCCTTTATTTCGTTGTTCTTTATTTGAGCAAGTTAAGACAATGTTGGACATAAAATTAAATAAATAAAAACATTATACAATGCCCTAAAGGAGAAGGCAGATGCAAAAGCTTATAAGACACCAAACCCCATTCCATCCCAGAACATGTGCTTGAGCCAGCTGTCGTTACACAGATAAGATAGTTGTTCACACATACATACAAACATACTCATACATACAGATATATAGATTAGGTGGAACATAAATAAAACAGGAAAAGGAAGATTTTTTGGCGCCAAATCTGAGTCTTATTTCCTCGTGGCGTGAACAGTCGATTGGTCCTGCCACGCATCAATCATAAAACGCACCTACCGCTCACCTGCAGCCGCGTGCGGCTCGTCCCCAGGAGAGCAGCACGTTTCCGCGTGTTTAAGAGCATTGATCTATCATAATATAGTTCCCTCAGTGTACAGGACAAAATTAAGACAGAGAAAGACATTTTGAGCTCAGAAGAGACGGAAATCTACGGGAGACGAGAGATGCGATCCGTCGCGCTGATACACAAGCGCACGTGTAGAAGTGAGAATGTTGTGTGCTTGTTGTGAGTTCTCATCAGCGAAAAATCCTCCATTATTCCTTTAGCTAATGTCCATTACATTCAATATTTATAATAAGATGTGATTTATACTCATACGTTTTGTTCATGACATCTGTTTACTCAGTGTCATACACAAGCAAACACGCTCGCTGCATCATCCAAGCCAAGGACGTGCAGGTGATTGATGAATGACTGAAATCTGATGCAATACAGCCACTTTATTACATAGATAATGGCTGACTTCCAATTGTGCACAAAGTTAGATTTACAAGAATGAATTGGGATTAAAATAAAACAAAAGGCACTTCACTGTTTATTCGCCGCTACACGGAAATTATGCATTTTAAACTCCAATTTTATATAATGGAGACGTTCCAGACAATATTCTTGGATGGATATTGCATTATATCATACTGTCAAAACTATTCATCCTTAAAATTACCTTAAATTAAAATATCCATCCAATGCACCCAAACAGCCTTCCTCTGCACACGGACACCGGTCTTGGCTCCACTTCTCAGACACAGCGGTTGTATTTCTGGCTCTCAAATGTTCCGTGACTTCAGTGTGGACATGCTTTCGCTCGCATCCCCCTCTCTCGCTCTCTGTGGCGCTGTCTCCGGTGTGCTGTGTTTGTTTGTAGCCTGTTTATTATGCAGATTGGGGCTAATCCACGGTGCCCTTGGCGCACGGTGTGTCTCTGACGGGTCTGGATGCTCCGGATGGATGCCGCCGTCTACAGTCCTGTCTTTAGTTTGAACTCATCACTGTCCCACGTTATTCAGACATTATGTGCCACATCATGTTCCCATGGTAAAAAAGACAAAACAACATGGAACATGAACAGGGATAAAGACAAGATGTACAGAGCCATTTTGATTTACCCCTCCACCAGAATCATTGTGGGCACTACACTTAAATTGCCTATGTGTAATATAGTAGCTGCCTATGCTATATGCTCAAACCTGGAGCTAGAAGCATTTGTTTTAGTTTGTTCAAGCTGCTTCACTCCTCAGTTTAAAACTGCGCTCTCTTCTGACAGCTGTGTCATTTTGTATTCTCAGAACACAGGGATGAATGCCAATTTCTTCTGATTTCATTAAACAAAGTGATTTTCAGCAACTTCCTCAGACTGTTAAAAAAGTGTTCTCTTGTAAATGTTGCACGCTGCATCAATGGCGCTTTGATAATATCCTGAGGATAAGTTTAACATCTTGCGGAACACGTTTCACTTTTCCATTTGAAATTCCTCAGAGTGAAGTGAGCCAGCAGGAGCTCAGAGGCCACCAACCTGTAGCAGCGGGAAATTACACTTTTCACTCAAATCAATATCCAGTGCCCGGGTCCACCACGCTGGAGCAACTCATGGACATGATGAGACAGCACTAAAGCATCAGCTCGGACCATTTAAAGGGGACACGTTATGACATATTATCACCTCGGAAATTGACACTATTGATTATTCTATCTTCAAAAACATATTTATGACTATGAATGAATAATGTTACTTTGTGTTTGAAAGAGACGAGGTGTTTGAAGTCTTCTCCTTGCATCAGTGGGAGTGAAGCATTTCCAAATGACAATTATCTACACTAAGATATACATAGATGCTTTGTAGTACAGGAAATATAAGCTCTGAAACTATGACAAGTCTGACAAAGGTCAAAATATATATGGAACACTTCCTGATTTAAATTACTCAAACAATTGTGACGTGGAGTTCAGAAAGAGATCGCCAGAAAATAATCCATAAAAATGCATGAATAAAACAGCAAACAAGCAGAGTCTATCCTTGTATATTATTGGAAAAGGCATAAGGACAAAAATCACCCCTGTTGCAGTTTTTATGGTATGAGATGAGGGGCTGAAAGTCTTATCTCATGTATCATCAGGAGGAGGGGCTTCAATGGAAAAGACTGGAAACCGCTACAGCCATACGTCTCCTTTAAAGTGTGCTGACAAATAAGAAGCTAATTGAAACCATCTTCAGTCTGACATTTGTTCTTCAGCCATGTCATGAGCAGCTCTATAAGAATCCAACTCTATAAGAATCCAGCTCTATAAGAATCCAGCTCTATAAGAATCCAGCTCTATAAGAATCCAGCTCTATAAGAATCCAGCTCTATAAGAATCCCATCAAACATCTTATCAGCCCCTGTCGTCGGCTTAAACGTCTCCAAAGCGACACTTAATGAGAAGTTTGGTTCAGAACTGGAAGCTGTCTGTTCATGCTCTTTGAGGCTGACCTAAACATGCTCATTGTTGCCATGGACTCGGCTAATTAAAGCTTTCTTGTTATCCTCGCGCAACTGACACTCAGCATTAGCAGTATTATGTCTGACAGTAATGAAGCTGCCAGCGTCTCGCCGGATTGTGCCCGCACGAAGTCGGCGAGACTGCCGCGTGCCACTGGGTCACGCCGAACACGAGGACCCGCTGTACCGGTCTCACCACGATAGATACACATGTACTTCGCATAACCTCACACTTCACTGGTTCCCCAAACTGTGGTCCGATGCTGATCTTAAATTTACTGCAATACCGTATTTTCTGCAATACTATTTCACCCTGGAGAGACGAAGAGACCACGAGAATGGACTGTTTAGCAAGCTTTATTCGTGAGTTATTTGGCGCTCAGACCCCGGCGGAAGACGTTGCGATTATGGGCACTCCATGATCTATTTGTATTAGATGTCTCCCCCCGGAGCCTGGAGACTGGTGGTGGTAGATGTGGAGAGAAGATAGAGGATGAGGGGAATGTAGAGGAGGAGCTGGGGAGGTGGTGGGTCGCAGTACGGTTTGAAGCGGCCGAGCCATCTGCCTGAGGGCTTAAATGCGACCGCCTGGTGCTGATTGGAGCGGGGAGGAGTGACTGAGAGCGTTGATTGGGGATGAGGAGCAGGTGTAAGGGCCATGATGCAGACGCCCCCTGACCTTTCACCCTCCTTCTTTGGCCAGGAAAAACTGCATAACCTCTTTGGGATAAGCGCAGAAACCTGGGAGAGTCCATGGTGAAGTGAGGGATCTGACTCTCGCAGACGGACAGGCCACGCCCGCTTGAGTGCGATGATGGTGCTGGGGAGAGGGGTCCTTCCATGGAGGCCTTGACGTAGATGGGTGGAGTTAGGTCTTCTAGGCTGAATTTACACAGGCTTCATAAGTCACGCCCTTTTTCATAGTTTTGGCCAGGGTGCGACTTATACTCCGGAGCAACTTTTATGTGATAGTATTCTTTATTTTCACACTGGCAACCGCATTTCACATGTTGATTATTTTCACATGACAACCACAAGAGGGCGCTCTAGGCTCCAAGCGACGCAGAAGAAGAATCTGCACTTCCTCTACCTCTGGAGTTTGTGGAGTTGTTCAGAAGTGACACAGAGGAAGAAGACTTCAATGGATTTAGTGATTTGGGGTAAAACTGATGCTTTGGTAAACTTGTTAGCATGTTCTTTATGCTATAGTTATCTGAATAACTGTTCATATGTTACGTTAACATACCAGACACTTACCACAGTTCTGTCTGTGCCTCATGTAGCTGAAGGTGTTAGCGTTAGCATACGTGCACCTATTCACCATGTTCTCTAAACTGTTATTATTTCATTCAAGATGAAATGTCTGTTCTTGTACTTGGATATTATCAAATACATTTCCCACGACTTATACTCCGGTGCGACTTATATATGTATTTTTCTTCTCTAGTATGCGTTTTTGGGCTGGTGCGACTTGTTTATTACTTTGAATGACCATTATGCCCACATCACATTCAGGTTCAGAAAACTTTACCTTTTGAATAGTGATTCTTGGTCTGCAACAAACTGTTATTTTAATGGTCAACTAGTCCGCTATTATTTTTCTGATTAGTTGACTATACTAGCAAATAAAGTGTTTTAAAATGACTCTCTTTGTTATAAAAGGGTCTTTTCCTTTGTGTGTTGGAATCCCTGGAGTCTCTTTGGAGTCTGTTATCAGAATACTACTATGATTATCTTTATAGTCGACTAGTCACAATTGGTTGATTGACCGTCACAGACCTAGTGGATTCTTATTCTTGGGGGTGGGACGTGTTGACGTTGCCACCATTGTTCAATTTAATTTGAATTTAGTCAGAACTTTGGAAGTAAATTATGGGGAAAGAGACGGTTCCTTCTGCACACTGAGAACGTGGGGCTAAAACATTCAGGAACAGAACAATGAACCGCATGAAGATTGCAGGGAGATTTTTGTGGGAAAATAAAAAGTACATAAAACAATCACCACAAATAATTATAGTGGAATCAACAGCCTTTTCTGCTGCAAATGTTCCCATCTCTGTGGCAATTTGAGACGGATCAATTACAACTGTTCCTCTGTCGGCAGATGCTTTAAAAATACTGCTATGGTCTAAGTAAAAAATAGAAATGAAAAAATTATCAAAAGGAAGCTTAATTGTAGGTTTGCCTGTGTATCCCAATTTTTAACAGCAAACTTTGGAATTGTTCTTTTCATTTTTCAATCTTTTTTCTTTTTTGTGTGTGGCATAAAAACCTGATTCAGTTTGATGGAGGACGACTCTAGAAAACTGCTGAAAACGACCCTCAAAATCCATTATGTAGGGGCTACATCATAGTGATCCTGGTTGAGCTAAGCTAGTTTTCGCAAAATTCAAAATAAATAAACGTAACGCAGCAACTGAAACACCTACACTCATGTCAGGGGCCGTCTGAAATACACGCTGATACAGAGAGAACCAAACCGTACGGCGCAGGAGCTTAGAGAAAAGACTTGTCACATCTCTCGTCCCTGAACGTGAAAGTCCTTCCGTCCCTGCTGTGATCAAGCACAACAGTTTCCGAGTCCGTTCTGCGAGACGGCGGCGGAGGAACTGAGCTGAAGTTCTGCAGCGTTCTCCGATTCCCCTCGCTAAACGAACTCCTCGTCCGAGCTCTCCTCTGTAGATGATAAAGGGAGCGAGATGACAAGCTGGCCACACAGAAGAACGCTGTGTTTTCAATTCAATACCAGCTGCACGATTGCGCCTCGTGTTGGAACGGGCTTGGAGATCGCCGATGGAGCCTGAAAACGAGATCATACACAGGTTTGAACCGCTTATGTAAGAGGACGGTTGGAACGGCACAGCGCACGGTAAAGGAGACTACACTTTTGTCTGTCGGTAATGAAACTGAAGAGTAAAAACAGTATCATTTCATTGTTTCCCTTTTTGTGGACGAGAAACTACAGTGATTCTCGATGCGTGAAGTTCACCGCTAAAACGGTTAAGAGTTTAGGGAAGTGGCGGAGAACTGTGTCATAAACCTGAGCAGATCGAGATAGTTATGATAGTTTTCATCATTATATGTTCATTCAAAGAGACAATATATGGCAGTCAAATTGAAATTGCAGTTTGTATTGAGGCATCAAGTCTCCTGAAGCTTTGTCCCACACTCTAAGTGCCCCTCACATGGGTTTAGGCAAGGCAAGTCTATTTGTAGAGCACATTTCACACACAAGGCAATTCAAAGTGCTTCACACAACAGGAAAAATGCATTAAAATCACAAAGAAATGACAGACCACACACATAGCATTCCAGACACTCTTTCCCATATTTATTTGACATTGCCATCTCCGGGATGGACACATCACTAGATTGATTATTGATTCTTTCCTATATCAGCGCGCTATCTGTTTAGTACTGTTACTGTGAAATTTTATATGTTCTTGTTTTAATGATATTGATGATTAGAATCCACCGTAAAAAATGGTGAAGTTACTGCACACATATTGTTCTTGTTTGAATAATGTAAGATATCAGTGCTGCCCGGTGGCCGAGTGGTTAAGTCGCAGCACACGTATGCCAGGCCGCAGTATCGTGAGTTTGAAACCCGACTCCGACTGTTCGCTGTATGTCCTCCCTTCTCTCTCACCCCTCATTTCATTCTCATCTGTCCTGTCCAATTAAGCTACGGACCAAATATCCGCGAAAAATAATATAAAAGTTCTGAAATGCCGTGTGATTTTATCTTAAACAGCGAGATTGATCCAAAACGAGTCATTCAAAAAAGTTTGCTTACTTCCGACTGATAATCAAAATGAGTAAATCTTGACGTGCAGGATGGATTTCATTTGATTTCTTATTTCAAATTGGCTCCTGGCTCATTCTACAGCGCGATCGTGTGTGAATTGTGTTTGTGTGAGAAGGGTTACAGAGCGTAAGTGTGTGGATATGTGCATGCATAAGGCTGTCTATTATATATTTTGTCTTTTTCACATAATTCTGTATACATTGCTTTTTTATTGTAATTTAACTGATTGAACACAGTATTTAGTGATCTGTTAAAGCTCTTAGGGACTGGTGTTGCTAATGAGCATTATAAACACTATATCTGACTGTAACTGTTAATCAAATCAAATCAAATCAAATCAATTTATTTTTGTGAGGCCCAAAATCACAACAACAGTTGCCTCTGAGGGCCACAGGGAGAAATGAATCAACAATGTCTGTGGTGGCGATGAAGTCAGACAATGTCTGTGGTGGCGAGGGAGTCAGACAATGTCTGTGGTGGCGAGGGACGATGTCCCAGGGTCCTCTGTCCTTAGACTCTCCTTCTCGGCCAGGAAAAACTACAAAAAAAACCTCTTTGGGAAAAAAGCGTAGAAACCTGGAGGAGTTCCAGTGAAGGAGCGATCCGACTCTCACAGACGGACAGACGGACACGAGGAGACTGGAGCTGGACCCACTCTTCAGGCAGATGAGGGACCGTCTGAGTCGAGCTGGACCCACTCTTCAGGCAGATGAGGGACCGACTGAGGCGAACTGGACCCACTCTTCAGGCAGATGAGGGACCGACTGAGGCGAACTGGACCCACTCTTCAGGCAGATGAGGGACCGTCTGAGGCGAACTGGACCCACTCTTCAGGCAGAAGAGGGACCGTCTGAGTCGAGCTGGACCCACTCTTCAGGCAGATGAGGGACCGTCGGAGGCGAGCTGGACCCACTCTTCAGGCAGATGAGGGACCGTCGGAGGCGAGCTGGACCCACTCCTCAGGCAGATGAGGGACCGACTGAGGCGAACTGGAGCCACTCTTCAGGCAGATGAGGGACCGTCCACACAGGGCAGGGACCACTTCACCAGGGGAGGGGCATCTGGGTCCACAGGTCCTCAGGAGTGAGAGAAAGAAAAGAAGGCGGTGAACAGTTTGCAAGTGGAATCAAAAAATAAATATTGTTTGATAGCATAAGTAGTCAGAAGAAGAAGAGGATAGTGCTCAAGCTGTCATACTTCCCCCAGCATAGTTACTCCTAGGGCAGCGTAGCTGAAGCTGTGGGTTTATCTTTCTGTTCCTAACTACTCTGACCATAAGCGATTTCGAAGAGGAACGTTTTAAGCCTGGACTTAAATGAAGAGACTGTGTCAGCATATTTAACATGGGTCGGGAGCTGATTCCATAACACAGGAGCTTGGTAGCTAAACGCTCTACCTCCTACAGTACTTTTAGAGACTCTTGGCACCACCAGAAGGCCAGCATTCTGAGAGCGAAGAGCTCTGTTTGGATGATATGGTTCTATAGCATCTTTGAGGTAGGATGGGGCCATGTCATTTATGGCTTTGTAGGTCAAGAGTAGAATTTTGAATTTGATTCTAGACTCGACGGGGAGCCAGTGAAGAGACTTCAGCACTGGCGTAATGTGCTCTCTTCTTTTTGTTCCTGTTAGTAATCTTGCTGCTGCATTTTGAACCAGTTGAAAGCTTTTTATGGAGCTTTTAGGACACGCTGCAAGCAGGGAGTTACAGTAGTCTAATCTAGTCGTTACAAATGCATGGATACGTTTTTCGGCATCACTTTTAGGCAGGATTCTTCTGATTTTGGCGATGTTGCGCAAATGGAAATAGGCTGTTTTACAAGCTTGATTTATATGAGCTTTAAATGAGAGCTCCTGGTCAAATAAGACTCCAAGGTTTCTTACAGTAGAACTGGAGGCTACACTGACATTGTCCAGTGTGACTATCTGCTCAGATAGAGCGTCTCGTAGATGCTTAGGGCCAAGCACAATGACCTCGGTTTTATCAGGGTTAAGAAGCAGGTAGTTTAGTGTCATCCAGGTTTTTATCTCCTTCACACAAGTGGATCTGTGTTTGTTTTATCCGTCCCCATCAAATGAATAATACATAGAATAAATACATGAAATATTTATGATGAAGACAATTGAGAGATGTCAGAAAAGCAAATACATCAACACTACTTTTGCAATACGTTCTGTGTGTGTTTTTGTAAATCAGAGAACAAGTTTACACCAACATCAAACTGGACATATATTTGTATTTATTGCACCATTTTCCTTGTTTAATTCACTTCCTCTGTTGTTTGATTTTGGGCACTCACAAACAGTTTGCTTTTATGTTTGAAGTTTCCATATTTAAAGCGTTAAAAACAAAGGGAAATTTAATCAAACTGGGTGCTTTGTTCTGAGAAAGAGCCTGAGAAGTTAGTGAAACGATGAGGAATAAGCCCCAGTTCATGTACCGTATTTTCCGGACTATAAGTCGCACTGGAGTATAAGTCACCATAAAGCCCAAAAAATGCATAATAGAGAAGAAAAAACATATATAAGTTGCACTGGAGTATGAAATGCGGTTGCAAGTGTGAAAATAACAAATAATATCACATATAAGTCGCTCCGGAGTAGTATAAATGTATAAATATAAGAATAAGTCGCACCACGGTCAAAACTGTGAAAAAATGTGCCACTTATAGTCCGGAAAATACTGAATTTTTGTTTGTTTGAAGTTATTGGGAAGAAGAAAAAAAAACTGTAAATGATTAATTCAACAGGTGAAATACACATATTACTTCTTGCATGGACATATTCCTCGGCCGTTGCTTTCTGAAGTTGCCTTTTCATGGCCGTGTCCTCGTCAGCGCACCCTCCGCCCTGGCATTTCGCTTCTCTCTCTCAGCGTAAGTGATGTCAGTGCCTAATTAGACACTCGGGCCCATGATTCAAACCATATTTTGGGTTCAGAAACATCCTTGCGGCCGCCTCAAACATGCAGCGGCGACATTTCCTTCTGGTGACTGGCCGTAATTAGACTTCCCCGGAGCCTGACGCACGATTTGTCTTGTGTTCCGAGGAGAACAGCTGTGTAAGAGTTTACGACCCCGCGACATGTACACACGACACATACAAAGCCAGCAAACGGAGACTTTAAATGCCTTTTCGTCTATGTATATAACGATAACTCAAAAGAGCAGATGGGTAAGATTTGCAGTGGGATTGTCGAGGTTGTTTGGTATTCCGGCGCGATGGTCCGTGCTCGTCCCCGCGTCCCCTGCGCCTCCTCTGGGCTCAGATTACGTGTCCTGCACAGTCCCACACGCAGAGCTCGGAGAAGCCAGGGGAGCGGGAAACATCCCTCAAGTCGTCCACTGTCTGAATATTAAAGCAGGTTTAGCCTTCGTTGCGATCGGTTCATAATTAAGTTTGCAGACTGTGGGATGATGACACACTTTACGGTAGCGGAATGAGCCCGTAACAATTCGGTTGTTGTGAATTTAAACTGTTGAGAGGGTGAGAAGTTTATCAGGAACAGTTTGTTGAACGGACAGCACTTTTGCTCCTATGGACTTGTGCAGGTGGATGGGAAATAACACCAGAACACGACGGAAACTGACTGTAGATGGTGTCGCTTTGTAAATGAGTACTGTAATATCCGGACTACAAGTCAATCCAGAGTATAAATCACACTTTTTGGGGATATTTATTTGATAAAATCCAAGACCAAGAACAGACATTTCATCTTGAAATGTAATTTAAAATAATAACAGATGAGAGAACATGGTGAATAGGTGTACGTATGCTAACGCTAACACCTTCAGCTACATGACGCACAGACAGAAATGTGGTAAGTGTCTGGTATGTTAACGTAACATAATATGTTACCCCAAATCACTAAATCCATTGAATTCTTCTTCCTCTGTGTCACTTCTAAACAACTCCACAAACTCCAGAGGTAGAGGAAGTGCAGATTCTTCTTCTGCGTCGCTTAGAGCCTAGAGCGCCCTCTTGTGGTTGTCATGTGAAAATAATCAACATGTGAAATGCGGTTGCCAATGTGACAATAACGAATCATATCATATAAGTCGTACCCCGGCCAAACTATGAAAAAAGGTGCCACTCAGAGTCCAAAAAATACAGTAAGGACGTGAATTGCAGGGATGATGGAGGGGAGAGAGAGTGCGTTCATTTCCATGGCTTGTGGGGTGCGTTCTTGAGAGGCAACAGTTATAGGACCGTTTTTGACACAGGTACATTTAGCAGCCTGATCAACCGACCTCTTATTTGACTGACAGTAATTGTATTTCGTTGGGTCACGTGACTGAGCAGGTTTTGGGGCGGTTTGTCACACTGACTGGTCGTCACTCATATCGTGTTGTTTCGGTGACGGATCCGACAGAGGCGTTGATTGTTCTCGATTAGCTATCAACCGCAAATGGATTGGGAATTCACCAGGATACAGGCAAATGCAAATGTACAACTGGGACCAAAGCAGGGCAAATACCAAAATGACTGTAACTCTTAAGAAGAATAAACAGGCTTAAATGAAATCAAAATAGCATTATTCTAAATAAGACAAGTGAGAAACAAACACAATGAGAAGCACTATAAGGATTGCACAATGATAAACTCATTTCAATCACAACACAAGCCCATACAATCACCGGCGACATTGAAGAAGACTATAGACTGCTATATACCGGTGGATTATTATTCTATATTTTGGACGTATTCAATTGCACTGTTGATCTAAAATGACTTATTGAAAGAAACAAGTCCGCAGATATCCGTGTTATTAATTGCACATATTCGCCCCTTTACAGGACGTCCCTGTAAACACTGACATCATCACAACAAAACACTGCTCTGCCGTACCACGCTCACGACACCGCCCAGAGCTGCAAAACCACAAAAAAAAAACGTTTTTTTCCTTTTCATTTGTACCTAAACAGGTAAAGAAAGCATTCATGTATCAAGAAACAAATTCTGTGAAGAAAGTGAGAGCAGTTGCGTGTATCGAATGTTGGTGAAAATGGCGTCTTGAGGGCGGGGCTATAAAGATGACTCAAACGTGCATGAATCCGAAAACGAAGAAATCAAGAATGCGCTTTTAGGGGAGTAACTCTCTTTGCACAGTTGGTCATGATCTGAGACTTACTTCAGACGTGCATCGTTTGTGTAGTTACGATGTGTTTAATACTGTATCGATAACGCAGAACATCAAATGCTTTCATACCTTCTCTCGCTTTTTTCGGGAAGACTGTGCATTACTTACATATTGACAATACCGTATTTTCCGGACTTTTTTCACAGTTATGTCCGAGGTGCGACTTATACTCCAGAGCAACTTACATGTGATATTATTGATTATTTTCACACTGACAACCACAAGAGGGCGCTCTAGCCTCTAAGCGACGCAGAAGAAGAAGCTGCACTTCCTCTACCTCTGGAGTTTGTGGAGTTGTTTAGAAGTGACACAGAGGAAGAAGAATTTAATGGATTTAGTGATTTGGGGTAAAACTGATGCTTTGGTAAACTTGTTAGCATGTTCTTTATGCTATAGTTATCTGAATAACTGTTAATATGTTACGTTAACATACCAGACACTTACCACAGTTCTGTCTGTGCCTCATGTAGCTGAAGGTGTTAGCGTTAGCATACGTACACCTATTCACCATGTTCTCTCATCTGTTATTATTTTAGATTACATTTCAAGATGAAACGTCTGTTCTTAGTCTTGGATTTTAACAAATAAATTTCCCCCAAAAAAATATTTGTTTTTTTCTTCTTTATTTTGATTTTTTTGGATGGTGCAAATTATAAAAGGATGTGTCTGATTTTGTTTGTATTTCGAATAATTAAAATGTATCTTGCCCAGTACAATACAGATATATACTGTAAGTAGCTCTATAGGGTCAAAATGAGACCAATTTGTGCTGTCTGCATTGATTTATATTTTCTTCTTACTAACTCAAATAAACCAAACAACTAACTCTGGTGTGCAGCTGGCATGCCAGAGCATTACCATTTATGCTGTGGATAGTAGTTCTGTTCTTCACCTTTTCAACACAATAAAAATCAATTACCGTGAAGTGCTTTTAAATAGGACTTATTCGCCATCTAGACGTAAAACCAAATCTAACTTTTCAATGCTCTTCACTTGATAACAGAGGAGCCTACAGCCCAACTCGCTCGTACCCTTGACTACATCTGTGGTCCTGAGTGCCCGCCCAGACCCGGTCCGTGGCGCTGCGGCTACAGAGGCAATTTGCTTCTTTTTATAGCTGTTAATGTGGCCGGCCGCTCCCCGAGGAAATCTCCAGTGTGGAAAATTGGGCTGGTATTGTTGTGGGGCGGCTCACAGCTATTTGCACCTGACACCGTTTTGTTGATATAATCACATTCCTGATGGAGACTGTCTGCAAGAAGTTCCAAAATGCAAAGCAGCAGAGACGGAGTAATCATTGCACCCGCTTTTCCCCTGTGCTTAACATCACAGCGGCCCAAGGCTACACTGTACAGTATGTAGAGAGTGGAGTACAGTGGGAGGCTGTATGCTCTGTGTTAGGAGGAGAGGTTTTGAAAATGTTCACGACATTTTGGTTGGGACATTTGAGTTAACTTGAGGACCACACACATGTACAGTAGTGTAATATTATTATTATTATATTATTATGTATATGTCTGGCCTGGGCAATGAGACGAAACATAATCAAGATTTATTTTTTCTTCATAAGTATCAATTCCAATTTTCTATTCAATTTAGTTGTTTAACAATAATTACAATGATAGTTTATTTTACTGAGTGGACGTTTGACACAAAACACTGTCAAATTTGTCTGAACTCAAAACGGCGTTTACTGACAATTAGCAATGACTGGATCTTATATGATATTTGCACAGGCCAATTAATTCTCATTCTTCATGTTTTAAATTACACACACGCACAGTTGTCGGGTCTGAGGTAGACGTCCCAGTTTAGTGCGAACTTTGAATTTCTGAGTCCAGGGTCTTATTAACAAAGCATTGGTTCAAAAATGTATTTAACTTAACTAATCTTCCTTAAGCGTGACATTGAAATGCATGATCCAAAAAAGAAGAAGTTAAGTGTTATGTTCCTTGCACACTTTAAGCAAGAAGTCCACATTAATGTATATATATGAAACCCCAGGCCAGTAAAGCATGCAAACTCCACCAGACGTAAGAAAAAAAAGCACCCAACCAAGTCAGGAATCAAACAAGAGACCTCCAAGAGACCCCCAATAAGCCAAAACAAGACCAACATTATATTTCAGTTTGAACATGCTCTTTGATGATTTTGAGCCCTGTGGAATAAAAGTACACAACCGGAGAAGAGAAAATTAACTCATATCCAATTCTGAACTAATGCAATTCAGGATAAAAAGCTTCAGCTAATTTTGAAACCCAGTGATACATCAGTCTGTTTTGTTGCATCACGACGACGTCTTTGATAAACAGCTTCACAGATTACAGCACACAACAGCTTTGCGTCGCTGCTCAAAGAAAAGGACGTGTTTTGGTGGTGATTCCTGGAGGAGCAGCTGCCGACTCCAAACAGAAGGCCCCTCGCTCTCAGCGCTGTGCAGAAGAGGTTAGACCAAACACAACCCAGTCTGATGTCCCATGAATATGAAATAAAACACTGTAAACCAATACTAGAGGTAATGCTGTTGTGTCCTTAAGCAAGACACCTCACCCACACTGCCTAGTATGGATCAGGTGTGAGAGTGAATGGTCGGTGGTGGTCGGAACAGTCTTGAAAAGTCTTATGAAAGTGGTGTGCATTATCTTTATTATGACTAAAGAGTATGTGCTCCACACCAAAAAGTGTTTAACAAATGTCAAATGAATTCAGAATCCTTTACTCTTTAGATTACCACCAATTATACGATCATATCACACATTTGTACAGGCTTGGTGTCTTGCTTTTGGAGAAAATGGTAGAACACAGTGAACAAGGGATTGAACTGACTTATTAGCGGATGAAATGCCATGATACTTTTGATGTATCATGGCAGAAGGTGCTGTTTTAAATTGCAATATTGATCTAAAATGACTTAATTAAAAGAAAAGAGTTGAAAACTGCGTTGCTGATCCTGTGTGTCACCATAAACGTTATCAGAACAAAGTGCCGGGACCATACTCACGGCCCCGACTATGGAGAACTAAAGATCACGTAGTAAGCTAGTTTTTTCTTACATTTGTGCCAAATTAACCACGCAATGCTGCAAAATGATTAAGTATTCAAAGTAACAAGGGCGTGTTTCAGGGGCCAGTGAAAAAAGGGATTGTCGGAGCGAGGAAAAGACGAATGCAGAAGAAGAATATAATATGCATGCATCAATAAATACAGCTTTGAGTTGGTGAATATGAAGGAAAAACAATTGCAACATGATTAAAACTCGTAAAAGTTGAGTTTGCATACTCTGTCTCCAACAAGAACAAGCATGACTGCCAGAAAGTGAAGGTTTTATAGGATTTGAAATTATAGCCTGTCAAATGTGTATCTATTTTGTCCTGTTGTTCTCATTGGAGCTCTGAAATGTGCCAGTATAGTCTTACACTCTTAGTTTGCATAATCTTTTCATCATTGTCCAAACAGCACAAAACCATCATGACGATCTGACAGCTACAGTTTCACATTCGACACAACTATTCATGTGTCCCTCTCTTTCTTTCGCTGTGTCCAGTAGAGTAACACAAAGTAAAGAGGTGTGTTTGTACGCGCTGACTTCCCATCACATCTGCGGCCCACAATAGTCCCTTTTCCTCAGCTCGTCTCGGCTCGTTTCAAAAGCGCTGATTTGACAACCTCTTCCTGGCCTGTTCAAGACGTCTGCCGGATCGCTCAAATCAGTGTTGACAAATGATGAGGAACATGCGCGCCCACCCGCCCGCCCGCTCGCTCCCCACCCCCCTCCGTGTTGCCCAAGCGCGCCCGGGCCCTCGCAGCACTGTCACTCTGTTTGTTTACAGCCTTCAGAACCTCAGGGGCGATGGAGAAACCAGAGCCGTGGAGAGGGGGAAGTCCTGGCCCACGATGCAGATACGTCAGCCGCAGTCAGAGAGCAGAGACACAAAGCGACGCGAGACAAATGACAGAACTGAGCGTGTGCAGCGGCCGGGACAGGGGCCTGTTAGGGAGATGGACTCGCTGCTTGTTGCATGTCACCGCGGCGACGGTTCGTCTTGTATTATAGCATCAGCAGTACAAACGCCGCGCTGTTCTGGCACTTAGTTGACGAGATGTGCCACAGCCTAAGTTAAGGATTTGTCTGTAAAGGATATATAACAGTGGCTTCCAAGTTCCATGAGGAAAAGAAACCCAGTTCTTTGACAAATGTTCTGATTTGAAGTGGATAGAGGAGCCAAACATGACTATATAATACAATTACACAAGAAGTTCAAAGTAACAGTAAAGAAAGCCTCTGTGCAGTTTTGATTGCACATTCCCAAGCATATGTTAAAACGACGATATGTTGTCTGAGTTTAGCAGATTCATGGTACAAATTAATGTTTAAATCTGTTCAGTTTACAGTTGGCAGTTACAATTACAGTTCACTATGAGCACGCCTTGGATACATTTATATCATAAACCGCAATGTTGCTGATAAAATATTCTTCTTTTGAGATGAAGTGTGAGCCTGGAACAAGAGAAGTGCCATTTTCACAATTCCAGCTCCAATGTGTCATGTAAAGTGTTTGAATATTGAATACCATTAACAGATCTTGAATGGCACAATGAAAATATTTTCATCATGTCTGTGTCAGAGCCCCAAACCTCACCAAAAACCACCAACCAAAATTACAATACCAAACAAAAAACTGTTACGATAGACAATGCTAATAAATGGTATAGATTTAGATTCAATACAATGGCCACAGTGATTGCAAATGTATGAGGGTAAAGAGGGTGATAGAGAGAGGGTCCGGGGTGTGGGGGAGAGAGGAGGTAGGGTCTGGGGTGTGGGATAGAGAGGGGGTCTGGGGCGAGGAGGAAGCGCTGAATCCGATGCATGGCTCTCAGGATGGAGTTGGATTTCAGAGGTTGCAGCTGCTGGCTCTGAAACACATGTGTTTGAGTAAAGTTTAGATTGTCCACTGCACTGGGACTGAGGACGAGACACAGAAGGGGAATCTGTGTGCTGTGTTGTTAGAGGGAAGTAAGTACAGATGAGCTGACTCTAGTCTTCACGGACATTTTTAACACCTCCCTGGAGTCATGCCATGTCCCAGCCTGCTTCAAGTCGTCCATCATTGTCCCTGTCCTCAAGAAGCCCCGGATCACTGGATTTAATGACTACAGACCCGTGGTGCTGACGTCTGTAGTCATGAAGTCATTTGAACGCCTGGTCTTGCCCCAAGTCCTTCACCTCCTCCCTGCTGGACCCCTGCTGGACCCCTGCTGGACCTCCTGCTGGACCCCCTGCTGGACCCCCTGCTGGACCCCCTGCTGGACCCCCTGCTGGACCCCCTGCAGTTCGCCTACAGAGCCAACACGTCTGTGGACGAAGCAATCAACCTGGCACTCCACTTCATTCTACAGAATCTGGACTCCATTTGAACCTGCCAGGATGGTCTATTTGAGCCACTCCCTTCAGGCAGGTCCATCCAGCCACAAGAACAACTTTAACAATGATTTAAATCAACAACCATTCATTGCACAGCCCTGCTTTTGCACTATGTCTGACCTACTGTAAACGTGTATATACTCAGACTGTGGTAAGTCTGTTTTATTTTATTTTATTGGTAAATTCTTAATTTTGCATGCCTTTTTCATATATTTATTTTGCTATTTACAGTCAAATTTACAGAATAGTCGGTGTCCAGGGTTAGAAGGGTCGGCTGTGATCCGACCTGCACGTCCCAGAGCCCTGGAGACGTACAGGTCCTGTAGAGATGGAAGACTGCAGCCGATCACCTCAGCAGAATGTGCTGTAGTCTCTGTTTGTCCCTGGCTGTTCCTCCAGCATACCACACAGTGATGGAGGAGGTGAGGATGGACTCAATAATGGTGTAGAACTGCACCATCATCTGCACTGGCAGCTTCACTTTCCTCATCTGATGCAGGAAGTACATCCTCTGCTGGGCCTTCTTGATGAGGGAGCTGATTGTGGGCTCCCACTTGAGGTCCTGGTGATGGTGGTGCAGAGGAAGCAGAAGGAGTCTACGGCGGTGTTATAGCACCCAAATCTAAATTAAATAACCCTTTTTCACCGTGTCTCAGGGGATCATGTTATTTAATTTGCACATATATTATTTCAAATCAAATAAATACATGCATATTATGTAATTGTTGTTGAAGTATTATTACTATACAAATGAAGTATACAGAGGATGATATAGATCCCATTGTTCATATTTGCAGTTCATTGTTTGAGACGTTAAGTTTGTATTAGACAATGTTTCTCTGTATTATTTTATCAGCACATATAGTATTTGTGGCAGTGCGCGGCTGTCCTTGGACCCGCGGCCCTCAGCCCTGGAGCCTACGCTGACCCATGGCCCATGAGAAATAGATGTCCTATTTTCACAATGGCTTTTTAATCAGCTGCTTGCACAATGGCTGCACATTTTAACATGCAGCCGGGGTAGCAGGTGAGGGAAAATGAAATTCTGTGTTTGGATATCCAGCTCATGTGTGCCATCAGAGAGAATAAGTTCATTTAAGCCTATTTGTCTACTCTGTGACAACATCCAATGGGCAAAGGTTACTTTCAAATAACTCCATTGCAGTGAAGCACATAAATTATGGGAGCTAACAGTATAAAGGAAAGTGCCCTTGTAGCAAACCGAAGCCTGTACACCATTTTTCTTCTGCTGTTTCAAATTTGGTTTTACCCCCGTATCTACAATCACGTTACAGAGGCCTCTGCCTCCCTGCCTCCCAGCCCGGAGCACAAAGCAAAGGTCTGTTACCTGGGCCTGTTTATACCACAACATTCAGACTGAAAGCACCTAAGTTATAAAGGTTATAAACTGAAAATGAATCTACTGCTTGCCTTGGTTTAGCAAAAAATACATTTTAAATAAAATATGGGGAGAGGGAAGTCTGGGAGCCCCGGCTTAGACTGCTGCCCCTGCGACCCAGCCCCGCATAAGTGGAAGAAGCTTTTTGATTATTGTATAATTTCTCCCTCACTGTAAGAGAAAATCCATGAAGCCCCTCAGTGTTTTGTCTATTTATTATTTTAACCCTAGCAGTTTACTCTACACATGATCCCACAGCGAAAGCAAACAAAAGACTATAAAATACTATATATAGAGACAGTAACCTGTAAGCACAGCGGTCGAATAATCTAACCCCGGAATAGGTGTGTTCGGGATAAGTAAGACCTGTGCAGATCCAATCAGTGTCGATCAATATTGGACTTTTGTGTTTAACCCCATTGGTCTGCATGAGGTTGCTGAGTATTTTCCAATGCTCTCCGAATCAGAAAAGGTTTATTGCCAATGAAAAAAAAAATCACAAATATAGGAACTTGCTTTGGTGATTCGGTGCAACATAAAACAATGAACAATGATAAAACAACACATACATATATCAAAAAGGCATGCATTAATAAAAAACAATTTAAATTTTCTATAGGATAAAAATAAAAATAGGCTTACTATGTACACAAAATTTGCAATTTATAGATGTAGTGTAGACAGTGAACATTGCAGTGAGTGATTGATTAAATTGTAGTTAAAATTACGGGTGTTTAGAAGTGTTCATGAGTCCAACGGCAGAGGGAAAGAAACTGTTCTTGTGGCGGGAGGTCCTGGTCCAGATGGACCGCAGCGGCTCAAATAGTCCATGTCCAGGGTGAGAAGGGTCGGCTTCATTCATTGGTCACTTCAACTTTTGTCAGTAATCCAGACGAAGCGCAGCTGCTGTAAACACGAACGCGTTTAACTGACATAATTCCACTTCGCTTCGCTCAAATCAGGCTTGTTTGAGCAGCTGAAATCCCTGCCTGGATTGTAGGCAAGAGCTGGCGGCTGAAACCAAGAGGCCGAGAAACAGCCTGGTACAGACCTGTGCGGGTTTCCTGAAGATTGTGTTACACCAACTCCAGTCCACTGCGGTAATGACCTGGAAACCGCACCAGACCACTGTGGTCTGACCGGGGCCAGTGTACACCCAGCGTAAGGGGCCTTGATCTCATGTTTAGCTCATGATAATACCGGGGCTGGGACAAAGGACCTAGGACTAGTCGGCTACAGGGCCTTCACCACCTTGCTATGCTTGAATAAACCTTTTAAATTGTGATTCTAATTTTTCCGCATCAATGGAGCGTCTCCAGGATATTTAGCAGGGAAAACAAAGGGAAGAAGCATGTAGTGTCGAAATAAACTACAGCTGCCCTTTCAAAACACAGTATCTAAAAACTAGCGGAGAACCATGGCCTCGGAACCTAATCCTTCAGACACTTAAAATAAAACTATCAGTGAAACTGCCAACGTTACCCTAAAGTGCCTCTCAGTCCCTGTGCTCACCTGTGGAAGTGCACTGAGGCACCGCAGATGCTTTGCTTTCCACTCCACACTTTAGCCCGGAAGCATACTGACCATCTTAAATGCGTAAAACAAGTTTGTGCCACAGATTAGAATGAAACGCTCCACTCGTCTCCACCTCTTCATCACAACATAAGCTTCGAGAGTCTTAAATCCTCAGCTCGGTTGATTTTAGATGCACTTAATGTTAATGTTTCAGGTCAAACTTACAAAAACAAACTGCTCCTCTTTGAAAATATAACCCATTATTCATCCAAATGAAAGCTTAATACAAACCAATTTTCTCTTTATTTCGTGTTAAACTTGGCCACAAGTGAAAAATCTCATGCTAATAGATCCGCGAGCTAACCGCTAAACTTTCAATGCAAAGACGGTCGTGCGCCCTCTAAAGACCCCTCACACCATAGCAGCAATGAGAGTCCCTTCCGCGAGAAGTCACGGATACTATTGTTTTCAGTACTCAGAACATTACTTCTGATTATACCTAACATGTTTTATTATCATTGCCTCAAACATTATGATTGTATTGACATAATTAATGCAAAGTAACAATATATATTTTTTTTTTTCACAGAGACCTGGTTAACAGCAGAAATGCCAGACTCTATTGTAGGTTTGGACAATTTTCATCTGCTGCGGGCGGACAGAACTAGAGAATCCGGGAAGAAAAGAGGTGGAGGTCTGGCGGTATATGTGAACACGAGCTGGTCCAAACCCGAACACTGCACAGTGAGGGAGCAGCTATGTAACAAGGATATTGAACTATTGGCTATTGGCATGAGGCCATACTATCTGCCCCGGGAGTTCTCACATGTGATTTTAATCGCAGTCTATGTGACCCCGTCTGCCAATGCTGAAAATGCTTGTGAAGCACTGCTCTCCTGCACTTGTAGGCTGCAAACACAGCATCCACAGGCTCTCTTCCTCATCTCTGGTGACTTTAACCACGCTTCTCCCTCTTCTGTCCTACCAACATACACCCAGTATGTTACCTGCCCCACCAGAGAGAATAGAACATTGGACTTGTTTTTTGCCAACACCAAGGAGGCTTATTCCTCTTCCCCCCTCCCTCCCCTGGGCAGCTCGGACCACAACCTTGTACATCTGAGGCCTGTGTGTGAACCCATCGTGCGCAGGCAGCCTGTGGTGTCCCGTGAGGTGAGGATGTGGTCTGCTGAGAGCGAGGAGGCTCTGAGGGACTGCTTCAGCACCACTGTCTGGACTGAGCTTTATGACCCACATGGGGAGGACATCAACACCATCACAGAGTGCATCACGGACTACATCAACTTCTGTTTTGAGAACATTGTTCCCTCCCGGACGGTGCGGTGTTTTCCAAACAACAAGCCATGGATTAACCGTGAACTGAAGGCTCTGCTGAAGGAGAAGAAGAGAGCCTTCAGGTCAGGGAACAAGGAGGAGCTGAGGACTGTGCAGAAGGAGCTGAGGAGGAAGATCAGGCAGGCTGAGGCCGGCTACAAGAGGAGGATGGAGGAGCAGCTGCAGCAAAAGAACATTCAGGGAGTGTGGAGGAGCCTGAAAACCATCTCGGGCTTCAAAATCCCCCCTGCCCAGACAGAGGGGGATCTACAGTGGGTGGATGATTTAAATGCTCACTTCTTGAGGTTTGATCGGTCACCCGCCCCTCCCCCTGCACAGCTGCATGCTCCCTCTTCCACAGCTGGACAATGCCCTGCATCTGTTCCTCTTCGCTTATCTGCCCCGGACCATCAGCTCCCCACTTCGCCTGGACTCACCCATCCCCCCAGCACACGGTCCCCCTGCCAACCACTGACTGTCACAGCAGCACAGGTGAGGAGTGAGCTGAATAGGATTAAAGTGAGGAAGGCAGCAGGACCTGATGGCATCAGCCCCAGGCTCCTTAAGTCCTGCGCAGATGAACTGTGTGGAGTTATGGAGCATGTCTTCAACATGAGCCTGAAGCTGAGGGTGGTACCACAGGTCTGGAAGACCTCCTGTCTGGTACCTGTGCCTAAGACACCACGCCCCAAAGACCTCAACAGCTTCAGGCCAGTGGCTCTCACGTCCCACCTGATGAAGACACTGGAGCGGCTAGTCCTGGACCACCTCCGCTCCACCGTGAGCTCAGCCATGGACCCGCTGCAGTTTGCATATCGGTCTGGCATCGGAGTGGAGGACGCCGTCATCTCCCTGCTGCACCGCTCTCTCTCTCACCTGGAAAAGCCTGGCAGCTCTGTGAGGATCCTGTTCTTCGATCTCTCCAGTGCCTTCAACACCATCCAGCCGCTGCTCCTGAGGGACAAGCTGGAGACGGCTGGTGTGGAGTATGACCTGGCAGAGTGGATCCTGGACTACCTCACAGACCGACCCCAGTTTGTGAGAGCCCGGAACTGTGTGTCTGACACTCGGACCTGCAGTGTGGGGGCGCCCCAGGGCACTGTCCTTGCGCCCTTTCTCTTCACCCTTTACACTGCAGACTTCAGACATGACACGGACAGCTGTGTCCTGCAGAAGTTCTCTGACGACTCTGCCATCATCGGACTCATCACGGACGACGATGACGCGGAATACAGAGGACTGGCGCAGGACTTTGTGGACTGGTGTCAGCGGAACCACCTCCTCATCAACGCGGGGAAGACCAAGGAGATGGTGGTGGATTTCCGCAGACGCCACCCCACTGCCCCCTCACCAGTGAACATCCAGGGACAGGACATTGAGAGAGTGGACTCATACAAGTACCTGGGTGTTCATCTGAACCACAAACTGGACTGGACTCATAACACAGACGCACTGTACAGGAAGAGCCAGAGTCGGCTCTACCTCCTGAGGAGACTCAGGTCTTTTGGAGTGACAGGGCCACTCCTGAAGACCTTCTACGACTCTGTGGTGGCATCAGCCCTCCTGTACGGTGTGGCCTGCTGGAGCAGCAGCATCACAGAGAGGGAGAGGAAGAGGCTGGACAGAGTCATCAAGAAGTCCAGCTCCGTCCTGGGCTGTGCTCTGGACTCGGTGCAGGAGGTGGGGGACAGAAGGGTCCTGGCTAGATTCACATCTATGCTGGACCATGAGTGTCACCCCCTGCAGGACACTCTCTCCGCTCTGGAGAGCAGCTTCAGTGAGAGACTGATCCACCCTCGATGTGCGAAGGAAAGGTTCCGTAGGTCTTTCCTTCCTGCTGCTGTCAGACTTTATAACAAAAACTGTTAGTACTGAACACTCGCAATACTGACCTAACCTAATACTGATGTGCAACTCTGTCATATGTGCAATTGCTGTTGGAATTCATGTGCAATTCATGTGAAATTCATGTGCAATCTATGTGCTGTCGTGACACATATTCATGTGCAATTACTGTCGTGATCACATGCAATGGTATTTATGTATTTATTTATTTATTTGTCTATGGGAGTTTTTATTTATTTATAGGAGATCTTCTACTGAAAGTGTTTTTCAGACTTCCTATAAGTGATCTGTTCTTCTGTATCTATCTCTGTATCTACCTGCGTTGCACCAATGGAATTTCCCCATGTGGGACAATAAAGGAATATCTTATCTTATCTTATCTTATTTAGTGATGCTAAAAACATGACAGTCACAAAAACAACGAGCATCGCATCCTCATACAATGCAAGCACGGCAGCTAAAGCATCATACCTCTAATCAGCTTAGACGTGCAGAAAGACTCACATCGCAGGATCAGCTTTGATTAGATTGATGCTTCTAAATGTATGTGCGTGTGCAGCTCTGTCTACATTATGTGTCTCTGAAGCCTCCGGTGTAAACTGCGGGTAAGATTCTAGTTTCTTATTGTTAAATGCACCAGATCCCGCATTTGTGTTCTCAGCTTGATTTGACCTCATTTCCAGTAGTTGTATAATCAGTGCTTTGACAATACTCTGCTATTACAGACTGATTCAGGTGCGAGTGGGAGCAGAGCCTCAGCACTTGGCCTAAATGCATTTTATCAACACAACTGCTAACAACCACTATTGCACCAATGCTCCTGACAGGTGCTGTAACAACCACTGTTGCACCAATGCTCCTGACAGGTGCTGTAACAACCACTGTTGCACCAATGCTCCTGACTGGTGCTATAACAACCACTGTTGCACCAATGCTCCTGACGGGTGCTGTAACAACCACTGTTGCACCAATGCTCCTGAAGGGTGCTGTAACAACCACTGTTGCACCAATGCTCCTGACGGGTGCTGTAACAACCACTGTTGCACCAATGCTCCTGACGGGTGCTGTAACAACCACTGTTGCACCAATGCTCCTGACGGGTGCTGTAACAACCACTGGTGCACCAATGCTCCTGACGGGTGCTGTAACAACCACTGTTGCACCAATGCTCCTGACGGGTGCTGTTGGCCCCTCGTGAAACAGGGTTAGGGTATTTTCCTGGGTAAATTAAAACATATAAAACAATAGAAACAAAGCGGTTCAACAGGCAACTTTCCATCCATCGTCCCATGTTCACACTCACGACTTTGATCTCATTCATCCTCCAGAATATTATTGTACATGTTTTAGTGGTGCAAACTCCACAGAGAAAGAGTCGAAACCAGGACCTTCTTGCTGTGAAGTGAGAGTGCTAACCATTGTGCTACCCCAGACTGGTTTGTCTTGGGGTGCAGTTAGGTTGATGGCGGTCTGTTTCCATGCTCAGGATCTGCAGCTTGCACAGGTCTGCTACGAAAGTAACTGACATCAACCAAGTATAACTGTTGCTCCTGAATTGTTGGTTCTATCTTACAGCAGATCACAGCAATTCACAAAAGGACATTTAGAAACTTCTAGTGTGCGGCTAAAGCAAGAGTAAACAGGAAACTAGCCTTTCTGCATTATTTCATTTCTCTGTGTGCCTCTTCACCTCATTTTCTTTCTTTTTTTTAAATCTCTCCTTACGTAATGCGCTGGGTTTGCCTTGCGATACTATTTCGTACCACATGTTTGTAAAATGCACACCAAATGAGCAAGCGCAGGCAGGGAAATGACTTCCTAATGCTCGACTTGCTGTGTGCTTCATGTTGTCGTGAAGAGGTCATTGGCAGGCTTCAGGAGTCACTGGAGATGGCCTGATTATAGTGTGAAGAGCCATATCAGATCTCCCTCAGGCCTTCTTAAAGCTGTCAAATATAGACAGCTTTGTCAGCGTCAGATCCGAGCCAATGGTGATAATCGGCCCGGATCTGCTCCAGCCAACAATTAACGGCAGAACGCTTTTGACATGACACCATTTGTCGGACCAGATGGTGAGGACATGAAAATCTATATCCCCAAAGTGAGCCTGGCACCCCCAGATTACGGCGCAAGCAGTACAGTAACACTGAGCTAATTCTTTATTATATAGTGTCTTTAGGGGCAAACAAATACTTTTGGAAGTGTTCCTCCATGTATAATCCAGGTTTAGTCAAATTTTGTATATCATTAGTGTGAAAATAAGATTAGAAGCAGTAGCAAAGTGCAAAGGTTGTAATTCCTCTGCAAAACTGTGTGGGAAACTGTGAGTCTTTTCTCAAACGTTCCTAGATGTGTTAAAATGTGCACTTGGAATGGAATCTTTATTTTAAAACATAAAATTGCACATCTAATTGTAATCTCAGTGTTAAATAAATAACACTATCCCTCAATTCTTCCGTCTTTATGTATCCCACCAAGACGGTGTGACTTCGTTGGCCAGGTTCATGTTTTCGAGCCCCTTACCTTAAGTATCCAGACGTTCTTGGGTGAAAAGAAGTCTCCATCACGTAGAGGCGCCTGAGTGAGTCGTGCTGTCATCTGAGTGGGCCGTGCAGTTCTCCGGCAGTGAAGCGGAGGAGTTGCTATCATTAGAACATCAATGGTCTCCTTAGTCATCAGCTCTCCTCGCACACTGCCCGGGCGATCCACATCTGAGCCTCCCCGTACGTGTTCACAAAAGCAGTCCGCCCAAACTCTTCAACCGGATCGGTCTTTAAAACTGCCCTCTCGATTCTCACTGGCCTCGAGGGAAACACGGGGATTATGTCAGATTGGAGGGATCGGTCCATGTCTCCCTGACCCTCTGCTCCTTTTGATTTGCAGATTGAGACACAAGCTACAGGCTTTGGGCTCTCAGACGGTCAAGAGTCTGATGGGAAAACACTGGGATAATTAGCACAATGAGCGGGATGAGTGTGGGCAGCTCAGTTGTGGAGGTTTGGTTATTAATATCTCCATTAGCTAGAATGACACTTCCTTTTCTTATTCTTGTTGAGGGATCTGCGAATGTTCTGGACTCATGACGTTATAGGTGAGGTACACTTTGGACAGTGGTGACCATCGCTAGGCCAACATGCAAAGCGAATCATCCAGACATGCAAAGAGGGACAAAGCTTCCCACGATCAAACACCGTGGGACATTTCCGCACAGCATTTCCCCTAATCACTCTATTTGCATAAGGAGGAAGTGCCCAACCTTATTCCCAACCTCCTGCAAGAAAAAGGTGTTGAAAGTATCAAATAAACTTCTGTCAGTCAGTGCAGAGATATTCCTTAACATAGCTATAACATTATGTCCCAAATATCATTAACTTTTACAAAAAAAAAAAAAAAATTGTCAGTTGAAATGCTACATTATGTTACAATATATTCAAGTCAAATCAAATCAATACAAGAGATGATGTAACCACTAAGCCAATATCCTGAATACGTCAATATTTTTCTGGTCAGAAACATTAACAGTATTTAGGCATTTTTAAGGATCAATGCCTGTTTTAACTCCTTTATGGTATTTCAATCATCCTGATGCTTCTGTTGTAATTCCCTGTGTTCACCAGTGAAGAGCTTGTGAGATGAACACAAAACGAACCCTTTGGTAATGTACTTTCTATACAGTTAGCATTAATCATACCACTTGCAAACATTCCTGACAGATGAGCGCATTATGCCCTTAAGCGCAGTTTGCAATTATAGCTTGGCTTGACTGCGCTGACCTTTGGGATTGGGAGACTGCTTTAGCATCACATGTACGGGGGACGCCGTCACATTCAGATTCAGACGTGGCGGATGTGATGTGGCCCGGAGTGTGTTTACCATGAATTAATATGCGAACGGCGTTCGGAGTCTCGCCGGGGTCAATGCTGTGTGGCTACTTCTCAAAGTGGCGGCATTAGCATGGGGAAATCTGCTCTAACTTTAGGGGTTTATCACCGTCACGAGCGCGAGTGGCTTTGAGGCTGTTCTCTGATGTACGTACAAGTGCGTGGACTGAATAAGGATGTGCCCGCGCAGGTTATCCAAAGGGAGTGCGAGTATCCGTGGAAAATAGAAATTGTAGAAAGTATTTAACAACGGCCTTCATTTTATTTGAATTTCCACTGACCAGAAGTTTGATCAGGGAAGTGCACATTTCAAACAGGCTATAAACTTAAAGTGTCCCAGAAATCCAATTGATTTTATTAGTGACATTATTTTCTGTGACACATCAACAGCAGAAGTCAATATTTCAGTTCTTCCTCCAGACCCTGTCAGCCAATCACAATCGTTTGCTTCTCCAACAATCAGAGGTGGGAAACGGCCAAAACATTTACTGTAATTCTAAGCAAGAGTGTTGCTTCTAAATAATATTACTTAAATTGTAGTAAGTTAATAAAGTAGTGGTCCAAACTCCTCAAGACAAAACATATGATTTACTATTTGAATCTGACAGAGAAAAAACATTATAATTAAAGAAATAAAAATGTTAAAATCATTGCATCGACAACATACAGCTTTTGTCTCTTGTGGGCTGAGTAACCAAAATCTTTACTCCAGAGTACCGTATGTTCCGGACTATAAGTCGCACTGGAGTATAAGTCGCACCAGTCAAAAAATGCATAATAGAGAAGAAAAAAACATATATAAGTTACACTGGAGTATGAAATGCAAGTGTGAAAATAACAAATGATATCACATATAAGTCACTCTGGAGTATAAGTATATACTCAAACCATGAAAAAATGTGCAACTTATAGTCCAGAAAATACGGTACTGTTACTGTCAAATGTTCTCAAGCGGGAGTCAAAGCGTGATTGTACTGGTAGTTTGCTAATGACCCAAATCACTTCTTTTATATTGAAGTAGATGATTTTGAGCCATTCAGTACAAAACAAACTGCTACAGGTTCTCCTTTGTCCCTTTTAAACACGAATAATTGACATATTGGTACTCTTATGTTATTAAATAATTAAATGCATATTATTGCGTAAATGCTTAGCTTTTAATTGCTGTTGCACAACGATTTTAACCTTCTATTGGTTCAATGACATAAAAATGGATGGTTGACAATTGTAATGCATCGATATTACTGCAGTCGCTATTATATTTGATACATGTAGCTTATGTACAGAGTGTTGTACTACACTTTGGTACAGGCGGTGACAGGCCCATGAACCGCAGGCGTGTGCAGTATATTTTATCGTGCAAGGAAGTGGATATTGTATACACGGGTTTGAATTATGTATCTGAGTGCTTGTGACGGTGTGGAGCTTGATGTCGTGCAGCTAAGTGGCACTGTACATAACCTTTACTTTACCTTCATCCTGCAGGTTTAGCCGCACGACCTCGCATAATCCCCGCCAATCACCGCGGCAACCATCAGCCTCCTCAGCCAGAATAAATCCATAAGTAACACGTGTAGGAGTAAGTTGTCGCTGGTTTGTTTTTAGACATCATAACGTGTGATCTTTTGACAGTTGTAGTGTGAAACGGGGAGAGAGAGAAGGGAGGGAGATTCAGCAAATGGGTGAGGCAGAGAATTGAACACAACACAAGTGCCGTCGTACAACCGGTTCCAAAATGTGGGGGAACAAAAACCCGACACAGTGAAGTAAGATGAAAATCCTCCAATACTGCCCTGTGAACTATGAGAAATACAATCTGTGTGGGTTTTCTTATTGGGCATTTAATATACTTTACCTTGGCACAGCTCCATGACAACAGAAGTGCCGTGCAGGTTTGGTAAAGATGAAGAGCGTGCCGGGGGTTGACCTGAGGCACTGAAGCGGCGAAATCAAACCACTCACAGATGAAGCATTACGTGACAGAGTGATTAGCGCCTGACACTGTGTTCTGTCAGCCGGGCGTTATGATCTATGAGAGCCTCCCTCAGCCTTGATCAGGGTCCATATCCACAAGACAGGACACATCTAAATTTATACTCATCACAAGAACATACTTCATTCAATCTTATCAGATAATTAAATCTCAAAACAATCATGGCTCCATGCGAGCTCGAGCTGGTCCAATAGAAGAGCTGCGATCTGTGACCTGGCTTTATGTCCACAACACAAGAGCTTTACACAGCCTAAGCAGCACTTATTACACATTTCAGTGGCAGCTTCACTAACAGCTGCTATATAACAAAGGAAGTGTGAAAACACATTTTATGAGGCAGCACATTGTAAAGTTATATTTGGCGTAAAATTGAAATCCTGTCCACTGACACATAATAGATAGGGCTTCTGAAATCATCATCAGTCACTCCAACAGCTCAGGAGTTTTACTGTGACCACAGGCCAGCGCCGCTCTGCAGGTGTGGAGCATGTCACGCTTTCTAATTTTACAGAGACAGGGAAAATATGTTTAAAACATATCTGCCTTATTAGAGCCACGCTCTGGAAACATGCAGAGAAGAAACCTGTGCAGGTGATGCAGCTGATGTGTGCGGCTCGGACCGGGTTATGAAACATGGATCTGTTGGTGCATTTCTCCTAAAAGAGTCTTGTCCTAAATGACTTTTTTCCTTTTAATTCCCATAATTTACAATGTTCTAATGCAATGCACATAGGAGCACTGTGAAATGATTATGTCAACAGAGGCCTGACACAAATGACAAATATGACAAATATTAAAGCACATTTCCACATGCTGGTAGCAAAAGCAGAGCAGAAATACACTGTCTGTTCCCTGCAGTGCTTTTGCACAATGATTGTTTTTTACACCCTTGGGCCAGTCATCAGTGTCAGAGCCACATTAGCACATTTTCAGGATAATAACATTAGACTGACTGAGAGAGTGATGGGCACAGCAGCAGAGACTGGGGCTGGCCTGGGGACGGCTCTATCTGAGACCTGAGGCTAGAAAACAAGGCCCCTGTGTCCCCTCCTGCACAGACATGCTGTGTGGAACCTACGCATGCTTTAGTGTCTGTATGCAGCTCACATCCATGTTCTCCGCACAGCAGCGCCGCAGCAAAACAATCATACAGAGAAGTGAAACGACTTCATGTCCCTTTTAAAAGAGATGCCACTGGCCTGTTGTCCGAGGGCTCCTTTTATATCACACGTAGGCTATTAGGCTGAGACATGGCAGAATTCTGTAGTGGAATTTGCTCTTTAACTCCTTTTTTGTGGATTTGTTTATCTTGTTTTTGGTCATCATCTGCAACAATTTAACCTGTGCATATGAAACAAAGACTGGCACAAAGTTCAGCGTCTTTTCTGTCAGAGAAAATAAAACAAAAAGTGTTTGATTTTTCTTTATTTTTTTGCAATAGCTTCAGAAAGTGGTGCGGTTATTCAAACACATGACTGATGATGATTATTGTCAGATGAAAAGACTTCAAGCTGAGATTAATATGGCAAGTTTGTGGAGCTCAACAAATAATAATAAGGGTCAAAAATGTTAGATCATTTGTTTGGATATTTCTCTCAAAAACAATCAATGTCCCATAGAGTTATCTAGGCCTCATCACTCCATCTGAAATGATCTTATCAAAGCCTAGAATACAATAATATGATATATATGTAGAAGAATTTTAGCCACATAATTGTATTTAGTTTCATTTAGTGTCAAAGTTGTCCAATATTGTGGTTTCTGACAAACACAACACAGCTTTGTCTACTTAATTCAGACTAACGGTAATTCATTTTTAACATTTTCCATGCATAATAACTGTACTTTTACTCGAGTACACTGTCCCTGTACACGTTCGCTCACTCTGTAAAGCAGTAAACTCTTCTCTCACTTACTTCTCTTGAGTTGGACCCTCCGAGCAGCAGCCCGGGACCCGCGGCTCCCACACAGCGCGCTCTGAGTGATAGTAAGTGATAGTAGAAACCGGTGCAGAAGGGTCAGAGGTCGGGGCCATCATTAGCGCCAACCCCCGGCGGACCGTTAAAAGCATGATTAGGTTTCACACCAATCTGCCTGCTCTGAAGAACTGTCCCGGCGGCCGCTAACTCATCCCGGCGCAGGTGCCTTTTAAAGCGCAACGGCAAGATATTTTCATTCAACACTTTGTACTTTCAAAGTTTGCCCAGGAAATGATGAGGGGCAAAGGAGTTGGAGGTTGGAGAGTTCATTTGTGTGATATTATAATAAAGGAAGTGTTGGAGGGGTGAGAGGTGAACGCATTTAAACTCCTAACATTTTGCCTCCTCCGGTTTTCAACAATCAGATGTGACCTAAAATTACTTTGACATTACAATGTAGAATTTTAGAAAATACTTTGGCTCATGTTTTTGCGTGACCTGAACCAGGACTTGAAGTTTGGTCTCCTCCTGTTTAAATGGCTATTATCCAAAAACTAATGACACAATCGTTTAGATTTGTGACAATATGACAACAGAACCAAGTTTATTGTGATATTATGGAGAGCAGAACAGAATTGTGGAAAAAATAAAATGCATTAATGGGCCTAAATAGTTATTTCTTTATGTTATTTGTACTGAAATGGAACCAAGAACCATGGTCTGTGTAGTTCCCTCTATTTCTGTAGCTGTTGCTGCTACAAAACAATATATTTAACAAAGCTGCTTGTAGTTTGATGTATTGTAAGACTTTTAACAATATAATATCACATTTTGGTTATTGTTACATTATTGTGTTTTCGGAGTATAAAAAATGCATAATAGAGAAGATAAAAACATATCGCACAACAAGTCGCACTGGAGTATAAGTCGAACAAAACTATGAAAAAAGGTGCAACTTATAGTCCGGAAAAAACAATATTTGTGGTCATTGATTTGTTTAAAATGTTTAGTAGTTTAAGCGCAAATTAGTAATACATTTAAATATTACTAAACTAGATTTGAACTGTGTACAATGTGAAATTACTATACATTTCAACTACATTTGGAGGTCTCAGATTATAAACACGGTTATTTTGGAGGCCACATTATGAAAACGTTGGATCCCTCATCGAATACTGATGCTCACACTAATCATAAGATACTTTTTATTGACAATGGAAACACAATGACATAATAAAACCAGGTCTTATTGAATCGTACACGACTGCACACGGTTGTCTTCTGTTGTGACACCTTGAGAGATGGACGGGTAGATAATGCTTCGACAGAGCAGTGATGACACGTCCACACCGCTCAGTCCTGTTTCTCTTTGGGCGGACAGCGATTGTGTGTGACAGGCGTCAGCGGGACGTCTGCTCCGTTCCAAACAAATGAACACGAACCGCCGGCCCGGGACACACAGGGAGATCCTCGCTTCAGTGAAGGCGTCTGAAAAGAAAGAATGCAGTGGAGATAGTCATCGGCCATTGAAAGAAACTAAGGGAATCACAACAGGTTTGGGACAGGGGCGGGGCTGGTGAAAGGTCTGGCGGAGAGGAGCGCCCACGCCTGCCCCCTGACCTAGAAGAGCAGAGCGTAAACAGACGGCGGCGATCGGGGACTGAGCCCGTTTTTTACCAATAACAGGAGTGTCATGTTTGGGTTGTCAAAGTACTTGTGTTTAATTTGTATTTTGTATTCCCGGAAAGAAAATTTGACCTCTACATTCGACCCATCTTTCAATCAGCGCCTTTTTTTTTTGCAATACTGTACCGTATTTTCCGGAGTGTAAGTCGCACCAGCCAAAAAATGCATAGTAGAGAAGAATAAAATGCACTGGAGTATAAGTCGCACTATATTTGATAAAATCCAAGACCAAGAACAGACATTTCATCTTGAAATGTAATTTAAAATAATAACAGATGAGAGAACATGGTGAATAGGTGTACGTATGCTAACGCTAACACCTTCAGCTACATGAGGCACAGACAGAACTGTGGTAAGTGTCTGGTATGTTAACGTAACATATGAACAGTTATTCAGATAACTATAGCATAAAGAACATGCTAACAAGTTTACCAAAGCATCAGTATTACCCTAAATCACTAAATCCATTGAATTCTTCTTCCTCTGTGTCACTTCTAAACAACTCCACAAACTCCAGAGGTAGAGGAAGTGCAGATTCTTCTTCTGCGTCGCTCAGAGCCTAGAGCGCCCTCTTGTGGCTGTCATGTGAAAATAACCAATAATCACATATAAGTCGCTCTGGAGTATAAGACGCACCCCGGCCAAAACTATAAAAAAAAGAAAATACTTTATACGTTTGTATTTGTCTGTTTTGAGGTTTTCTACGTGATGTCATTCTGCATGCAACAAATTCCTGTTTTGTACTTGGGCCGCGAGCTGCCACAAAATACAGCGGGACAACGACTGGTTGGTAAGTAAGTCTTTCCAAACCGTTCCTTTCCGCCAACTGTTCAGGTGTAAATATCAAACCAGCCAGCGTGACACATCCAGGAGCAGACGGTGAGTGAGCTGAACACACATGGAACAAGCCTTCCACCACCGTTTACAATGCATCGATTCCGCTTAAGGTCAATAAATAAACGTGGTTACGACCGGTTTATCTTTAAATATTGCATGTCAGTGCGACGAGCCTGTGGACTTCGCAGATGGTGCAGCAGAGACCGCATCAGTTCTTCAGAGAGCACATCATTAGAAACACAAGGGAGATTTCTCACTGTCATATCAGCAATAACACATCACTGCCTACAATAATGGACCATCATATTATACCATTATTTTTAATACAGAGCGCACTTTCTAGTCGGATAATTATGAATCACAAGCAATAACTGTATTCTCTTTATTGCTGGCAGCTGGCACAAATCATAATTTCACTCACATTCAGCTAATTCTGCGGATGCGATGAGAATGAATAAGCCTTGCTCAAAATGAAAACGCTCATAACTCTGAGGAATGGGTCGTGCGGAGCTCCCTGTGCCATTGTAATTAGGAATGTCGGGTTTTTTATTCATCTTCTGCTCACACTGTTTTTAGGAAATCAACTTCAAACCGATTTTTCAGTAAAATATTTCAAAATCAGGCACTTTGAATCTCAGAAGACATGAGAAATACACTGGATGACAAGACAACGTATCCTTTCAAAGTTGTGTTGTTTGTTGATTTGAGTATTTTGAGTATTTTGACAGTGTTTAACTTGTGTGATCCAGGTACTCAGATACACAGAGCATTCACTACTACAGTAATTTCTCCCATGGAAAATCCCAATAAATTCCTGTCTACTTTTGTATGTGATTAAAGTAATAAAAACGCATTTCACAATACCAAATTGTGACTGTTCTGTGACGTGTTAAGTTTCCCAATTACTGATTGTGACAGTGCAGTTGGTCATTGGAAATTGTATATTACGCTGTTATGGGTTTCACATTTTGCTATAGTGAAATGAATGGTGCAGTCGCATATTAGAGCTGGAGTCAAGGTTGATAATGTGAATGAGCGTTGACTTCATGGTTAAAGCTAACAGCTGTAGGTGGTCGACCACGAGTGCCCAGTCTTTCCATAACTCCCGATGCCATGACAACGCCCCTCCTCTTTCCCAAGACCTTTCCGGTCACTTACAACAGCTGCAACATGGGTATTTTCCTCACACGGCTTCGTACACGACCGCGCTGTGATGACTTTTTGGCCGGGGCGCTCTTCAGTGTGTGTCGGCGTGTAACCGCGGTGACTCAGCCCTGTGTTGTGAGCAGTTCCAGAGGTGCGCAGCTGTGACGATGGCGCGCTCGCCCGCACACGGCTCGGCACCCGTCCTGACACGCTCCGTGACAGTAAACATCTCCGGCAGTTTAGCGTTTTAATTGAAGACTTTCCCGAGCCCGGCCCTCCCCTCAGCCCCTGTTAGCGTGAGCGGGCCTTTCCATTATTCATAACCGCCGCGTCTCTGAGCAGTCAGCAGCTTACACCTTAATCATGCGCACATCTATTGTAGCTATTGACAACTACACGGATCGCAATTTGGAAAAGTTTCAAGCCCCGCCAGCTGTTAAGATGTCTTTCATTGCTGACTTCGCCGCGTCATGTGTCAGTGCTACATCAAAGGACTGCGTCTGGAAGAACGTCATAGCATTAAAACAGCATTAAAACAGCGTTAAAACATTGTATGATTCGTGTGTGATTTTGTTTTCTGTATGAATAAAATGGTTCTGGCTCACATTCTTATCACTTTGTTGTGAACCAATGGGCTTGCAACAAAACAGACAGATTATTCAATGGACATGCGATAAGTGAGACTCTGTGATGGATTTATGGACAGTTGACCCAACACGGAATAGACCCTTTGGGCAGGAGAACCCGTACACAGTTGACCCAGTGGATAGTCGTCATGGACATAGACAGGTGAGCTTATGGAAAGACAGAAATGCTTATTTATCTATATTAGGTAAAGGTTTTAGACTAGTCTGACGGTTTTTACGACACAAAATAATAAGTATCTACCTTTGAGACTAGTTTTAGTATTGATTAGTGTCTGATTTTTTGTACTTTTGACAGCTTTAATGGAACGGCCACTCAATTTAACCCAAAGACAGGTGAATTTAAGGACAGCTCCAGTCCTTAAACAGGTGACTCCATGCGTAAATGATTCCAACAGAGGTTTCCAATCTTTTTTCTTCCCGCAACCCCTAATTAACCTATGGATACGTTGGCAACCCAAACCTTCTTCTAGTGCCTTATGAGGAGAAATGTATAAGAAGCTCAAAGAGGATCTAGAACAGAAATCTCTACCTACTGAGTGCACATGCTTATCCACCTCCAAAGCCCACAGAGGCGAGCTTTAATGTTTGTAATGCTGGGTTTAAATATGTTCCAGGTATTAGTCCGATAAATCAAACCAAGACATCCTCAAGAGTATCATGATCTCGGGGATTTTTTTGTGATGTTTAAACTATACATTGATGTGGACTACAAAGTGCAGACTCAAGTCCCATTGGTTCCAGTGCACTTATCTGGAAGAGGATTATCATTAACCTCCGCATACAGGACAAATCCCTTCACACAGTATTATCCACTACTTTAATTGGCCACATAAATCAGGGCTTTGGCCACGTCTTAGGGCTGGACACTAGAATTATCTGGATATTGGATTGTGAACACTATTGGAAGTTGTGTTGTTTTGTTAGAACTTGCCCCCGACTTGTGTTTTCAAGACCACGTTGAACTTTGGGCTCGTTTCTTTGGGCCAGGATTGTCAACAGATAATTGTGTTCTAGGCAGTATTGTCACCATTATTGAGCAGGAGCAGACGGAAGATTAGTTTATATGTTGTTCTGCATGGAAGGAAACTACAGTAAATACAACGTGCTTACAGTCAGTTGTTAAAAAATAACAATAAAGACTAAATGATTCAGAAGTTTGTACAGAAGTCTTTATTAGAGTATCAGACAGTCACACAGCTTTACTTGTATATTTACATTGGATTCTCAACATTTTATGATTTTGTATTACTGATATGACGCTGACTGATATAACTGTACTTGATGTGATTGACGTGATGTCGCCATTTGGAGGTGGTTTATTCGATCACTAGACAGAATGGAATTAATCTTACCGTTTGATGCCATATGGATGATTCCAGGCAAAGGGCCACACGTTCAATAGTTTTCTTGTTTCACTCTAAATGATCTGCCTGAGTGATGACATTTTATTTTTGACCCAATTTACAGTACAGTAATTCTTTCCCAATTCAGAAGTTTTGAAAATCAATTTCAACTCTCGTTTTTTTGCATTTTAACACCCTCCTATCCAGGTTTCTCAAGTCAATACCTCAAGATTGCGTTCAAATATCATTTCTTTCTGAGATCAAAGTCCAGCGGCACAGGTTTTCTCCATGTGGGTCAATGTTAAGCAGTAAATTGCTTTGACACATTCTTTACCAACTATTTCTTTGTGATAGAATCCATGAATAAAAATCAGAAGCTATTTGGTGTGCGGGATCGGGGAGCAGCGGACAGAGGAGCCTCTTTTAATCCATGTAATGGCATATTGACTCGGACCCCGGGGGGAATATATTGGCAGAGAGGGGTTGACACTGTTACTTACACCGCACTCGCAGCAACACAAGAATCAAATGGAAGAACGGCTGTATTTTCTCACCTTTGCTCTCATTCAGTTATCGTTCAGACACCAGGGCACAAACGCTCTCTCAGAACAGGCCACGATCTGCTCCACACTTCTGTCCAGGTTTATTGCTCTGACACTTGGACCCATTTATTTGGTGGGTATTTTGAGTTTCTTGTTTTGCTGCACAAATAAAAGTCTGTTATTGTCAATACAGGTGCACGTTTTTTTATCTGAGGCTTTTCCCCTTTTGACTCTTGGAACATAACGAGTCTTTTACACTTAATACAGGGCAGTGTGAGCGGCGTGTATTTGACCAGCGCCGTGTAGGTTCATGTTGGTCCACGCAATAATGCAATAAAGTAAGAATACGCTTATCTAATTACTTAGAAACTGACGCAGACCGCTGTGGTGTCCTGAGAAAATTAGACTTTTTGTGGGTTCTTACAAATGTGGACAAAAGTGGACCTGCGTGTGAACTTTTATTCTCTGTCGCGGTCTACAAACCCAAATGACCAACAGCCACCGGAAATTATGGACAGATCTAAGGGTCCAATCTAAGGGACTAATCTAAGGGACCAATCTAAGGGACTAATCTAAGGGACTAATTGAAGGGACCAATCTAAGGGACTAATCTAAGGGACCAATAATCGAAAGGACCAATCGAAGGGACTAATCTAAGGGACCAATCTAAGGGACTAATCTAAGGGACCAATCTAAGGGACTAATCTAAGACACTAATCTAAGGGACCAATCTAAGGGACCAATCTAAGGGACTAATCTAAGGGACCAATCTAAGGGACTAATCTAAGGGACCAATCTAAGGGACCAATCTAAGGGACTAATCTAAGGGACTAATCTAAGGGACCAATCTAAGGGACCAATCTAAGGGTCCAATCTAAGGGACCAATCTAAGGGTCCAATCTAAGGGACCAATCGAAAGGACCAATCTAAGGGACTAATCTAAGGGACCAATCTAAGGGTCCAATCTAAGGGACCAATCGAAAGGACCAATCTAAGGGACTAATCTAAGGGACCAATCTAAGGGAGTAATATCTTATCTTATCTTAATCTAAGGGAACAATCTAAGGGACCAATCGAAGGGACCAATCGAAGGGACCAATCGAAGGGACCAATCTAAGGGACTAATCTAAGGGACTAATCTAAGGGACCAATCCAAGGGACCAATCGAAAGGACCAATCGAAGGGACTAATCTAAGGGACTAATCTAAGGGACCAATCTAAGGGACTAATCTAAGGGACCAATCTAAGGGACCAATCTAAGGGACTAATCTAAGGGACTAATCTAAGGGACCAATCTAAGGGACTAATCTAAGGGACCAATCGAAAGGACCAATCTAAGGGACTAATCTAAGGGACCAATCTAAGGGACCAATCTAAGGGTCCAATCTAAGGGACCAATCGAAAGGACCAATCTAAGGGACTAATCTAAGGGACCAATCTAAGGGACTAATCTAAGGGACTAATCTAAGGGAACAATCTAAGGGCCCAATCTAAGGGACCAATCGAAGGGACCAATCTAAGGGACTAATCTAAGGGACTAATCTAAGGGACCAATCTAAGGGACTAATCTAAGGGACTAATCTAAGGGACCAATCTAAGGGACTAATCTAAGGGACTAATCTAAGGGAACAATCTAAGGGCCCAATCTAAGGGACCAATCGAAGGGACCAATCTAAGGGACTAATCTAAGGGACTAATCTAAGGGACCAATCTAAGGGACTAATATAAGGGACTAATCTAAGGGACTAATCTAAGGGACCAATCGAAGGGACCAATCTAAGGGACTAATCTAAGGGACTAATCTAAGGGACCAATCTAAGGGACTAATATAAGGGACCAATCTAAGGGACTAATATAAGGGACTAATCTAAGGGACCAATCTAAGGGACCAATCGAAAGGACCAATCGAAGGGACTAATCTAAGGGACCAATCTAAGGGACTAATCTAAGGGACTAATCTAAGGGACTAATCTAAGGGACTAATCTAAGGGACCAATCTAAGGGACCAATCTAAGGGTCCAATCTAAGGGACCAATCGAAAGGACCAATCTAAGGGACTAATCTAAGGGACCAATCTAAGGGACTAATCTAAGGGACTAATCTAAGGGACTAATCTAAGGGAACAATCTAAGGGACCAATCTATCACGGTAGCACTGCGGCGCACTAAATTTTAACAGCAATTAATGAATGACGTCACCCAAAGCCAATCAGGTGCAGCAGGGGCCTCCAGGCTATACTGCCAGACCAAAATCCACTTATTCTCTTTGTCCTGACTTCTGTGATATATTTTGACTATTTAAAAAGACTTAAAATAGAACTATTTCCTGTATGATAGGGAAAAAACATGAAAGATAATTGGAACAGTTTCAGTATCTAGTGTTCAGTATGCTGGCCGATACTAAAAGCTAATTGCATCCATGAACTTCTTTTCAAGTCTTGTTGCAATATAATAAAGGTAATATTTGAACAACGGGACTCTTAACCATATGAATACAGAAGTGTTGATTGCCTCAGAGCAGAGTTTTGTTCCAAACAGGTGCTGGTCATGCTCAGCCACAGTCAGATAACACAGTCATCAACTGCATTTGCAAAACAATTGTTAGAAAGTGTGGAAATGTCTGCTTTTGCAAACACTCAGCTGCTTTTGAATAATTCTCCATAATTACTGAGCAGAGAATGAGCTCAGAGCACGGAGAGTCACAGATATTCATACTTGGAGTTATTGTGGTCTGTTTGTTTAACCTTCGAAATGAGAGGCCAAATGTATTCAAAGTCTATTGTACGAGCTGATTCTCATCTGAATGTACAAAAGTGCCAAATAAAGAAGAGTTGAGTGTTGAAATATTTGAATATTAATAAATTCTTCTCATACAGCAATTATTAGAACTGTATTTTTTTACAAGTTTGGGTGGAAAAAAATTACTTTGCAATGCTCTGCGTGCAACATATTCATTCATCAGTCAGAATTTATTTGAATTCAGTACAATTCCATCCAAAAATGTTGTTCTGTTCTGGAGCTACACACTGTGCGCACTGCTGTATTCATTGGTGCGTCTCTTGGACCTTCTTGAATTATTAATCCCTCGTGAGGGAAATTCATTCTTTGTATTTGACCCATCCTTCAAAGAGCAACCTTTCAGGAGCAGTGAGTCGCTTCCATACAATGCTAAGTGACCCATCTGGAGAATTCCCTATTGTGCATTTTCCTCTACGTTTTAGCCAAAAAACTGTACTTGAGATCCCCGGCAGATAGTGTGCAGCTCCAATCTGTGAATAAGTGCTTGAGTAAATGTAGATGTGCCATTTCTACTCTCACTCTGCAGCCAAATACCTGCCAGTATTTGTATAACTATGGAAATTATATAATCTCTTGCCAGGACTGTCCTGAACCTGTGCAGCACTTCTCACAATGTTTTCCTCATCATAATCGCTGTGTTGACTTAAATTGATTGATTGAAATTGGGCCGCATGTTGAAATATAGACCAAGTCCCATTTATTTGAAGTTTTAAATTTCGAAATTCATCGAAATTCAATTCCATAATATAAAATATGTTTTGATAGATGTAAGTTATTGGGGTCATACTAATCCAAAACTGTCATTAAAAATAACTTCTCAGGATAATGTGGGCCAATTCATCACAAGGGCCAAGAAAAAATGGTCTGAGGGCTGCATTGGGCCCCAGGCCATAGTTTAGACACCCCTGGATTAAAACGTTCTCATGTCCAGTGTAGTTAGTTTGGCTTGGAATCTATGGTCAGCGTCGCGGTCAGGCTCCGGTTGGCTTGTGGCAGCCGCTGAGAGCCTGTCCACTCGGAGCGCCCGCCCTCAGCCCGCGATGGGAGGCAGGTGCGGCTGAAGGTAAACAAACACAGACAGGGCAGAAGGGTCAACGTATCCCCACAGACCAGCCTGTCAGAGTGGGGCAAGGGGCCGACACTACGGGGCACTCGCTGTCATACAGAGTGCTCCTGGATGCGGCGGGAGTTTTAACATGCACAGTACGTATGAGGAGGGCCTATGTACCAGAGCTACTGTCTCAGGTAGGCAGCTGGCAGGCGGTGGGGATGCGAGTATCGGTGTCCAAGAAACGATACTTATTTAGTGAATGTTGGGCGTCGATACTGCTTTGCAAATATCAGTACAAATTAGCATATGCAAATTGTAAGACTAGGCCATTTTGGACTATTATGCAAGGTCCATTTTTCATTGTTTTGTGTCACACTCCAGCAGCAGCAGACTAGACGGATCCATCTGGTGTTCAGTTTGTCCTTTAGAGCCTTTTTTATACATATTTATTGAAACGCCTTCAAAGTTACCCTCAAAGTATTGGGTGTCATATCAATAATTGCCCATCACTATCAAACAGGCTAAAGAAAAGAGAATCCTCATCATCATTATCTGAACAGGTCCACACTTTAGACAACATTCTTGTTTTAGAGATATGCAACATTTGACAATTGAATATGGCATCTAAGAATAAATATCTAACAAAATTGCCATGTCATCTTTAAAGCAAAGAGTATAATGTGATATATCTGCACGTTTTTGCTTAATTTTAACCTCCTGTCAATGACATTTCCAATCTGTACATTTCATATAAATTGGCTAAACATAATCAAGATAATAAAAAGCAAGTCAGTGCGAGTAAAAGAGAATGATACATAATTGTTTGGGCGAGCTTGATAAATGACTACACTGACTATGCTTAAATGCACACAAGTGGACAAGCACAATTATTATTTGTTTTTCAAAATGCATGTAAAAGGAAATGCAACGGACCTGTCTTGATTTGAATCTCAAAAATCCAAATAATACATGTGGAGAAGTCTGTATCTACTTGTATTGATGTTGCGTGTAAAAGCAGAGTCCCATTACACTAAGAGAGGCATTCAACTGCACGAGGTGAGAAACAGTCAGGATAATATTAGACATTTAGACATTTGTTTGGACGTGTACTCTCATTTTAGATCAGCAAAGATGACAAACTACATCCATCCACCACGGACCATGTGGTTTTATTTTCATCTGCTGTGTTAAAATGTAAAAACTACAGTAGCTGCACAAGAAATTAACTTTATTTAACTTAAAACTGTTGGACTCGTATTATCTCCTTATTTCTCGTTCATTTAGTGACTTATGCGAATACAAAAACACTGCAATCATGTCGCGCTAGCCTCGTCTAAGCGGTGCAACTGCAGGGACTTCACCACACGGAGCCGACAGCCTGATAGTCACACTTTGGATGTCGCCACGACTTACTGCGTTTTGTCTCACGATTTTAATTCTCTCTCGTCTTGCAGTGGGAAATCCATGAATCATATAAGACGATGAGTCTGAAGTGATGTCACACACTTATTGCTACTGCCATCTTGAGGGCAAAACATCCCGCTCACTGTGGGCTGTGCCGACAAAAAGGCTCAAAACAAGGGATTCCTCTTCTGTAACATCCCCAAAGGTCACATTTGTCCAGAAATGTATCACAGTGGTCAGGAGGGACCGGTGACACCCCAAACTGAGACCGAGCGGTTTGTTTCAGGTAGTTTACATATTATTGTGTGGGTTACATGCTAATAAACGTTAGCCTACTTGCAGACAGTTTTAACTAATTTCATTTTAGGATCAGACAATCGCTCACCCGCACACAAACTCTGTGCTCTTGAAAGCTTTGAGGGCGTGTCCGGTGCAGAGGGCGTGTCCGGTGCAGAGGGCTTGTGGACGGGGAAGTTTAGATGTAAATGTCTGCTAAAGTTTGTTGTAGCCGGTTGTTGCTGCTTTTAAGTGTTGTCAACTCACCGCAATAGTTAAGGATCAAAGCCCATAACGTCTGTCTTCTTGAGATATTAACCCTTTTCATTTTAAATTTTATGCACTGTTTTTCATGACTATCCAACAGTCACGTGACTATGTTTATCGTCACACTGGGATTATTAATCCGGACATTTAAAAATCACAATATTTATCTAAAAACGCTTCATAAAAGAACCAAGTCGTCTGAATTCGGGTTGAAAACGGCATTTCTGATTTCCTCCTGTCCCTTTATGGTACGTCACACTGCCAGACCACGTTGACTGCTACGTCTATCAAAAACTGAATGGCGAGCAACGGATGCGTTTTTTTTTTTTTAATTCAAACCATTTTTGTCAGAATGGAAATGCCACGCAGCTGAATCCTAAAAAAAAAAAAAAAAAAAGTTGTGCGTGTAACTAACACGGGAAAACAATCATTACATGGTTAAAAGCTCTTAAAAGTCAATCTTATTTTCCTTTTAATTTCAACCCAACAAATAATCCCAGAAACATGTCCGTGTCGCCGTGGACAGAATGAACGCATGACGTGCTTCGGGAATCTGTTTTTTGTTTCTTTGCGACGCTCCGGCGTAGAAATCCCATCCACACATTTTTGAGCGGCGCAGCCAGCCTTGTGACACATAATACATTATCATTTTAACATCCATTAGACTTTCTGTGCTGACTCCCTCGCAAAGCACAAACAGTTGGTGAGAAGTGGAGACAGACTGCGGTGTTCGGCTCCAGTTGTTCGCGATTTTTCCGCTGTCGTGGTCCCATAATGCACATCAAGTTAAATGAGCTGCACCGCACTGAAATAAGCAAGAAATGATAATCAGGAAATGAACCAAGCGGGGAACAATTATGGAAAATCAAGCACACTTCCCCTCGCTATAATGGACCGAGTGCATTAAAAGTGTCGGATCACTCTGTAGGGCTGAGTTTATGAGGCAAGACGGGGGTCAAAGTTTAAGAAATGCAGAGGGAATAAACACAGGGATGTGATCGCAGAGATGACCGGAAATCAATATCATGTAATCGTGTAAGTTGTGGTGGAGGCCAATAGGTCCGACTTAGCTACGAGTTATTAAAGCCCATTTAGCATGCACAGTGAAGCATATTTACGACATTTATGATTTAGTGACAATGCGACGCGGTGAAAAACACATCTTGGAATACATTTGTTTGGAACATGGCCACGAATGAGTCCAAGAGCATGTAGTGTTGAACTCTACTTAAAACACTAATGGAATTAAATTATAAACTGTAGCTTTCACAAAAATTAGAACTGTTGCCATGTTTTGTTTGGTCCAAAGCCCCCAAAATGGCTTCCAGAGAAGAGTAATTTGACTAAAACCCATGGCTCTGTTATGTTCGCTGTAGGATCTGCATTGTCATCACAGCTCAGTGAAGTCTGAAGCTCTTTTGAATAATGTGTTTGTTTATTGCCAATGCGTCTCTATGGATGTTTGGTCTTTTCTTCTTCTTCTTCTTTGGGGTTTAATGGCGGTTGGTATCCGTAGTGTTACATTACCGCCACCCGCTGTAGTTGTGATTCCTGGCGGCCGTGCATCTAGTATAATTGTTTGTAACTACAGTGTATCTCTTTATATATAAATCCACTTACTCCATTTTGTTCACATTAATTAATTATGGGCAACACAACTGAAAAGATAAAATGTTTGCTTCTAAAAAACATTTTCCCACAGCGCTTTTGTCTCACTTAAATACACTTTCAGTTAAATTTTTTCCTGTGTAAAGTTGTTTGTACTTTGTTACTTGTTAACTAATGACAAGGGGAGGGAAAAAAACACTTAATTTCTTCAACACAGACGAGGAAACAGCCTTTTTAAAGAGAGAAATGTAATCAGTTCATCTGTGTATGTCTGTATGTCTGTGTAAGTCTGTATCAGCGCCGGGCAAACGTTTTCCAATATCACTGCTCAAAATGGGAAGCTGAGACCCATGAATAAGTTCAGTCCATTACAAAACCTAAACTCTTTTTACTGTTCAATCACTTGAGAACTCTGTCCGCCAGAGCATCTCGTATACAATAGTATGCACCACTGGAATGACGGAAGCTGGCTGCCGTGGATGTATCTGTCAGAGTTATGGCTCTCCATAAAACATACGCCGAAATGGCCTCCTCCTCCGAGCAGAGCATCAGAGGAATAAAAATCAGAGTCGTGTTTACTTTGTGCGCTTCACACAGCATCACCTGCAAACAGCCTTGAACGCTGCCATCTTTCACACCAGCTCATCTGCCTGGAGATTTAACACATTCTGCCTCTTAATAGCCATATTTTTATTGAATGTTGCTGTTTATTACAGCAATTTGTGTCCCCAAGTGAGTAGGAAGCGGAATCTGCCAGAGTTTGTCTCGATTGCAACTCAGGCTTTTGAAATGTGTTAAATTGGTCAAGGCAAATGTATTTTTACAGAACAGACAGTTAGTGTACAAGTTGTACTTCTAAAATCTAATATCCACTTTTCAGTTGCTTGGGTACATACACACTCATCCCCAATTTAATACAATTCACCTCCTCCAGAATATTGCTACCATGCTTAGTTATTCGAGTTTTCTATAAAGTCTTGACTAGAGGATCATAGTCTGAACAGGTCGTGTTCATGTTCTAGACTGTGATTATGTCAGAACCTCGGATCGAGCCAAGAGCCACTTCGCCCTGAAATATCTCTAACTGAATCCTCAAATGTTGAACCTGATGATTTACTTTTGTGACTAGACCTAAGAACTCATTGTCCACTATCTTGGCTAATGGGAGGATGTGATGTCACGTGAACACAAACTATCACATTGAAAACGACTAATTAGCTTCTTCAGAACAATTAAAGTTAACTTCACTGTAGCAAGCGGCATATTTTCACGTACTTGTTTTTATTGTGACTGTGACTGTGCTTTTTAACCTTAACCTCAGAGTCCGATTATTGTCATTATTATTTTTTTAATAATTGCAGCACTGTGGGCGGGGGTAGGGGGTAGTGAACAACTGAAATATTCTGAGCACGCAGGAAAATACTAGTATTTACTCAAACATCCCCTTGACATCCCCATCTCTTTTTTGAGGGGGTCCTCTAAATAACATTGTTTTTGTGTTGCTAGCACGTCTGAAAGCTCATGCAAACTTTGATCAAAATGTGAATAAATGTTAGTTATAACTTCCTGATTGTTTTATATGTTTTAATGCTTCAAAATGAAAGTCTAAGACACAATGACTTTAGTGGAAGAGTTTCAAGAGTCTATTGTGAAGCACTGATCTTTGCGGATTTGTCCTCCAGCCTAAAAAGTAAAGGATCTCATGGCGTCAGTAGCAGCAGAAAACAGATGCGTTCAGAGTCAGCTGTTAAACACACGTGCATAAAACCGAAGAGTCTTCAACAGTTGTTTTTGTCCCATTCGCTGTGATATATACGGTAATGCGCCCGGGTGGTGTATTCACTTCGCAGGAAACATTTACAGTCTATGATATCAAAGTGAATATCATTTGTTTCCTGGCTCGGGGCACTGTGCTCTTATGAGAGACAAACTCCGGCGTATAATCGAATCAAATTACCCGTAATCTGGTGCATTTGTATTCTGAGAAACAGCTCTCGACTTGTGCTGCACTGACAGGAACCGGCAGCAGAAAAGGACACGTTACACAGAGCAATGGCCGCACAATAAGGGTGTAAATACATGAGTGGGTTATTTTGTCATGATTATAGTATACTCGTCTTACAGAGATGGTGTTCTGTTGTAAATGCAGGTTTGCACTGTAAGGCAATAACAAGACATTATCGATCTTTTTATCTTTTTCGTGAATCGCACATTTGCAGACTATAGATTTAATGCTACGTTGTGAGGCAAAGCGTGGAAAGAACGCTCAGGCGCAGACGGGTTTGGAGATGGTGCAAAATCCCACTGAACGCCGCTTGACTTTTAACTGGAGGTTGGAAAAGATTTAGACGTTGTGTTTCAGAGATTATTTGATTGGATTGGTCACATGATCTCCTCTCTACCGCTTCATTAAACTCCACGTCGTGCAGATTCATGAGTCTGTAAGTTATGCAGTGAATGTGCAGTGGTCCCACCCTAAATTGGGGGATTGAAATCAGTAAACGCTGTATCAGTAATAGTTTTCATAAGAAATATCCAAAGGCAAAATCCAACCATGCAAGATCAATAACTTAATCTACTTAATATGTCATTTTCAAAAGACAATAGCTACATTTACATTATTTTATGAAGAATTAATATCGAAGTTCTCGATCTAAATTCTTTTATCTTTTATATAGTCGAAACGTCTATTTTTTCAAACTGAGTCCAGATGACTACAACTGAAGCTTTTTCTTCTATTTTATGAAGAATATAAGAGTTTTTTTATGACTGTACCTAATCTGTGTTGCAACAATGGAATTTCCCCATTTCAGGACAAATAAAGGTTATCTTATCTTACATGCACTCAAAAAAAGCTCATCTTCATCTGTGGATATGTCAACAGTTACATCCGTGATCTGATTTATTTACAGGTTTTGACTAGAAATCAATGTATTCTGTCTTTTTTGCATGTAAATACACACCGAAATCAGCTCTAGTCAGGCTACCCCAAATAAATTGTCTGTTTGCTGTAACCCGACCCAACATTTTTCAAGTGCGTCGGTCGGTAGATAAATTCTTATTTTATTTACTTTGAAGGCAAAAAAAAAGATCCAAATCATCGCCATTTTTTGACCCGCAGTGACCGCCAGGGGTCAGGCTTCAACAGTCCAGGGGTCAGGCTTCAACAGTCCAGGGGTCAGGCTTCAACAGTCCAGGGGTCAGGTATTTATGGAAAACGTCTCGATCAACCCGATCGGGAGACTAAATCTCCAGATTTTAAGATATTTCAATCGACCTTTTGTACGCCGCTATCCTTTATTTTGGTAGCGAAGGTGAGCGGGGGGAACATGTGGTGGACACGGGCGCCGCCATGTTTGTTGTGATGACGCTGCTGGGCGTGTTTCCCTCCTAGAATGCAAAGCGCAGGTCAAATTTAACACGAAGCCACACCATGACGCAGAACGGCATGAGCGGTGGCCAGGGCAGTGGCGCTGACAGAGGCAAACCAACAGGTAGAGGGGCCACATGGGTTCCCCCCTGCATGGTTTGTTCCATACAGATATATATGGAGGACCGGAAATGCAAGTGCATATGCGTTGCGCTATGCGTTATTGGTCCCTTGAGATGAGAAATAAGTTCACCAGTGCAATACAATTATTCTACATTGCGCATTTGGAAAGAACAGTCGGTGAGTCGGCAAAATATCTGTAAAATAAAAGAATTTGGCGTCATTTTGACAAAAAATCCTGATATTTGTGTTTCAGTCGGTTAGTTTTATACCGGGTCGGTCGGGTTACGGCAAACAGACATAATTATTTTGCTCAGCCTTACTGAGCACCCACTGTTCCTTCTCCCCTGGACCCAGAACACCTGACAGACGACACACCATGTAAAAAACACAATCAATTCCATTCATATTGTTTTTTAGACAAGACATGTGTGTATAAAGACGGATTAAACTTGCATCATATCATCAGAGAAAACCAGCAATACCAACTGCTTTTAAAAATAACATCCCAATTCGCTTTCCAGCGTTCGATTAATTTCCAAGTCTGCCTCTGGTTCCCATGTTCACCGTCTGGGAGATTAGCGCTGCTTGTGTATCGGCTTGAACGCGGGGTCCCGGACAAGCACCTCCGGCTGACCTCCCGACCTCCCCAGTGGGGCCAATTGTCCTGCAAATCACCCGCACGGCCCCGATCATGTTTGAGCAAGAGCTTAAGGGCTCAGGAGCCTCCACCACGCCACTTGACAACTTATTAGTAGAAATGCGGTAGTCAGATTGAATTGTGCGGGGCCGGTTCTCTCGCAGATGGCTCCCACACACACACACACACACACACACACACACACACAAATACACACACACCGCTCCGTTCCCATGGCATTTGATTAGTTTGTCATGTTGTAATGCAGCCGTGTGGGAATGCTGACAGCTAAAAGAGGGAAAGTGAAATGGGAGAAAGGATGGAACGGGAGGGATGGAGATGGGAGCGTGTTTGCCCCCAGCCTTAGCGTGTTCCAAGAAGCTTTTTCTCTCATTTAGACGGATTAGAACAATGCAATTTGAACTGTCGGCCCACAGACGGCAGCTGGAGGAATATACTACGACTCCGAGCTGACCCCTTTTGCGCAAACGGTTTATTTTCTGCTCTAAAGGAGGAGTTCAGCGTCTCAAATTGGTTAAAAGTCGTCGTAGGAGGCGTAATGGTGTAGGTAAAATGACTAATGTTGCATGCATATTTCTCCAATTCCACTTCGTATCTCCATAATTTGTTGTTTTGCGCGTACATATAAAGCTCAGTGCTAAATAAATGTGTTATAGTGAGGAAACTGTATCGTTTTTACTCAATGAGACACAGTATTTGTTACAGTGATGTGTGACAAACAAACAGAAAAATGTTCTGCTGATCTTTTGCAAACATTCTGGGTAAAACATCACACAATATGGAGCATTAGTTTATTGTTTACTGTTTGAAAATGGAGCGAGTAGAATTATCTTAGCAATTTTAGGGAAAGAAATGAGAAAAAACTGAGAAAAAATTATAAATGTATCCTAGAAAAAGTGATATAAATGTAAAAACTCAGGAAACATCAGGAATCAATGCCAAAAAAAAGCTAAAAAGTCCAATACTAATACAAGTAAAAATAGGGTTTGTTTTGGGCCAAACACCCCATCAATCACATGCATAAGTCGTCCATGTCAGGTAACAAGAGGAGCAGCAAGTTACTGGAAGTGATAACCCATCATTAAGCTCTAATAGTTTAATGATGATAATGATGGTGGCTGTCTATTATTGCACAAAAATAATAATTGCTCCTATCAGTGGACACAAAAATACAGGCTTTACCGGCATTATTTTGCACATTGTTCTAAGTAGCATTATTAACTTGATCTTTCTGCTCTCTGTAACTTCTTCTTCACTCACAACTTCACGGCCCAGTGTCACAAACAAAGAGCACTGGACGGGTGTTCTGCACATCCAGGACCAGGAAGTCAAACATGTTTTTTTCTTTTTTGGTGCAGAAAACAACACTAAACAACATGACCTGAGTGTGTTAGAACCAACGGTTTTCACTATTACTAATAAGTAGCACAGAAATATAAATACGTCCAGGATTTATTTTACGAATCTATTCCCTACGAACTCTTCTACTTTCACAGAGTGTTCTGAATATGCCCAGAGCGTGACTGCCCACACGGCTGCCATGAGTAAGACGTGCAAATACAGGCTGGTCTTATGTAAGCACCAGAACCACTGAAAAGTCATGTACAAAATGTGTTTATTAAATGTGTACACGAATGTGTTCCCCAAACACAAGAAGTTACCCTCCTTTTACAACAAGGCGAGGTATAAGTGATGATGTCACGCATGACTATACATACGCATGTATACATATATATATATATATATATATATATATACATATATATATATATATATATATATATATATATATATATATATATATATAAACCACATTATATGTATATGTATATACATATAATGTGGTTTGTAATGTGTGTGCCGTATGCCGTGTGCCATGTGGCTCCAGCTGAGCTCCTGCAATAGAGAGCTGTCGTCCCTGAAGGTATTCAGGACCCTCACATATTTAACCTTGTTTAACACACACATCTGAACCTGCGACCTCCTGATCTCTATCATTTAAATATGAGCTGACCACTAATCCATAATGCACAAGCTGCAGCTTTCTCCAAGACATGCACTGCATGTGACACAAACACAGAACCTATTGTTAATGACCTAATTTCAACATTAAAGTGGACAAATTATGCAAAATTGACTTTTAAAAGCTTTTATGTATAAACATTTTGTGGTGAACACGACACAGAGAGAAAAATAAAGAGTGTTACATTAAAAGTCTTTTACTTGTCGTTTGACATAAAAGTCCCATTTGTCCAAAAATCTGATACAAATGTAAATTTTCAAATTCATTGTTATTTCCTCCATTGTTATTTCGGTCCAGTCCTTTACATTCAGCTAAGCCCGTGTCATACATTTTTGATTGCTTTTCTTTCTGTTGCCAAAAGCTTCCATAGGTGCTCCATAGGAACGTGTTCCAGATTTACATACTGTAGGTTTATAGTCATTGGGATGTCAATGTGGGAAATAATTTGCTGTGCATTATTAATGTCAGTGCAATATTTATGAACAATAGGACAGTCTGAAAACACATGACAATGATGGGCCACACCCTCCAGCAAGAAGTATTTCATGTGAATAATGTGAACTTTCTAAACATTGTGGTCCTTCCATGAGATGTATATGTTCCCATTCTTCATCTGGTATAACAAATGCTCCTTCTTTTTCCCACTTATTTTTGTAACGGTTCGGGTTTGAATTAGACTTAAGAGGTTTTAATAATTGTTTTCCCTTCTCATTAATCCTCTCAAAGTCATATCTATAAGGATTCATGGATGTTTGCGTAATCCTTATTCTCCTGCTGTCAAGACACCAATGCTCAGGAAATCCCAGTTTCCCTCTTCCCCCAGACACACCCACTGCCCTTTACTTACTTTATTCACCAGTGTATCGTGTTTTTTATTCTTAAATGGTGACACACGAAGGATTCAGCAGCATTGAAAAGTAATTTAGTCTCAACTAAATCCTCTGCGAGAGTAAGAAGTAGTTTTAGATCATTATTACAATTTTAAATGTCAAAAAATATAGAATCCACGGCAGTAAAAATATTTCTCTTGATATTTCTGTCACGTGTCCCTCTGTTGACCCACATCTATTTACCTGGACGTGTACGGGACTGGCTTGTGACCCCATCTTTTATGATTTTAAAGTAATATCCAGTTAGATTTGAATTCAGACCTCTATTATGAACAGAAGATAATTGCCCATAGTCATGTTTCTATCAGATTTAACAGAGAAAACCCACTCAAACGATCTCCATTTGCACAATCTGTACTAAGTTACATTCTTTATGATAACACATGACCCATCGTTATCGGCGTCTGCGAGGACGGCGCTCCAGCTTGTTTGGGTGGAACATGTGTTTGGCCCGGGCCGCGGCACGGGCCAAACACTCAGAGCTGTGTGCTGTTCTCCGGCTGTAGGTGGTCCACTCTTGGCAGAAGTGGTTTTCCTCCCCCTGCAGTCGGAGATGAATTAAAATGCACGCAAGCTGTGCCGGTTTCGCGCCATCATTTATCCACAGCCCCAGATTCTAAATAATAATAATAATCCCACATTAAAGGGTGTATTTTTAAAAATCACACCACTGAATAATTAAATGTGTGTTTGCCTCTTATTCCGAAGCCCAAGGCGGCGAGTGAACTTTGGCCGAACCCTTAGAACGGCAATAATGAGGACGACTCGGGCTTCTGTGTTGGCATCCATGTTGTGTGTATTTGCATTTACAACGTTTCAAGTGGATATACGGGTGAAGAGCTTGCTTTACATTTTAGATTATACCCTTAATTATGAGAACAAATCCTCCGGAGGGAGCAGTGTGCTGGGGGACGGCCTGAGAGCATCTCCAAACACTGTGAGCACGTTGTCCTTGGATAAACCACAGAGACTGACACACTTTTGTGATGACCCATATGGAGAACAGTGTAATGGAGGCTGTTCACAAGGATTTATGGTTTTATATAAGGTGCATATGTCATTTTTGAAACTGAACATAAAAGATTGTGCATCTCCTCAAAAGTCTAGACCTGGTGAACATCACAAACGCATCATCTCTGGCTAATCATGAAGAGCAGCAACAATGCTACGATTAGCACAAAGCATTATGGTCCATCGTGGTGACATGGGCCGTGCTGCTCGGTCAGATGAGTCTGTAACTCAGTGAGACACAATGTTTTTGACTTGATCTGAAGCAAATGTTGATGCCAATTGTATTCATGACCTTGAAAAAGTTTGAGAATAACTCTCTCAAATAGTTTTTGTATGTCACTCTTGTCCTCACTCCTGCCCTCACTCTTGTCCTCACTCCTGCCCTCACTCCTGTCCTCACTCCTGTCCTCACTCCTGTCCTCACTCCTGTCCTCACTCTTGTCCTCACTCCTGTCCTCACTCTTGTCCTCACTCCTGCCCTCACTCCTGTCCTCACTCCTGTCCTCACTCCTGTCCTCACTCCTGTCCTCACTCCTGCCCTCACTCCTGTCCTCACTCCTGTCCTCACTCCTGTCCTCACTCCTGCCCTCACTCCTGTCCTCACTCTTGTCCTCACTCTTGTCCTCACTCCTGTCCTCACTCTTGTCCTCACTCCTGTCCTCACTCCTGTCCTCACTCCTGTCCTCACTCCTGCCCTCACTCCTGTCCTCACTCTTGTCCTCACTCCTGTCCTCACTCTTGTCCTCACTCCTGTCCTCACTCCTGTCCTCACTCTTGTCCTCACTCCTGTCCTCACTCCTGCCCTCACTCCTGTCCTCACTCTTGTCCTCACTCCTGTCCTCACTCCTGCCCTCACTCCTGTCCTCACTCCTGTCCTCACTCCTGTCCTCACTCTTGTCCTCACTCCTGCCCTCACTCCTGTCCTCACTCCTGTCCTCACTCTTGTCCTCACTCTTGTCCTCACTCCTGTCCTCACTCTTGTCCTCACTCCTGTCCTCACTCCTGTCCTCACTCCTGTCCTCACTCCTGCCCTCACTCCTGTCCTCACTCTTGTCCTCACTCCTGTCCTCACTCTTGTCCTCACTCTTGTCCTCACTCTTGTCCTCACTCCTGTCCTCACTCCTGCCCTCACTCCTGTCCTCACTCCTGTCCTCACTCCTGTCCTCACTCCTGCCCTCACTCCTGTCCTCACTCTTGTCCTCACTCTTGTCCTCACTCCTGTCCTCACTCTTGTCCTCACTCCTGTCCTCACTCCTGTCCTCACTCCTGTCCTCACTCCTGCCCTCACTCCTGTCCTCACTCTTGTCCTCACTCCTGTCCTCACTCTTGTCCTCACTCCTGTCCTCACTCCTGTCCTCACTCTTGTCCTCACTCCTGTCCTCACTCCTGTCCTCACTCCTGCCCTCACTCCTGTCCTCACTCTTGTCCTCACTCGTGTCCTCACTCCTGCCCTCACTCCTGTCCTCACTCTTGTCCTCACTCGTGTCCTCACTCTTGTCCTCACTCCTGTCCTCACTCCTGTCCTCACTCTTGTCCTCACTCCTGTCCTCACTCCTGTCCTCACTCCTGCCCTCACTCCTGTCCTCACTCTTGTCCTCACTCGTGTCCTCACTCCTGTCCTCACTCCTGTCCTCACTCCTGTCCTCACTCCTGCCTGGAGTCTGGAGTTAGTTAGGACAGTCTTGTGCAGTGCGAGACAGCAGCCGCTGCTCAGCGCTGCACTCTTCAGGCTGGCAGCAGGTCACCTCAGCAGCGCCCGGGGCATCCAGAGCTCACACAGCTCAACGCAGAGACAAGACAAACACAAACTAAAGACGTATGGAGAAAGCATCTGTTTCAGGGAGAGCTGTGATCATGAGCCCACAGCCAGTCTTAGAAAATAGAACGGAATAAATAACAACTTTATTAGGCCTGTTTTTCCTAATAGTATTACATCTCACGAGGCAGACTCACTTAAAACATTGTCTTTAGCCCTATCTAAAAATGAACTGTGTCACTTTTCTGGTTCAGGGTGAAAGGGTGAGACCATCTTGTCTCCATGGAGATGTTATCGCTTTGCCCAGAATGTTCCACAGCATGGCATTAAACCTATTTATCTAGCATTTATTCATATAATTAATTTCAAAGTCAATCAAAATCGCAATTAAAAAATAAATAAATATTAAGTGTTCAAATGCTCATCATGTGATAACCAATGTCCAGTATCCACTAACCAAAACACACATTTAAACTAACTATAGGAAGGACAGTGCTGCATGTGCCCCACACCTGAGCGAGGCCTGGTGCAGGGGAGGCTCTCTCAGAGGAGGCCACCAGTCTGAAATGGAACTCAGAGTGAAGAGGACACAGTGACAGGCCAAAGAATGTTCTGCACTTCAACAGTATCGGGTTAAATACTCTGGGCTTCTCTGCCGCCCCAAATCCTGCTGTTTCCTGTGGTCTGAACATGCCCGCTCCTCCTGGCGCCTCCTCTTCCTTCATCGCTCTTCCTCGCTCCACCTCGCACCTCCTTGCTCCTTCTAGTTCCTCTTCGCTCTTCCTCGCTCCTCCTGGCTCCTCCTCGCCTCTCCTCGCTCCTCCTCGCCTCTCCTGGCTCCTCCTGGCTCTTCCTGGCTCCTCCTGGCTCCTCCTGGATCCTCCTCTTTGCTCCTCCTGGCTCCTCCTAGCTCCTCCTCGCTCTTTCTCGCTCCTCCTTGCTCCTCCTCGCCCCTCCTGGCCTCTCCTCGCTCCTCCTCGCTCCTCCTGTTCCCTCCTCCTGGCTCCTCCGGGCTCCTCCTCGCTCTTCCTCGCTCTTCCGGGCTCCTCCTCACTCTTCCTCGCTCTTCCTCGCCTCTCCTAGCTCCTCCTCGCTCCTCCTTGCTCCTCCTCCTGGCTCCTCCTGGCTCCTCCATCTCGCACACACACTGGGGCTGTGGAGCGTGACAGACAGCGCAGACTTGTCTCAATCCTCCTGCGAGCTCAGGTCTGGAGGTGTGTTTGGTATGCTGAGTTTGTCCCCGGATGGCAGACAGACTCACTTTCTGACAGGCTTTTCCTCCAGCCTCCTTCCGCTGAATAAACAAAGGCGGACGACTAGTGAAATGGGGCGTCAGGAGCTGCGACTGCACACAGCACACTTCTAATGGCTCTGTCTGATCAGACGGTGAAGCGTCAGCAGTCGCCCGTGGGTCATCAGTCATGGGTCATTCCAATTCTTACTCTGCTGCAATGTAATATACGCTTTGTTTACGAGGAAGAATATCAAAATGAACTCACACTGATCATATTTTGGCATATTTTTTGGGAGAAATGTGCTTCTCAAGGAAAGGGATTGATACTTTAAAAAAAATGTTTTCTTATGAATTCTTTATTTATACAACCTCTTGAGTCTTAATGTCTGACTAAAGCTTTACACAAATAGAGTAGCAAAGAAATGTTGAAAAATAGATAGAAAAACACTGCTCTGACGGCTTAAATGACCTCGTAACACAATAAAATTGAGTTTTGGCCCCGGTTTACAGGTTGTAACAGTTAAGGAATTCCTGTTTCTCCTCACATGATTCTGCCTTGGTTTAAAAAAAGAAAGTCAGCAAAACTCTGATAAAAATGTACTTCTGTAATATATGTTGGTCATCCACATATTTATAGACTAATAATCATCTTACACATTTTATTTTACATGGATCTCACGCTTAGCAGCAAACGGACTGGATTATTCATTATTGGATTATCTTTGCCTGTGATTTACAGCTCAATCTAAGTGGCAGACGCTGGCAACTTTGCAGCATTACGGTTTATGTAAGATTGGTTTATTCATGATCACAGGTCAACAGTGCATGTAAACAGCTGTTCTATCTGCTTCTATACAGTTGTGTTGTGTACCTGTGGCTCTCTGCTGTTTTTCTGACCATTACAATGCATCGTAGTCTATATTGACCGGTCAGTGGAAAGCTCACATTCTGACCGGAGCTCTGCGGCGCTCTCGTGGTCATAGGCGCACTCGGGAGACCAAGTACACGCAATACCTAATCATCAGCATATGGAAAAGGCTTGCGGTGGGCTCCGACGTCCGGAGAAATTCCAATCTGATGGAAAGAATCCTTGCAACCTCCGCTGGACACTGCACTGCACAGCATGCAGTCTGATGCTGTCACCGTGAGCAACGTGAGCCCTGCGTAAAGTACATTATGCAAGGTTTCTGGTGTTACTCTGTCCGGAATCTTATTTAGTGTACATTTATTCACGAGAAAAGTTACGTAAAAAGTATAAATCCATCCTTTATTGTTCTCTCTGTGATTTCTTTAGCCTAAATGTAACGTAAGACCAAAACATTCATGAATCAAACACACCTCTCATCCCCGGTGTGGCTTGATCATGTTCCTGATCATTTTTGTGCATTTTTAATCAAACGGAGATTAAGCAAACAATCATAAGTCTGCGCAAGGTTTTGTTACAGTGGCAGAGTCGAACATGTTCACAAATGAAGAAACATGCCTCCTCGTCCGTCACACTTGTAGGTGAGTGAAGTGTTGACGACTGTGAAGGGGCCGTTTCTCTGTCAGCAGTCTGAGTGTTACTGGCACAAGGTCAGGACGGCTCAGGTTTACCCAGCTTACAGAGAGCAGGCCGGGGCAGGTTCAGCGGTGTGTAGTGCTAATGTAAGGCCCTCCCTGTGGACCAGAGGGGTCAGAGGAGAGGGTGGGGCCTTCAAGGACACTGCGCTGTGGGGGAATTTGTGTCGAATGGGCTGCGTTTTTTGGATGGCACTGGCAGCTCCTCGTGCTTCTCTGTCTGCACAATGTGAGGGAACAAAACGCACCATAAAGGCATCAGAAAGCAGAGGTGTTGACAAATGAGTACAAGACATGATTCTTCCATAACTCATTTTACCATGCAACTTCAGATACAGCCTAAAACAACACAGTGAAACAAGCAACTATGTGTAAATGACACATACATTCTTAATTTGCAAAGGAAAAATGGATGTTTTATCTCCACTTGAGGTGACCAATGACATATCACACTTTTATATTTCATCTCATTTTGCACCTAAAGTCTACCCATTTCTCCAGTTGCACTAAAATGTTTAGGAAGTCAGCTATTCGTGATAGTTATAGTTCAAACATTAGGACTTGAACATTATTAAATAAGCAATTGCAAGAATAATGGTCCGTTCCTGTTGTTTTCAGAGTTGGAATTTGTTGAGTTCTGACTTGTATTTTCACACTGGAACAAACTTCCAACTCAAAATTCCTACTTGTAAACTTGTTATTGCTACGGGATACTACTTGTTCTTTCCCCTCAGATTCTCCCTGCTGTCCCTTGCTCTTGCACAATCATTGAGCCTCTGCAGCTATAAATGCTCTGTTTCTAATGTCTACACGGTGTCAATGTGAACAAGACAAAATTCACTCTCAAACGAATGTAAAATGTGAATGTTTTACCAATGTCCAGGTTATAACTTCACCTTAATTGGATTCCCATTTTGGATGATTTGAGCGCTTGATTGAGTCGAGGACAACTGGAACACCACGTAGCTCCCACATCACGGCAATCAGAAATCAAACGAGGTGCTGCCCAGTTGGTCTAAGCAGAAGCGCATAGGCCGGCCTCAGGGTTGAGCGATGCATCCCCGGCTCCGACAATCTGCTGAATGTCGTGCTCTCACCGACATTTCTCATTGCACTGTCCTGTCTAATAAAGCGTACGTGCCAAATCATAAAATGTTCTCAATGTGTTCCGTCATTTACTGTGACGAATGTGTTGTGATGTGTCTGTAACCTCAGCGCGTAGAAAAGGTTCGGGTGTCTTTGCAGCGTAACCTCTCAGCTCCTTTTCTTTGCTGATATCTCCGGCTCGACCCCCGTGACCCTCCAATCTTGAGGTTTCTCAAAGTGGAGCTCATTTTCAAAGAGCGGCAAAAAGCACGGCCCGCCAAAGCAGATTAAGACCTTGTCCGACGATGGTTTCATTTTCCCGGTGTTGTGGAACGGCAATCCTTAGCTTCGTCAAGAAAATCAAAACAACTTCCAATGCATTTTAAATTAGAGGCTTTTAATACTGAGAAATGTCACGGAAACATGCTCAGCGCTCAGTTGTTCTTTCTAAAACTTTCTTCCCCGAGACTTGTTTGGAGTTTGCGGTGAGTAAGTTGCCCTCTCAACTGTGCACCGGCGGAATGCCCTTCGGTCCAGGACTAAATAGAATTTCAGAATTTCTTTGGCTCGGTTTTCGCCCCGGCGCTATTGTGTGTGGCGGCGTTCACATCGGCCCCGTTAAGTGCCTGGAACAAAACAATAGCGGCTGAGAAAAGGCACAGTTTAGTGTTGTCACCGCCGGGCCCCATGCTGTATTTGATTTCAGCCCGATAGACGATCCCCCAAGGAACGTAATTAATATTTAACATGATCGGAGCGCTCTGAGCAAAAGGGGGACACATGACAATAGAGGCAATTCAGAACGGTAAAATAAAGGAGACCGCTATTCAAAGTGTGGATAACAATACGTCTTTGGGCAAAGAATACAACCTGTGAAACCAACTTCAGATTCAATCATGGCTTTCTCCCCCTCCTCTCCCAATCACCGGCGGACTCACAAATAAGTGTAGCAATTGTAATTCTGCTTTAATTGATTATTCAGCCCGGGGTGACCTCCGACCCCGTCTTCGCTTTCAGACGCTGCTCGGTGAAATCCTATCGGGCTCTTTAGTGTATTCTTGGAGGTAAGCGAGAGGGTCTGCACTTTCTGTGGACGCTCATCTCACGGAGCACACATTCCACCCGCTCCACATGCATTTATGCACCGGCCCCCGAGAGCCCCAACAGAGACTTGTGTGATGGAATGTAGAGAAACTAAAAGATGCACTGCATACATTTACTCGTGGAGGACACAACGCCGGCTTGTCCCCTGTGGAGGTAGATACGTTCACTCCCGTATTGTGGAACAGAAAAAACATCTCCATGCAGAAAAGTGGCATCAAAAATGACGTTGCACATCATATTAACAATTTAATTTGGACAGATCAATTGATTCAATAATTTGGGGGCAATCAACTACTGGGCAGTTGTAGGGTTTTAAATATATTCAATTCACATAGTTCTTAGAAGATAGAAATGAAATGGGTTACGGAATAGACTCTTCCCTCATCACCGATTCCATGATTTGAACGTAAGTGACATTCGCGGGTGGCAAAAGGATGGAGAGCACAGCTACAACAGTGTCTGATACAGGTCACTTTTGACCTGAAACTCATCTTCTCTGCCCCCATTAAGTGCCACTGTTGATAGAAGAGGGCAAACGCATGAAGTCGGTGACTTTTCATTGGTTAAACAGTGTCATGTGATGACTTGCACATGACCAAAAACAGAGAGTTGTGGTGCTAGGCTAGTTGTGATGCTAACTCATCCAGGAGTCTTTAAAAGTGGCAACAGAGTTTAAGGAATTGGACACACTTTCCATAGATTTATCAGAGGAAAACCTGTGTCATTTGGAGCTGTGTCCAAATAGAAGAGGACGTTAGACACGTTAGAGGAGGCGCCATCATTTAGATGTGATGTGCTTTAGGTTTGGATGCAAGTATAAAAGTAGTTTATGTCTGCATTTTGTATGCAGAAATATTACTATGCGCCTCGCTATTGCATTGTTTGTGCATCTCGCTCTTATAAATAGAATAAATTATAATTTTTTAGCCTAGATGCTGTTTATAGCGTTGATTTTCATTGGCCGCTGGGCTCTGTGTTTGCAGAAGTGTCAGTGAACAGTCGGTTGTATTGAGCACGGCCAAAGTCTGCTTTATTACATGTTTGAATGGCTCCATCTTAATGTGGTGCACACTTTGCTTTTCAGATGCAAGTCCAGTTGTAACCGCCCACTACGAGACCCGCGGGCCAACTTCGGACCCCCAAACAATATGGTCTGGCCCCAGGTTCCCATGATTTAAAATATATCTAAGGCCAGAGAGTTCATCTGAAAAACTGCTCTGTCAGACACTGTAAATAATGACAGCTCCGAGAGTTTCAATGCTCATTTTCCTGCTTTAGTCCTTTTTTAGTCCTTTTTTAGTCCTGCTTTAATCCTGCTTTAGTCCTGCTTTAGTCCTGCTTTAGTCCTGCTTTAGTCCTGCTTTAGTCCTGCTTTAGTCCTGCTTTAATCCTGCTTTAGTTCTGCTTTAGTCCTGCTTTAGTCCTACTTTAGTCCTGCTATAGTCCTGCTTTAGACCTGCTTTAGTCCTGCTTTAGTCCTACTTTAGTCCAGCTTTAGTCCTTTTTTAGTCCTGCTTCAGTCCTACTTTAGTCCTGCTTTAGTCCTGCATTAGTCCTGCTTTAGTCCTGCATTAGTCCTGCTTTAGTCCTACTTTAGTCCAGCTTTAGTCATTTTTTAGTCCTGCTTCAGTCCTACTTTAGTCCTGCATTAGTCCTGCTTTAGTCCTGCATTAGTCCTGCTTTAGTCCTGCTTTAGTCCTGCACAGTTTTACGTTTTATATAAGATGCACAAACTACAGTGGAATAACATAAATCAACACAGCACTTTTCTTTCAGAGAAGTAGAATATTTCCACATCCAGTTGCATTATATTAGTCTGACTCTGAAAACACAACATAAGATTACAGCTTTTGTTTCATAGATTGTTATGCATTTATTTCTTGGATACGGGAATTCTGTACCGGAATAAAGTTACTCAAAACTAGTAATGTGAGTATGTATTTTCTCTACATGTATTTAGTTACTTCACAATACATTCAGCAGACGCCATAGCTGGGCACCTAAAACCGGTACATTATATTGCTTCTGCTATACGTCTGGAAGCTTTTTCATGATGAACTTTTACATTCAATTCTGGGACCAAAGCGACGTTGAAAGGTACATACAAACATAAAAATCTCACAAGTCTAAGGTTTACCAGCTTGTAACTGAACAAATGCGTTTAGGATAACCGCACTATAAGGATGAAGGCTGTGATTTTGGGCTTTGTTGCTCCGTCGTAACTCTTTCTCCTTGGGACATATCAGTGTAGAAGATCAGATGTAAGTGACACAGAGGCAGCTTTAGCATTCTCCCAGAGGCCGGCCTATTGACCGCTCAATCACACCAATGAAAAGCCATTACTCTCAGCAGATGTGCGCGTCCCACCATTTCTCTCGCTGCTCCTAGAGTTTAATGTTGGGTTAGTGAAATGAGGAGATTAGAGTCTGTCAATGGGTCTGTGATTTTTGTGACTAATTTGCGATTGCAGTGTTGGGTCAATGTTTGCGTTGGATGATATATTCTTTTCTCTCTTTCGTGTCTTTTTGTGAAAGTGTCAGCCGCTGATGTCTTTGTCGGGGACGGGGAAGTGTCGGCTAAACAAGACGCATTCAAGTCCAGCACAAATGCAAGAATCTGAGCAAGGTTTTCAGAATGGAGTGACGAGGGAAAGATTTAGAACGTTATGATGACATTTTGGAGATCTTTATGAATCAAATGTTTCAGGCAGTCCGATATGTTTGTTTGGTTTGTTTGTTTGTTTGTTTGTTTGTTTAGTTAGTTAGTTAGTAAGACGTTTAAACTGAAATGAACATGTAAAGTAAACGGATGGTTGGGAATTCAAATTATACTTGCAATGTATGTTACTGTTTATTTGTGGAATTACAAAATGTAGTAATACATTTGTATTAAATGTTCTATTTTTTGTATAAAATCTTTTCCGGACTATAAGTTGTACCCTTTTTCATAGTTTTGGCTGGGTGTGACTTATACTCCAGAGCGACTTATGTGTGATATTATTCGTTATTTTCACATGACAACCACAAGAGGGCGCTCTAGGCTCTAAGCGATGCAGAAGAAGAATCTGCACTTCCTCTTCCTCTGGAGTTTGTGGAGTTGTTTAGAAGTGACACAGGAAGAAGAATTCAATGGATTTAGTGATTTGGGGTAAAACTGATGCTTTGGTAAACTTGTTAGCATGTTCTTTATGCTATAGTTATCTGAATAACTGTTCATATGTTACGTTAACATACCAGACACTTTTCCACAGTTCTGTCTGTGCCTCATGTAGCTGAAGGTGTTAGCGTTAGCATACGTACACCTATTCACCATGTTCTTTAATCTGTTATTATTTTAAACTGTATTTCAAGATGAAATGTCTGTTCTTGGTCTTGGATTTTAGCAAATACATTTCCCCAAAAAATGCAACTTATACTCCAGTGCGACTTATATATGATTTTTTTCTTCTCTATTGGGCGACTCATAGTCCGGAAAATACGGTAAATCGTTTTCCAGATACTTAGCTGCATTGGGGTGGAAAAAAGAAGAAAAACCACCATCAATGGCCGACCACTTTTGTAAAATGATGGAGCCTGTTTCAGAGGCATTAGCTTGTCCTCAGAGCTGAGAAGTCCAGTTTCTCCAAATGGCAGCATGCATGTATGTATTTACACTACACAGAAATCCCATTTCACCTCTCGCCTATAAATAATGACTTTCCCCAGCATGGCCATATATACTTTTTCCAATTGTTTAAAATTCATGGGCTTTTACCCAACGCAGAATTATGGCTTTGTGATGGAATCTGTCTTTATCTGCTGTGACTGGCTCCATGTCAGGGTTTTGCAGACCGCTCCGCACTAGAAGAGACAAACATTTTTGCAGCCGGCCTCTCTTTGGAGATGTCATCTTCTGCAGCTACATTTCTATTTTTGGTGCTGTAAAAATACACCTGACTGTGGCTGGGAGAGGGACAAGAATGCTCCATGATAAGGTTTAAATGGATAGGCCCTTCAGAGCACCGGGGCTGTTGGATGCACCAGGTCTGTGGACGTAGAGGCATTTAAGAAGAAAGCGAAGCCCAAGATAGTGTGATAGTGGAGGAGTTCACTACAAGAAACACGGCGCCAGGCAGCAAGAAAAAACATGACACTTTGCTGAAAAATTGTTAAAAAAACATATTTTTTTCTCATTTAGGCCAGCAACAAATGTACCTACAACACCCAAAAAGAAACATTGACTCTGTTTACTTCCAGACACTCCGGGTTTTCCTATAAATTGTGCACAGTAGCTTATCCTCCAGCTGTGTACTCCGGTAGTACCTGGGGTCAGCCACTGCTCATGACAGGTTTCTCCACTGGCAGTGATGAAGAGATAAGTTTTTGAGGAGAAAATGTAGACAATAAAACACATCTTATCTTAGCGACAGTTCTTATCTCCTAAAAAAACAGGTTAGAAAAGTTTTAAAGCCCATGCAGTGTCTTATAACGTAAATGGTAAATGGTCTCTACAGCACGTTTGCACCTTCTAGCCACCCGAAGAGCTTTAGATTCAAGAACCACTCACCCAACCAACGCAGACACTGGGGGCGAGGCAGTCTTGCCCAAGGACACAACAGCAGTATTTACCTGAGTCCGCTGTGATCGCACCGCCAGAGGATCGAGGATGTATATATCAAAACCGGGATTTGAACCGCCGACCTCCGGATTGGAAGACGACCGCTCTGCCGACATAAAGCTCCTCAGATGTAGCGCTGCAGCCTCCAGTCGGACACGCTGTATTGTCGATGCTCCCGATCCGAAATCATAGTAACACCATTGTTGGTGTCAGAATGGCTGCTTCTCTCTTTGGCTGGCTCTGATGTCGTGAATGAAGACACAGGTGCGCACATCAAAAACAGAAGCTTTTGTTGTTTGCACAAAGGAGCCTCGACACCATGCAGCTCCTTTGTCTTTCATGCTTTTAGATGAAAAACAAACAAAAAAACTGTAATGTCTAGAACAGGGGTGTCAAAACTTGTTTCATCGAGCGCCGCATTTTGAAACATATATGGACCGGAGAGCCACACTTTGAATAATGCTTGGAACACCCCTGGTTTAGAATGTATGCTAACTACACCAATCACAGTTATCACATGATGTCGATCTGAACGTGAGAACTGCAGGCCTGTAGCACGTCGCTCTCGGAGGGGAGGCGGTTTGGAGGCATCGGCTCGCAGATGCTCGCTGAAGAGCTGGGAAAGCTTCTCTCTCACAGACATAAGCACCACTCCAGTCCGCCTGGTTTGGAGGATTGGAATGCAAATAAGTCGTGCTGCTCAGAAACTTAATAGGCCACAGCACTTAACTGGGTTCAGAACTGGGGTGTCGGTGAGTCCTAACAAAAGCACAGTTTTGCTTTGCTTTCTGTTGGATGGATGGCCTACTTAATGTTAATCGAGAAAAAACAGAATAGGACAGGGATAGGATGGGACAGCAGACAGCCAGGGTCCAGTCGTTGGGGATTTTATGTAATCATTTCCTATTTGCAGAGCATTTATTTCACACATGTATACACTTGCACATTATAGCTTATAATATTGATTGGCAATGGCTACAATGCCACTGATTATTCATAACAGCTTTGTTAAGTAAAAGTTATTTCCTTACAACTGAAATGTCAACCATCTTTAAATTATAGAGCTATAAGAATAGATTGGTAATCTTATGGGTGTTAATGGGTAATAATACTTCTACAGCGTGTTGTGTAAAATGTTAACCACGTCAATTTTTTTGAAAGATTTGATTCATTTAGAGCACTATCAACACACTAAATATGAACAGCAGTTATTAAAAGTATCAACTCTCTTATTCCAGTCATCTTTGGGGCATCAAAACGCATGCAACCAGGACATTAAATGTCCTGGTTGCATGCGTTTTGATGCCCCATTCACTGAAATTTTTTTTCAGTGAATGTTATGATAAGTGCAAGTGCTTTTAAATATTTGATGGAGCACAGCACACACAGATGCTCATGAAGGCACAATGGACGGCTTTATGGACGAAGTCAGTGGTCCTTGTCTCAGCCGTCCTCACACTGACGAGGATTTAGACCTGTGGCTTTGACTTGAATTGCAGTGAAGTCCTTGGAAAGACTTGTGATTGTAAATCGAAAAGCAGACGTCTCATCCGTTATCGATCCACTGCAGTTTGCTTATGAGAAAGGCCGCACAGGGGACGCAGTGATTATTGTGTCTCACTTCATCTTAAAGCACTTGGAGGCACTTGGATACAGTGCAGTTTACCTGTTCAAAAGCTGCAGGAGCTGAATGTAAATCCATGCTTGATAAAATGGTTTTCCTCGTTGCTGACAGAAAGGACACAACAAGTAAAGCTAAATGGCACTATTTCAAAGGCAATATCTTGTAACACTGGGGTGCCACAGTGAGCTCACCTGTACTTTGTACGCTTTACACAAGCAGTTGCCAAAGGAGCCATTGCCCAAACAGAATTGTAAAGTTCTCAGATCAGTTTACTTTGATGAAGTGAGGAAATTTAAGGCCTGGTGTGAGGACCATTAAACACTTTGACGACGAAAGAGATTATCTTTGATCCCAGGAATGTAACTGTACATGACGCTCTGGTTATTGCAGCAGGCGGATTGAAGTAGTGAACTCCCTTAAGTATTTGAGTATTCACATTGACATGCAGTTCAAATGGAGTGATCATGTCGGGCATCGTTGTGGCCGAGGCTGAGGTTGTTTGGTGTCTCAAATACTGATCTCATACAATGCTGTGTTAGAGAGCATTGTGAGGTGTGGCACGCCCGTCTGCTCTGGTGCTTTAACCGTGAGGGACAAAAGGAAACTTCTTAAGCTCCTCAATGTTGCCGTGAAAATTATTGGGAACAATGATCTTTGTAGGCAATTTTGGAGGAAAATAGACTCAGGATCGCAAGGAAAATCTCATAAATCCATACATTTCTGGACCTTTAGGATTTTAATGCATTTCAACCGGAAGTGGATGGATGACAATTTGTAACTTATTGATCTTATCTTTTGTAGTTGTTGTATTTATACATGTGTGTTGTACTGCATTACACACATGCCATGGACGTGTGAAGTATTGTTATCTTTTTTGGAAGTTAATATTGTACATACATTGATTTGAATTATGTATTTGTGTCATGCTCTGAGCGATTGGCCTTGTGTGTGGAGTTTATGTCATACAGCTAAATGCCACTGTAGCCCACGACAAAGTTCCTCTCGGGCAAAATAAAGTTCACCGTACATTTGGTCAGAATTCTCCCTTCACAAGACTGTCTCTGGTTTTGTTCCTCTCGTCTTCTTTAACCTAAAACACGCAGGCTAATCCTCTAGTTAGGTAAACCTGGCACACCATCTCTGTCAGTGTGTGGTGCACTGCTGTTGCCTGGTTTCTTTCAAGCTGAGCACAGGCACTGGTTCAAGGATGGGTCAAATGCACAGGGCAAATTCCTGTAAATGAACAATAAAGTGGACAGAACGCACACACACAGCAGAGACGCAGTGGCGGAGACGCTTGCTAACCCTTCCCAGGTCCTTGTTGGCTCTCTTTGGGTCCTCTCCCGTGGGTTGATGGCCGTGGACCAGCGCGGCGTCCATGTGGAAGCGGTCATTAGCAGAACAAGTGATTGGTCTTTGAGCGCGGTTCAGGGGTCAATTGCTATGCGTGTTGTGTTTGATGGCGGTGCTGGAGGGAGCGCGGCTTCTCTCCGAGCTCAGTGCCTCATTCCCACGCATTCTCCGGCCCCTCGCTCCCCGGGGCATTCTGTTTGCACTTTTGCTTTCGCGGCATTGTCTTTGACTTTATTGATCTGAGCGTCATGTGGACATCCTAGAGCGTGTTTGTCTAGATTTATAAGGCCGCCTTCTCGGTAAAATCTTTACGGGGACTGGCCGTCCCCTTATTGAATAACCGTCAAATGCTTTTGATGAGACACTTTGAGTTGTAGAGCGCTCTCTGCATGGCCTCACACCGATGGAACGCACACGCACACACACACTCACATACACACACACACACACACATGCGCACACACACACACACGCACGCACACGCACGCACACACACACACGCACACACACACACGCGCACACACAAACACACACACGCACGCACACACACACACACACACGCGCACACACAAACACACACACACACATACACGCACATACACACACACACACACGAGGAGCAGTAAAACGCATGTTAGTGTCAATAAGACAAGAGAAAATGTCTACACTAACAAGGTCAAGGCTTTTTTTTGACCATGGACCTTTAGAGTTCTATTTTTAGCTAAAACAATGAGGCATCTGAGGTACATTGAGAGTTTCAGTATCTATAATTCTAAAAGACACAATCTTTATGTCTTTAAGACCAAGGTAACACAATTTGTACTCAAGGCAATTCAAAGTGCTTCACATAACAGGGAAAAAAATGTATTGAAATCACAAAGACATGACAAAAATCACAAAACCAATTTAACAATTTTGCTGATATGAAAGACCTTTTAATTTAAACACATTTAAAGGTGCTATTTTTGGCCATCTGTCAAATACTTAATTAAAGTGATATACAATAGAGACAATATTGGAGATAATTAAAATAGTTGCAAAGATATGAAAAAAAGTTACACTTATTGTGAGAAGAAACATGTACATTTTAACCATTATTCACAATTATTGACATCATGACTAAGAGTGAAATCAATGAGTAAATAATGATGTGACACAAACCTTTACATTTAGGTTTAATATTTGAGGATTTATTTAATTTAAATGACAAAAGTTTGCTTCTAAAATGATCATAATAAAATATATTCTTTGTATTCTGACCTGAATGATCTTGATTATTGATACACCAAATCATTTAAACATCCCTAAAATAGATCAGTACATTGGTCAATCTCCTGATATTACACAATAAGATACAGCACTATTTCGCAGTAAAATGGCGGCAACCTAACTTTGGTTTCTGTATCCCTACAATTAATATTTCATGTGGTCCGCTCTGCTGTGTGAACTGTGACCTTCCTGTTCTTGAGGCTCTTTGAATGAATGTAGACTTTAAAACCGAGTCCTTCACATCATTCACGCCCTCTCTGGCCGCTCGGACACAGCCTGGGTCAAGCTTCCTCCCTCAGAAAGAAGACATCGCTCCATTAAATGTAAAATATCACATCACGCTAACGGCTTCTTCCCACAAGCATTGTTCATGTGACTTTGATCTAGCGCTGCACCATTTTTTAGCTTGCTTATTTCACTCTGTCGATATGTGTCTTGTTACTAGTGTTTTGTATCTTTTGTCCATTGGGTTGTGTTTAAAGTTTTACTGAACACTTCAATAGCTTTGCACATGTTTTCCAATGTGATTTGCAAACTACAAATGCCAAATAAACTAAACTATTAAGCGTTTGACACAAATACATTTCGGAGTACTGTGTCGGCACCGTGTTCCTGTACTTTCCACGCAGTATAGACCCAAATGGTGCTATTAGTGTGAGATCTAGCTTGAAATGACCTCATCACAGGCCCTCTCTCCGCGGCCCTTCACTTCAGAAGGCATTTTGCGTAAACACAGCTGCGTTGTTGACATTAAAGCTTGTGGCCCCTTTGAACCCCCCCTGACCCCCGGGCCCGCTCCTCATGCGCATGTAGATTCTGACAAACAAAAGGCCCCATTAGAGCGGCGTCGGTGGCAGGACGTAACCGGATCTTCTTCAAGTCGCCGGGTGATTTAGCATTAGCGACATTAGCCATCGCCTTCACACCCTCGGCCTCGGTCGCAGTGGCACAACCGGGCGCGGAGCGAAGAGGGCCCCTGCAGGCCCCGGGGAAACTCTCACTCACACGACTCTCGCACCTGCTGTTTGATGTGGAATAAAAGAGAAACCTTAAAGGGACACTTCACTAAAAGCCTCAGAGCAGAGGCCAGGGTGGTCCGCCTGTGAATACTTTTACAGTCAAACAGAAGACACAGAAGAAGTTAGGATTTAACATCAAAATACACTGTTTCAAACTCAAATGCAATGTCCATGTATTTATATTCATTTATCTTAGTATTTCCAGTATTTTTGACCATTGGGGCAGTCCCAAACACTTGAAACACAGGGGTGGGCTACTTGACAGGGGGCAGCTCTATATTTCCCCGGTACCTGGGTTTGGGTTAAATACTGCTATATTTTATTCTGTAAAAACATACATTTATGCATTCCACATGGGGCTGTGGAGCCTGAACCAGTAGCCTATGCCAGTATTAGCGTAGTTTCCCCGTTCATAGAAAAGAGGGAACATAGGTACTGGGGAACATAGATACCGAGGAATATAGGTACCTGGAAACATAGGTACTGGGGAATATAGGTACCGAGGAATATAGGTACCGAGGAATATAGGTATGCACCCCTTGACAGCCACAGTTTCTCCCACAGTTTGTCTTAACATGGTGTTATAAAATACCCTGATACATTTTTCCAACAGAATTCTTTCCTGAGATGTTCTTGTCTCTGTTGTGGGTGATTTCAAGTCATTATTTCCGCACAGACAAACCATGTTGTGCATTACCATGAGCAATATGTTCATTTACAAGCATACCATATTTAAAGAATACATATTATGGTTTTGTCTGGCATAAAGTTAGAATCAATAACACCCGTGGATTGTTATTTTATATTTTAAACATTGTACATCATTATATTGATCTGAAGCAACTTCTGGTTGAAAAGTGGAGCGCTGATCTCCGCCTGCCCTGAAATCACAAATAAAGTGCTGCCCTCCTGGACCCTCCTGGACCCTCCTGGACCCTCCTGGACCCTCCTGGACCCTCCTGGACCCTCCTGGACCCTGCTATAGAGAGCTGCACATCACAATATTGATTTTCTTAAATCATTTGTTTTAATCGAAGCACCAGTGTAAGTAAAAGGCACTGAGAATGAGTATTTTCAAAGCAACGGCATTTTGATTATATTAGCATATAGATGACTAAAACATGCATGAATCTGTAAATATAAATATGAGTGTATAATTAAGAAGTTAAAATAACAAGTCGATGATGCATAATATGTTCTTAGATTGCTCTCTCTTGCCACATCAAAATAGAGACCAAACCTGGAACTAAACTTTGACCAGACCAAGACTAAAGCAGGAGTTAAAATAGCTCCAAACTAAGAACAACAAACTACAGCAGAACTAAACTGGGCTCGAACCAGGACAAAGCACCTGTAAAACACAAGTCAAAGGCAACACAAGGCAAAAAAAGACAATTGCAGAACATCAAACTGTTGTGCGGTCAGCGTGCCCTGGTCAGAGGTGATAGACCATAAGAGATGGTTCTAAGGCACGTATGATGGAACCTTCAAGTGTAGTTAGTGCACCACGTTCAGGCCTGGGGCTGGGAGTGTGGGTGGGGGCCTCATGTGGTGGACAGGCCTTTGATCATCCACTCCTTTGGACACTACAGAGTTTGGCTCAGTGAAAATACACTAAGTCCATGTGTTTGTGTTATGTTCGTATGTGCTTTGTGATGTGCGGTTTCGCTGGTGTGAGTTTAGTTACCACTGAAAACGTGTGCTTCCAACGGTTTTGTAACACAATTCTGCTTTTTGTCATTCTTTCTGGTTTATAATCCACAAATGTTATTCATTGTACACATAAGAGGTCAACGACTTCAGCTAAATATTTTCTAGTGTAGGGTACGTCGCCTGCTTGTCTCCATGACGGTCGTATTGCTCTTCCTGTGATGTTACGCAGTATTCAACTTCTTTTTCCAGGGAGCAGGTGATGCCGATCTGTTTCGGGCAAGTCAAGTTAAGCCCAGTGCCCACCAATCCACTCGTCGCCCGTGGAAATCTGGCTCAGCAGTGTGTCTCTTTGAGCTGGAACATCAGCAGGTGGCGCTAGTGTGGCAGCGGCTTGTCGTCTGCAGATACCGCGTTTTACTCTCGTAGCGGCTGAACTGTGCAGAATAGACCAGGTATAAAGTGTGGGCTTTATATTTACATAAAGGCAATAATATTTCCATGTAGATAAGCAGGTGATGCACACATTTAATGCCAGATATTTGAAGGACAAAGAGGAGATATTTTCTTTAGCGAGCTAATCGATTTTCTCCCTTCACTGCAGACGACTTTATCAGTTAAAGTCTGTGGCGCCGAAGTTTATCCATTCAATAACCTGTTTATCACATCTCAGTCAGTGGTCTGTTTCACCTTGAGCTGGAATTGATTGGCTCCTTTCCCAAATGAAACATATTTTGTTTTGGATATCCAGCATTCTAAATGTATTACTCACAGCCACAGATCACAGAGCCTTTTGAAGCTGATCAAGGCCTCAAACGTGAGTCGACGTTGGGATCGCTTTACCCAGGGCAGCCCTGACTGTTACTGGATCCTCTGTTGCCTCCAGACCCTTTCACTTGACCAACACATCCAATCAGCTGGGCCCATGGATCAGGAGCCCGGACCCCTCCCCACCGCCTCATTATAGGTGTTATTTATGCTACAGGAAATGCACACAGGAAGAGGAGACGAGCGAAACCCAGCGACTCTGGGCCTAAACTTGAGCTTTGTGCAAACTGATACTACGTGCAAGACTCCTCTGAAGTCTGGAGCTCATTCATCTTAACACTCACGCAGGCTGACCATGGTTTCCTGTTTCATTATTATTTCAGGGACGATGCACAAAAACTTTAAACATTACAAAAAAAGAAAACATGATTATTTTCCAGGTTGTATCCACTGGCAGTGTCGTGATCTTAGATTACTCTTGTTTTCTCAAATCTCAAATAAAAGTCTCAAGTTTTGCCTCAAGTCAAGTCCAAGACTTTGCTTTGAGCTCCAAGTCCTTTCAAGTCATTCTACCAAATGTGCACAGTTTGAATTTTTGCCATTTATATGACTTTTGTAAATGATCCTAAAATCCTACAAAATAGAAAAGTGGAAGGGGCTTGTTTCTGTGCAAAGTAACTATTTACTGGACTGGAAAGCAACAGGCATCAGGTTATCTCAAGTCACATGACCTTCCAGTCCAAGTCGAGTCCATTTGATCAAGTCAAGTCTCAAGTCATCAGAAAAGTGACTCAAGTCATTCAAATAGAAATGATCATAAATTCAATATTAAAATCCTGTGAAAATAAATAAGTTTGAGTGGTTTTTGTCCGTCTTTTTTAAACTAGCAACAGTTGGTGCTGTCCAAACCTCAAGCGGGAGTTGAACTGTGATGAGTTCAGACGATTGCTGTATTTGGACAGAATATCTTTGAAGTAAGTGTGGTCTGCACTATGAAGTATTTAGCACGTATTTTCAAATAAATTCTCTCTTTTACTGGGAGTCAATAAATAGACTGTAGGAATTTCTGTTCAAATTCCGTTTTGTATCAAGATCTGAATGTAATTTCCATATTATTATATGTGTGCAGTGTTTAATTCTGCCTTTAATTCAGCCTTATGATGTGCCGAATAGTTACTGTATTCTGCTGTATAATGTAAGTTTGGTCTTTTGGAAACATGAGATTATTTATGTTATATTAAATTACCTCGGACACTTTCTCCAGTTTAATACTTCTGAAAAACAATATGATTTTGATACAATTTGACCTTGTAATACTGCTTTTACTACTGCATTTTATAACGCGTCTATTTATGCAGCACCTGAGTTGTGAATCATTCCCAATAAAAGTTGCCATCTTCTTGTCACCAGAGACATCCATTCACACATCTCATTCTGATTCCCTGGCAACCCTCATGTGCCCACAGCCCTGCAAAAACACACCATCCCATTACGATGTGTGCCGGCGGTGCTGCAGACCCCATTCCACATCAAATACATCTTTTCACAACTTCTCCCAAGCTTTGCCCCAGAACTGATTTGAATATTATTGATGGGGAATGAAGGGGGCTTGACAGAATCTTGGGAGCGCGTTGTTGTGAGCTGCCAGATAATCCGAAACAGTAGCACCGACTTGAGAGCTCCGAGAAAAGACCGATGAGTCCCGTGCCGGCATCAGCAGCTGATTATGGAGGGAAGCGGACCATCAACGCTGCACCTGACCTGAATCAGCGAGCCCCCCACAACACAGAAGACCTTCAAATTAGGGTTAGGGCTCCAGTGTGCCCGGATCCGGCTGGTGGGCTGAGGTTAGCTGCACTGTATCACACTAATGCCCCTGGTCTGTGGGATGGATTATGAATTAATACTGCTTATAATTAGAGCTGGTCCCTAAATTGTTGAGCGGTTCGGACAAGCCTTCTAAAAAAATGATCTTAAGGAACGTGTGGCCCACATGTGAGCGTCAGGGAAGTTGTTTAAGTTTTTAAGGATTTGTTGAAATTACTTATTTTCCTTTTCTTAAATGCATTTTTTTTTGTTAGATCCTACCAACTACTACTGCATAATATGGGCACTATATCACAATAATGCAGCTTATTGTAACACCATGACTGTATTTTGGATCAGATATGTAGTACTTTGGTCCGTCCATAGTGACATAGTGCACCTTTAATAACCATACATTATGATTAAAGGATACTTATGGGGCCATTGTGTTGTGTTGTTCACATGCTGCTGAGGTTAAAATCCTGTGTCAGTGTTTCTCAGTGCAGCCTCAGCCCCTGTGCTCTCAGTTCTGCTCACCAGCGCCCCCTGTCTGTGAGCTGCTCTGTACACTGGACTGTGTGGACAGAAACACTAAAGCCTGAAACGTTTTAAGGACAACTGGCCTCATGTTTTATGTCTACAAGAATGCAACAGAAATGTAGAGAGAAATACGTCCACGTAAGAGTCCTGGCAGCGGGCTCGCCACCTGCAGTACTCCACGGAGAAGGAAAGTCTATGTTTTGGTTGCTATCTTAAGCAGTGGGGATTAGAACTTATTTCCAGAGTCATTACTTTCACACTATAGGCTGTTAAAGATCATGCAGAGGTCAATCAGTGGTCTCTTAATCCTTGTGGCAGCGATCAGACTCTGTAGAGCTTGTTGTAGGTTAACGTTACTTATTACTTGCAGTTAAACATGTTTTACTCTTGTTCTTTTTAATTTTTAGTTTGCCAATAATGCGCTCCATAATTCCAACAACAACAAACACATGAACAAGCAAACAAACGCATGAGGGAGGCGGGACAAGCCACAGATAAACAAATCACAGCTCTTCAGCCCTTGTGAGGTGCTGATGTGTGTGTCCAGAGTGGAGAGCCAAATAAAACAAATAAGACAAAAAAAAACTGTTTTCAACGGGGGTGTGGCATCCCCCTCAAATTGCCTACTGCGTACACTTAAAGTTGCAATTACATGTAACATTTTATTAATGAGATCCCTGACTTGTTTGGTCCGTTGGCCAAAACAGCTTTATTCTACCATCCAATAAGAGGCCAGAGGAGAAAGTTACCGGCCATTGGTGAGTGGAGGAAAAATGAACTAAAGCAATAAAAATGCAGAAGGAAAAGTACACATGGAACTCTCAGAAAGGTCAAATACACCTTCTCTTTACAGCAACAGCAAAGCAACGACTTTTCCTCCTCAATATTTATCTTCGACGCAACTGATCAAACTCAACTCTGGAAGTACAACTCCATCTCAAACTCTATCGGTTCTTTTATGTGTGGAAGAATTGTGTTTTGAATCGCACCCTTCGGGCAGCGGCGTCTCAAAGCGCCCGGCTCCTGGGTCCAAGCCGGAGCCGCAGATGGATCATGCCATTACAGTTCGGCGAAAACGAAACCTTGTCTTTTTACGGCCGCGCTCAGATGGCGCCTGGGCTAGCAGCAGCTTGCTTGCGTTGCTTGCTATGCGTTTTACACTCAATAAGATGTACAATGTGCGCTGTTGACGCGAGATGACATGCGTGGGAATAACAAATGCCAAGCACACACGGGGAGACAGGAACATACGACGCGCATTCATTATCTACAGCGCACAGGCAGGGAGGAACAAAAGGTGAAATTTGTCCTCTGGCACAAGTTGACTTTTTTCAAACGCCGTATTGTCTTAATGCAGGGCCAGAGGAGGCGGCGGGCCCCCTCTTAAACACTTGAGAGAGGGGTTTAAGTGGATCTCTGCACCAGCCAAAGCTGACTCACACAAAGCATCACTTGTGCATCCTCTTTTGTCTCCGGCCAGCCACAGCTAATGAAGTAATGGGGGCTTTATAATGGAGTTGGAAAAGACTGCACGAGTAAAATGTTTAAGCTCTGTTGTTCAATAGACCAACAAAGGGCTATTTTGTCTTTTGTCAGCAGCACTAAACTTAGTAAACTGGTAAGCAATTTAATATGACATAAAACGAGTACAATATTTGAAAACCACCAAACATTTGTGTCATTCATTTCAAATTTGGAGATTACCGTATTGTCCAGACTATAAGTAGCACCTTTTTTCATAATTTTGGCCGAGGTGCGACTTATACTTCCATTTATACTTATATACTTATACTCTGGAGCGACTTATATGTGATATTACTTGTTATTTTCACACTTCAACATTGCGCATTTCATACTCCAGTGCAACTTATATATTTTTTTTTCTTATTATGCATTTTTTGGCTGGTGTGACTCCGGTGCGACTTACAGTATTTAGGATTATGAATGTAACAAATCACGAGTCAAACTGGTCATCAATCTTAAAAGTGCACTATGAAACTTTCTTTCTTTTCATAATACATTGCTAGCGGACTTGCTTCTGTAACTAAAACACCAAAAAAGTGAGTGACCTTTCAATCTGAACAACGGTCAGTTTGGATGTTTAAAAAGCAAGGACAACATCAAACATCAATGAGGTAGAAGACTCTGCACATAAAACATAAAAACTCTAGATAGGATCATATATAATACATAATATTACAGGAAAAAACATCTTTTCTTTCACCTCACAGCGAGAAAGTCAGTGTGGGTGTTTTTTCCTCTGAGTACTCAGTTTTAATTTTAACTTATAATGCTCTCCTCTTTTATTTTGATGGTATTCTGTGTGCATTCAATATAACATGTTTTGCAGTGGCAATTTCTCAAAACTGCACATATGCGATTGGGCCATCAAGATAACAATTTCATCTAAAACGCTGAAGTGTCTCTGACCCCTCCCACGCTGAATCCTCCTGGACTGTCCGCCGACCATCTCATCCAACACAGGCCTGAATGAAAGAGAAAATAGAGAGCCCAAATGTCAGCGGGGAGTGAGTGCATTCCTGTCTCCCAGTCCCTGAGCGCTCACCCAGAACAAGCCGTGATCCCGGGACAAAGCTGACCCAGCAGGTGGTCGTATAAAGACATTTTCCTCCCAGAATTAGATCTTATCCCGGGGAAGTGCCATTGAGATCGAGATAATACACACCCAGACCAGCACGGCCCTGTCCTGCTGCGTCCACCAGGACTTTCATTTCAATTTCTTTACACAAGCATGCTTTTCATCCAGCCTCCGAGTCGACAGCGCCTCGGCCGCCGAATAAATGGGAAGCAGTTGAAAGGCAGAATTATCCCTGGACTTGAGCACTGCTGGAATGCCCAAAACAGGTCAGACTGTGGACATTTGGGCCAATGAAAATAGACGGATACAGAATAACTTGTCCTTTGTGTTGTATGAATACGGTGCATGTGATTGTACCTGGCCAGAAGAACGATATGATGTCTATGTTTGACCAATTAGAGATGCACTGTGGCTGTCTCACGAGTTCGAGATAAGCCTCATCTGCCACATCATACTGCCCCCTGTGTTTGTATCTGGATGCTCAAAAACACATATTGATCATTTCACAAGTGCCACGGAGCTTCCATGTTCTCATCTTTCAGTTATTGAATAATTGACATAGCCCTCAGGTGTAGAAGCAATGGAGACATATGATAATTCACCTTTTTATTTTCTGTAGAGCGTAAAGAGAACACAGCCACTTCAACGTCAAGGTTAACAAATGTAAATAAGACAAGAAACAATGGTCCCGATTTATGTTGCACTTTACAAGCTCTGCAAGCTTCTCAAGGAACTTAAAAGTAGTCTATTAGTCATCCGCTCCTCAGTTACTCTCAGTCGTGGTAAGCTACTTCTGAAAGCACATGCCACGGGGCTAATTGGCATTTTGAGATGTGAAATTTTCTTGTGCAAGGAAAATAAATGTGTTTGCAAAGCTTGTGGGGACGGTACCTCCACCTTCTATCCACCAGTTTTAGAGTGATGAAAAATTAGGACGGTTGCCACAGCAATTAACAATTACAAGAGAAAATTCCACCATTGATCGCAAGAAATCCATGTCTATGAATTTGCCTCTGAGCAGCCGCGAAAAGCTCCAAACCCAGAGAGCAGGGCCAGTCGTTGCTCATGTATTTTTGTGACATTCTCCGATGAAAATGAAAATCCTCCCATGAAAGCCGCGCTGTCAGAGATGGATGGGATGCGACAGGAGTGGTACCTATCGGCAACACAAAAACAATAGCTTTAATCCAAACGGCGCTGGATGTTATAATTTCATCTGTGTTCCTCATCCCCAGCTGCGGTGTTCGGGGGGCCACATAAATGATGCATGAGGACGGAAATGTCAGCGCCCAAATACGCAGAAAGCAATTTTGTCACATGGAAAATGGCCATTTTAACTTCAGCTGGAGTTTTTCCTGCACCTTGTGACGAGTTCTTATTGAAAAAATGTCATCTTTGCAGTGGGCTAAGTGCCTGGCTTCCCCAAAGTGAATGTTGAATGAAGGCAACATTTACACACATCACTGCTCTGACTTTTCTACCTGCTTGTGTTAGCGCGTTAACAAGACCTGCAGGACTTGAGCTAATGACAACTGATTATGCCACCGGAGAAATAGCAAGGGCCCAGAGAAGAAGGCGAAAGTGGTGCCCGTGGTCATAAAGCTTGGGCAAAATACTGAATGTCACTTTATCAAATGGGCAAAATCCTCCATATTTACATGTACACATGTATAAATCCTTTCCTTCCATTCCTTTCCATCGTGCAAATGTGTTGTTGATATGTTTCAGCGTGTGCCTCACTGTCCTGTAGCACACATTCGTTTCTGGCATGTGCCGCGCCGAGTGATGTTCCTGAATCAAAACAGGGTAAGTCTATACGCCACATCATCAGCACGATTCTCCACGGTGCCGGCGAACACTTCTCTCTTTCTCGGCTGTTTTGACGGCGCTGATTCCATGGAGAAGACATTCCATTTGCGCTCCGTGCCAATTTCCCTCTGTGACGCCTCAATTTACACAATCCTTAAGCAACTCGTGACTTTGGTTGGCAGAACGGGGTCGTGTCGGCTCGGCACGGCTCGGAGCGCGATTATTTGGGAGAAGGGTGGATTCGACTCTGAACTGCAAACTGTTTATTTCAATTAATTTGGTGTTCATATGTGGCCGAATGTCCCTTACAGGCCACCGTACTGCGTAACGTAACAGCCATTTCCCCGCGGTCAGTATTAGATCAGACACCAGCTGGCTCACGGAAGTCAGAATTGGCTCCAATATGGCGGCCCACGTGGCGGCCCAAAAAGACAATAATTATATGGCGGCCCTTGATACGCTTCAGACACTGGGTTAGGGACAAGAGAGCCTGAGCTGTATCAGCGGGACCGGTCTTGCCATGTCGGAGCAGCGTTTCGGTCGCCGCCATATTGGAATTCTGACTTTCGTGAGGCAGCGGGGGTCTGATCTAGATCTAACCATTTCCCCGCACTTACTCACTTGTGCTCGGTGTTGTGTGTTGCATGTGTGGCATTGATATGATGGTATGATTGTTCCTTTCCTCTGTTTGTGTGTTTTGTAGACGATGTGTGTGTACCAGGCCAGACTTAGCTGTCTTTAGGTCACTTTTTTAAAACTTTTAACAACTAGTCTGAGAGAGGGGGAAAACACCTTAAACTAGCATTTGTTTGTTCTTGAGATGCCGTTGGCTTTTTTTATTTGGGTCTATTTTTGTTTCATTTGGGTCAGTTAGCCTTGTTATATACCGATATTTGTGGTGCATGCCTCATTTAATGTTTTTTGTTTGTTTTCTTTGATTGATTTGATTTTAGTGGAACTTTTCTCTTTTTGCTTAATGTCTGGTCCGAGCGTTGTCACCCGCCTGGTGGAGGGGTTTGGTGATAGAGTTCAACAGCATTACGTAGTCATTCAGGCACAGTAAAATAATATTAGCTCTCTACCGTGAACTGCAGCTTTCAGTGGGGGTCTTTCAGCGTGGTCCGGCAACGTAGCGCTTTGTTGCTCACGGCGACGCACCACAAAGGGACGGATGGGAATCAACAGACCCATTTACACTGTGAAGTCATTTTAGATCAACATTGTGATGTAAAATGGACAAAATGTAAAATAATAGTCAGGGTGTCATGCATTAAATAGCAGAAAAAGAACAATATTTATCCGAATAAAACCCATAAAACAAAACATATTTACATTTAAGACTTGAAAGTATTCGTCAAGTGTGTGTACAAGGACTATTTCCTGAGGTTTCCCAGACTATGATTATTTGAAAATATCTTAAATGTAAAAACAGCTGACCACCTTCAGATGTGCATGTGTTCGATATTATGTGGTCCCACTCGGCTTCCCCTTTAAGTGCTGCTAACCGCTATGTGAAAAAACAGTCTGTGGCTACTGTATCTGCTTTAGATTACTGCCAGTCATCTGCTGGATTGAAAACTACAGCCACAATTTTGAATAAAACATTTTTCACCAATATCGTATTCTTTCTGAAACTATCAAGACTGGTTAATCCTGGTTTATCGTATCTATATATTTTAGGGTGTTTTCACAGTCCCACAGCCCTTTTTTGTATCTAGTTTCAGCCCAGTTTGAATCTAAATGTATTCTTTCTTTGGTCCTGGTTTAATCCAGTTTTAGTTCCAGTTTTGATGTGCAACTGTGAACCCTTATTATGCACATCTTAGCGTCTGTATTTTGTGTTGCATAACCTATTGTATAACTCCTACGCACAAACAAAAACTAATATCTAAGGTATGATTGGCACAAAAAGGAGGAAGGGAGTTTAAATCAGGCTAATATCAATATCTTCTAGCATTGAATTTGGTCGACTGCATAGTGAGAGCAGATCTTAAATAAAGATATGGTCATGTTAAATTAACTTTCAAACAGTATTTCTAGATGGCCACCTGATGACATCATGCAGTGCAACCAAGGTCTCAAGAGTTTGAGTATTCAAACATGCACGAGACAAAAAAGACCACTCTAGACAACTATTTTGATGAAGAGACAAGTTCCTAACAGGGCATTTGAGCCTAAACTAGCTCACACTCAGGTAGTACTTGCTGTAGCTGGCCAGACCTGCTCAGCGTAGTGTGCCTGCGGACCACATGTTGAAGTCATAAACTGTATTTAAATGACGGATGATGTAATGCTTCGTGAAAGCCAAAATATTCTGCTTGCCTTCCAGTGGCGTGCACATGCATGTCAGCAAAACTGCTCCCAGTGCAGACTGTGGCTGTGTCTTTCTGTCAAAATCTAACAAATATAACATGTTTAGGCTGATGTAAACATACTTTCTTTTCACTGCAACAATGACGGAACACACACAAGGTAAATGTGAATAAAAGGGTCTTAGCCAGAACAAAACAAAAGGTGTAGAAACAGTAATATTGCCTTGTACTTGTAGTGTACACTCTTGTGGACGCCTCTCAAAGTGCTGCCCTAGTGTCATTATTCATTCTCTCCTCACTTGGTGTTGCTAAACTACTTCTACAGCGGCTAAACACTTGCCAGGAATATTCCACTGTACGGCAATACAATGATCTATCCCCATGGAGACAAGAAAAATGACACCATCAGGAAGTTACCTGTCGGATCTGTGGAGAGTCTGCCACTCTCAAGCAGGCAGCGTACCCTCCATTAAAAACTGTGCATAGAGAGCACATTTAACAATAATGAAGGGGCCCCTCCTCCTGCAGTCCATCACGCCTGGTTAGCCCCTCTCGCTGTGGACACTGGGGGACAGAGCGAGCCAATCTGCTGTCCCCGCCTCACCTTCTGCGCATCATTTGCTGCTAACACCTGATACCGCGGTGTCACTAACTCGGAGGCTGCCCACAATTGCCTTGCCAAATGGCCCGAGACCACCTATTCTGCCGCTCCCCATTGTAGATGAGCCGGGGCCGGTCCAGGAGCAAATTCAGACTAATTGAGCCCATATGTTCGGAGAGAGTCCACGGCTTTCCGAGCGCCACGTTCACCTCCGCGGTCCCGTGCGGCGCCGAGTGATGCAACTGTGTCGGTCGTGAGAGACTGCGAGAATGTACTGCACAACTGCCAGAATTGAACCGCATAACTTATACTTAATGTCTCGTGTCTCACTCTCGGGGAACGTTCCAGGCAAAGCAATAACCAATCACCATGGAGACAAGCGGATAAACTCCAGACCAGAAAGGTTACGCAGAGCACCTTTAAATGAAAAAAAAAGTGATGCTGAATTGAGGTACCGTATTTTCCGGAGTATAAGTCGCACCTTTTTTCATAGTTTTGGCCGGGGTGCGACTTATATTTATACTTATATACTAGTACTTATACTACAGAGCGACTTATACATGTTTTTTTTCTTCTCTATTATGCATTTTTTGGCTGGTGCGACTTATGCTCCGGTGCGACTTATAGTCCAGAAAATACGGTATTCTATGTTATTTGCCGTTGTAAACAAACAAAAGTACATCCATCAGCTTGAGGGTTGTATTAAAGATGTGCGTGTTTATGGACTATGGTTAAACTACATTCGGGGATAGTTTTCAACCGTAATCTTTTGGTCGTTTTTCTGATTTTCACAACAAAAGTACAACATTCTTCTGCTCACCGAGTCTGGAAGCTGCAGCCGTCTGGGGAAAAGTAATTGAATCACAACATCCCACACACAAGGCCCGGTCCAAAGCGTGTCCGACTGAGCTGCAACATGGCTCTGTTCTGTGGGCGATGGAGGGGCCGGGGGAGGCGAGAACCAGACAGTAACAGTTGAGACTTTTACTAAAGGGCTTTTGGTTGTGTGCAAAAATACTCTCAGTCTCCAGTGTTGAGGCTGAAGCAAAGGCAAGTGAGAATAGTACAATAAAGTACAATGGAAGTTACTCGTGGCTGTCTCGCTGCATCCTCACAACACAAACCTTGAGTACGTTTGAAGGTGGGCGATATACCATACAATTCAGATCATCATTTCTATTTTATCATAGGCTTTATTGTGAAAATACTGTATATAAAAAGGGTAACCAGTTAACTGAGCCTGACCAATAGAAGGAGAGGGTAAATATGTCTGTGTTTGTGTATTTATGACTTCAATATGCAGGCGCTTTTGCCATTGTGCGACGTGATGTTCTCTCCGTGGTAAAATATGAAGAACCATTCCTCAGAGGGAAAACAGCTGCTCGCGCTCACTGATGTATTCTTTCACTGCCAATGGACCATCCGGCCTGATTTGTAGATAAAATAACAGACGATTATCACTAGCTTCCCTTTCCCCCGTGTTCCTCCTCCGCACAGTGTTTTTGGAATAGAAATACACTCATACGTGCATGATCCATTATGACATTGTTTATATTTGACTGTCTTCTTACATAACTTAAAATGGGAGGATTAACAGGTGGTAATACACATAGATTGGCGTTAAGGTTCAGCTGGATATTGACCTCCCTGGGAATTGTCTTAAGCCGAAACACTGGTCCTTTGCATTAAGATAAGATAAGCCTTTATTTGTCCACACAATGGGGAAATTTCGGTGTTGCAACGCAAATAGGTACAGAAGTAAAAGAACAGATAACTTATAGCAAGCTTTTTAAAAAAAAAACACAAAAAACTCTTAATAGAAAAGCTCTTATGAACAAAACTCTTATAAACAAAACCTCTCATATTCTTAATAAGAAATAGACAGAAAAAATAAATATAAAATAAGAAGCTGAAGCCATTGCTGGAGTGTCTGTCTCTCTCTCTCTCTCTCTCTCGCTGGACTGGCTCTGTCCCAAAATTCTAAAGAATAAAGTCTCCCTCCCTCTCTCCCTCCCTCTCTCCCTCCCTCTCTCCCTCTCCACAATACAAGAACATATAGTGTCTGCGCGTGATGTCACGCAGGCGCTATATGTTCTTGTTCTTGTGAGTGATGTCACAATTTTTTTTATTATTATTATTATATTTTCCATTCCTCCCTCCCTCTCTCTCCCTCTCTCCCTCTCCCCCTCTCCCCCCCTCTCTCTCTCTCTCTCTCTCTCTCTCTCGACTGGCTCCGTCACAAAATTCTAAAGAATAAAGTCTAAAGAATAAAGTCTAAAGAATTCCGCAGACACTAATAATGCCCAAATTCATTTTAAATGGGGAAAAAGTACTAATACTTTTGAAAATTCTGCAAAAAGTACAGCAGCAAAAACACACGTAATACTGTGAAAGCGATCGTAATGAGGTATAACTTGTTGAAATTGGTTGAAGCGTTAAGGAGTTGAAACTGGCTAAATGGAAAATATAATAATAATAAAAAATTTGTGACATCACTCACAATACAAGAACATATAGTGTCTGCGTGACGTAATCACGCAGACGCTCAATAATTGTGGCAAAAGTAAACACTCTTATTTACAGCAGTTATATGCAAATTAATATGACCTTATTGCGTATGAATATGACAGTATTGCACATGAATACGACATTATTGCGTACGAATATGACAGTATTGCACATGAATATGACATTATTGCGTATGAATATGACAGTATGGCATATGATTCCTTCTATCTTTGACCGCGCAGTTTATGAAAGTTAATTTAAAGGTTATAATTGATCGCATCCTGTTCATGATCACTCTTACCGTGAGCTGGCCGGCCTCTCCACAGATCTGACCTGTTACTTGGCCCGCTGGTGTGACCCGTTTGTCTCCATGAAGATACGTTTGGATAAGTTTAATGCCATGTCGTGGAGCATTTCAGACAAACCGATAACCTCTTCACGGAGATAAGCAGGTCAAGGACAAGCGGACTCAGCCAGAAAAGCCACATAAAGGTACAGCTTATAGTTTCTCTGTATTTAAGTGTTTTTGGTCAGTGAAGTGCAGATGATTGATGAGCGTGGGTGAGCAGAGCAGAGGAAAGCTCTCTGCAGGAGGTCCATCCAAACAGGTGCCGTCCTGTCACAAATGTACCATCCATCGTGCGGTAGGAGCACTCTGTCAGGCCGGACAAAGGGACAGTGTCACTTCCTGTGTACTCTTCTGAGACGGGAAAGAACATCCGTCAGAGCCCAGGACAAATCCATCAAGAGTTATTCCCACGTGGCACTGTTTGGTTCGTGATGTGGAGAAGCAGCATCGCAGCCACACCAGCTAAATAGTTACACTTAGGACAAATGTCTACCTTTATTTTAGTGAATACAGCAGGCAGAGGAAAACCTACACAGATCTGGTAAGGCACTGGGCATCAGGACCAATCACAGGATCAGTTATTAGTTGTCTAGTGGCCACGCCTGCTTGTAAATGACCTATCGTATCAGCTCTCAGTTTAGCAGGAAAGAGCGTGGTTGGTGCTTGGATGGGAGACCGCTGTAACACTAGGAGCCACAGTGGGGCACTAGAGGAAATGTCATTGTGTCCTGAAGCAAGACACTTCACCCACACTGCCCAGTAAAGCGCTTTGAGTGCCTTGAAAGTGGAAAGGCACTAAATAAATGCACTGTAATAATAAAGATAATCGAAAATGAGTGAATTAACAATTACTAATAAACTGACTTCTGGCTGTAAACTGTATTCTAGATTTGTGTAAGCCCCTTTACATTACATCACCGTAAACGCCGTTCCAACAAAGTGCCACACTGTTGGACCATGGTGACACCCCCCACTATAGATCACGTTAGTTTGTGCCACATTAGCTGCATGATGCTGCTGAATCTGTATCAGTGATTAAGAAACAAACAAATTGGAGCAAGTAAGTAAAGAGCAGTGGGCATGAATCAGGGATTTTGGTCTTAAGTGCAGGAGAATAAAATCTTTAAACAAACAGGCATGAATCACTTCAGAGTCTAAATACAACCTCGAGAACAGTTGTAACATGGTGAAAAGCTTTAAATGTACACTGCACAGCCATAAAAAAGACAAAAATAAAAGGTCACACGCTCTAATATTTGGTAGGACCGCCTTTAGCTTTGAATATATCATAAAACAACAGAAACAAACATAAAACCATTACACACAGACAGACATAATGTATCCGAGATAAAGACTTCTCATCCAATCTGCTCGTTCCTGACTGGCTACAAATGCGATTACGCTACAATTATGCATGCTACAATCCGGCTTGATCAATATGCACAGATATTACAGGAGGTGTTTGTGATTCAAATCGATGTACACTTCATTATCATTTCAAAAGTATTTATTGCGGGGCTACATTTATCCGATGTGTTTGAGCCACGTATGGAGCGTCGGCCATGGACTGTGAGGAGCAGGTGCTTTTTGCTCCGCTCTACAGTGTGACTCGTTCCTCTTACTGTGCCGCCCGCATTCACACCTCCCTCACCGTCTCTCCGGGAGTCCCTCGGAGGACAAAAGCCCGGACTATGAAAGCCATTAGCATTCGTGGATTTGAATTCAGGCCGGAGCCACACTGTCTAAACACTAAACGGATGAGTGTTTGTTTACTCTGCTGTTTCAATACTGATTAAAATAATAATGACCGAGAAAGCAGAAGCACGGTTGCAGCTCCGGGCTCCTTGTGTGCGGAGTCGGGGCCGTGCGTGAGTGGGAGGTGATGCGCATGAATGGGGGGGTTGAAGGCGCAGTTTGAAGAGCAGCGTGCTTCTGGAACCCGGCCAGTGGTGACAGTTACTGCTCCTCCGGCTGCTCCGGGGCAGATGCAAGAGAAGAAGACGAGCTGAGGAGTCTGTCAGACAACGAACGATTTCATCACGGTCGGGTTTACTTTTAGAGGTGGTCTCATAGTGGGGTTTAACATGATGTATGAGTAATAACTCTTGAATGCAAAACACAATATATATATATATATATATATATATATACAATCAATTAAATAAAAAGCCCAATGGATAGATTAAAACATGACAAAGTTACTTCTTGTATTTATGTCACAATGTAATTTTGTTGCATTGTTAAGAGGCAAGTGTATACATCTTTACTTGTTTTAATAGATAATGTTAGAAAGGTATTGTTTTTAGCGTTGTTCTTGAATTAAATTAAAACAATTACCGTATTTTCCGGGTTATAAGTTGCATAGTTTTGGCCCGGGTGCTTATACTCCAGAGCGACTTATATGTGATAGTATTTGTTATTTTCACACTGACAACCACAAGAGGGCGCTCTAGGCTCTAAGCAACGCAGAAGAAGAATCAGCACTTCCTCTACCTCTGGAGTTTGTGGAGTTGTTTTGTTCCCCCAAAAGTGCGTTTATGTATGTTTTATTCTTCTCTATTATGCATTTTTTGGCTGGTGCGACTTATAGTCCGGAAAATACGGTAAACTTAAAAATAGTGCTGGGTTACAGTTAAAATTTTGGTTAATGCTGAACAAACAAAGTGCAAATGAGCTCCGACTTCTTTCGGCCCTTGTTCAAACGAGGGCAGCAGTCGGTTTGTTTTAGCTTTTGTGCAAGATGTTGTGTTTGTTTTCCAAAGGCAAATGTATAGATCAGAGAGTTGATAATCACAGCCCGAGGAGAGGCCAGATTTCCAAAGTGAGAACAGACTCTTCGTTGGCCACGCGCTGTGCGGTGCTCCAGGCCTCTACACCTGCTGCAGAGACGGACCAGCGGCACTCGACTCATTCATTTCATTGCATTCCCGGATGTGAAACGTGTGGAAAAGATGTAGTAGTTATACTTTGGCATTAAGGTGTTTTGTTGTTGTAAACAGGAAAGAAAGATTGCAGATTAAAGTGGTGAAAGTACTGATAAAAAATGAATGTGACATGGAACAAGTGACATTATAGAAAAATTCATATTTACATCATTTGAAAGACTTCTAAATTGTATCGCATCATCCCTTAACTCAATAAGATCCCGACTCCAATTTTATGTTCTTTGTGTGCGGATGATGGAGTATGTTATATTATAGTATCAAATGACAATATGTACAGTGTAGTTTAGAAAGAGATAACCATAGCAACAGTAAGAGCACAGTAAATGATAAGAATCTCCCATTTCATGATGTGTTTCCAGAATGAAATGACAGTGGCCTGTGTTCCAGCTCTGTCTCTCCTTTAACAAAGAGATTTCAGATCACAAAAGTCAAACTGAGCACAGAGTATATTACGTATAAAGAAAACACGCCCAAAAGGGTCTGAAGCAGTGAAAAGTACTCTGGGGAAGAGTAATAGTACCCGGAGTAAAATCCAGAAGAAGAACATGGAGGAGGACATTAAGGACCTCAAGTTCAAACTTTGAAAGCGTAATCACGACTGAAAAACAACTGCAAGGCGGAGGACAATCGATATGAGACAAAAGCTGCAATAGCTTTTCTCAAAAATCTCTTGAGAAGATGAAAAAGAGCAGGCAGCAGAGACACTTTTACTGTGGTCACCCAGAAAACCAAACTGGCATGTGAGCAGGTTGTACGCGAGAAGGGGGAGCACAAAACGGCAAAACCCTGCAAGAGTCAGAGAAAATGAACACACGCTACAACAGATGGAGAACCAGAGGAGGTGCTATCAGGAGGAAATCCTGATGGGCCAGAATGCTCTGAAGCAGCAAATTGCTCAAATGAAGATTGAAATTAAGGAGGCATAGCAAAAGGTCTGCCAAACGATGAATTTGGAGAGGGAAAAGGTGGCCCTGGAGAAGACCGCCACATGCCTCAAAAAGGTCGTGCAAGAGAAGGAGACCAAGCTACAAACAATAGTTGAGAAGTTGCTGATCTGGAGGCAATGATAGTCCAAATGAAGATAGAAGAAGCCAGAGATCTTCTTTCTGGAAGAAGGAGATAGCTGCTTTCAGAAAGAGGTTTATAGGAATGTGGAGGAGGAGAATGTGTGGTCGGTGGAGAAGGTCTTAGACAAGATGAGAGCAGGATGAGATCACTCACAGGGAGAACAAGCTGGTGGAGAAGGTTCCAATGCTGGAGCAGATGAAGAACAAGACCACCAGCAGAAGAAGAACAAGACCATCAGCAGAAGAAGAACAAGACCATCAGCAGAAGAACAACAAGATCATCAGCAGAAGAAGAACAAGACCACCAGCAGAAGAAGAACAAGACCACCAGCAGAAGAAGAACAAGACCACCAGCAGAAGAAGAACAAGACCATCAGCAGAAGAAGAACAAGACCATCAGCAGAAGAACAACAAGACCATCAGCAGAAGAAGAACAAGACCATCAGCAGAAGAAGAACAAGACCACCAGCAGAAGAAGAACAAGACCATCAGCAGAAGAAGAACAAGATCATCAGCAGAAGAAGAACAAGACCACCAGCAGAAGAAGAACAAGACCACCAGCAGAAGAAGAACAAGACCACCAGCAGAAGAAGAACAAGACCATCAGCAGAAGAAGAACAAGACCATCAGCAGAAGAACAAGACCACCAGCAGAAGAAGAACAAGACCACCAGCAGAAGAAGAACAAGACCACCAGCAGAAGAAGAACAAGACCATCAGCAGAAGAAGAACAAGACCATCAGCAGAAGAAGAACAAGACCATCAGCAGAAGAAGAACAAGACCACCAGCAGAAGAAGAACAAGACCATCAGCAGAAGAAGAACAAGACCATCAGCAAAAGAAGAACAAGACCACCAGCAGAAGAAGAACAAGACCATCAGCAGAAGAAGAACAAGACCATCAGCAGAAGAAGAACAAGACCACCAGCAGAAGAGGAACACGACCATTAGCAGAAGAAGAACAAGATCATCAGCAGAAGAAGAACAAGACCACCAGCAGAAGAAGAACAAGACCACCAGCAGAAGAGGAACAAGACCACCAGCAGAAGAAGAACAAGACCACCAGCAGAAGAAGAACAAGACCACCAGCAGAAGAGGAACAAGATCATCAGCAGAAGAGGAACAAGACCACCAGCAGAAGAAGAACAAGACCACCAGCAGAAGAAGAACAAGACCACCAGCAGAAGAGGAACAAGATCATCAGCAGAAGAGGAACAAGACCACCAGCAGAAGAAGAACAAGACCACCAGCAGAAGAAGAACAAGACCACCAGCAGAAGAGGAACAAGATCATCAGCAGAAGAGGAACAAGACCACCAGCAGAAGAAGAACAAGACCACCAGCAGAAGAAGAACAAGACCACCAGCAGAAGAGGAACAAGATCATCAGCAGAAGAGGAACAAGACCACCAGCAGAAGAGGAACAAGACCACCAGCAGAAGAAGAACAAGACCACCAGCAGAAGAAGAACAAGACCACCAGCAGAAGAAGAACAAGACCACCAGCAGAAGAAGAACAAGACCACCAGCAGAAGAAGAACAAGACCACCAGCAGAAGAAGAACAAGACCACCAGCAGAAGAAGAACAAGACCACCAGCAGAAGAAGAACAAGACCACCAGCAGAAGAAGAACAAGACCATCAGCAGAAGAAGAACAAGACCATCAGCAGAAGAAGAACAAGACCATCAGCAGAAGAAGAACAAGACCATCAGCAGAAGAAGAACAAGACCACCAGCAGAAGAAGAACAAGACCATCAGCAGAAGAAGAACAAGACCACCAGCAGAAGAAGAACAAGACCACCAGCAGAAGAAGAACAAGACCACCAGCAGAAGAAGAACAAGACCACCAGCAGAAGAAGAACAAGACCACCAGCAGAAGAAGAACAAGACCACCAGCAGAAGAAGAACAAGACCACCAGCAGAAGAAGAACAAGACCACCAGCAGAAGAAGAACAAGACCACCAGCAGAAGAAGAACAAGACCACCAGCAGAAGAAGAACAAGACCATCAGCAGAAGAAGAACAAGACCATCAGCAGAAGAAGAACAAGACCATCAGCAGAAGAAGAACAAGACCATCAGCAGAAGAAGAACAAGACCACCAGCAGAAGAAGAACAAGACCATCAGCAGAAGAAGAACAAGACCATCAGCAGAAGAAGAACAAGATCATCAGCAGAAGAAGAACAAGACCACCAGCAGAAGAAGAACAAGACCACCAGCAGAAGAAGAACAAGACCACCAGCAGAAGAAGAACAAGACCATCAGCAGAAGAAGAACAAGACCATCAGCAGAAGAACAAGACCACCAGCAGAAGAAGAACAAGACCACCAGCAGAAGAAGAACAAGACCACCAGCAGAAGAAGAACAAGACCATCAGCAGAAGAAGAACAAGACCATCAGCAGAAGAAGAACAAGACCATCAGCAGAAGAAGAACAAGACCACCAGCAGAAGAAGAACAAGACCATCAGCAGAAGAAGAACAAGACCATCAGCAGAAGAAGAACAAGACCATCAGCAGAAGAAGAACAAGATCATCAGCAGAAGAAGAACAAGACCACCAGCAGAAGAAGAACAAGACCACCAGCAAAAGAAGAACAAGACCACCAGCAGAAGAGGAACACGACCATTAGCAGAAGAAGAACAAGACCACCAGCAGAAGAGGAACACGACCATTAGCAGAAGAAGAACAAGTTCATCAGCAGAAGAAGAACAAGACCACCAGCAGAAGAAGAACAAGACCACCAGCAGAAGAGGAACACGACCATTAGCAGAAGAAGAACAAGATCATCAGCAAAAGAAGAACAAGACCACCAGCAGAAGAAGAACAAGACCATCAGCAGAAGAAGAACAAGACCATCAGCAGAAGAAGAACAAGACCACCAGCAGAAGAGGAACACGACCATTAGCAGAAGAAGAACAAGATCATCAGCAGAAGAAGAACAAGACCATCAGCAGAAGAAGAACAAGACCACCAGCAGAAGAGGAAAACGACCATTAGCAGAAGAAGAACAAGATCATCAGCAGAAGAAGAACAAGACCACCAGCAGAAGAAGAACAAGACCACCAGCAGAAGAAGAACAAGACCACCAGCAGAAGAAGAACAAGACCACCAGCAGAAGAAGAACAAGACCACCAGCAGAAGAAGAACAAGACCACCACTACCTAAAGAGCATTTAAATTAAAGAAACAACTAATTCAACGTATTCTATGCTAAAGACTAAATTTAACCAAGAGAGTTCAGAGAATAAGAACATCATTTTCAGAAGACTTAAATTACATAAATATCCATGAAAAAAACATATAAATGTTTATTAAAGAGGAGAACATGCAAACTCCCCACAGAAAGGGCCCACGCTGCCCAGTTGATCCAGGGATTTTGTTGCTGTTTGTCGAGGGCGTAACTGCTGCAGTCAATCTGGATAAAACTAAGGACGCTCCGCAGTACGAACAAAAGGGCTAATTTTGGGTTTCATGGCCATCTCGCCTCACAAAATACAATTCAGTGTAATGAATCAATAAGATGACACGCATTTCGTACAAGCCTTTCATCTCTTCGCCCACTCCACCTGCATCAAGAAAATATCCCCGCGCGTCTGTGTTGTGTTTTGATAGCATTCGATTTAACCCGCAACACGCTCTCCAGCTATATTGTTACACCCGAAGACCTTGTTTAAAACCCATTGTACTTTTAACCACGTGTTTGTGACAGCCTATTCCACCGGCTCTTAAGAGGCGCACCTGAAGGTTACGCGGGCCCCGGCGCTGCATGCTCGGCGCTGGATCCAAATCAATCAAAAAACAAAGGAAACCATCGAACGACGCAGCTTGAATACCAATTTTATCTCAACAAGCAGGAATTGCTATTGATGGGGGATGATAGCGCTCGTCGATGATGCCCCAGCCACAGAGAAAGACAGAGCCGCCTCTCGGAATCCATGAGCCATGATCTCCCGGGCTCTCCCAGGAAATCCGTTATTCTTTACTTCTGCAGCACAAACACAAGCGGGACACATCAGAGTGGGACGGGCGGAGATGTGGGCCACTGGCACGGCGCTTCTTCAGAGAGCTCCGGTCGCTTTGCTCCACAGCTGATCATCTTTCACAATATCAGATTTTTTCTTATTTTTGTGGTATTGTGTGTTTATAAAGCACACATATGATGCAAAATTGACCTATTGAGCTTTAAAACATGTGATATTGTGGTCCCTCATCAATAATACCTGAAGATGTATTTATGAAAACAGGATTTATAAAATGCCTCTTTGATGAATTCACTTTGTGAGGTCGTCTTTATTTTCAAAAGCAATTAAGTCCTTTTAAAACTAAAGTGGCTATACTCAGTGGACGCAGAAAGTTAAAGCCATATTGGAATATTCTCCATGGAGATCGATATGTTTTGCACCACACTGTGGAAGATCTCCATGGAAACGAGTAGAGACAGCGGACCCTCCTCCAGGCCAAGTTACGGAGAAGAACGCCCGCTCACAGAAATGTGTGTTTTTCCAAGGTATTTTAGTCCATCTAAATACAAATAAATGTGGGTATGGAGTCCTTGCCCCAAGTGGAGGAGTTCAAGTATCTCGGGGTCTTGTTCACGAGTGAGGGAAGGATGGAGCGTGAGATCGACAGGCGGATCGGTGCAGCGGCTGCAGTGATGCAGTCGCTGCATCGGACCGTTGTGGTAAAGAGGGAGCTGAGCCGAAAGGCAAAGCTCTCGATTTACCGGTCGGTCTACGTTCCTACCCTCACCTATGGTCATGAGCTTTGGGTAGTGACCGAAAGAACAAGATCGTGGATACAAGCGGTCGAAATGAGTTTCCTCCGCCGTGTGGCTGGGCGCTCCCTTAGAGATAAGGTGAGGAGGTCAGCCACACGGGGGTAGCTCGGAGTAGAGCCGCTGCTCCTCCACGTCAAGAGGAGCCAGCTGAGGTGGCTCGGGAATCTGTTCCGGATGCCTCCTGGGTGCTTGTTTTGGGCATGTCCCACTGGGAAGAGGCCCCATGGAAGACCCAGGACACGGTGGAGGGACTATGTCTCTTGGCCTGGGAATGCCTCGGGATCCCCCGGAGGAGTTGGAAGAAGTGTCTGGGGAGAGGGGAGTCTGGGAGTCGTTGCTCAGACTGCTGCCCCCGCGACCCAGCCCCGGATAAGCAGAAGATGGATGGATACATTCTTTTGCAGTTCTTCTTCTTTTTGTTTTGCGAAGACATTAACAAGTTTGTCTAGTTTGATATAAGATGATATAGTTTTGCCCTTTGGTTTACTGATAAACGCATGGCTGAAAATCTGTGCCAATGGCCTCTTTGACCAACAGTCCTTCACCCACCACATTCAAACAAGCTGGATGCCCATGGGACACAATATTAATATGCTTTGGTCAGGGACTGAACTGCCAACTTTGGGAAAATTAACTATAAAACCATAAATATTGTAATTTATCTAAAAAGCAAAACAGCATCCAACATTTTATATGAAGTATAGTTAACAAAATACTGATACTTGGCAGAAATATCCTCAAGTTATTTGTTTTTGCAGACAAAGGCATCGATAGTCATCAGTGTCTTTGCTCGTCCACTAACAGAAGTGTGTGGCGTGAGTGCGGGTAATGATCCTTCACAAGAACTTCATTTGAATCACAATTGTACAGATGGGCTTCTCACTTTCAAATTAAGCACTTTTTTGCAATCAGCGAGCGTCGTAATGACTTTCTCCGATGCTCAGAAGTGAAATCTTTTGAGCAAACTGCACTTTGTCCAACAGGAGAGAGAGAGACGTGTCCTGGTAGCTGAAAAGAGTCCTCCCCCTGTGTAAAAATAGCATTCTGAAGTGTTTACCACATGACTATTGTGTGATCAATAAAACATTTCCCCTGCATTCACAGAGAATGAATGAGTAAGATGTAAAAAGGCCTTTATACATCTTTTATGGTGGCAGCATTTGAAACAGCCTATTCTCCACCACTCTGTTGAAATAAGTTACATTTACACGTCATTTGTCACTGTGTAAATGACATTTGTTGAGCTGGAGCCTTGAGGACCAAGTAAAGCTCATAAGACCAGTGGGATGGTGATGTCAAAACTATTGGCAATGTTTTAAATTATTTGTGGAAAAGCACAATTGAACGTCTTTATTATGTCATGACATAAATCAAATGTTTTAGTCTCGAGGAAAAAATATTTGCTAGAAGCTGTCGAACTAAACTTTGGCTTCCTATTTAACAATGTAGCAATTGGAAAAGGATCACCAAAGTAAGAGAATGGCCACATCTGACATCATATCTAAGAACTGGCATCCATGCGGAAAGAGTCGGACTGTTTATATAGATAGTATAGTTCAAAGGTTTCTTAACAAGTGGATTTCCATACAAAGCAGAGGATAAAATAGATGTGAAAATAAGCCTCCACATATGAATTTACTTAGTGTATGTTCCCTCTATGGTTCAGGTTTACCTATCACCTCCAGTAGGCTAGAATACTGAACTACTGTATCCAGAACGCTGCTGCTCGGGTCCTGACTAGAACCAGGAAGTACCATCACATTAGTCATGTTCTCAGGTCTCTGCACTGACCCCTGTGGCTCAGAGAAGAGACTTTAAAGCAGCTCTGCTTGTGTACAAGTCTCTCCATGGCCTAGCACCAAAGTACATCTTGGACATGTTAGTGCCATATGAACCATCTCAGACTCTGAGGACCTCAGGGACCGGCCTCCTGCTGGTGCCAGAGTCAGGACTAAACATGGACCGGCCTCCTGCTAGTGCCAGAGTCAGGACTAAACATGGACCGGCCTCCTGCTGGTGCCAGAGTCAGGACTAAACATGGACCGGCCTCCTGCTGGTGCCAGAGTCAGGACTAAACATGGACCGGCCTCCTGCTGGTGCCAGAGTCAGGACTAAACATGGACCGGCCTCCTGCTGGTGCCAGAGTCAGGACTAAACATGGACCGGCCTCCTGCTGGTGCCAGAGTCAGGACTAAACATGGACCGGCCTCCTGCTGGTGCCAGAGTCAGGACTAAACATGGAGAATGCGTTTCAATTTTATGCAGCTAAAATCTGGAACAGTCTTCCTGAAGATGTGAGACAGGTTCTACTCTGACAATGTTCAAATTCAAGCTAAAAACTGTTTTGTTTAGCTGTGCATGTGACTGTGCACGTGACTGCGCACGTGACTGCGCACGTGACTGCGCACGTGACTGCGCACGTGACTGTGCATGTTCAAAGGATTTTACCTGCTCTTCTCTTTCTTGTGTCTTTGTGATTTCAAAGCATTTTTTAACTCTAAATTTGCCAATGCTTTCCAATGACACTACCATGGGGGTAAATCAGCCTTCTTTGGGTAATGTATTTGCTGTGGCTTTATGAAAACAGTTTGTGAGCTGCCTGTAATTAGTTTTTTTGTATTTGATTTGGTGTGCCATTATTATATCGGAAGCTCATACCCAATGGTGGACCAGAGGCTTCTGAATACAAACCAAGCCTCCGTTAGAGTTTATTGGCCTTTGCTCATAGAGTATAAAGATGCACCTGAACACACTTGGGAGAGGAAGTCTTGGAAAGGGCACACGTGCTGCAGGCTGCTCGAGGTCAGATGAAGACCCACAGGAGAAGACAAAGCCAGATCCTGCGAGTTTTAAATTAAATTCAAGCCTCAATTGAGCTGAAGCCCTGACTCTGGAGGAAGAGTGGAAGCACGTGGGACCAGCACACACAGCCATGCTCCCTGTTTGGGGGGATCTTCACAAACTACTCTGGCCATTCCTTCAACAACAGGGCAGGCCCTTTAAAAAAAAACTTTTTAAATGTATTAATCCATCAGGAGTTATAAATTGTATTTCTAAAAGTAGAATTTAGTTGATTCCATTTCTTAACCTTGGAAAATATAGCGGTGGTCGGCTCTTTAAATTTTATATATAATACTTTATTTTGCTTTTTAAAAGCCTGCAGGCTTTGCTGGACATGCAGGACATTTTTAGCGTGAAATGGGGATGAGAGCGAGTATGACATGCAGCAATTTGTAGGAGCCGCAGGATTCAAACTCACAACGCTGTGACGGGCTGCACCTGGAGCCCGACATATGTGCTGCTGCCTTAACCACTAGACCTCCAGACAGCACTAAATTTATTACATTTGAATGTAATTATTTTACAATGATCCTAAGCAAATAATATATATATATATATATATATATATATATATATATATATATATATATAAAAAAGTTCAAGGGTCAACATCTCTAAATATCTTTACATCAAAAGCTATTGGTACTGACTTTATAACTTCCATGCTGACAATTAAACGGTTTTAAGATTAATTGCATACAATTGCAATTAGAATGGTCCCAATTAGGTTGCAAATGATGATTTAATATACATCTCTAATGAGTTTGGGGGTGCACTACACAATCAATCTTGATTTATTACAAAATGAAAAATCACAAAATGTTCCAAAATCTTATTGTTATTTTCTTCTAATGATTCAATGAGTCAATGATTGTACATATTATATGGTATGATATTCAAATGTATATTTCCATCTGGTGGCACCGGTTGTTGAGGAGATTTATCTCTCCTGATGGTTAGTGAGGATTATTTCGGGATTGTAAACACATTCAGTCTGATGCGTGCGTCTGACCGCTCATTCCACACATGCTCTGGACAGCACCTGTTGAAATGTTGGGTGGCTAATTCCAGCGCTGATTTGAGCTTCTCCATTACAGTGCATCTGCCGGTTCCCCCGCCGGCCCCGCCCTCCTCTCGCGCGCCTGTTATGGCAGCTTGACTTGATGGATGGAGTATCCCCGCACAGGGTTAATTTCCACGGTTGCTGAATAATGCATAACACTATATTCTGCGTCTCCGCATGGGGCCAGGCGCTGTTTGGACCAATCAACATGTTTGTGCTGCGACAAGACTGCAGGCTGACCATCTCTGAGGCCACCACGCTCCCGGGACAGATGCATTATTCAGCTGATGGAAATGGTGAGCTGTATGAATTAATAAAATAAGTCTCTTGGGGCATTTTACTAAAGAATTGTCATTTTGAAGGTCCCCCACTGTTTTCCTTTTTTGAGAGTAATGTCACTACATGTTTCATATTTCAAAGGGTGCAAGTCAGATGCTCCTGCCGTCCTCATCTTAAAATAATCATGGCTGCCTGTTTAGCGGGAGTGTGCGCTGACTTTTATGGATGGGCAAGCAGAGTTGGCGTGTTCATCAATATTTGTGGAAAACAGTTGCATGCAAAATTGGGGGGAAAAATGCAAAAGTCAGGCTCAAACACGGGTCTACCGCGAAAGCTTATCCTATTGAGCTAAACTGACTTATTTCATGTTATTAAAATACTGCCTGTATTTCTAACTAATTTCTCATCAATAGAAACGTGAACAGAGCCTTAGCTACTCTCTAAAATATGTTTGAGTCACTGAGTTGAAACTCAGCGCTTTGCTTTGCTTCTCCTCTGCACATGCTCAGTTAGGCAAAACCAGCAAACATCCAAGACTCCCACATTGAGGCGCAGACCTGTAAAACAAGCTGCTGTCCACCCTGGTTCTAAAAGGAGAGCAGAGCATGAACGGGCCTCTGAACACGGTCAGAGAATGAAAAGTGGCGGGAGAAGAAGAACTAAGCTTGCCGCAGTACTGCTCAGCGGCCTGTAGAGACTGCTAAAAGACACAGTGATTTCCAGCCAAGCTTTAGCAGCAAAAATGAGGGGGAAATACTTATTTTGATATTTTCTGGTACAATTTAAATAGATAGATGGATGGAACACACCTGCCAACTATTCAAACCAATAACTAGTCATTACACTGTTCACTTTTTGCACTATTTCCGCCCATCTGTAAATGTACATAATGGAGACCAAGGTTATTTTTTATTTTATTAGTAAATTCTTATTGGTCAATCACACTTCAACAATGCCACGCCTTTAATAGCGAAAATGTATTTATTGACCTTTATGTATCCATACAGTAACATTCTAGATAAAGAACCTCAAATTCAGGGGGGTCCTGGTCCCAGAGAGGAGGAGCCTATTGTACATGTATTAATTAAACATGCACAATTACAAATTTATTCATTTTGGTAAAATTAACTAATTAGAAACGGGAGAGACATGCTCACAAAGCGCATTATAGACGGAAAGACAAGGCCACCGTGTTCCAGTATGGACTGCAGCTCACTTCTAAAAGGTTACCACGTGTCAGAAGGAGCGGTCTGAGTGTTGGTCTGCAAAAATCTTGTAAGCGTGGTCAGGGGCAGGACGCAACACGACGGGGCCCACACACTCCGGTGTAGTACCCGAGAAGCATCATGGACAGGGCACAACCATCTCATCAGACCGGTCGCACCGCATTAACGCTGAAGAGAGAGAGAGGGGGTACCAGTGTGTCTCCTCCCCCTGCTCCCCCCTCCCTCTGTGCCACAGTCCCACGCTCAGAGGATGGGGTCACTGGTTGAAGACAGTCCTTGACAAACGGGACGTGCCGGTGATTGATGGAGTGTGTGGATGCCGGGACACGGGACCAGCCCTCCGAGCCAACATGTGCCAGTCTCTCCAGTGTGTCCCGGACCTCCTGCTGCTCCCGTCCCCTGTCTTCTAAGGCCCCATTTTTCATCAATGACAATTCTACGGCTCAGCACTTTCCCAGGCCGGGCTCAAGCTTTGGGCCATGGCGAGGGAGGCTCACTGCAGCCTTTTCAGAAACAATAGGATCCACAGTTAATCAATCCACAACAATATTTTAGTAACATTTGAAGGGAAAAAAACACTTTAAGTTAATGTATAAATATTTTTAAATGGAAATAAAATATTTGCTAACTTCAAGTAACGTCAGTATGAATAGAGTCTAGTGTGTCACTTTGTTGTGTTTTAGGGAATTTTGATGAACTAATTTGATAAATATTGTAGTTGTTTATCAAAGTACAGAAACCAGAAAATCAGGGGTTCAAACCTTGCACAAGCACTTAAGATGGTTGTGTCCGGGCAAGGCCAGTCACGGGCTGCATGAATGTATGAAGGGACAAGCAATAAATAAATACTGTAAATGTAATGCAGCTTACCTGAAGGAACCACTCAAACCAGCGCTTTAGATTTATGAATCACTGTTTACCAAGCACAAAATATGGCTTTAGGTCTCCTTTAAAGTCTGAAGGTTCGTAATAGTTCTATTCTGAGTACACTGCAGAATTTAAAAGAATGAACAAAACAGCTTTATCGATCGATAATAACCTGAAGTAGCGCTACAAGAAAGTCCAACAAATCAAAGTCCACAGACAGTTGAGATATGGCCGAGGAGACACGCCATATTGTTTTCATTCAGACCTCATCCCGTGCTTGTTCCTCTCTCGTATCGACAGGCTTCATAAATCAGAGCTATTGGATCTCCAGCTGCTATTTTTACAGAGCTGGACATGACCTGCCTGCCAGGGGCCGCATCCCGCTGTGAGTATTGACCCGGTGCTTAGAGGCACAGTGGAGCCAGAAGAGCACCCAGCACGCAATCATGCAACCCAAGCAAACACGCCACCCACACACAGAAACTGACACGCACAGACTCACCGGAGACCGGCCTCTGATGGGAACGATAGGCTTTCAACCGCAGAAATATTTAGATAAACATTCTTACAGTCAGGTTGATATTAATTAATTTGTATTGATTATATTGATTTAGTCCATGTCAGCAGAGGAAATGCATCAATGACATGTGACAGTCTGAGTTTAGTGCCATGTTTATCCTTCGACTAGATTTGTGTATGTTTTTTTTTTATTATTACAGAAGTGCAACCTGTCAAGAGAAGTATCAGCAATATCAGGTATAAGCTGAAGTACAGGCACATCGCGCATAAGAGACCACGGGCTTTGGGAATCAAACTCAAGACCTCGCCGCGAGTCAATCAGCTGTCATGTGTTGCGTCACAATTTGGATTCATGTAAACAACTTGAACTTAAAAATGAATAAATATACACAGTTTGATTTATTCATTGTTATTACGACGCTAACTGTTAAGGGAAGAATCCAATCCATTTCCATTTGTAGAGCAATTTAAAAACAAGGTGAACAAAAGTGCGCACAGAGCACTAGACAATGCTCAAAAAATAATGATGTAATTGCTTCGTCTGGAATATTCCACAGTATTGAAATGATTAATTATATGCCTTTGTGTTGCTATAAAAAAACCTGACTTCTTACTGTGAGCGAGGTCACCTTTCTACAAATTTGACGAGTAACTTGGCCTGACGTATCTTTGGAACATTTCAGCAGGCGGCAGAGCGTCCAGAAAAGTTCCGCAGCTCACCTTTACCTGGACCGTGCACATATGTCAGGCCTGTGTATCAGACGGAGTGAGGGGGCTGTAGTGTCCTCCAAGTGCCCGCGGCCATTAGCCTCTCCGCTGCCGCACATCTCTGTTTCCTTCTGCGGCGCTGGAGGTCTGCCGGGGCCCCTGATGGAGACACACTCAGGCTGTCAGGTGTCTTCTCGGGCCCAGCTGCACACACATCCATTTTCATTAGCTCTGTCAAGGAAACCCTCACGCACGCTCTCTATTGGACCTCCGCACATAATTTGTTCCCAATCCGCGGCTGCCCATCAGATTGTGACAGGCGGAATGACAGAGCGGGCCGGGGCGGAGATGGAGCGGTGCACGGGCACGTTTTTGGGAAAGCACAGCTCATGATTCTGTTAAATTATTTTTCATCCACAGAGATTCATAGATGGCCTCAAAGTGTCATAAGGGGCTGTTAAACACATTTATCATGCACTTAGGGGGAGGCGAGAGAGCAAATAGCATTTTTTTCCGTCTGTGTTGATGGAAATTAAAGCAATGTCCGAACTGGGAGATGGTTTGACCCAGTGACTTTTCCGATTTAATAAACCATTCCCAGATCCTGACATTAAAAGTGAAAAATTATTTCTAGTGATTTTTTGTGTTGGTCCATTTCCATAAAATACATTATTGGGAAGAAAGCAATTACAGCTAATATTTCAGCACCAGCAAACAAATCCTCATTATGTGGCTATGTAACCATGAAATGTGCTTAATCAGAGCATACAGCTGCTGGGAATTCAAACAAGGGTATGTGAGAGCGGACCACACTTCTGTTCTCTACCAGACACTACAACATTCTGCATTTGAATTGTGAATGTTGAGCTTCAGTGCAGAGGGAAAACTTGCTCAGTCGCTTGGTGACATTGTAGGGTTTAATTGGTTCAATACTGTTAACCATCTGAGACCAGCCGCCTATAATTGTAGTGTCACTGTAGAACCTTAACACTAGTTCAATATTTTTAGATCAAAATACTATGGCTGGGTCCGAATGTCCACACTATTCCCTATAGTGGTCACCCCATTTTGTAGTGTCTGAATTGCTTTGTGAATGGACGCCTTTCTACCTTAAAGCATTTTACATCACTACCATTCACACACACACTCACACACACACACACACACACACACACACAACAGTATTCACCTGACGCAGCTGGAATTGCACCGCCAGCCTGTGAGCCGGTGGATCTGATCGCTCTGCCAGGGATGTTTATGTGAGAGCGGGATGAACATGATGATGATGTCACACTCTCACATGTTTGGAAAGAGCCAGATTTCACTGTTGATTTCATGTTATTCACATTAGTAATATCTAAATTCTGCTAAAAATGTTGAACTTGATTATTTCTGTGTGACTAGATCCCAGAGCAGGGCTATTCAACTTTATTTTTCCAAGGGCCAGAGGTGCACAACACGCCGATGTAACAACATGTGGCAGTATGGTCTGCGGGCAGACTGTGCCACTTGGGGCTCTTCCTATTGGCCAATCACTATGGCCGTTGACCAATAAAAAGCGCATCAGTTTTGTCATTCATCCTCTGACCTACGCACTTCCTGGGTCCTTGGGTGTTGCTCCACGTACCTCCGCGCTCCAGGTAGCTATTTGCCTTTCGTTAATAAGATCTGATCATGTAGTTTTACACATAATGTCTGTGGTTCGGTGCCGTGGCCCGTCGCCTGGCGCCGCTTTGTTAATGCTCCGATGTGATCTCTGCTGACTCGGGATTGTGGTCTCGCTGTCATAGCCCCACAACACGTGGTCCCGTGCAGCTAATGTGGTACGTCCTGAGCTTGATATGTTGGTTGCCTAGTGTTCAGGTTAGCGTTAACCAGATCTCTTTCCAGATGTACATGAGTGCACTGTGTTGGTCCAGGTCCACTGAACTAAAAGACTGTACATCCACGCATAACGAACTGTGATACGAACGGTGAGTACCTCCACTGAATGAGCTTGTGTTGTAAAAGTATTTATTACTGTTCATGATGACATGTCATGGAACTGGAATCTGCCTCTGTGTAATCAAGAACGAACCTTTGTGTCCTTTTAGGTACTTTTCCGGGTTTCTTTTATTTTCTTTATTTAATTTAATGTCAAGTATTTAAATATTTATAGCACCACACAACAGTTAGGGTTGGAAAAATGACTTAATGCATCAAAATAACTACTGATAGATTACATTTTTTCCCAGAAATAACATACAACATACATGCATTACCAAATTAGCAAATTATTGTCCAACTAGTGCTGAACCAGGACTAACCCAGAATCAAAACTGGTTCTAAAACAGAATTAAAAAGGACTAAACCAGGGGCGTGACTTATGTTGAATATCCCTGTACTAGAACTATATATATTGCAACAAAAAAACTGCACTTTAACAATATTATTTTATTTCTATAGATTGCCGTGATTGTCATCTGAAATCCAGCAGCAAAAGCCATCATCGCAGTCTAGAAAGCGGAGACACGTACGCTGCCTGCATTCATGTTTCACAACCTTCTAATTATAAATGCTATGAATTATATGAGGGGGAGATCCAAAGGAAAGGGTATTATTCAATCAGCCTTGGTCTAAAAACTGGCTCTGTTTGCTCAAAGACTCACGCTCCAATTAACACTAGTCCACATACCGTCCCCGACATTAGATCCAGGCCGAGCAATCCCAGCCCCTCCTCCCACCCTCTGACAGCCACTTCCAGTCGTGTCACCCGCATATCGACCGCCATCAAATCCAAATAGCTCAATATGAGTCCTGGCATGTGAGGCACTTACTTGAGAGTTGTTGGGGGTTTTTTTGGAGGGATAATTTCCAGTGACATTTCTGCTCGGCTGGGCGGCGGCGGCGTAGAGTGACAGTCGAGCCGAAGGATGACACGCAACAAAGGTCAAGAGGAGGCGAGGTGTCACGGATGGTGGCGAACTGTCAATCTGCTCTATTCAGATTCACTGTAGGTGTCCATCGCAGGCTGGAAACTTCCTCTGCACTTTCATTGTCACGCTCTTCCCGTCTGATGAGTCTGAATTGGAATCGTATTTGGCAGAAGAAAGTGGTGAGGGTCTGAGACAGCACAACATGATAGATCATGACTGGGGGATCCATGGACAATTATGGCAAGAAGCTATTTTTATGTGTAAAAAAATAAATGTTTTAACTATGTAACCGTATCATTAGTTAACTCAGAGTTGTACTTTGTTTTATTCCTGCATTTATGAGGGTTGAGTGCTCAGAACATTTGTGATTTTACCAACTCACTCCTATCTTACTAGTGATTTTTCCAAAAAGTCAGACTTCATGTGGGCTTAACACTGTCACAAGGCCATGTTTCAACACTGAAAACATGACAAACCAGTAACCAACAGCCCCCCTCTGTGCCCAGGCCTCTCCTGAAAAACAGATTCCAAAATAAATATCTGTTTCTTGCCACGGTGGAATACTGCAGTTTTGCAGGTTTGAACAGGTCAATGGACCTGCTTTTACTTAGCAGTATTATATCTGTGTTCAGATGGGCGTGATTGACAAGTGGATTAGCCAATCAGGGACACGCATTGATTCTGTTTGAGTTTGACTCGTCAGGATGTGATGTCCAGACTCATTCTTCGTGAATAATTAAGTGCGTATTCTGGATCCGAGGTCAATATTTTCCACCCATTCGGCCATTGTCAATCGTCAATTGTAATAGATTAATGAGTATACATATACACAGATACAGAGAATATGTATATTTCGTTCTAAGTTTGTGTTTGAAAATGAACCAAGGCTTTATAAATATCACAGTATAGAAATTAACTAGATAATATATTCCTTAAAATAGTCTTGAGGGAATTCCAGTCCTTCAGTCCATAAAGATCAGCTGCACTTATTTTGCATTTCTTCCAGCCCTCGTGGTCTGCAGTATTTTCAGTCTTCGGAAAGGAGTTTTAATTTTCCATTGGCTGCTTCTAATTGCACAAACCAATAAAATCCACTGTGATATACTCTATTTTGGTTTTCCCACTGTAGCTCATTACCACATCTATGTGTGAAAAACATCGATAAAATAATTTAAATGCATAGCTCCTGCAAGCTGGTTCCAAAGTCATCCAAGTGGAATTATTAGGCTTTGTAAAAGCGTAGGTCTATTCAAAATGAGAAAAATCTATGGACTTACTGAGGATACAAACAAATCACCAGAAATACTACAAGTGGTTTTAATGAAGAAGGTGAAGGTTTGTACATATGTTGAGTCAAACATTCCTGAGGGGGCTAACTGGAGTATTTCAGCGTCGTCATGGAAATAGACTTTAATGCCATGCTGTGGACAGAATTCAAGGCAAAGCAATCACAACTCAATAGAAGCAGTTGCCAGACCCTCCACCAGAAAAGTTACATAGTCCACCTTTATATGTACAGCTGTATAATAACACAGAAGGTTGGCCTACAGCTGGGATCCATGTTAGCCCCCTCAGCAGAGTATAAATAGAAGATGAGTCATGACCAGCAGCCGTGCCTGTACCACAAGTGAAGGGGCTCCGTGTTGTTAATGATGAGGCGTTCTGCAGACTGTTAGCGCTGCTGAGTAAAGCCATGTGCCCAGGTGTGAGGGGTGTGTCCAGGTGTGAGGGGTGTGTCCAGGTGTGAGGGTCGTGCCCAGGTGTGAGGGGCATGCCCAGGTGTGAGGGGCGTGTCCAGGTGTGAGGGGCATGCCCAGGTGTGAGGGGCGTGTCCAGGTGTGAGGGGCGTGCCCAGGTGTGAGGGTCGTGTCCAGGCGTGAGGGTCGTGCCCAGGTGTGAGGTGTGAAGGTCGTGCCCAGGTGTGAGGGTCGTGCCCAGGTGTGAGGGTCGTGCCCTTGTGTGAGGGGCGTGTCCAGGTGTGAGGGTCGTGCCCAGGTGTGAGGGGCGTGCCCAGGTGTGAGGGGCGTGCCCAGGTGTTAGGGGCGTGTCCAGGTGTGAGGGGCGTGCCCAGGTGTGAGGGGCGTGCCCAGGTGTGAGGGTCGTGTCCAGGCGTGAGGGTCGTGCCCAGGTGTGAGGGGCGTGTCCAGGCGTGAGGGTCGTGCCCAGGTGTGAGGTGTGAAGGTCGTGCCCAGGTGTGAGGGTCGTGCCCAGGTGTGAGGGTCGTGCCCTTGTGTGAGGGGCGTGTCCAGGTGTGAGGGTCGTGCCCAGGTGTGAGGGGCGTGCCCAGGTGTGAGGGGCGTGCCCAGGTGTTAGGGGCGTGTCCAGGTGTGAGGGGCGTGCCCAGGTGTGAGGGGCGTGGCCAGGTGTGAGGGGCGTGCCCAGGTGTGAGGGGCGTGGCCAGGTGTGAGGGGCGTGCCCAGGTGTGAGGGGCGTGCCCAAGTGTGATGGGCGTGCCCACGTTTCACCTGCTCTGTCAGGATTGTCACCGATTTTTTCAAAGATTTATGAAAGCGTCTGCGTGGAGAAGGATTTTGTACTGACAAATTTCAGAGTTTGAAGGTGACATTTTTGGACGGTACACAGTTTCCTCTGGCTGTAAAATTGTCAGTAACCGCAGTATTTCAGAGAGCGAGGATCACATTGTCTCATCCGATGACTCGTGTCGGGACTGGTGTTGTGATTTAGGCCGTGTTGTAAACACAGTGAGACCGGCTTACCGCATGTTATCGCATATATGTCTGCTGTTTACATCAAATAAACAATATATTTTAAAAAACTTTTTTTTTTTACCCTGGAAATAAAGCCTGGAGACAAGTGCTGACCCCAGCGTTCTTGCCGCCCACATGACTCGATGACTCAGCCTGTGAACTCCAGGCCCAGTTCAATTGTCTTTCCTCCGAGGCCAGATCAGGGGATTCCCGGAACACATGTGCAGCCCGTTAGCACTTGGCCTATTTAAACAGCTACACGTCAATATAGAAAATAGCTTTGCATCAACGCAGCATACAAACATATATGTCATGTGACCGCTGGGCTGGGGGTCTGGACAGGGTCAGCTCCGGTGGTCAATACAACTCACACAGATGAGTGAATGACCAGTGTAACGCAGCAGAGTGTTTACAGATGCTATTGCTGAATTCAGCTGCGCTGTCTCTGAGTTTAAAGACTCTTTTTTTTCTTTGAGTTCTGGAAAATATCTCTTACCCCGTCATGGAGACAGAGTATTGTACAAGCATTTATTTTTGGGGGATAGATTGACAATAATATTCTGTATAAAAAAAAGGTTCCCAAAGATTTTGTTGCCCGTAGGCTTTATGTACAAAGGAGAGCGTAAAATGGAGAGAGACTGGGACATGACTTGACCACTGGGCAGCACTCTGTAAATGTTTTAAAATAAATGTTGTTGGATGACATAAGGAAGCAACAGCCAGCACAATGTTCTCCAGAGACAAACTGTGACTATCCCAGTTTATCGTGAAATTGGAGAAATGTAAGATGCTTTACAACGTCAAAAATCAATTTTACAAGGACAACTTAAGACAGGGGAAGGTGAAATAGTCAAAAGTTTGAAAGTAAGTGGTCTACTTAACGCATACACAGCTTGTTATTAATTCAGATAAAGTATTGTCGCTCTGATCAAGTTTATTTGACCAACTTTTAATAAGAAAACAGGTGTTTGAACGACTTGTAGATCCACAGACTCACCCTGCAGAAGCATCTTTGACATCTTTGGTGTAGCTTGATGATTCTAAATAAATGTGTAGCCTTGCAAATTGGATAGAGGTGTGAGCTACATAAAAAAAAAAGTATAATATATCACAATATTCATTTCGGCGATAAATGCAAAATTAGAATATACTCAATATTCTTATCATCTAAAATGAAAACTTCCCTAAATGACCCCTCGTGTAATCTCCCAAAGAGTGATATTTCTTACCTTCCATGGCTCATTTTTTGTGCAATACCAAGACAGTTATAGTCATGATTTAGCACATGCCTTATGCAGTTTGAATATGCTTATCAAAATATCACCCTCTCGCGCTCTTTTAACCTTTTTATGAAGCTTGGTTCACTTTGCAAACAAAACATCCAGGTAATACTAGTGTCTTTCAATTCACATTATACACCTATGTTCACATCTTTACTACTACTATTTATATATTGTCCATACTCCAATAAAATGCATTTCTTCCATGTAAAACTGATCCAAAAACAAAAGAGCGACTAAGACCAGAGTTTCTCCCCCGTCCCTTCTCACAAATGCATCACCCAGACTCCAGCCACAATACATCTACAAGGCAAATCCCATCATTATTTCCTTCCTTGGCACATGTTTGACGTTTCATGGCCATTCCCGTTTAAATAAGTCACTTCTTAACAAACGCAGCCTTGCCAAAACATCGCTTTTCAGGAAGGACGGAATTAACCTTTGCACAAGCGAGGACTGCGCGGTTTGTCCTAGCGACCGCATCACCACCTTGTCCGTGTCCAGCCAAGCACGACTGTAACGCTGTCCAATTCACACGGCTGGCTCGGAGTTTATCCTGGTGCGTTTTGGCCCTCGGGTTAAAGTCGCGGAGCATCACAATCGCATCGTTCGGACGGCCGCGTGAGAGGAGTGGACGTCCTTGGTGTTTGAGAGTCGGAGCGGGCTAATTGCTAACAGGCTCACTCCACATGCTTTTATTCATGCAGCTGGTATCATGGCACTCGCTTATGCTATTATTACAGATCACTGGCGCTGACAATCGTAGTAGCATGACAAAGTGTTGGCATCTTGTTTCCAGTCAAAAGGAGTTTACCGTGTGGGATTTGTGTCAAGGCCAGTGACAATCCGAACTGTTTAAAGATGATACGGTATTAGAAGTGCGTCTGCTTTGGGATTGTCCTGTTGTTCACAAGTATTAGACAGAGATCAACTGTAAGTCTTACAGACAGTTCATGACATCAGCATCCCAGTGGAGCTCAGAACTCTGTGTTTGGGCCTCAGAACTCCTGCCGTGGACACAATCGGCGGCTTACACACCGACTATAAAGGACTTGACTAACATTGTAATGAACATTTGGAAAAAATCTCATTTGGACTCAATTTGAAAATGGACAGATTTGACAGACTCTGGGCAAAGTGAGACTATTGTTTGGGTTCATTTGTGTTTTAGTTTTTATTGATTTGTCGGATTCCTTTTGATTTATGTCTTCCGTTTGTCTTTTCATGTTTGTATGTTCATAAAGTAAAATAAAAAACTGCATAACTTGTAATGGTGTTAAACTGAACTATCTTGCATTTACTGGTAGTTTTTTAGAGTTCAAAAATACAATGAAGAACATGTACCTCTCCACAGATCAAGGCCTTCATTTAGAAAGCCCACATCTATATATATATATTTTAAACTTGACGTGAAAATGTGCAGACTTCGACGTGAACTCTTGAGCTTGTGTGGAAGCTGCACAAAGTTTGGGAAGAAGTGGGCGGAGGTGAAATGGCAGGAGGGTTAAATAAGAAACAAAAAAGTGAATTCAGTAAAACACACAGTAAAATGTGCTTTATGATCAATGTGAATCAGAATCAGAGACATTTTTTTTCCATTCTCAAGAACTTGCTTTGGTGATTCGGTGCAGCATACAATAATGAGCAGTAATAACAAGCAAGATTTATCAAATGTGGCACCGCGTCTCACGCTTATGAATATGCAAAATGTGTTCATTGGGTGATTTGCATTGTATTACATATGGTATATTAGGGCGGAGACTTATGTGGAATTGGCGTAGCGCAGATGTAAGGTGAATGCTGCGGAGGTTTTTATAAATCTAAATAAGGCTTTTTTTGCGTCCGTAAATTGTTGTTCTTATCTGTACGCACACATTCAAGTACAATTTGACACGCTCTTTTATAATTGAGGCCTCTGACCTGACCTGACATAACTTGGACTGGTGATGTCTTCACGAAGATCAATATATTTAATGCCACACAGTGAAGCAAATCAATTACTTATCCATGGAAACAAACAAGTGGCAGACCCCCCACCTTTAAACACGCGTACTGCTGTTTGCGATGGAACAAGATTCATTTTTCTATTTAATAACTTGTTTCTGGGTGGACTCTGCACACGTGACGGGCGATGGGAGGAAAGGTGAGTGAGACCAAGTGTGTGAGACCTTTTAACAAAGCTTTGACCAAAAACAGCATCCCATCTACTAAACATGTTAACAAAACATTGTATATGTCTGCATCACACTTTCACCTTCATCTCATTTATGAAGGTTCAGATACTTTATTGACTTCAACAGATGCATTTGTACTCTGCATTTTACTCATTGTCTGGTGTTGCTGCAGCAAACCAGAGCCACAATGCAGCGCTCAGGGACCCAGGGACCCAGGGACCCAGGGACCCAGGGACCCAGGGACCCAGGGACCCAGGGACCCAGGGACCCAGGGACCCAGGGACCCAGGGACCCATCTCCAGATCTGGAGCTAGACAACATTAGCTGGAGGATTTAATGTGCATGATTTAGATTGATGAAATGTGGTAAACTGTGTACCACATTCACTTCGGTGTTTAGTTGGATCTGCTTGTCAGCTTTCGCACAGACCGAAGGATCTTGCATTTCACATCAACAATAGAGTTGCAACAGCGGCAGACACACAAACATATCCTTTGCTGTAGGAAACAAACTTGAAACCCAATATTGTCTTAACTCTTTGCATTATTCTGACAGTGAACTTATTCACGCTTCTTTAAAGAACTCTGCATTTGTTTGTAGTTCAGCTGCTGTTGGAGACAATCTGGTAGCATCGTTATTTTGACTGTCTGTGTACTAATGACTGCCTCTTGGCTCAAATGAAGTCATCCATCGCAAGTGATCTGTAGAAATGAAAGCGTTGAGGAGCATGTGTGTCCCAGTGGCGCAGACAGAGAACAGACCGACCGAGGAGCAGATAGTGTGACGGAAGATCTCCTCACACCGAGTAAATCATGTCCCAAATAAACACTTCTGAGACCAGGACCGAGCCGGAGTCACTAAATCAGGACAGTCCAGAGAGGCGAGGTCAGAGGTCGCGCAGAGGTGATGCAGAGGTTATGCAGGGGTCGGGAAGAGGTCACACGGAGGACTGTGCAGCTTGGAGCCAAGTCTGGCAAAAAGAAAGTCATTGCCTGATTTGAGTCGCTGTCTTGTAACAGAACGTTGTTTTAATTAATAGAAATGGTAAAATATGTTGTCAATCCTTTGCTGCCATTTAGTTAGTAATCAACGTGATTTAAATACAAACGTTGAAGCACAGATGTTTCCATGTGAACGATTATAGTTGCTGTAATTATCAAAGAAATTAAATATTAACCACTCAGATGTATTGCCAGATTTAAAAATGTCATTGACAAATTGTATTATTTTGAGTCCCTCTTGAAATAAAAAGCCAATAATTTATTTTAGATACGTACAGAAACCTCAAAACATAAAGAATATCACCAGAAGTTTTTATCTTGTGAGCTGCAATTGATGGACACGTCCCCAAATGTCCAGCCTGAATACTGCGGCGCCGTCACAGTCCATGCTACTGTGGAGTCATGTCCGACACTATCAGGATGTGGAAAGGCTAATCTCCTGAAGGAGCCGCTCTGATCGGCAGAGCTGACCCACACGTGTGCCATCTGCAGACTGTTTACCGCTATCACAACTCCAGTGACTGAGAGGAGCCGAGCACGTCAATAGAATGCTGAGCACACAACATCCACCAGAATATATGGCCAACTTAATGATGACAACCAGACTCCATCAGAGACACAAAAACAATGATGTCACCGTCTTTGACAAGCTGTTGTTTAAAATTGCATGGAGAAAATGGGGTGCTTTGAAGAGTTAAGCCTGAAGAATGTGGCGAAGATGACGCAGGGACTGTGAAGGAATCTGCACAACTTATCTGTTGTTTAGGACAAGTGCTACAAGTTCAGAATAGCATTTATCAGCACCACTTCATAAACATTAGGCCGTACAGATGCCAAGCCTTTTCAAAGATAACCATTGGACAGTTGCAAATGATGTTACGCTCCACAAAAAAAACACTTTGATAGTCACTCAGAAGAGGAAGCCCACTTTGGAAGTCAGTTTGTTTTACTTTTACTCCTTATCAGTCGTGACCGTAACCTCAGATATACAGTAGATGTGTCCTTAGAAAATGCCTCCACTAGAGTTTGAATCCCTTACAAGGTCTTCTGCCAATACTTGTTTTGTTCATTTTTCAAACCAACCGAGAATGACATAATTCAAGTTTTGCACAAAAGACTGTGACTACATGTTGCTTCATTCCACCGCAGACAGAAGCTTATTGGAGCAGACTGCGGGCTGTGCGCTCTTTGTGTTCGCTCATGTGCTGCATTGGTCAGCTTTGCATCGCTAAACGGAAACAGCAGTGCCGGTTTAGAAGTTGACCGGAGATAGGGGGCCTCCCTGTCAGCACCTCACTAGCCCACCGCACATCTCCCCCAAATGGCTTGTGTCGGTCCTGGTTTGGAACGTGAGACTGTTGTGGTTCTGAAATGCAGATCAGTGTCACCATGAAAGCGTTGGCCAGCGGGGTTCGAGGGCCGGAGTGTAAATGAGGCTGACTGCTTTTAACATGTCCCTGAGCAGAGGCCGACCTGTGGCGGAGGGCTGGAGGGGCAGAGGAGCTGAGGGGGATGTGAACTGAGCTGTAAAGGCTTTGGAGGGATTATATTAATCATTCTGTAACACATGTTGTTGCTCTTAAGATTTAAAATCATATACAAGTACAGTGTTGGAGGCTGTTTCACAAGATCTAAACATCACTTTTATGGGGTTCATGATCGCATCAGAGGTTCTTCAGAAGCATGGATGAAGTCAAACACTTTGCTCAGACTGCTGGAGCAACTGCCGTGTTGGGTATGCGTGTGCAGGGGGAGCACACATGAAGGGTCTTTTAAAGCTGCACTCTCAAAACTATGTGTTCATTTATGATCTATGAACCCTTTGTATTCAATTCCATTTATTTTTGTGGCACCCGAAATCACAACAGCATTTGATTTGAAGGTCGACAATGGAAACAGATTAAACGTCATAGGAATTTAGGAATATCCCAGCGTCCCCTGTCCTTAGACCCTCCTTCTCGTCCTGGAAAAAATACAAAATCTCTTTGGGATAAAGTAGAAAAACCTCGAGGAGTTCCACAGTGAAGGAGGGATCCGACTTCCTCGGACGGGCAAGCGGAAGTGCTTCAATTTGCAGAAAGACTGTGGAGCTGGAGCCACTCAGGAGGAGTTCTTTGAGGCAGATGAAGAACTGTTAGGCAGTTAAAGAGCCGTTCAGCTGGAGTAGAGACCGTTTCTTCAGGCAGCTGAGGAGCATCCAGATCCACAGGTCGACATGTGGCTGAAACAGAACCAGTGGAAGAAGGATAAAAAGACGTGAACAGCAATAACAGACTGTGAAATAAAATCTTAAATATTGTTGATAGAATAAGTATTCAGAATAAGAGGATAGTGCTCCAGCTGCTATACTTCCCCCACAGTTGTTCCTAGGGCAGCGTAGCTGAAACTGTAGGTTTATATTTCTGTTCCTAACTGGCCTGATCATAAACTATTTCAAAGAGGAACGTTTTTAGCCTGGTCTTAAATGAAGAGACTGTGTCGACCTCTTTAACATGGACAGGAGCTGATTCCATAACACAGGCGCTTGGGAGCTAAACGCTCTGCCTCCTACTGTGCTTTTAGAGACTTTTTTTAGAGCAAAGTGCACGGTTTGGATGATATTGTACTACTGCATCTTTGAGATAAGATGTCATTTATGGCTTTGTAAGTCAAGAGGAGTATTTTTTTAATTTGATTCTAAACTCAACAGGAGCCAGTGAAGAGACTTCAGCACTGGCGTAATGTGCTCTCTTCTTTTAGTTCCTGTTAGTAATCTTGCTGCTGAATTTTGAACCAGTTGGAAGCGTTTTATGAGCTTCTAGGCCACGCCGTGTGCAGGGAGTAACAGTAGTCTAATAAGATGTTACAAATATATGGATATATTTTAGGCAAGATTTTTCAGATGTTATCTGTATTTCGCAGATGGAAATAGTCTGTTTTACAGGCTTGTTTTATATGTGCTGTGAACGAGAGCTCTTGGTCGTATAAGACTCCAAGGATTTTTACAGTCGAACTGGAGGAGAAGCAGATAATTAAGTGTCATCCAGGTTTTTCGGTCTGATCTGGTTTCATTGATAAATACAGCTGAGTGTCATCTGCATAGCAGTGGAAGTTAATGCCATGCTTTCTGATAATGTTACCTAACGGCAACATATAAAGAGTAAGCATAATTGGACCAAGTACTGAACCCTGTGGCACACCACAGGTTACTTTAGAGCAAGGTGAGGAGCTCTAGTTTACACTAACAAACTAGTGCCTATCCGATAAATTGGATTTAAACCAGCTGAGGGCGGGGCCTCTGACACCTACATCACATTCTAACCTCTGCAGTAGAATGTTGTGGTCGATGGTGTCAAACGCAGCGCTGAGGTCCCATAGGACCAGGATTGAGACCAGTGCATAACAAATCATCTGTGACTTCAGCTGGTGCAGTTTCAGTGCTGTGGCGAGCTCTGAATCCTGACTGGAAAACTTCAAATTAATTATTGTCCTGTAGGTGGCGACAAAGCTGTTTAAATACAACTCTGTCACATAGAAAAAGGCATAAAATTGATTCCAACTTAAGGAATCCGGACCACCACTTCCGCTGGCACCGCCGCAGTGCTTGGAGTGCAGTCTGAGCTACTTTCTGTATTCTACTTTCAATGCTTTGGAATCCTCGTGGTCTTCGCACTGCAGTTCCACCGCTTGCTGTTTGACAACTCGCTAAGTGCTCAACACAACTAACCAACTTCAATATTTTAGTTTATTTTTTGAAAAAAACTGCTTCACAAAGAAAGTTTCATTTTACTCTCCAGACACGGCTGCATCTGTATTCTCGGTCAATCGGGAATTGATCCCACGTGGAGCCTGTCTGTGTGGAGTTTGCATGTTCTCCCATTGTCTGCTCAGGGTTCCTCTGGGTGCTCCAGTTTCTCCTGCCACTAAAAACATGAACAATAGGCTCTTCTCTTCTGGGGCCAGGGCTCTCCTGAAAAAGAGAGAGTGGGACTTAAATAAAGGGCAGTTAATACAAATTAGGATGATTTTCAATGCAACAACAAACTCTCCTACTGCCAGGTGAGTTCGGCATGTAATTCGAGTGGGCTATTTGAAGCCTCATTAGAACAATAATAATTCTCGCACAAACCTGCAATGCAGAGTCACGTGGGTTTGTGCTAGAACACTCGTCTAATTACCTTGAACACTGCTCCAGACTGTTGTCCATGAAAAAGAGACTATGCGTAACTCGTGTGTTACATGTTAATGTTTGTTTCAAAGTGTTTGAAACACTGGCTCCTGTGTACACTCTATTTATTCATAATTAGTGTATTTAAACTGGGACCATGCACACTAATGAACATTTCTTTAAATGTGCCAGTCTTAGCTATACAGCTAGTGCCCGGCAAGGTGTAAAATGCCAGCAGTATACAAAACACACATTTACATAAACATTACAAGTAAGGTTTGTACAAAATAACTATTACTATGGTCACTGGCTTAATTCGCAAATAACCATGAGTTCAAGATGTGTGAAATATCTGTGTGTAGCATTGCGTATGTGGGATGGTACTGTGTTTTTTTTTAAAAACAGGTTGTCCAGGACTTTTAGAGCCTGTTTTAAACAGAATGGATTGGCTTTAGTGTTGTCGTACAGCCCAGTGACCAGCTGGTGGCACAATAGATTGTTTGGCTGGTTATTGTTTTAGACAGAAATGTTAAAAAATGGCTAAATTTAGCTTCACTAGCTTAACTTTCTTTGCATGTTCCTTAAATGCAAGATTAGAATCTAGAACAATTCTCAAATATTTATATTGACTCACTGTATTAATCTTCTCACCTGCAACATCAGGATTTAGTGAATTTGTTTTACATTTAAATGCAGACAGGATTTTAAAAGCCATTTATGTCCCATAAGAAATATGTACCATCATAGTTTTTTCACTGCTTCTTCCTAGTTTTGCATAGACAGTGTCTGTGTACATTTGCACATAATGTAGTCACATGATTTGGTCCAACTCTGCTTCAGGACGTTTGTTCAGGAAATATGTGGATGTGATTTGTTTCGGGGCGTGACAGGGGAGTTCTATTGTGGCTGGTTTGATGCAGTGTTGTTTTTAAAGGTGACATTTGTGGCGCATGAAGCTTTATTATAAGTGCATCTGTCTGACCAGTTATTGTGAGTGTATCTTTATATGTGTGTGTTGTGTGTGTTAACAGCATTACACACCTGTAGTAGAGCTAGAGAGAGTTGAACCCACAGTGTGTCAAATACAGGTCGTTTTATAAATTGCAGGTCTAGGCTTATTTCACTCCAAAATTATGTATTTAGTAATTATATGTATTTATCGTGCCAGTAAAAAATCATAACCTTTTAAATTACATTGCAAGCTATTCAAATAAATTGCTATATTTATTGTTATCACCTATGACTCTGCGACAAGCTGGCCCCTTTCCAGGGTGTGCCCCGCCTAAGGCCCAAAGTCTAAGGGACAGTCACCCGCGACCCAGAACGGGAACAACGTGTAGAAAATGAATGAATGAACTATATATTGATGACCACCCCAAGCATACATAAAGTTCCCTGCACGCCACTGTCTCCTAGAGCAGCGCAACTAAAACTGTGGGTTTATTTTATGCCTGTTACAAAGAGGAACATTTAGAGCTTTTAATTGAAGATACTTTATTACACAGGAGGTTAGTAGCTCAACTCTCTACCTCCTACTGTGCTTTAGAAGACCACCAGAAGTCCAGCATTTTGAGGGCAAATTTACAAATATTTAAAAAAAAAGAATAATCAATTGAAAAGGTTGATCCATATTCCCCAAAAAACATGAAAGTTTAAAATGATGCTATGAATCTAAAGACGTACATTGTGAATACCAATGTTAAGATGTCCTGAAAGCGTATTGTAGGATATTCAAAAGAGTTTTTTATTCATTATTTATTGACCTTTATTCAACCGGGAAAGTCACTCCGAGCTTTAGCATCGCATTTTCAAAAAGTGAAAAGTATAATTTAAACTGAACGAGCTGTCCAGCATCAATCAGCGCTGGAGAGCACAGGTACAGGTGAGAGGGAAACAGAGTCGTGCTGGTTAAATGATTGAATCTTGTGGGTTGTGCTCCCTGCAGTCAGTCCCTTTCGCTCGCTCCGTTCGTGCAGCTCTTTGATCCGATGGCGCTAATGAGCTTGTTTCATTTGTTAACACAATAGTTTTTCTCCTCTTTCTGATATGAGAATATGTCAAGGCCTTTTATCAACGCTCACTACACGGCCTTTTTAAGCGCCTAATGGCCCAGTGTGCAAATTAGGCCACAATTGAGTTCATCAAAGAAATATCCAGCAATTGTTTTTGTCGCACTTTGTTCGTTCCAATAGGATTCATTTTGTCCAGCACGTTTCGCAGAGTCGGGTTCTTTTCGTTTTGGTTGGCACTCTAGTTTGAGCTGATGATGAAATGGTCGACCAATGAGGTGAACCACAACCAATGAGAAAGAGCCAGTGACACGAAGGTCCAGTGCAATTCTATGTTGTGCAGATATTTGGCAACTGAACATCTTCATTTGTTTCTCAAAGATGACTGAGAAACTGTTCACAAACTGATTGGGACACAAAGCCACAGTTGCCCAGAGGGTTTCATTTAGTTTATATATTGTGCCTTTTTTCACTTTGGTCAATGAATATTTAAAATCCATTTCATCCAGTAACTTCATATCATAGTGTGGATCCATAACAGTTGCACAACATTGTTTTTATATTAGATACGTTGGTTCAGTTACGAAATCAAGGGCAAAACGTGTCTTTTTCTGTTAGAACTGGTGAATCATACTTTGCTTAATGCTCATGGGCACAACACCACTGATCAATGCACTAAAGCTCTTTTTGTGGCTCTTACACACTCTTTTACTGAAATAAAATGTTCCTCTGGTGTTGTATTTTCCTTATCAAGCTGAGAACAATTTTGGGAGATGAAAAGGGAGTCATTTATTTCTTGCTTTGTACAGGGCTGTTCTAAAATATATCAAATTTTGCAAATTTTAGCACTTTTGTAAGTCGGAATAAAAGATTGTCGTGCACGCTGTAATCTTTTCTTTTATTTTTTGGTTATTTATTTAGGCTTTACTAGACAGGACAGTTTAGTGTGAAATAGTGTCCAAATATTTTAGTTTGCAATAACCTGGATATGCTCGGTCTTTGCAGTAAAACACACTTGAAAAACATCAATAAACTGTTTAATATTATTTTTTGCTGAGGAGGATAAAATTACAATACTGTCATTCCACAAAACCCTCTGAACAGTTCTGAACTCGTAAAACTCATCTTGTCAGTAGCATCAAAGCGCTCCTCTGGTTTGGGTGTAAAGCTGGCCTTCTCCCAGTTCCTCGCGTGAATTAGTAATGCACAGTGCGCTAACTGCTGGCCTGGATCCGAGATGCGCATCCTGTACGCGCACATCCGAATATTAATCCAACACGGTTCTGCTACAACACAAAGTTTTTCTCCTCTCACCGTAATGAACCAAAAACGCAGCGTCATCGCGCGGATAAACTAAGGGTCGCCATCAACAACGGCGGCGGCGGCGTTACGAGCCCCTCGAGATGAATGCGCGGGATTCTTGTTAGCGCACATGTGTTTGGTTCAGTCCCTGTTGGAAAGGTCACACTGCGACAGACTAATGGCTATCCACACATTCTCCTGTACCTCCATCCATTAGCCGCGGACGAGCACCCCCGGACCCCCACATCCCGTTGACGGCGGAATCATGCGCTGACTTATGAGCCGGAGTGTTATGTGTTTCCAGGGGCTAATGAAGATATCAGTTTGTGGTGGAAGTGCCTAACCGGGGCCATATTTAAGCATATTATTGAGCATTTGGACAGCGCGTCAGCACCAGAGCACTATCTTTTATAGGCTTATTGTCTCCATTAGGCGCACTCGCTGCAGCAGGAACCGGCCCTTCCAAGTGGATATTAATTATTATACAATCTTTCGCTTTGTCTTGTAAAGAGAGCCGGCTGTTTTTGGCACGGCTTACGTTACTTGGTCTGCAACTCACGAGCGTCTGTGTTTTTCCTCTTGTTTCACTAGAATGCTAGTTAAAGATGCACTTTGTCACAATTCTGGCCTCAGAATCAGAATCAAACTTTCGCTGATGGCGCAAACTGCTTGTCTCCATGGAGAAAATCGGTTGAATGTCACACTGTACAACATTCTCGGTGAAGCAATAACATCAACACGGGTGACGGACGCTTACACCATTAATTAGAGGGAAGGATTGAGCTGGAATATTGTTCTGAGAGAGCATGTGTAGAAACAACACAGTCACATCCACAGATTTGAGTCCGTTTGCCTGTTTGGTTAATGTCTGATCCAGTATTTGCAGAGCAGAAGAGAGTGGCACGGTGCGAAGTGTCAGGAAATTGCACAGTTTGACAAAAATAGTGACTCAGATGTTGTTCTTGGCAGGGTCGCAGTCGATCCACGTCAATACGAAAGGCCAGAGGTTCAGAGGAGCAGTGAAGTCCAGGGCGAGGAGAGGGACGGACGTCGCACGATGCAGAACAATCATAGCCCGACAAAGTAATCCTAATGAGCAATAAACAAACGCACATCATTCAACAGTCACATAGGAGAATGAACTACACCTCATGTCGAATTCGTGACAGAAAAAATCTCAAAGGTGCACTCTGTAACTTTCCCATGGACTCAACTAGCATTTATATGTGTTAAGTAAAAATTGGCAACTCTAAATTGGCCCTATGGACAGGTGTTGGAAATTAGCATATTCTGCTATAACACTTTAAACATTGCATCTGGTTCGTCCAATGCTATGTCCATATTAAATAAATAAAAAATTAAAAAAAATGTAATTCCATTTATACTGCTGTAGAATACTTTGACATTCTTAAAGTGAGTATGCTCGCCTCTTCACAGATATGACCTGTAACTTGGTCTGATGACATCTGCTCGTCTCTCCTTACACAGACACTAATGCCACGCTGGGGAACTTTTGTAGGAAGACAACTGGCCATCTCTAAAGCAGCACACTCGCAAGACAAACGATTCATGTAATTGTTCTTTTGTGCGCGAGTGCATGCCATGAACTCTTGTTTTGTTTACACTAATTAGTCTGTCACTGAAGTTCTATTTCAAAATGAAGCTACAGTTCAAGGAAACGATTGCTCTGTTTATCTTACACGCCCAGGTCTCCGTTTCTCTCTAAATCATCTTCAACTTCATTCCTCACATCCACGGCGCTGGAGTTCAGACCGCGCCTCTCCCCCTCGTAGTCGTCAGGCGGTTGGGATCAGCTCTAAATCCACTGTAATCTGCCGAAGCCGCTGTTGTGCGCCGCGGGGCCCCCGGGGCAGGAGACGTCGTGCGTTGTGAGGCCCTTTCATCTGGAAACAAGATCACAACAGCAGCAGACCTCAGCCGCTCGAGCCCCTCTGCAGCCGCCCGGCTCCATCGCCGACTCTGGGCACGTTCGCGGCAGCCGGCGTCAGAAAGTCTTATATAACCCCCTTCAGAGCCGCGCTCCCATCCCGAGCTTCTGTGACATGTTTACATCCCACATGCAGACACAGAGACGGAGCTGTTTTGGATGCCGGCTTTCCTCAGGGCGACTGTCACTGTGCCTCTACAGCGTAACAGCACGAACAGCAGCAAGGCCCCGAATGGTAGAGAAGAAGAAGAAGAATGGCGTTTGAACAAGCTAGTAGCCTTTATTTAATTCCCTTTGTTGTTTGGGGCGAACATCTGCCCCCGCTGTCCTAGTGCACCTTTAAAGTCACTCAACGTCTCGTTTAAATGTTGCTGATGTGAGAGACATTTGACACATTTGGTAAACAGTAACAGTAGTGAAGACCTCCTGACACGTCTTTCACACGGCTGCTGAAAGAGAGATTTATCTGCACATGACAAGAAAATGATAAGGAGGATGAGTTGTGGTTAGAGCAGGTTAATAGAGCGTGTTGAAATGTAAAAATAATAATGTTGTTACTGGTCAGATATTACATTTTTAACTGCACTGTATGAAGTGGTGGTGTTCTGTAGCACACTGCTTGTTTAAATCTTACATAACAATCATTGGCAGCACAGTGGCACAGTGGTTATTGAATATGCCTCACAACGAGAAGGTTGCCCCAGCTTGGTTCTTACCTGGTTAAATAAAAGTTGATTAAATAGATATAAAATAGATTTTAAAAATGGCACTCTGTGTAGAGTTTGCATGTTCCTCCCATGTCTGCGTAGTTCTCCTCTGGGTTCTCCGGTTTCCCCTGTTACTAAAAACATGTCTCTGGGAGACGGGCCCCTCAGGACTCCCCTTAAAAGAGATGCTGTATCTCCATGGGACTTTTCTTGTTAAATAAAGGTCAATAATAAATAAACATAAGGTTTTATTAATGTCACTGTTGAAGCATAAGCATGTGGATGTGGGAGACTGCATAATACAATCTGTTCATTTGAGTTGGAAACCACATTGATGGTGCGACTGACAATAACAGAACACACTTTGTCTTCTGTCCATCATCAGCTCTGTCAGAACAGGGACCTTCAATGCTCAGGACGGTCCTTAATATTCAGAGTGTTGTGTCCTTATTATACTGACCATTGACCCGTCCTGTAATGTCCTGACATCAGTCTCAAACGTCACATGTATCCACTGAGGTCAGAGGTCACAGAGGTCAGGTGGAATCTGGCAAGTTTATTTGTAGAGCACATTTCATACACAATTCAAAGTGCTTCACAAAACAGGAAGAAATGCATTAAAATCACACAGAGATGACAGAAATCACAAAACAGTTTAAGACATAAAAGAGAAGCGTGTCATATGTTTTTATATATATATATATATATATATATATATATATATATATATATATATATATATGTTTAACTGTGATTTGAACATCGCTCTGAACCACAAGCAAAATAATTCCAGCCTCTTTTGGGACGTATCAATGTAAAGTCAGTGATGTCTCCCAAACTGCATGGTTTGAAGAATGTTGGATCATGGTTCTGAATTCCTATTTTTAATGTATTTATTTATATTTTGTAAATTTACCCTGATACACATTTCCTACATTATTGTACCACATTGCCACATTTTAATAGCATTAAAGTAGGTTATGACTGTCATTTTGTCAAGTTGTTTGGATTGAAATGGAAAATCATCTTCTATGTCATTTCCTGTGATATTTTTCCTGCTTCTGCTGCTTCTGCTGCTTCTGCTGCTGCTGCTGCTGCTGCTGCTGCAGCTGCTGCTGCTGCAGCTGCTTCTGCTGCTTCTGCTGCTGCTGCTGCTGCTGCAGCTGATGCAGCTGCTTCTGCTGCTGCTTCTGCTGCTGCTTCTGCTGCTGCTGCTTCTGCTGCTGCTGCTGCTTCTGCTGATGCTGCTGCTGCTGCTGCTGCTGCTGCTGCTGCTGCAGCTGCTGCAGCTGCTGCTGCTGGTATTGGCTCAGTTTTACAGAATATATTTGAGTCTCTGCTAAATCAAGTGGTTGAAAAATAAAATCAGGCTTTAAGCTAACTTTAAATTCATTTTGGTGTGACAACACAATGCTGAGTGTTATTCTTTAGTGTATGTATTTATTCTAATGGGACAGCATGTATTAATGAACAGCTAATACTACAGCTGAATACATCGGATTTAGCTCTAACCTCATTTCCATCCATAGTCCCAGGGAACAGGAGGTATAAGCAGATACAACAGTGTAATAGTATAAAGCACACACAGGTAAAGACATGACAACACACACTCTCTTACGCAAACATTCAGTCTTGTGCAGAGTAAAATGTGTATGTGTCTCACTAATGCTCACATTTTTAAGGATTGATTGAAGTCATTCCTTAAGTTGTTGAGTTGTTATTGAGTAAATGAAACAAAGGTGGCACTGTCCCGACTGCCATTGGCTTGTGCCCTTCACAGAGGGCACATTCTGGGCAAAGTGCACTTCCTAAACTGCACTTCACAGTCCTCCCTCAGTGTGGATCTAGTGCTGGTCTCACAGATTCTTTTCTGATAAATTCCCCTGGAGCTGGTGGGGCGGAGCCGTTTAGTGCCCGATACACAAGACAACAGTTGTTTAAAAGTTTCAGATTTTCAAAAAGAAACTATATTTCTCTAGACGAGCACATTTGTGAAATGATCTAATATAAGTGGCACAATATTGTTGCGTTCCTTATCTTCCTTTAGTATTAGTGCTGAATGGGGTTTATTAAACACAGGCATGGTCCTGACCTGCTCATGTTTGCTGTATGCCAAGGCCACAACATCCTCTGGGACCCTGACATCACGCTGTTGATATTCTGTCATAATTTGGACATCATTTTCTCAAGGACACAGCGGGTCCATGTGTTTTGTGACCTGACAAGCGCGCTCGCGTTCACAGCATAAGTTTGTTTTGAACCGTTTCTTCCTTCGTCTGGAAACAAGGTGCTCACCCGCCTCCTTTCCATATTAATAAGTCTTTAAAAGGTCTCATGTTTGTTGGAATTAGAAACTCTTTGAATTTCCATTTTAATTAGACACTAAAGGTCAAGGGGACGTCCTCAAGCAAATGGGTTTGTCCAAAATATCTAAACCACAAATGTATCGATCCTCGTTTCGAAACATTTAACAGATTCATATAAACAGAAGGAAATCTGAGAACTATGACGAGCCTTAAACAGACAGTACATCAGTGAGCAGTGTACTTTATATATTCTTCTGTCAAAATAGATTAAAGCAGTTTCAATAGAACTACCCAAAAAATAAAATAATAATAAAATCACGTGTGTCTGAATAGCATCTGGAAACATGGAATAAATGTATTGTTTTTGTGCAGTCTGGCATTTTCACACAGTATTGTTCAACCCAAATGCCGCTGTGGTGAATTGGTCACTTGCACTCTTTTTCTCTTTATCCTTGGCTCAGACTGAACACAGAGGAACTGCAGTCGCCATAAGAATACTGAAGCAATACAAGTACAAAGTGTGGCTCAGAGCACACCAAGCACTGCGGTGGTGTCGTGGTGCTTCGGATTCTTTCCCTCCGCAGGCTTTTTTCCTACAGTATATTAAGCGATACGCGACCCCGAAAGGGAACAAGCGGTAGAAAATGGATGGATGGATGGATATTAAGCGATAGTTTCACGCGTGAACTCGTACTCTCGCGAGAGCACTTTCAGTGGCTGTGGCTGGTCCCACACAGCATTATGCACCACCCTGTCGGCGCTGCCTTGGGTCGTCCCAGTGACAAGCAGCTGGGACGGGGACAATATTGACGGATTTAAAGGGAGGAAACAACCAAACTTTGGAAAAAAAAGCCCAAAATAAGCAACCCGAGCCCCACAAAAATAAGTCAATAAAATAAGCCATTTTGTTAAATCAGTGTCGCTGCTAAACAGACTGTATTTTAATCATTACTGTGTCGAACATCATTATCATTTTTAGTATTATTATTTGTTTATTTGGTAGAGACAGTGCACGTTAATGAACATACCGTATTTTCCGGACTATAAGTCGCACCAGCCAAAAAATGCATAATAAAAGTAAAAAACATGTATAAGTTGCACTGGAGTATGAAATGCGGTAGCAAGTGTGAAAATAACAAATAATATCACATAAAAGTCACTCCGGAAAATAAGTATATAAGTATAAGTTGCACTCCGGCCAAAACTATGAAAAAAGGTCTGACTTATAGTCCAGAAAATACGGTATACAATATTCATGAAAGAACTGAAAAAGGCTAAAAACGACCTCTTTTATGAGTTAGGAGCCCCCAAAAAAATGGCAAGCAACTTTCCCAAAAAATAAAGAGAAGACTGTGACATGAGGACAGACCTCACTCACACTGGATTCAGAGCCACTTCACAAGAATTGCAGATGAAGTTCTTCGATAACGTGCGCGAGAAACCATGCATGTAGAGTAGAGATGTGGTATTAGCGTGTATTCGTCACTCTGGAGTGTCATTGCTCGGTGATAATGATGTTAAATTGTCTCTCCCTCTGTTTGTCCGCCTGGGGGAGGGATGCGGCACGATGTAGGAAGGTTTTGAGAGAGCGAAATGATTGAGCCGAGGCCTGGATGATGGATGTGCCTGAGGTAGCGGTCAGTGTGGTTTGCCGCTTCACTGCATTTCTGTCAGGACAGCTGTGCGGCGTCCTGTCACTGGAGGGAGGGAGGAGCGGCGGGGGGAGGAGCAGCGGGAGGGGGGGAGGAGCTGCGGGATGGGGGGGACGACGTGAGACAAGCTGACTCTGCTGATTTCTGTCAAAAGCTGAAAAATGTGCTCACTCATTTTACCTTGCATCAAAACATTCAATATTTAGTCCAAAGACATTGACATTTCTGCTGGTAATACTCAAGTTTGAACTACTTTTTGACGGGATTATTACCTTTCATATCATTGTGCAGCCGAGTAACAGTCAATACCTGCCTCTCCTCTAAATGCAGATGTTCCTTTCACCACTGTGACTGTGCTGCTTTACTTCACAATTATTCGGTTGTGTCCAATTAGCTGCTAATCACAGTGCGGTGATTGTGGTGGCGTCAGAGCCTTCGCAGAGCTGCTCGCGTCGCATATTGATTCCATCCAAAAGCTCGAGCTCAGCCTGGTCACCATTAGGAAAGCTGGCCCGCGACAGGCTTCAGATACTGCTAACTGAACTCACATGGGACTGATCGGAACCATATGTCAGAGCGCTGTTGTTCGTAATGCAGCCTCGCGCGGCCGTAATGACTAATCCCAGCGGAGGATTCACCGGAGCGTCTCGCAAATCATGTGTAAAATGACTTACACATTCAAACTCTGCCCACTTATCAAAATCTGTTTTCCACAATATTATCTCATCACCACACACAACACTCTCTAAGATGCTCACAGATTGCCCTCATTTGATTAATGTGCTGTGACAGCGCCACCACATGAACCAAAATGATACAACACACGCCCAGGATTCAAATCTAGGACCAGTGCAGACATCTGTGTCCACTGAGCAGAAGCAAAGGCAGCAGAATGAAGATGCTGTGATGCCAAGAAGCTCAACAGTGTCGGCCGAGACAAGTTGGTGGATTAGTTTTAATGTTGTAGCCAAGATAGTTCCTTTTTTTTTTTTGTAGCATCTTTTTGCAAGTCATTTTGAGAAGTTCTGTTCTGTGTTGATTGTGTTGGCTGCTGCCTTGGCCAAGTCTCTCTTGCAAAAGAGATTCTGAATCTCTAACTAAATGTATTTTTAAAGAATCACTGCTCTGGTTCCTGAAGTAAATTCCCATTTATTTCTCCCATAGATTGTCAAAGCGTGATGGGATCTTATCAGTTGTCACCTTGAAGCTATTTATTTGGACATTTGATAAAAATGTGCCAGTTTTATACAGCAAGATAGCAATTGACTATGGACTATGGCCACTGTAAGTTTATTTAAAGTATATTTCTGAAATTTAATCACCAGGCTATTCAAGTATTTGACCGTGTTTTACCGTATTTTAATGGGAAATTTACTGCGTGAACAAGAGCTGGGTTTGTGGTGGGCGGGACGGTGTACTATTCTGCTCATACGCAAACACAATAGTGCAGTCAAGGGAAGTAGCAAATCTTTTTTCCCCTGCCCTTCACTTGCAGAATACAGACATCACCATCTCCCTGTAAACCCTCTCTCTCCTCACCCTTCTCCTCTTTTTGTTTGGGTTCCTTGTGAAGCTGGCACACTTCAAAGCCCCAGGATTGACAGTGCTGCCGACTGAAAGATCCCATTCATCTGCCGACTGGAATTATACCACCCCGTCTCTCCTGAGCACCACTTCACCACGCTCCCTCCGCTCTTTAAATATCTGGCCTCTGCGTGACACCCGGCCAAAAGGTTTAGAGGAGGAAAGATGGTGAAGGCACAATCCAATGGCACATCAGTTAAAGTGCCTACAAGCTGTTAAACAGAGTGACACCGGCGAGGAGCACCCGGCGGGAGAGGAGATTTGTATTCAATGTACGATTCACCAGAGACACTCTCGAACGAGGCATGATGAAATACAGGAGCAAATATGGAAGAAGCAAAGGACTGAAAATGTAAAGGGAACGGTGTTAAGTCTGCTGAACGCTTTCAGATGGAGTGTGGTTTTGTGCGTGTACATTATATATATATATATATATATATATATATATATATATATATATATATATATATATAACATGGCAGTAATGATGACCGTATTTTGACTTATTTCAGGAGAAATATGGACTATTTTGTTTTTCAAAAAGCTTTTGGATGAGAAAGAGGACTGTGCTTTTCTGAACCGTGGATTTGACACAATTTAGATTTGACTGCTTCTTCTGCTGTTGTGAGAGTGAAGTATTTTTGTCAGAGTGAAGTATTTTTTTAGCTTTCAGCGAGAGACTTTCCAGATTGATTCATGTGAAGGACACAATTCAAAGTGAGACACAATTCAATCTGGCATGAGCCAGGTTAACTCCTGAGGTGTAGAAGCTGTGGTGTAAAAGCTTTGGAGGAGGGTCCCTGGATAGTCAGCAGATGAATGGGTTAAATGCAGAAACACATTTGATATTACCTTTACACTGTAAGAAATGTCCCAGTAAAATAACTCATTTCACATTATGATTGACTTTTCCCCCAAAAAAAACTGTTAATTACTATTCTGCATCATCTGTAGCATACCGTTAATTTCACAGCCTTAAGGTGAAATTATACTAGTATTTTAGTATTTTACTGCGTTCAAACAGCATCTTACAAAATGATATTATCATAATACATAAACAATGCTTGTTACACAGAAATGTCACTATGAAGAGTTTTGCCGTTTTAACTAAAAGAAATTCATCTATTTTCAGGCTTTTTTAGATCAATATTGTGGAACCTGGAGAAAAAGAAAACATCTTGGATCTATGTTCATATCTTACCATGTCTGAGATATAAAGAATACTTTTAGATTTTAAAATAAAATAAATGAATTATTTGAATGAAATATTAAAAATGGAATGGACATTTGAAGTTATTTAATCTAACATCCAGACTCATGCATGCTGGTGTGATTTGTGGAGTTCAGAGGCATTACTAGGGAAACCGAGGATCTGTGGCTACTATGTGCACCAGTATAAAAGTAAGCTGAGACAGATTTGCTCTCTGCCCTGACCTCCTCATCACCAGCGGACCTTGCTCCAAAGACACCATGCGCCTGCTGTTAAGTCATCCATCACAACTGTCAAAATCCTATCTGTGTTCATAACACAACACTGAGGCTGCCAGGAGGGCTGTTCTTCTCAGAGCGCTGAGAGGGCAAAGACATGGACACCAAAGAGTGGAGGTAGGAGCTACATAAATAAACAAAGCACGGAAAATGGACCACACCTGGAAATACTGTGGTCAAAAGCTATGGCATAAAATATGTAGCATTCAATATTATTATTATTAGAGTACATTCACAAGAAAGCTATCAGGATGCAAAACAAAGCCATTACCAGTGTCATCCAATCATGGTGCAGAAACCAGAATGGTGTACTATTTCCTTAAAACATCAATAACACATCACAAAACTGTTATTTAACTCAAACATTATTTCAGCCACTAAAAACCTGTCAAATAATCTTACAAAGACATTCTCAAACTGAAACCCAATCCGCAGATTAGTCAAACAATATTTATATGATGTTACAGTGTTTCTCACATTTGTATTTTTCATAATTGTTATATTTATCCATATGTTTGTTTTTTACATAAATATTTACCCCTAATCCGAATTATTTTAGAATAAGATATTAATTTAATAATGATTTAATAATGCGGATTTGGCTTGAGAAATCTTGGAAAATTAAAACATGTGTGTGTATGTATGTGTGTGTGTGTCTGTGTGCGCGCGCGCATGCGTGTGTGTGTGTGTGTGCGCGTGTGTGTGGGTGTGTGTGTGCGCGTGTGTGTGCGTGCGCATGCGCGTGCGTGTGTGCGCGTGCGTGCGTGTGTGCGCGTGCGTGCGTGTGTGTGTGTGCGTTTGTGTGTGTGCGTTTGTGTGTGTGTGTGTGCGTGCGCATGCATGCGCGCGTGTGTGTGTGTGTACGCGTGTGTGTGTGTGTGTGTGCATGTGCGCGTGCGTGCGCGTGCGCGCGTGCGTGTGTGTGCGTGCGCGTGCGTGCGCGTGTGCGTGCGTGTGTGTGTGTGTGTGTGTGTTTTCTTGGTTGAGAGAAGTCGAGAGGAATCAAGAAGAGCAGGAACCTTGACCATTTCCTATCTGTATGCTGATCCAGTATTCATTTCTCCACATGACACTAGTGTGACATTCAGTGCCCTGGACACAGAGGAAATAAGTGTGTGTGGTGCAGATTTATGGCTTACTTTGTGTTTTGCATACAAAAGAGCGGTGACGGCCTTGCACCTGCTGAGTCGGGTATTCACTTTGGTTCTCGGAGGGATGGGAGACATTGAACCATTGTGTTAATTACAGCTGAGGTGAAGTAAACAGTGAAGCAGCACTCTTCAGGAAAGTCATTAAAGAGCACATTATTTCCACAGAACTGGACCCCGAGTTCAGGCTGCAATGGTTTTATGGCTAATGCACGGACAGTGTACACAGTTAGAATAGCTGAACGCTCAAGTCATGTTAGGATTCACCCACATTGGTTTGATTAGCAAAATAACAGCCAAAGTCAAGGCAGAGAAGTATTTCTAATTTGTGGCCTCAAATTACATTCATTCACTCATTTAATTCCCACCAAATAGTATTCATTCCCGAGATTTAGCCTAAACGGTCCCCTGAAATAAAAAAATTGGTGGTTATGCGCTCTACGACGTCTTCCTTTATATACAAGCTGAGCACAGATCAACAGAAATCTGTTTATGCCATAATGTTATAGGTTGTATAATTGGCTTGAATTAACTTTAATACATAGAAAGGCGACACATACTTATTGATTGAATGGAGTCTATCAGCCTACGTGTAATAGGCAAGACAAGTTTATTTGTTGAGCACAATTCATACACATGGCCATTCAAAGTGCTTCACACAACAGGAAAACATGCATTCAAATCAAAATCAAAAGACATGACGAAAATCACAAAACGTGTTAAAACATAAAGAAGAACAGTGCAAAGAAAATAATTTCATATCACGCTGCTCAAAACCTGCCAAGGACGCACGCCCCCACATAGACTTTGAATGTAAACTGGACACTTTGACACTGCAGTCTGAACGCCCTTTAAAGGCGCAATGGACGATTTTCCGGTGATTTGAGAACGCATGCGCACTTCCCCGTGCGGACCGATACAACACACACGTGCGTTTGGTTATTAGCGCAACGGATCGCATCACATCTCTCGTCTCCCGTAGATTTTTGTCCACTTCTGAGTCAGCTCGAACTGTCTTTCTCCATCTTCATTTTGCCCCGTACACTGAGGGAACTATATTATGATAGATCAATGCGCTTAGACACGCGTAAATGTGGGACGATCCGCACGTGGCTGCAGGTGAGCTATAGGTGCTTTTCATGATTGATACGTGACAGGACTAATCGGCAGTCCACGCCACGAGGAAATAAGACTCAGATTAGGGCCAAAAAAATCGTCCATTCAACATTTAAGACAATCTTTACCTTCAGACCAACGCAATCCATCTTCCATAATGTCTCGAGAATGCACCAAATATGTTTTTACCATGAAAATTTGTCATTTTTGTACTTGGGGTGTACTTTTAAGCCTATATGGTCAGATAAACTAAATCATATTAATGACATTTGCACATTTTCTAATAGCCTTATAATGTAAAGAGCTGGCTATATATAAGCCACAATGGGGAAATTCCAGAGTTGCAACACAAAGTAGGGACAGAAGTAAATAAAAATTAAAGCCGCAAGCGGCATCCAACGGCCCTCGCGGGCCGCCGGCCCTCCGACTCTGCGCTTTCGACTTGATAAAGATGGCGCCCTTATTGTGTTGAATTAAAAAAGAACTTGACAGACGACGACACATTGGACATGGCCAATCCAGTGGAAATAAACACAAATGTCGGTCAAATGTGCTGCTCCGCCGCACAGAGACCGTAGCACTTGGAATAAAAATATGGATAAGTTTTGATGCCCCGCTTGTGTAGATGATTTTCCCCAAATATGAGTTTGATCGGACAATCGCCCTAGGAGGGGTTCGTTAAAGTGTGAAGCGTAAAAATGTGGTGATTTGAGCGATTCTACGATTTTCTCATAAGGATAACATGGGATGTTTCTGTCATCGCTACGGTTACGCCGTACAAAATATGACTTTGGCTCTCATACTTTTATGATCAGGGTGGCAAATTAGAATTTTGTTCAAAATATCATGTCATTTGGAAAAACTCTATTGTTTATAGGCTACTCTGAAGGCCAAATAGTCAGAATTCTGGGAAACGTTTGCGGCTCCGTCGCACAGAGACCGTAAAAGTTATCCTTAAAATTTGGATAACTTTAGATGCCCCACTTGTCTAGAGGACGTACACCGATTTTGAGGTTGGTGGGCAAAACGCACTAGGAGGAGTTCGTTAAAGTGTGAAACATAAAAATGTGGTAATTTGAGAGATTTTGTGGTTTTCCCATAGGGATAACATGGGATGTTTCTGTCATCGCTACGACTACGCCGTAAAAATTAAGGCATTTGTCTGATTGGCTTTTGTGATCGGGACGGCAAAATAGAATTTTGGGTAAAGTTTAGACAATTTTGGTAAAACTAATTTTTGACCTTCAATGTTAATTTAAAGGTCACTCTGTAGGGGGCGCTATCGCGGCCATTTCAATTTTGTCAGCCTAAACTGGTCCAAACTAGAAAGTTTAACAACTGATTCAAATTTGGTCCTAATCGGACTTATTTTGATCAAATGGGAGCAATTTTTAGATCTGCAATATTCCAAAATAAGTTGTCCAACTTTGCGGCTGCGCCGCACACAGACCGGTAAAGGTATCTAAAAAAATTGGATAACTTTAGATGCCCCACTTGTCCAGAGGACGTACGCCGATTTTGAAGTCGGTGGGCAAAACGCCCTAGGAGGAGTTCGTCAAAGTTTGACGTGAACAAAATGGCTAACACAGCGTGTTTTCATTTTCAAAGGAAGATGGCGGCCATAGGGTAAGTCTGGGGGCGTGGCCACAATTTTTTTTTTTTTTTGGCCTCACGAGAGGAATGCGTGTCCCGAATTTTGTAGCTTTACGCCAAAGTTGACCTCGGGGCGTCTCCCATAGGCGCAATGTATTTTGACTTTTGTCGGTGGCGCTGTCGCGCCATTTTTTAACGAAAAAAAAAATGGCCCAGAAAAAACAAAATTTTTCGCCGATTCTGAATTTTGGGCAAAGTTTGGTGAGTTTTTGAGCATGTTCAGGGGGTCAAATTAGAGCTCAAAAAGCAGAAGAACAAGAAAAATAATAAAAAATATAGCCGCAAGCGGCAATGATCGGCCCTCGCCACGCCGCCGCCACGCCGCAAGAGGAGGGGGCGCTAACGCGCCCCAATTGTCCTTTTATTACGCCTACTGCTGAATCTGTGAAGCTGTCACATCTTCTCACTTTGTTTTACCATCAAAAAGCAATTTTATTTTGAATTCTTGGCAAAATGTGCGGCTTTGCCGCACAGACACCGTGACTCTTTGAATAAAAATGTGGATAACTTTTGATGGTCCACCCCTGAAGATGAGCCTCACCAAATTTCAGGTTAATAGGGCTAATGCCCTGGGAGGAGTTTGTGAAAGTCTAAAGTGTAAACATGTTCTGGCGATTTCCCCATTGGAATAACAAGGGAGGTTTTGGTCATTGCTACGGCAACGCCATAACAATTATGACATGGGTCTCATTGACTTTTTTGATGGGGAGGCCAAAATTGAGTTGTGTGTCAAATTTCATAAAATTTCGCAAAACTAAACATTTAACCTCCATATAAAATCTGTAGGGGGCGCTATGGCTCCAAATTAATTTATTTCACTTCAAGTAGGTTTAGGGCAAAGAGTTTAACAACTGATTCTAATTTGACGCAATTCGGACTTTATCTGCGCAAACGGCAGAAATTTTAAATATGGGAGATTTCTGAAATTCTAGCTACAGTTTGCGGCTTCGCCGCACAGAGACCGTGACAGGTATCAATGTAATTTGGATAACTTTTGATGTCCCACTCCTCAGTAGCATTTTCACCAAATTTCAGCTTTTTAGGGCCAACGCCCTGGGAGGAGTTCGTAAAAGTACGACGTTTGGAAAAACTCCGAAGTCATGTTTAGCCATTTTTGAAGCAATATGGCCGACATTTGGTTGGGCGGACGGCGTTGCCGTAATAATATTTTTTACTTCTCTTGTCACCATCTACCTCTGCGCCAAATTTCATGATTCTACGATCAGATTTTTTTTGGGTCATTTCCCATCTCTCAATGCATTTTTGGTACATTTGGGGGCGCTGACGCGCCAATTTTTTTTATTTTAGAAAAGGGAAATAGCCAGAATGTAGAGAGGCACGATTTTTAGAGGTGTGCAAATTTTTGTGACTTTTCGTCAATGTTCACTGGGTGAAAAATAGGGGGGTTGGTCCCGAGAAGAAGAAAGAAAGAATAATATTCCGATGCGAAAACAATGTTTCCCATTTTTCAAATATCATAAACTATACATTTTCGGAAAACGCTCGCGCTTTCCTACCTCATGGTGTGGGTCCCTGGTCACTATGGGGATGACGACCGCTTCGCGGTCGTCATCCCAATGTAAGGTGCTCGTTTAGTGCGCACTTTTGCACGGGCTTCGCCCGTTTACAACGGTAATGTTCCATTTTCCTACTACTAATTAGTATGCACGGGGCGTGCATGAGTGAAGGAGTGCGTTAGTGAGTGTTTGGAAGTGGGCGAGCGCTTCGCGCTCGATTTCGTGCGCACTACGTGCGCACTTTCGCAGCCGTGCTTCGCACGGCCTTACGAGATTAATAGGCCTCTCGCCAGCTTGTGGCGCTCGGGCCTAATAATAATATTTTTAGCAAAAACAATATAGCCGTTTCCACTATAACAACAAATTATACATCGTTTGAAAGCTCTAAGCCTTCCCGATGCCGCCATGGGGTGGAATCATCATTACGAGCGCTTACGCGCTCGTCACTCCCTATTCCGTCGGGATGCCCCGCCCACTCCCCATAGACTTCCATTGATTTGAGCAGATACAAGCATGGCCCATGCCTGCGGCATGGATTCTCGCGTACGGGACGATGCCAGGAGGGTTTTTGGAGGAATGCAGCGCTGGGGCTCGGGCCTAAAAATAAAAAAAAACAGATAACTTATACAAAAACTCTTATAGAAAACCTCATATATATATAGATATATATAGTTTGTATTTGTATATATGAACTATATTGTAGATGTAGATGTACAAATGGATGAAGGGAGTTTTAGCAACAAAAAAATAATAATAAATGTGGATTTTATTGCCATTTAAAAATGTGCACCCTCGAGGGTCAAAACCCTTCTTATTCAAAACATAGTAATGCACAGAACATTTAGCTCAAGTTTTCCACTTCACGCTTTTGATTTTGGAAATACGTCTTTTTCTTCATGGTTTACTCAGAGAGTACTTTTCTGGGGGAAAAAACTTATAATCTGAAAGATAAGCATCTTATATACATGTATGTGTCGAGTTGAAGTAGATGAAGAGTTGTGAGTTTTGAAACTTGACATAAATTTCTGTGTGGATTGGATGAATTGTTTAAAATTGGGGACTCGAAGTTGACGAACTGGAACATTTTTAAGGTGAGCAGAGGGCTAAAGGTTTGTTAGCAAGAAGACAAATGCCTTTGCCAAAGTGAGACAAAAGCAATATACACTTGAGGAATGTTTGCTGCTTTCTGATTGGAGGGTTCCCACTGCACTACAGTCTGTCTGACATTCACGAAATGCATAAAAACTGATCACACTTTTTAAGATGAACAAAAAGTATAAAATTACTCGAAAATAAATTTTACCGCGTAAATGAAACACATAATTATAACAAATAAGTCTATATCCATGTCAAAATAACGGTGAAACAACATATTAAGACATATGATGTGTTCACAACAACATGTATTACAGGCTGTGGTTGCAGAATAAACAGCCTGCAGAATAAAGATGCCATTTGTTATTTTTATCCAAAGCACTGCCACATTACAGCTCTCACACGTCCTTTCAGCACTGTAGCCACTGGCAATTTATTCATTACTGCTCTTGTGTTCAAGTGTTTAACAAGTCCCACTCACACAGGTTAAAGTGGCTCTATTAAAGCTCATAACGCATCCGTCTGCCTGCGCCACAGTCTCAGCACCACAAAACCAGGTCAAATATAGGACCGTATCAAGCATCCTTCAGATGTCACAGGCTCGTTCAGTAATGGTGACTATTATGTGATATAATGAGAGCAGGTGGGAGCCGGCGACTGACTGAAACATGCTTTTATCAAACAGTTATTTAAGTTACAAGAGAATGACTTGATACTGCAAAACAATTTTAAAAGTATTGTACCCAATTCTTCATAATTTGATCAGACGTTTATGGCTGATAAGTTAAAGATATAAAACCACAGTGAATATGAATGACCAATACTTTTTAAACCTGTGTAAGTTGGTGAAAAACGAATAACGCTGCTTCACTTCCTTCGCGTGGCAGAGTAAAAAGCAGACCTACAGTTAGCCACCAGCTTTGAGAGGGTCGGGCCTATTTCTCGAAATTTCGACAAAAGAAAAATGTAAGGTGTTCCATTAAAAGTGGACTTTAAGTGACCCCTCCAGAGCACAAACAAGCCCACCTGAGATCGAACAGGAATGTGCTTATTAAGGAAGTTTTAATAAGCAGAAGGGGGTAGTACTCAGTTACATTTACTTGATAACTTCTTAAAGTTTGTCGATTTTGGACTCCATATATTCTACTATTAAAGCATTAAAAGTATTTGACAGTGTATACGCCTTTAAGTCTAATAGGGACAAAAATGTCAGTTGTTTCTTGCTCCGCTCCTTCAGATATAAATAGCTTTTTGTTTTTAATTTTTGTGGACTATTTTTCATCATAATTACTGTTTTATGCCCTGTTTAATCATCTGTCAATTAACTTCTAAATCACATGTTCAGACAGTTACTCATACTTAATAGTTCCCCTAATACATGATTAAATTATTTTACTACTACTTATTGATACTAAGTAATGTTACTCTTATTTAAGTACACATTTTGGCTTCGACTTACCTCTTTTTAATAAGCAGTCTGCAAGTCTAAAATCTAAATTAGTGATAAAACTTAAATATACAACACAATTCACAACTTTACACAGTAAATACTGCACCGTTTCTTTACGTACTAGGTATTTGTTTGATAAATTACGTCCTTTGATTGCTACTGAACTGCTTCTTATCTTCCTTTGACAGTCTCTTCGCTTTAGCCTTTGACGTTGGTATGTAAATCACAGAGTCGTACCTGTAAATAGCAGGCGGTCCCGTGTCTGGAGAGAGAGAAACCATTATCAGTCCGAGTGTTGGAGACCCGCCCTGCTCACACCGGGGTTTCACGCGATACAGGAAGCTAACAATGTGTAATTGATTTGAGCCGAAAGCGTTTTGTGTGGAGCCACGGAATGTTAACAGGCGTCTGACAGGAATCCAACCAGCCAATCTTCACCTGCTTCACGCGCACATTTACATCTTATTTGGGTCTGTCCTGGAGTGAGAATGAACCGTGGGGAGACGCTGAGGAGCTGTTGGCACCTCGTGTTTGCAGAGCGGGTGGGAGGGGGCTCAACAGGAAGTGTGGCAGTCCTCTGACAGGTGAGCAGCCGATCCGGGCCATGAAACCAGCCGTTCTGGGGTCAAACAGAGGTCACGGCGTTGCATCCCAGACAATTATCAATTTGAGCGTTTAATAATATGTTTCAAAGGCCTGTCAGCACTGTGCCTGTCAAACAATACTGTAAATTTGGTCAACCGTGATGAAAGAAAAAAGGATAAAACAGGCAAAAGGGATGTTCAGGAGAAGGACTTGCCTTGTTATCCATGAATAATTTGATACGCTCTAATCATATGCATACTGATGAGAAATGTTTACCAAATATAATCTAGTTTTCAAGCTATTTATAGGGGGAGCTTTTGTGATTACACCAGATCTGCTGCAAAAAGTTTCAATATTTACTTCCTTCAATAGTGTTTTGGTCCCGTTGTAAATTATTTCAAGCGTGACTTCAATCCACAAATAAACCCTTACTATTGTATCTTTTGTTTTTTGTCCCTCATTTAACTCTTTATGGCATTGTCCTGCTTTTCAGTGGTTCAAGTTCACACTTTTTTTTTTCGTGAATGCAGTCTGATTATCTCACGTAAACATCTATGCACCATTATCTACGTTTGTGAAGGAAAGAGTCAACGGTGTTTATCTAAATCTCAAGTTTCCTGCACATATGTGATCACTCAGGGAATCAGGAACAGGAACCGTTCAAAATTGAAACGACATCCACGGACTAAAGTATCCATGACTTGTAATTAGTGCCGCTTCTCCTGGCGCGTTCTTTTCAGGTTAAAATCCGCACCCTGATTGCTCGGAAGTCACCGTCGCATCCGTCTAATCATCTTCAAAATAAAGACTTGAAAAGGTCCATTTACACAACTCGCGTCCTTCGTGCGCGTCGGCGGCTTTTCAAAGCGGGAACGTCGCTCTTCGCCTGGAATAAGCCCAGATCCTTGCGTGACTAAAGCGCCGCGTGTATTTTGATGTTTGTGTTTGAGAGTGCTCAGATCCCTGACGAGCCCCCCGTTTGATGGCCTAAACGCGCCATCGCGGCTTCAGTCTCGGCGCTAGCTTACATCGGTGGCGGGGAGATGGAAGTGTTCTGTTTACAAATGGAGATGTCGCGGAGAGGAGCAGTGACAGGCTAATCAGAAGGGATGTCTGGCACCAAGGTCCTGGGAGCCGGCTTCATTATCGGGTTTTCTGCCTTCCCGCGGCCCTCAAAGACGTTCTATAAATACACGATGTGAGCGAAGGAGAGGGTGGAAAATCGAACATCTTACCCCCGAAGTCGCCAGCTGAAAAAGAGTGCCGGCTTCAAGGGGAATGTGTTATGCATGTAAGTAAATGTGTGCTGGATACATGACTGAAATGATTGGGGTAAGAATAAAAATACGAGGCCAGCGTGCATGAAAGATGTGCAGACAAAGATGAGAACAGAACAAGGTCGATGCACCTCCAGATGTACGGAAACCAAACATGAAACACTGGAGATTAAAACTTACCCTGCAGTTCAAACTTGAACTTGAATGTGGTGAATACGGGACATTATTGACGTGCAGGGAAAGAGCAGGATCTCCCAATAACTGTTGTATTTGACCCTGACCTACTTTTCTCTTGCGCTTTACATTTCAGAGCATCACGTTGTAATTCCCACCCGTAAAGCCAATCTCCACAGCCGTTGATTGGTTAAGCGGTTGAAAAGCAGCGCAAACGGAGCACCTTATTATGAAAATGGTCCTGCTGTTCAGTGCTTGGCAAGAAAATTTAATAAATCTAAAACGTTTGTGAAATAGTAACTGGTTTACTGCACCACATTTGCAGCTTTATAGTAGTTCATCCTTGCGATATACTGAGTCAGGATCCTGCTCTCGGGACATCCCCACCAGACTCAAGCCTTTTAATAGCACATGGAGCCACAGTCATTTTCAGAATCAATTAGTGCTGGTGGAGGGCTGGTGGAGGGCTGGTCCATGTGTTCAGGGGATTAGCGCACACTGGCTCCACTGCATTCATGCCCATTCCATGCTTCAACAGGCTTATTTTACATGTAGCCAACATAAAGCAGCTACAACAGATGGCGAGCAAAGATGGCTGAACCAGAGCCCACTCCGGCATAAGCTGCACTCTCAGGCCTTTGTCAGAATGAGATGAGCCGCTGTCTTTGAAGAAGCTCCAAGGTTGTACCTGTTCACAAGCAAGTCTCCTCTACAACGCACTCTTTGTGCAGAAGGATTAGAGTGCCAGGCAGAGCTGACACTGTCTGAGAGGAGAGGGTCAGGAGTTCACATGGGCCCCAGGAGTGTTGAGACGGGGCCCGTCCCTCCAAAATGCTGCTGTGAAGCTGTGCCAGGGACAGCCCTGTACGCAGAGAGAGGAGCAGCGAGAAGAGCAGCGAGAAGGACAGCGAGAAGAAGCGAGGAGCAGAGAGAAGAGCAGGGAGAGGAGCAGCGAGAGGAGTAGAGAGAAGAGCAGGGAGAGGAGCAGGAAGATAACCTGGAAGATAAGCAGCAAGGGGGAGCAGGGAGAAGGAGAGGAGGAGCAGAAAGAGCCAAAGCCATTACAGTGCAGCAGCTACAGGTGCTGCACTGACCTGTTGAAGTGAGTAACACCACAGACTCTGACTGCAGCTTGGGCACACGCTGACCTGCAGTAAGAAGACTCTGACTGCAGCTTGGGCACACGCTGACCTGCAGTAAGAAGACTCTGACTGCAGCTTGGGCACACGCTGACCTGCAGTATGAAGACTCTGACTGCAGCTGGGGCACACGCTGACCTGCAGTAAGAAGACTCTGACTGCAGCTTGGGCACACGCTGACCTGCAGTATGAAGACTCTGACTGCAGCTGGGGCACACGCTGACCTGCAGTAAGAAGACTCTGACTGCAGCTGGGGCACACGCTGACCTGCAGTAAGAAGACTCTGACTGCAGCTTGGACACACGCTGACCTGCAGTAAGAAGACTCTGACTGCAGCTTGGACACACGCTGACCTGCAGTAAGAAGACTCTGACTGCAGTTTGGGCACACGCTGACCTGCAGTAAGAAGACTCTGACTGCAGCTTGGGCACAGGCTGACCTGCAGTAGGAAGACTCTGACTGCAGCTTGGGCACACGCTGACCTGCAGTAAGAAGACTCTGACTGCAGCTTGGGCACACGCTGACCTGCAGTAAGAAGACTCTGACTGCAGCTTGGGCACAGGCTGACCTGCAGTAGGAAGACTCTGACTGCAGTTTGGGCACAGGCTGACCTGCAGTAAGAAGACTCTGACTGCAGCTTGGGCACACGCTGACCTGCAGTAAGAAGACTCTGACTGCAGTTTGGGCACACGCTGACCTGCAGTAAGAAGACTCTGACTGCAGCTTGGGCACACGCTGACCTGCAGTAAGAAGACTCTGACTGCAGTTTGGGCACACGCTGACCTGCAGTAAGAAGACTCTGACTGCAGTTTGGGCACACGCTGACCTGCAGTAAGAAGACTCTGACTGCAGCTTGGGCACACGCTGACCTGCAGTAAGAAGACTCTGACTGCAGTTTGGGCACACGCTGACCTGCAGTAAGAAGACTCTGACTGCAGTTTGGGCACACGCTGACCTGCAGTAAGAAGACTCTGACTGCAGTTTGGGCACACGCTGACCTGCAGTAAGAAGACTCTGACTGCAGTTTGGGTACACGCTGACCTGCAGTAAGAAGACTCTGACTGCAGCTTGGGCACACGCTGACCCCTCAGTGTCTTTTCTCTTTGTGTGACCAGACCAAAGCACTAAGATCTTTTACAACTCCCGTCTTGGTACTTGCTACTGACGTGCTTCTGTCTGATTTGGCGCTGTTGTCCTAAAGTTTGAGCTTTTGTTCTCAAATGGATTCCTAACTCTTATTTTGCATCACAAAATACACCACACATTACATCTTAGCCCTCCTCATCTGAATAGCCCTTGCGATGCCCATTTATAAGTGAAGTAATTTGTCTCTAATTAGCCTTAGCTGTAAAATAACATGCCTAACGAGTGCTTTTGGAGATCTCATTTTGGATTAGCGCTCTGAAGGGGGAAATGAAGTTCTGCTCTGATCAGAGCTGCACTTTGCTACATAGAAACACATGTTGGTGCACATTCGGGGATATTCACCCACTTCCAAAGCTCAAATCTGTGATCGCTTTTTAATGAGTCAGTATTATGTAACTCCCACAGTAGACACATTGGAAACACTGAGGAGTGACTTGGTGCACGTTCAAACAAGAAAACATGCACATTTAGGGCCAGATTTACAAAGAAGGATGTTAAATTGCGAGACTAAAGCGGAAAAAAAATTGTTTCGTACTTGTTGGCGTCTTGCATGCGTTTGATATGACGAACAATGCACCTTAATGTAAATGTGCTTTAAGGCAAGACACTGCGGGTGAATAAATAATATACCTATAATAAATATAAAACCTTCCTGTATTTCACATGCAAAATTATACAAAAATATTATTACAATATAAGAGTATTACACTTTTTTCATCACGTAATGTTTGTTCATAAATATGTCATCTGTAAAAATTGCCAAAATTACACATATTTGGCACATATAAATCCGAAAAATGTATTGCTTCTGCTGATTTTGAAATCATTGAAAATGTCTGTAAATATTCACATTTTACCTATTTTTTACTAGTTAAAACTTTAAAAAAAATCAGGCTTACAATTAAACATTAACAATTTATTTTTGATCCGTTTTGGTGTAGGGGCTTCAAGGGGTGATATTTACATGGGGAAAAATACATTTGAGAAAAAATGATTCCTTACCCTAACCCATGGATCATTTTGATGAACTACTAGATAATTATTAAGTATTTTTTCCTGCTATATCAAGACTATAAATAGTGTAGTAGTAGTAGTAGTAGCAGTAGTAGTAGTAGCATTAGTAGTAGTAGTAGTAGCAGTGGGAGCTGGCTTGATGGACAGGGCGCTATAGCATGGGGCTCATGGATTATATTGACAGTTCTGTTTGGACCAGCATCGAGGCAGTTTCCATCTCACTTCTCATTGATGTGGATAAATTAGCTGCAGCTGTCAGTCCTGCTCTCTGCGTGACCCTCTTTACAAATCATTCACGATCCACTATGCATGACCCCTGGATGACCACCCCCTCCCTCAAGCCAGACCCGCAATTAGTTCAAAAATGTTCAATAATTTAAGAAACAAACAAAAGATCAGAGGTGGGTGTAGTGTAACCAAAAAATATGTTCAAGTTACTAAATTGTATCACTCAAATACAAAGCAGTGGTCCAAGAAATAACTCAGGTAAAAGTAACTGTCTGGACGTATACTGATCTATCATTTGAATGTAATGTAATAATATGGTGTTTTCAAAGAGTAGACAGAAAAACAGAACAAAAAAGTTCAAATGCATTAAAATTCTCAAGCTAAAAAACTTGGTACTCTGAGAAGTTATTAATTATCACAAGTTACTTGAGTAAATGTGCTGATTATAATACCCCCATGTCTCCTGCAGCTATTTGATCTGACCTTTTCATTATCAGTCTTCATGGGCCCCTCAGGACTGTATGCAAGGTTGACATTCAAAAAGGTGTCATGAAGGTTTGACTTTCATATGTTCTGATCGATAGTTTTCACGGAGACAATCCCAAGCAGAAGAAACAACACCTCTGATAATCCTTTACCCTACCGGCATACGTGCTTTGGTTTGGACCGTCCAATATGCGCAAAAAGAGTCAAATCATTAGTACTAAATTAATAACAATTCGGAATAATTAAAACTTCCAATTGTTGCATTGCTAATTTATTGAGTAACTGTTTGGGACTGAATATTATCATGTATCATTTGAAAAGATACCCCAAAATGTCGCATATAAAATGATGTAACTTGTGTTTTTTTGTCACTATAGGTGGACAAATGTCTACGAGGACAATGAAGTAAACCAGCTGACCAGTGACAATCCTACGACATAGCTGTAAACCTTATCAGTGAAACCTTCAATTTTATCAATTAATGCCGTGTAGGTCATAGATTATCGGCCGCATTCATCAATAGATCAACAACACTCTTTACCAGACGTGAGCCAGTCCTGTTTGTGTTGTGTGGCCTTCAGCAGCGCTCCTGTCTTCCCACAGCGCTCGCCGCTCACAGTTCCTCTCATTCGCCACACAAGGTTAAGTGGGTGTCCTGCAGGTTCTGTAAGCCTTGAACGATGGGCCTCCAGTTCTTCTTTAGGGCCCCGCGGAAACCCAGAGCGAGAGAGAAACCAAGCATCGGGGCGAGCTCATGTAGTGTCTGATCAAGGACCTGCTGCCAGTGCACACGGATCACTGCAGGGAACAGTCAAGGAAAGTGAGCAATACATCCAAACACTGCAGCAGGAACATGACATTTTGAGTTATAGGGAGGTACCGTTCTTATATTTCTATTTTTATAACCGATTATAATATAGTATTTGAGTATACATCTATAACATGTCCTGCGGTACATTATTTGGTATATTTCTACAGTAATTTTCCAGTAAAATAATCAGTTTATTCACCTTGGTCCGCTTTAATTCCATTCATTTCAATTGAGAACTAGAGAAAAGTCTTTCAGATGAAATATAGTTTAAAAGCACAACTAAAAGTAGGTTGATATGGGTAAAATGTTGTATGTTTTTATGCACCAACAACGCTTTCTCTGGCTTGTTTGGCTTGAAAACAGCTTTGTATTCTGAATATAACCTCTATTGCTGTCGTGATCAGCAGCATATGCAAACTCATGCACCCGGAAAAAAGGGCCACACATAATAGCGGTAGCAGCGACTTCCTGAATAAATTGAATAACAAGACCGTTAGATTATGGACTCCGTCTTTTTGTGTCCTGCGGATTTTGAACACGGCCAGAGTTCACAGCATAGTTCTTCTCTTCTTTTCCATTTCCCCAGCTCCACTGACCCGAGCCGGTCCGGAGACATAATCCAGTGTAAGAGTCTCTGTGACAGATCGCACGCTTCACCACCAGGACTGCTCCTGATCTACGACCGGAGCTCCCGAATCACAGCACTTTGTTTTTTCCCGGACAGAACAGGACCACGCTGTCAGAGAAGTGCGGACGCAGATTCCCCCGGATCAGTGGGCACCGTTTGGGTATTTTGAGGCAAAGAGACAGAAATAGAGTTCTTTTTTACTTTGAAGGTGTGCCGTATATCTTTCCTTGGAGATGCCGTCTCCATCTCTAAGAGGACGAGCGGGTGACATCACGATACAGGTCAAATCCACTCACAGTAAGATTTAACAAGCAATTTAACACCCGTAATTCAATCAAAGCAAGATAGATGCGTTTAATGTCGTTCTGTGAAACATTCCAGGCAAAGCCATAACAGCTCCATGGAGACGAGCAGGAGGTGTGAAGCCTTCGGAACACTATAGGATACTGTAGGATACTATAGGATACACTATAGCTCGTGCTCACTGCATATCCTTGTGCGTTTGTGATCATGTGACACTCGTGCTCTCGTCACAAGTCTTTCCTGAAATAGCCACGTGTGTTTGGTGTGGCTTTGCTTCATGTGTGTGACACAAATACTTAAAAAACATGAAAACATTGTGTGTACTTTTCACATTAAAGAGAGTGTACGTTGCCAAATTGCTTTTCTGGGCACTTTTCAAAAGTTTTCTCACCTTCTCGAGTAGCTCCTGCCAAAACATTGGACAGTTATTGAAATCCCTCCTCCCCGTAGCTATGATTTGTGTACATTACGTTTATTATTTAAGATGCAAATACTTACCACTCAAATACAGTTACAAAAGCAATGAAATGTAGCGCTAAGAGTGACGTGTGTATATTTATAATTGTTTGGTGAAACGAAAGACACATTTACACATCTGGGGACAATAAAGTTTTCTGTATCTTAATCTGAACCTTCCTTAACCATAAAACATTCCTACACAGTTGTGCGGAAAGGGGAGCAGGACTTTGATGTGTGGATGACAGTGTGGAGTCAGCAGAGAATAATCCTCATTGACATGCAGCGAAGAGTTCTGTGGTTTGGATCTGTTCAGCCGCGCTCTGCTCCATGCATCTTCTTTTACTCTGCTCAGAGCTGGCACCATTCACACAGCACCCAGAGGAGCCCAGTGCACCCCGGGGAGCCCACTGCACCCCGAGAGGAGCCCAGTGCACCCCGGGGAGCCCACCACTGCACCCCGGGGAGCCCACCACTGCACCCCGGGGAGCCCACTGCACCCCGAGAGGAACCCACTGCACCCCGGGGAGCCCACCACTGCACCCTGGGGAGCCCACCACTGCACCACCCGAGGAGCCCACTGCACCCAGAGGAGCCAACTGCACCACCCGAGGAGCCCATTGCACCCCGAGGAGCCCACTGCACCCAGAGGAGCCAACTGCACCACCCGAGGAGCCCACTGCACCACCCGAGGAGACCACTGCACCCCGAGGAGCCCACTGCACCCAGAGGAGCCAACTGCACCACCCGAGGAGCCCACTGCACCACCCGAGGACCCCACTGCACCACCCGAGGAGACCACTGCACCCGGGGAGCCCACTGCACCCCGAGGAGCCCACTGCACCCAGAGGAGCCAACTGCACCCCGAGGAGCCCACTGCACCCAGAGGAGCCCACTGCACCCTGGGGTGCTGAGACAGAAACTGAACAAAGCGAGTTTGGAGCAGGAGCTAGATCTCTTTGCAAACAGAGAGACAAGACGTACAGTTGTATATGATACATGTACAAGGGAGTGCACTCTTATTTTACTTATTACTAATTTTATATCATATCACTCAAGTACAAAATTATTATTTTGAATAAGATCTGATTTATAATTTAAATTTAATGTAATTGGAAGGACAAAACATTAAATAATGCTTGAAATAGTCATTTCAAAGGATAGAGCACTCAAAAATGGAAGAAAAAAAATGGAATCTGAAGTAATGGCGCAAGAAACACAATGTTATTCAAGCATGGCAACATAAACCTCATGTCAAACAGTGGGACGAGAAAAGAAGAAAACATAAGAAGAAAACATTCTATATGCACAAAAAAAAGCCTGAATTTAATCCTCCTCTCGTCTGCGTTTCCAGTGTGCCAAGAATTCAACTTTTCACGTTGTTCCATCAACCATAACATTTAGATTCTGCTCCAGGGTATTATCCTATTTTATTCATATAAAGCTGAGATTGTACCTTTGGATGAGTGACACAGACAGCTCAGCTCTGAGGGGCAGAATCATGTCTATAAATGTGTGTAACCTACAACAAATGTGTTCATCGGGATAAAATAAGTACGTAATACGTGCAGTCAAACGTGCAACAAAGGAACGTCCAACGCCTGAAAATGTACGCGTCAAAAACAATCTTGACGTGCGAAATAGTGTGGATTTTCCGGTGTCCAACGCCTGCAGTCTGATGCTTTGTATCTGAACCAAACACCAGAGCCTCTGCCGTGGGGATTGTCTCGTTCCAAAGTTTAAAACATATTTTGGACGGACCAGTTTCTGTTTTAAGGGGCCGAGACTGACCTAAAACAACTGACTGAACTCTGAATCTGTGGTTACAGTCAAACCAGAGCTGCTCACACTGTTTACGTTTGTGTAGATGTTTTATTTGGAGACTAAACCCTTTAAAAATGGTGTTGAAATGTTAAAAAATTAGCATATCAAATAAATAAATAAATAAATAAAATAATAAAATAATAAAATAATAAAATAATAAAATAATAAAATAATAAAATAATAAAATAATAAAATAATAAAATAATAAAATAATAAAATAATAAAATAATAAAATAATAAAATAATAAAATAGTAAATATGACATTTAAAATATAATATGTATATACTTATAATAAAGGGATATAAGAAATCCTCCGAGCTCAAACACGCTCTTTTAAAGTGAACAAAAAGCCAGACATGTTTGTTATTGACACACACACATACACACACACACGCACGCACACACACGCACACAGAGTCTGAGGACTACGAAAAGTCTGAGGAATAAAGTCTGGCGGTAATGCAACAATTGGATGCCAACCGCCATAAAACAACAACAACAACAACACACGCACACACACATACATACACACACACACGCACGCACACACACACACACACACACACACACACGCACATACATTGTTTCACACAGCATTTCTCAGCCTGTATTTTGTCTAACCGTACCTCTGTGTTTTTATTTGCATAATGGATGTTTACTGAATGAAACGGCTGGTGGCGCACATGGCTCTGGGAGTACGGCGGAGGCCCACTTGTTGCACGCACACTCGCAGATCTGAGTATGGCCTGAGCAGCACTGGCGTGGAGCCATCTGATTCCTCCACAGACTGTCTGGAGAGTGAGATAGAGCTAATGGAAGTGGGGTTGCGTTGTCAATAGGCTGGCAGCGCTGACATTCTGCTCATGTCGACATATGGGTGGCTGTACAGACAGATAAAAAGCCCCAGTGACAGGCCCCAGCGATGTACCACGACTGCGGATCAGACAGGGGCCAGACCAGGTCAACACCGGTTCACAACCAACTGTGTGACGCCTGAGCATGTCAAGGCAGAAGACATACTATTTATTTCAAACCGATTTGTTACTTTTGCACAGCGAGTGTCACGATGAGGACATTATATTATATTATGCATTATTCATACTTTTTCAATGACTTTGGACCCCCAAGTCTCAGCATTTCCTATAGTATAACTTAATAGTATGTTTTAAAAAGTACCTCCATGCTTTAGTTGCCAATTGAAAATGTTGTATATACTGCACTGAAGAGGGAAGCTAATTGTATCAGGCTAAAAACAAAATAGTAGCAGAGATTTTTGGTGTCTCTCCAAAGGACTTTTATTACATCATTATTTCATTATTACATCAGCCTTTTAACCAGGCAATCCAATGTCAAATCTTAATTGAGGAAAAGTGGGTTTGATTGATTGATTATATCACAGTTCTTCTACTCAATTAATTAAAAACAAGGGGGAGGGGAAGGTAATTTTGTTTTGACGGATGAAGAACATGAACATATAGTATATACTTCTCAATGGATGACAACAAATCATATGACTGGAAAGAATTCTGTTGGAAAAATATATCCCATCAAAGTTTTCACAGGGAAATACTGGATGCTACCACGAGTTTTGGGACTGTTCAGAAATATTGGTCTGTTATAGTTCATTGCAGACTGTTTTTGGCAATGGGATTCCACATGACCACAGAAGTACAGAACTATGTGTTTGTGCAATTAAAGTCAAATTTGGGAATAAAGTCAAATTTAACATAAATACCAACAACGCCATCCAGAGGGAGGGCTCAGGGACCATAAATAGATAAAGAAAATAACAGACTAAGTTATAAGGTGCACAGGTAAGTACATCAATATAAAATCAGAAGCTAGATATTTTTAATTCTTTAATTTTGTATGTATTTATGTGTTTTTAGTCAGTTTTATCCCAGACGTTCACGTTCAGCTTTCAGTTCCATTTTACAGTCTACAAAACAGCAGAAAGTGCAGAACCAGAGCTGAAACACCCTTCAGAGAGTCTGGTTGGTTTATCATGATACGTTTAAATTTGAAGGAGGAGCGCCTGGTGTGAGGAGGTCTGGAGCTACAGACCCAGAGGACACATGTCATCCCGCGCCCCCGCGACGAGCCCGCGACGAGCCCCCGCTTCATGCACCAATGCCCAGCACCCGCTACAACAAAGGCCCGACAGCCAGTGACACCGAAGGACTCCAGCACCGCCAATGAGACGGGGTGCCATGGCGCCTTGGAGCAGGGTCCCCGGTGTCTCTGTGGCACTTCAGATCATTTACATCAGCGACAGGCAATCTAAAGGAATTACCGTATTTTCCGGACTATAAGTCGCATATTTTTTCATAGTTTTGGCCGGGGTGCAACTTATATTTATATTTAAACTTAAATACTTAAATACTCTGGAGCGACTTGTATGTGATATTATTTGTTATTTTCACACTTGCGACCGCATTTCATACTCCAGTGCAACTTATATGTGTTTTTTTCTTCTCTATTATGCATTTTTTAGTCCGGAACATGCAGTAATTTAAAAGGATAATCGTTTTTTTACCTGGCCCTGCAGAGAATGAAACGGGAAGGTGGAAGTAAATGGACAGAGGAAGTAATGTACATGTCTTTTTTATTTATGTTGTCAAGCAACTATCCAGAACACAATTTTTGCCCTTTATGGAATGTTGCTGGATGAGAACCATGTGCAAACAACTGTCAGTGACTCCACCCACAGTTGATTGTCTGTCATGGTTCATCATTAGAGTAAAACTAGAAGAACTAAGAGGCCGAGATTGATGAGAAGCGTGTGAAAAACCACAGCCTGTTACTCTGTCTGTCTGCCATGGTTCAGCGTAACTGTAAGGGTGGGAGTCGCCGTGGTAACAGATCAAAATGTTAGTCATGGTTGACGGTCACGGAACCTTTAAAATGCGTCGATCCATTTTTCCTCTTTTTTCTGTGTGAAGTTGCCAAACGTAACACAATTTTGATCAACTGTCCTCCAGGATTTGAGACGAACGCTTCACATTATCTGCTTCGCCTTCGTCCTGTCACTTCTGAGATTTAGTCAAACGCAGCACTATATATATGATAATGTCTGTTCGAAATTGTAGAAAATTAGCTGGAAAACATCGTCGTGTTTAGCAAAGTGTCTATCATTGTCACTTATCTTTCTGATTCGTATGAGGGGGGAAAACGTGTCTACTTTGATTCAGGCGTTTGCGTATGAAAAACAAGCTGTCCAACTGTCAAGAGAACAAACATCAGCTGCCACGTGTGACAGTCTGCAGAGGGAACTCAAAGACTCTCATTCAAACACTGTAGAAAGCAGTCAGTTTACCACGTTATTCTTCAGAAAGATTAAAATGCATGATGTATGAATGACTGACTAATTATGGCTTGAATTTTGAAATGTGTGGTTAATTAAAAACAGGAAATTGTTGTTTAGCTTTGCTTTTTTTTCGAACAGGAATTTCATTAATTGAATTGGCAATTAGTCTTTTAATCATATTGGGGCTGCTTTGTGGACCTTCTAGAAGATGTAAAGCCTCGGTTACAATGACCTTACAAAAACACAATGCTCATCATATTGTTGCTCCGCCCATCTTCCTATGAATGTGAATACAAATGCCTTAAAAAAATAAAATTACATATGGACTCAACTTGAAAATTGACAGTGAATTTTTGAATGGGACAGTTTGACTTTGCCTTGACTTTCTTTTTCGTTGGATGTTTTACCTTCCCAAATTCTTGTACCTGATTTGTTCCTGTTGCTGGTTTTGTTTTTGTTGTTTTATGTATTAGTTTTTTGAAACATTTAAAAAAAAAACTGAGAGCATTCACAGTGTTTGCGTGTCACAACTCTCCTCCAGAAACCCCCTGTTAGACTTTGGATCTTTGGCCCAAGATGGCTCAGATGAGTGATGAGTGACAGCCGCTCCCGAGTGCAGCGACAATGTGTCATTTTCCTCTCGAGGCTAAATGTTTAACTCCCATCCTAAGTCAGTGAAGTAGCCAAACGTGAGAGGAGAAGCGCCGCTGATAAACGGAACGAGGAGGAGCCACAGATGCCCTCCCAACGAGCTGAAGAAAAGAGCGACGAAGCGAGACAATGTGGGTCAGCGCCAGAGGAGAACAAGCACATTTGGTACAGGAGAAGTGAACATAACACATGTAAAACACACAAAGCCCTGTCAGACGCCCTTATTCTGCCATTAAAACTCGCCGTAAAAGGTTAATAATAGCCAACACAAAAACGACAAACAGATAACACACTGAGTTCTTATTTAAAACTGAAAAACAACTCACAAACGTCTACAAGATCTTAGTTTCGTACGACCTGTGAGATTCGTACGTTCCAAGTGTTCGTACGTGCCTCATTTCTGGTACATAGAGTTTATGTTCTATGGCTCTGCGATTGCAAAGTACACATTTAAAAACATACACTACCAGCTTGAATCTTGTTCCCACACGTCCCCCTTTGTTCAGCTTCAATCAATGTTGGAGTAGTCGGCGGTGAGGGAACTTTCTCTCTATCAGCACTCCGCAGTGGGATTACAAAAGCGACTTCATTACATTCAAATGATATGTGTGTTAATCTCAGCCAAAGATCAGCCCGCGACTCTGAATGCACAGCTCATCTCCGACTAACTCACAATGAGGTGAGAATTGGACTAAATGATAATGTGCCTGGTCTTATACGGATCTGACGGAGGCGGAGTGGGCTTCTGTATTGATGGGACGAGTGGAGAGAGTGTCTGAAATGTCAATCTGATCATCAGCGTGATTATCTGGTTAAAGCTGAGCCCCGAGGACGCGCTTGCATAATGTGGATGGAGATTACAGCTGGAATTGCTGCGGGCCGGGGAGGAGTGCGCGAGGTGTGGGTGGTCGGTCGTGTGTCGGACTGACAGGGAATATTAGGCCCACGCTGTCACGCCAGGTAAGGCTTCATCGGCCGCCCGCCCGCTCCGCACATTATTTCACGGCCGTGCATACTAATGCGAGTGCCATGGAAACACAGACGAAAAGCCTCACCTTGAACGGAGCGGCGCTGTCAGCTTCACTTCCGCCTGACGCCCCTTCAACACAACAGGTGTGTGAGGGCTGCAGTGTCAGCACTCATTCTGATCATCCTTCAGGAGGACAGCTGTGGGCCAGAGCTGCACTGCATGAACCAGAGCTCTGTCACCACTTCATTATGTCAGAGCTCTGGAAGCAGCAAACCAGAGACAACATGAGAACTGCAAAGGACAGTGGTAAAAAATGTGGTAAATAATCACATTGTATAGATGATGTTTTCCTCTAGTGGATGAGGTACACCGGGGACCATGGAAGTAAAGGAAGACTTGAAGATGAATCCAAGATGGTTTCTCTATTGGTTTCTGCTTTCGATGGCTCAGGCAAATTAAATGTTGATTCTATATGATGGGTTTCACAGAAATTACATTGGGAGAATTATTATTGGAGAATCATTTCTGGGGCAGGGCAGAAGTGACATGGATCTGACACTAATCAAACTTGCATCAGATGTGCCATGTCTGTGAGAAAAATGTGTTTTCTCCATTAGACACAACCCTCATTGCTGCTCATTGTTGAGTAGCAAGGTCCGGAGTGCCCGATTGGAGTTTTAGTCTATTGTCCATGTTTTGGGACAGTAGTACCCAGATAAAAACATTGTGAACTAAGGCCTGCCCTAGGAATCAAAGCCGGCACATTTGAGGCAGGAATGCTTAACATTCTACACATTTTAACCCTCAAATCGCTCCATACATCAACCAACCAGGCTCTAGTCACACTCATATCAATCTGAATTCTCAAGATGGATTTAACCTTGCTTCAAAGGTTGCTCTAGCCGCGTTGACAAATGTTATTACATGACACCAGTGGCGTGCGGTGACTTTTATGGATGGGCAAGCAGACCTGGGGTGTTCATCAATATTTAGTGGATAATAGAAAGTCTACAGTGTAAGGGTGGGCATGAAGGTCAATCACCTTTTCTACTGAGGTAAACTCACATACCGTACACAAGCCAAATGGATACATCATTTACTTCATTGACCACTTCAAATTAGCGTTCTATGTTGTCCAATGACCTAATGCCTGTATTTCTAACAAACATCTAGTCATTGGAAACATTTTGAACTTCCCATTCTCTCAACATCAGTGTCCAGACTCTTCTCATCCATCATCATATTGTAAAGCAAATCTTCTATCAGTTAACGTTGTCTGGTCTGATGTTAATATTAGGAAGTGGAACAGACCACCCACTATCAAACAGCAGCACGTTCCCAGTCTGCAGCTGCTCCCGGCTTCAACCCCAAACCACTGGTCATCTGCGGGCCATCCCCTGACACACACACACACACACGCACACACACACACACACACACTCATAATTCCATCAGGGCAATGGCATTATCGTTAGAAAGGTTGTTCTTAATAAGCCACAACTGTGTCTGGAGTCAGGGAGAGTTCAACGCACATCCCTCCCTCAGCGCCGCTCAAGTTAATGTCAATTTCACACGCTCGCAATCCGCCGGCAAGTCTCTCCCAAACATCCCCGGAATAGAGCGGGGCTTGGAATTCACTCAAGACATCAAACGCCTTTTTGCGGATGAGGTTGGCGAGGATGTAACCTGGCGCACGGTGCACTTTTGACCACCAGTGCCCATTGTACTGCTACGTGTCCTGCTGTAACATTGATGCACAGAATATTGTTTTTAAAGTGCAATCTCAAACGATATTAAAATTCCAAACACAGAGGATCTTGTTGGCTGTTGAACTGAGGCTGTGAAGGTGAAATTATTCCAATTAGCTGAGGAGATTAAATACTGAGGGAACATTATAGCGTAGAAAATGGTAAAAAGTCAGTTTTGCAGAATGCGTCTTTAATCACAATCCAACAATTACAAGAAATTAGGTCTTGCGGTACTGTTGACATTATTCACTAAACTATTCCCCACCCCCTGGTTCAAAATCAGCTGGCTCAGAGTGAGTAGATACGGAGCTAAGTTGCTTGTTAGCGCCGAAGTGCTGATGCGGATGTAGAAGTTGTCACGACGCCGTCTCCGGGAAGCGTGCAAAGAGGTGAAACTCCGGTCGGTCGGTTTTTTCATCTGCTCGTTTCGGATCGTCGACGGCCCTTTTTTGTTTCGCTTTATGTTTGCGTCTGGGCTCAGTGCACTGCAAATGTGACGTGAGAAATGTTCATCTGTGTCCTGCTATGCCTGGTGGCCATGACGACAGGCCGGAGACGGCTTTCTTCTTGCCTTGTGGACCAATTGTGCTAAATTGTGTTGAATTGTGCGAAACTAATACACTTTTCTTGCCTATATCTATATAATTTATGGGGGGGAAATCAAAAAAATTAAAGTCATTGTCCATTGTTTTATTTATTTTGTTTGGTTTGCCTTTAGCTTAGTTTAGTCTTTGAAACTGTTTGTTTAGGGTTGAGGTTGTGTATTTTGGTCCTTTTTAATTAAATAAAACTGCTTCTTACTGCTTTACTTACTACTTTACTTACTTTACTTACTATTTGACTTAATACTTTACTTACTACTTTACTTACTTTACTTACTACTTGACTTACTACCTGACTTACTTTACTTACTACTTTACTTACTACTTTACTTACTTTACTTACTACTTTACTTACTTTACTTACTACTTTACTTACTACTTGACTTACTACTTGACTTACTTTACTTACTACTTTACTTACTACTTTACTTACTTTACTTACTACTTGACTTACTACTTGACTTACTACTTGACTTACTTTACTTACTACTTTAATTACTTTACTTACTACTTTACTTACTTTACTTACTACTTTACTTACTACTTGACTTACTACTTGACTTACTTTACTTACTACTTTAATTACTTTACTTACTACTTGACTTACTTTACTTACTACTTTAATTACTTTACTTACTACTTTACTTACTTTACTTACTACTTTACTTACTACTTGACTTACTACTTGACTTACTTTACTTACTACTTTACTTACTTTACTTACTACTTGACTTACTACTTGACTTACTACTTGACTTACTTTACTTACTACTTTAATTACTTTACTTACTACTTGACTTACTTTACTTACTACTTTACTTACTTGACTTACTACTTGACTTACTACTTGACTTACTACTTGACTTACTTTACTTACTACTTTACTTACTACTTTACTTACTTTACTTACTACTTGACTTACTACTTGACTTACTACTTGACTTACTTTACTTACTACTTTACTTACTACTTGACTTACTTTACTTACTACTTTACTTACTTTACTTACTACTTGACTTACTACTTGACTTACTACTTGACTTACTTTACTTACTACTTTACTTACTACTTTACTTACTACTTTACTTACTTTACTTACTACTTGACTTACTACTTGACTTACTACTTGACTTACTACTTGACTTACTTTACTTACTACTTTACTTACTACTTTACTTACTTTACTTACTACTTGACTTACTACTTGACTTACTACTTGACTTACTTTACTTACTACTTTACTTACTACTTGACTTACTTTACTTACTACTTTACTTACTTTACTTACTACTTGACTTACTACTTGACTTACTACTTGACTTACTTTACTTACTACTTTACTTACTACTTTACTTACTACTTTACTTACTTTACTTACTACTTTACTTACTACTTTACTTACTACTTGACTTACTACTTTACTTACTACTTTACTTACTACTTTACTTACTTTACTTACTACTTGACTTACTACTTGACTTACTTTACTTACTACTTTAATTACTTTACTTACTACTTTACTTACTTTACTTACTACTTTACTTACTTACTTTACTTACTACTTTACTTACTACTTGACTTACTACTTGACTTCCTTTAAACATATCACTGTTACATTGTTCCAGACTGTGTGTTTGAAGAGGGCTTTACTCTCATGGTTACGCACAAATCACCATCCGGGCCTGTAACTGCTCTTCTAGTTCAGGGAAATGATTTTACGCCACATAGTAAAGTGTAAAAACAGCCCTTTTGTTGAATAATGAATGCTATTGCCTGGATTGTGTTGGATCAGAAGCATAAGCAGCTGCCATAAGGAGTGACAACGCTGTTCAATCAGAGAAGTTGTTGGCTTTGAATAAAAAACAATTAGCTGCGACAATCCCATGTCACGGTTTGAGAGGACGGCCACGGAAAACAGGAAATGCTGAATCACGTTATTTGCACGTTATTCGCACGTTGTTCGCACGTTATTCGCACGTTATTCGCATGTTATTCGCACGTTATTCGCACGTTATTCGCACATTTTTCGCACGTTATTCGCACCTTATTCGCACGTTATTCGCAGGTTATTCGCACGTTATTCGCAGGTTATTCGCACGTTATTCGCACGTTATTCGCATGTTATTCGCACGTTATTCGCATGTTATTCGCACGTTATTCGCACATTATTCGCACGTTATTCGCAGGTTATTCACACGTTATTTGCACGTTATTCGCACGTTATTCGCACGTTATTCGCAGGTTATTCACACGTTATTTGCACGTTATTCGCAGGTTATTTGCACGTTATTCGCATGTTATTCACACGGTATTCACACGTTATTCGCATGTTATTCGCACGTTGTTCGCATGTTATTCGCACGTTATTCGCAGGTTATTTGCACGTTATTCGCAGGTTATTCACACGGTAGTCGCACGTTATTCGCATGTTATTCGCACGTTATTCGCAGGTTATTCAAACGTTATTCGCACGTTATTTGCACGTTATTCGCACGTTATTCGCAGGTTATTCACACGTTATTCACACGTTATTTGCACGTTATCCGCATGTTATTCGCACGTTATTCGCAGGTTATTCGCACGTTATCCGCATGTTATTCGCACGTTATTCGCAGGTTATTAGCACGTTATTCGCATGTTATTCACACGTTATTCGCAGGTTATTTGCACGTTATTCGCAGGTTATTTGCACGTTATTCGCAGGTTATTTGCACGTTATTCGCATGTTATTCACACGGTTTTCGCACGTTATTCGCATGTTATTCGCAGGTTATTCGCACGTTATTCGCATGTTATTCGCACGTTATTCGCACGTTATTCGCAGGTTATTCGCAGGTTATTCGCACATTATTCGCATGTTATTCACACGTTATTCGCACGTTATTCGCAGGTTATTCACACGTTATTCACACGTTATTCGCAAATTGTTCACACGTTATTTGCACGTTATTCGCACGTTATTCGCACGTTATTTGCACGGTATTCACACGTTATTCACACGTTATTCGCACGTTATTCGCATGTTATTCGCACGTTATTCGCAGGTCATTCGCACGGTATTCACACGTTTTTCCCACGTTATTCACACGTTATTCGCAGGTTATTCGCACGTTTTTTCACACGTTATTTGCACGTTATTTGCACGTTATTCGCACGTTAGTCACACGTTAGTCACACGTTATTCACAAGTTATTCATACTTTATTCATACGTTGTTCACACGTTATTCACTCATGGGTCAACATTGGAAGCAGGTTCTTTCTTTCTCAAGGATACTTCACCGATGGGAATGACCGATTTAGTTTAATTGTGTGGTGTTTTTCCTCCTCCAGCTGTTGTGAGTGACTTTGTGACTTGTTGTGACTCATTTAAAACGGTGATAGTTTGTGATGGAGAGCATGTCGGGGGGGTTCATGTCGGGGGGCTCATGTCGGGGGGTTCATGTCGGGGGCTCATGTCAGGGGGCTCATGTCGGGGTGTTCATGTCGGGGGCTCATGTCGGGGGGTTCATGTCGGGGGGCTCATGTCGGGGGGCTCAGGTCGGGGGGCTCATGTCGGGGGGCTCATGTTTTGGGTTCATGTCGGGGGCTCATGTCGAGGGGTTCATGTCGTGGGGTTCATGTCGGGGGGTTCATGTCGGGGGTTCATGTCGGGGGGCTCATGTTTTGGGTTCATGTCGGGGGCTCATGTCGAGGGGTTCATGTCGTGGGGTTCATGTCGGGGGGTTCATGTCGGGGGTTCATGTCGGGGGGCTCATGTCGGGGGGTTTATGTCGGGGGGTTCATGTCGGGGGCTCATGTCGGGGGGTTCATGTCGGGGGGTTCATGTCGGGGGTTCATGTCGGGGGGTTCATGACGGGGGGCTCATGTCGGGGGGTTTATGTCGGGGGGTTCATGTCGGGGGGCTCATGTCGTGGGGCTCATGTCGGGGGGCTCATGTCGGGGGTTTATGTCGGGGGGGTTCATGTCGGGGGTTCATGTTGGGGGGTTCATCTCGGGGGTTCATGTCGGGGTTCATGTTGGGGGGTTTATGTCGGGGTTCATGTCGGGGGGTTCATGTCGGGGGTTCATGTCGGGGGGTTCATGTCGGGGGGCTCATGTCAGGGGTTCATGTCGGGGGGTTTATGTCGGGGGGTTCATATCGGGGGGTTTATGTCGGGGGGCTCATGTCGGGGGTTCATGTCGGGGGGTTTATGTCGGGGGATTCATGTCGGGGGTTCATGTCGGGGGTTAATGTCGGGGGGCTCATGTCGGGGGTTCATGTCGGGTGGTTCATGTCGGGGGGCTCATGTCGGGGGGCTCATGTCGGGGGCTCATGTTGGGGGGCTCATGTTAGGGGGTTCATGTCAGGGGGTTCATGTCAGGGGTTCATGTTGGGGGGTTCATCTCGGGGGTTTATGTCGGGGGTTCATGTCGGGGGGTTTATGTCGGGGGGTTCATGTCGGGGGTTCATGTCGGGGGGTTTATGTCGGTAGGTTCATGTCGGGGGTTTATGTCGGGGGGTTCATGTCGGGGGCTCATGTCGGGGGGTTTATGTCGGTAGGTTCATGTCGGGGGGTTTATGTCGGGGGGTTCATGTCGGGGGTTCATATCGGGGGGTTTATGTCGGGGGGCTCATATCGGGGTTCATGTCGGGGGGTTTATGTCGGGGGGTTCATGTCGGGGGGTTTATGTCGGGGGTTCATGTCGGGGGCTCATGTCGGGGGGCTCATGTCGGGGGGCTCATGTCGGGTGGTTCATGTCGGGGGGCTCATGTCGGGGGGCTCATGTCGGGGGCTCATGTCGGGGGGTTCATGTCAGGGGGTTCATGTCGGGGGGTTCATGTCAGGGGGTTCATGTCGGGGGGTTCATGTCGGGGGGCTCATGTCGGGGGGTTCATGTCAGGGGGCTCATGTCGGGGGGCTCATGTCGGGGGGCTCATGTCGGGGGGGTTATGTCGGGGGGGCTCATGTCGGGGGTTCATGTCGGGGGGTTTATGTCGGGGGGTTCATGTCGAGGGGTTTATATCGGGGGGTTCATGTCGGGGGTTCATGTCGGGGGATTCATGTCGGGGGCTCATGTCGGGGGGCTCATGTCGGGGGGCTCATGTCGGGGGGTTCATGTCGGGTGGTTCATGTCGGGGGGTTCATGTCGGGGGGCTCATGTCGCGGGGCTCATGTCGGGGGAATCATGTCGCGGGGCTCATGTCGGGGGCTCATGTCGGGAGGTTCATGTCGGGTGGTTCATGTCGGGGGGCTCATGTCGGGGGCTCATGTCGGGGGGCTCATGTCGGGGGGTTCATGTCAGGGGTTCATGTCGGGGGGCTCATGTCGGGGGCTCATGTCGGGGGCTCATGTCGGGAGGTTCATGTCGGGTGGTTCATGTCGGGGGGCTCATGTCGGGGGCTCATGTCGGGGGGCTCATGTCGGGGGGTTCATGTCAGGGGCTCATGTCGGGGGGCTCATGTCGGGGGCTCATGTCGGGGGGCTCATGTCGGGGGGTTCATGTCAGGGGTTCATGTCGCGGGGCTCATGTCGGGGGGCTCATGTCGGGGGGTTCATGTCGGGTGGTTCATGTCGGGGGGCTCATGTCGGGGGCTCATGTCGGGGGGCTCATGTCGGGGGGTTCATGTCAGGGGGTTCATGTCGGGGGGTTCATGTCGGGGGCTCATGTCGGGGGGTTCATGTCGGGGGGCTCATGTCGGGGGCTCATGTCGGGGGGCTCATGTCGGGGGGCTCATGTCGGGGGGTTTGTGTCGGTATGTTCATGTTGGGGGGTTTATGTCGGGGGTTCATGTCGGGGGGTTCATGTCGGGGGGCTCATTTCGGGGGTTCATGTCGGGGGGTTTATGTTGGGGGGTTCATATCGGGGGGTTTATGTCGGGGGGCTCATGTCGGGGGTTCATGTCGGGGGGTTTATGTCGGGGGGTTCATGTCGGGGGGTTCATGTCGGGGGGTTCATGTCGGGGGTTCATGTCGGGGGGTTCATGTCGGGGGGCTCATGTCGGGGGGTTCATGTTGGGGAGGCTTATGTCGGGGGGTTCATGTCGGGGGTTCATGTCGGGGGGCTCATGTCGGGGGGCTCATGTCGGGGGGCTCATGTCGGGGGGTTTATGTCGGGGGGTTCATGTCGGGGGTTCATGTCGGGGGGTTCATGTCGGGGGCTCATGTCGGGGGGCTCATGTCGGGGGTTCATGTCGGGGGGTCATGTCGGGGGGCTCATGTCGGGGGGTTCATGTTGAGTGGTTCATGTCGGGGGGCACATGTCGGGGGGCTCATGTCGGGGTTCATGTCGGGTGGTTCATGTCGGGGGCTCATGTCGGGGGTTCATGTCGGGGGGCTCATGTCGGGGGGCTCATGTCGGGGGGTTCATGTCGGGGGGCTCATGTCGGGGGGCTCAAGTCGGGGGGTTCATGTCGGGGGGCTCATGTCGGGGGGTTCATGTCGGGGGGCTCATGTCAGGGGTTCATGTCGGGGGGCTCATGTCGGGAAGCTCATGTCGGGGGGTTCATGTCGGGGCGCTCATGTCGGGGGGCTCATGTCGGGGGGTTCATGTCGGGGGGCTCATATCGGGGGGCTCATGTCGGGGGTTCATGTCGGGGGGTTCATGTCGGGGGGCTCATGTCGGGGGGCTCATGTCGGGGGCTCATGTCGGGGGGTTCATGTCGGGGGGTTCATGTCGGAGGGTTCATGTCGGGGGGCTCATGTCGGGGGCTCATGGCGGGGGGTTCATGTCGGGGGGTTCATGTCGGGGGGCTCATGTCGGGGGTTCATGTCCGGGGGTTCATGTCGGGGGGGCTCATATCGGGGGGTTCATGTCGGGGGGTTCATGTCGGGGGGTTCATGTCGGGGGTTCATGTCGGGGGGTTCATGTCGGGGGGCTCATGTCGGGGGCTTCATGTTGGGGAGGCTCATGTCGGGGGGTCCATGTCGGGGGGTTCATGTCGGGGGTTCATGTCGGGGGGCTCATGTCGGGGGGCTCATGTCGGGGGGCTCATGTCGGGGGGTTTATGTCGGGGGGTTCATGTCGGGGGGTTCATGTCGGGGGGCTCATGTCGGGGGGCTCATGTCGGGGGTTCATGTCAGGGGGGTCATGACGGGGGGCTGATGTCGGGGGGTTCATGTCGGGGGGCTCATGTCGGCGGGCTCATGTCAGGGGTTCATGTCAGGGGGGTCATGTCGGGGGGCTCATGTCGGGGGGTTTATGTCGGTAGGTTCATGTCGGGGGGTTTATGTCGGGGGGTTCATGTCGGGGGGTTCATGTCGGGGGTTCATGTCGGGGGTTCATGTCGGGGGCTCATGTCGGGGGGCTCATGTCGGGGGTTCATGTCAGGGGGGTCATGTCGGGGGGCTCATGTCGGGGGGTTCATGTCGGGTGGTTCATGTCGGGGGGCTCATGTCGGGGGGCTCATGTCGGGGGTTCATGTCGGGTGGTTCATGTCGGGGGGCTCATGTCGCGGGTTCATGTCGGGGGGTCATGTCGGGGGGCTCATGTCGGGGGGCTCATGTCGGGGGTTCATGTCGGGTGGTTCATGTCGGGGGGCTCATGTTGGGGGGCTCATGACGGGGGCTCATGTCGGGGGGTTCATGTCGGGGGGTTCATGTCGGGGGTTCATATCGGGGGGCTCATGTCGGGGGTTCATGTCGGGGGGTTCATGTCGGGGGGTTCATGTCGGGGGGCTCATGTCGGGGCGTTCATGTCGGGGGGTTCATGTCGGGGGGGCTCATGTCGGGGGGTTCATGTCGGGGTGTTCATGTCGGGGGGTTCATGTCGGGGGTTCATGTTGAGGGGCTCATGTCGGGGGGCTCATGTCGGGGGGCTCATGTCGGGGGTTCATGTCGGGGGGTTCATGTCGGGGGGTTCATGTCGGGGGGCTCATGTCGGGGGGCTCATGTCGGGGGTTCATGTCGGGGGGTTCATGTCGGGGGGTTCATGTCGGGGGGCTCATGTCGGGGCGTTCATGTCGGGGGGTTCATGTCGGGGGGGCTCATGTCGGGGGGTTCATGTCGGGGTGTTCATGTCGGGGGGTTCATGTCGGGGGTTCATGTCGAGGGGCTCATGTCGGGGGGCTCATGTCGGGGGGTTCATGTTGAGTGGTTCATGTCGGGGGGCTCATGTCGGGGGGCTCATGTCGGGGGTTCATGTCGGGTGGTTCATGTCGGGGGCTCATGTCGGGGGTTCATGTCGGGGGGCTCATGTCGGGGGGCTCATGTCGGGGGGTTCATGTCGGGGGGCTCATGTCGGGGGGCTCAAGTCGGGGGGTTCATGTCGGGGGGCTCATGTCGGGGGGTTCATGTCGGGGGGCTCATGTCGGGGGTTCATGTCGGGGGGCTCATGTCGGGAAGCTCATGTCGGGGGGTTCATGTCGGGGGGCTCATGTCGGGGGGCTCATGTCGGGGGGTTCATGTCGGGGGGCTCATATCGGGGGGCTCATGTCGGGGGTTCATGTCGGGGGGTTCATGTCGGGGGGCTCATGTCGGGGGGCTCATGTCGGGGGCTCATGTCGGGGGGTTCATGTCGGGGGGTTCATGTCGGAGGGTTCATGTCGGGGGGCTCATGTCGGGGGCTCATGGCGGGGGGTTCATGTCGGGGGGTTCATGTCGGGGGGCTCATGTCGGGGGTTCATGTCCGGGGGTTCATGTCGGGGGGGCTCATATCGGGGGGTTCATGTCGGGGGGTTCATGTCGGGGGGTTCATGTTGGGGGTTCATGTCGGGGGGTTCATGTCGGGGGGCTCATGTCGGGGGGTTCATGTTGGGGAGGCTCATGTCGGGGGGTCCATGTTGGGGGGTTCATGTCGGGGGTTCATGTCGGGGGGCTCATGTCGGGGGGCTCATGTCGGGGGGCTCATGTCGGGGGGTTTATGTCGGGGGGTTCATGTCGGGGGGTTCATGTCGGGGGGCTCATGTCGGGGGGCTCATGTCGGGGGTTCATGTCAGGGGGGTCATGACGGGGGGCTGATGTCGGGGGGTTCATGTCGGGTGGTTCATGTCGGGGGGCTCATGTCGGGGGTTCATGTCGGGTGGTTCATGTCGGGGGGTTCATGTCGGGGGGCTCATGTCGGGGGGCTCATGTCAGGGGTTCATGTCAGGGGGGTCATGTCGGGGGGCTCATGTCGGGAGGTTTATGTCGGTAGGTTCATGTCGGGGGGTTTATGTCGGGGGGTTCATGTCGGGGGGTTCATGTCGGGAGTTCATGTCGGGGGTTCATGTCGGGGGCTCATGTCGGGGGGCTCATGTCGGGGGTTCATGTCAGGGGGGTCATGTCGGGGGGCTCATGTCGGGGGGTTCATGTCGGGTGGTTCATGTCGGGGGGCTCATGTCGGGGGGCTCATGTCGGGGGTTCATGTCGGGTGGTTCATGTCGGGGGGCTCATGTCGCGGGTTCATGTCGGGGGGGTCATGTCGGGGGGCTCATGTCGGGGGGCTCATGTTGGGGGTTCATGTCGGGTGGTTCATGTCGGGGGGCTCATGTTGGGGGGCTCATGTCGGGGGCTCATGTCGGGGGGTTCATGTCGGGGGGTTCATGTCGGGGGTTCATATCGGGGGGCTCATGTCGGGGGTTCATGTCGGGGGGTTCATGTCGGGGGGTTCATGTCGGGGGGTTCATGTCGGGGGGCTCATGTCGGGGCGTTCATGTCGGGGGGTTCATGTCGGGGGGGCTCATGTCGGGGGGTTCATGTCGGGGTGTTCATGTCGGGGGGTTCATGTCGGGGGTTCATGTCGAGGGGCTCATGTCGGGGGGCTCATGTCGGGGGGCTCATGTCGGGGGTTCATGTCGGGGGTTCATGTCGGGGGGTTCATGTCGGGGGGCTCATGTCGGGGGGCTCATGTCGGGGGTTCATGTCGGGGGGTTCATGTCGGGGGGTTCATGTCGGGGGGCTCATGTCGGGGCGTTCATGTCGGGGGGTTCATGTCGGGGGGGCTCATGTCGGGGGGTTCATGTCGGGGTGTTCATGTCGGGGGGTTCATGTCGGGGGTTCATGTCGAGGGGCTCATGTCGGGGGGCTCATGTCGGGGGGCTCATGTCGGGGGATCATGTCGGGGGGTTCATGTCGAGGGGCTCATGTCGGGGGGCTCATGTCGGGGGGCTCATGTCGGGGGATCATGTCGGGGGGTTCATGTCGAGGGGCTCATGTCGGGGGGCTCATGTTGGGGAGCTCATGTCGGGGGCCAGTTTGTTTCAGAGTCTGGGACCAGCGACAGAGAAGGCTCCATCACTCCAGCGTTTGAGTCTGGCTCTGGGGACGTCCAAAAGAGACCTCAGAGCCCTTAGAGACCTTAGAGACCTCAGAGCCCTTAGAGACCTTAGAGACCTCAGAGCCCTTAGAGACCTTAGAGACCTTAGAGACCTTAGAGACCTTAGAGACCTTAGAGACCTTAGAGACCTTAGAGACCTTAGAGCCCGGCTTGGGTTACCAGCAGACAGAAGCTCGGCCAGATAAGGATGTGCCAGGCTTTAAAAACTAAAAGTAACATTTCAAAATCAATTCTAAAAGAAACAGGAAGCCAATGGAGAGCAAAAAGAACTGGGGTGATGTGCTGACGTCTGGTTGGTTGAAAACGCGCCGCAGCGTTCTGTACAAGCTGAAGGCGGCTGAGGGCGACTGGGAGACACCGACATGAAGTGCATCACAATAATCGATTCTTGAGCTGATAAAAGCATGACTAGTCCTTTCTATTTGGCCAATGAGATTTTAAAAAATCCTTATTCTAGCTAAAAGACACAATTGATAAAAACCTGCTCTCACCACTCGGTCAATTTGTTTGCCAAATTTTAAATGGTCAAAAACAGCCCCAAGATTCTTTACAAATCAAAGTATTTTTATCTTTTTTAATCATGTTTTAATCTTTTTTTATATATATATTTTAGTTTATCTGCATGTATGCTCAGTTCTTACATCAGCTGAAACTGGGATAGAGAGAAATGAATTATGACCTTGTAGTGGAAGGGTTTAAATGCATTTTAAAACCAAACTATTGGGTATTTGTATCAGATTGATTTTGCAGTACCGTCATAGTGTTACTTGGCTTCATATTGAAACAAAAATCCTCAGAATTCAACACATTATTTAAGAGGGCATGTGTTTTAACTTATGGACTCGTTATCCGGACCATGTGTAGAAGCAGATGTAGCTTCGTTCCACATGATGCTGCATTTGCTCCAGCTCTGCTCTGTTGTGGGGAAGAAGAGATGTCCACAGACCCGAGCTGGAGACGATGAAGCTGAGGAGGGTTCTCAGAGGGAGAGTCAAGAGTTCACTTCCCTTTATTAGAAAATGCTCTGTGAAGAATAAGCGCTGCAGCCCCTTCTGGGACAGCTATCATTTGCATAAAGCGCTGTACTTCAAAAGTCTCCAATGCCCCGGTCCACTCTGCTCCAACTCCGCAATGCGCGTGTTCTCAGCTCCAGGGCTCTTCTCATCCTGCTGCCTCACATCTCACACAGTCTTAGAGGAAGGGAAGGAAATACTTCCTCTGCACCACAGCGTAGAGCATGAGAATGTGCAGACAGCTTTAACAGGCTGATTTGAACATTGGTTTAGCAGCACATTGAAGAAATAGACGGCAAAGAGGATAAACTCAACACTTATAAAATGTAATATTAACAAACTGTAAGTGAACTTTTTGGTAAGCTTAATTTGAATTGGCAGCTTGGCCAAAACAGTATGACCCGAGCACTAGTAAAATACTATAAAATGATTAAGAGACTTTAATCATTTCATTAGTTGCATTCATTTCCCACAAACTATAACATTATTTATATAAGTTAAAATGGCCACAATTAAAATCAGTTGATACAAAACAGAGCTACAAACACTGAATTTGGGTCACTCAATTTCTAATGTCATATGCAACACTTTTATTCAAAAGAAAACATACAGATGGTATTGAGAAACACAAACCAAATAAAAGATGGGCCCAAACTATCTGCAGCATCTCTAAGTTGTTGTTAAGGGGGGAAACAGCGCCTGGCTTTTGTGCCACTTTAAGAGAGAACTATGGAAGATATATAACATATAATTACAAAACATTTAATACATCAAAGTGGAATACCTGGTTTAAATGCCTTCAACTGTACACGACACAAACACCTTCCAAACACAGTTAGAGGTCAGCAGGTAGCTTGACCTAATGATGACACTGTTTTAAACACACAGTACTAATGTTTTTAAGCACATCTCTGGAGCAAGGCCTGTGTCCGGCTCTGCATGGAGCTTGACCTTCAGAGAGAGAGTTGTGATTAAACAAACACTGAGCCTGGAGAGGACTAAAAAAGGCCTTTTCAAACCTTTGCACCTCAAATGTATGTTAAATGTTAAATGTATTCATTATTTATTTACTTATGGCTGTTTTCATTGCTCCAACCTTGAAAAACATGCATTGTTCCTGTGCACACATCTCTCCATATCTACAACCTGTCCTCGTGACTCAACTGTTTGCATGAATATGGATCATTTTAATGCAATACTGTGGTAATATATATATATATATATATATACAGTGTAATGTTATCAGTTATCATTACATCCTCATCATAATAACAAGTTATGATAATTCAGCTGACATTCACTAACCATTGTCAAAACTTGGTCACACACGAAAGAGAAACAATAAGAAAATTGCAATCTCAACTTGAATTGATTGAAAAACTGGCAATATTTTCTTGCTTTTCATATTTCTAGCTTGAGGCAAACTCACACTTTTTCCGGATGCAATTTATGTTTTAGCAAAACTTTGGAACAATATCGTATGTTAGCGTGGGCGTGGATTTCATTGGTCCTCACTTATGCTCATAGTACAGTGTCATAAATCACATCCAGAACTAATACCAAACCATTCATCATGCTCTGCTGGAGGTTCAACTTCACTGTCACTGCAGCGTCTCCACAGCGGACTGCGGCCCTTCTCGTGAATATGTATTTACAAAAGTAGATGGTCTGGATAACTCTGGAACATGATTATGGTCTGAGAGGCTGTTCGCTCATTACTCTCCTTGATTAATCACTTGAAATTAACTTTTAAGAGAGGGCTGTACAGTTTTATGTGATGCACTCATTGGATTATTGCTACTAATTGATGTTTGTTTTCCCCCAGATTTAGAGCGATGATTATGTTTAAGCCTCTTTCAGTAATAAAAAGCAAACAAACATTCATGTTCATCTAAAAAAGGACCATCATAATAATTTAAGTACACAAATATGTAAAAGAGAAGTCATGAATCAAACAAAGGACTTGGTGGGGACAATTGAGTACAAATACCTTTGCCATGTAACTGATTATTTGCTGTGTCACTGGGCAAAACACTTAATTAAATGAACAGTGGGCCATAAGTCTCCATACATATGTTTGGTCGGCGGGGTCCCGTGGAGTGGTCTCCCAGATCCCCGGAACTCTCCCCTCTTGATGTCTATCTTTGGGGGCACTTGAAGGTCATGGTGTTTCAGGTAAAGACACGAGACATAAATCATCTCAAGGAACGCATCATTAACGCCATCACGAGCACCACTCCAACAGTGCTGAGGAAAGTTTATTACGTTCGAGACAATCATGTAGAGCCAACTATATCAAGAAAAACGGTTATCCAACATAAGCTGTTTATTTTTCCTATGTAAGGAAACGTATGGCCCACGCTGGTGATGGTGATGGTCAGGGAACAGATGACCAGGGCAAGCTTCAGTGACCAAACCTGTGCAAAAGCGTCTGAAACAACAATAACACCTGCAGAAGATACAGCCATGTTATTCTGCACTGTATTTGTACAAAGTATCGCTCCTCCAAATACACAGACCTGCCCCTTCCCCTCTCACACACATAGAAGCTCCACAGCGCGCTGGGAGCTTTGGATATGAAGATTTGTCTTTTATATGAAAATATTCTAAATTAACACATTTTACAATGGAAAAAGCAACAGGTCTAGCTAAACTGCGCAGATTCAGCTTCTTTGCCCCAGACCAGACCTGCGTTGCTACTACTCAGTCCCTAAGAAGCTCATGGGCTGGTCAGTGGGGTGCCTAGAGGAAATGTATTTGTGTCCTTAGGCAACACACTTCACCCACATTGCCCTGTATTAATCGTGTGTGTGACGATTGGCGGTATTCGGAGGGGCCCATGGCAGCGTGAATAAATAATAAAATGCGAAGTGTTTTTGAGTGTCCAGAAAAGCGCTATTTTACATATTTTATAGGCCAACTGTCTATAAAAAGAAGTTCAGATTCATTTGAAATTGGTAGGAGGTATTTTGAGTGACCACTGTGTGAAGGGGCCTACTGCGTAACATCGAACAGTGGAATCTTCTGAGCAATCGAGAGGGAGACAAAAACATGAACTTTAGCTCTGATGAACTTCAGAACACAAGAAAAGATTTGTGCACATGATGTTATTCTTTACCACACAACCAGGACACGTTTCCAACCAAACCTGAAATGTAAAGACAAAAGAAGTTGTTCAAAAACACACAAAAACATAAATTCACTGCTGCGTTCTCGTCGCTAACAGGTCTCACTACTCTGGTTCTCCCATCTCTTTCGGCACAGCCTCCACTTCTGCAAGTTTAATTGAGGTAATATCCTATTGATTTCCTTTCACTCGCCCGTTTTGCTCTGTGCTTTGGCTGCCGGGCGTTGGCGTACCGACCCTTCCACTAACACAGGCTTTGATGCAGCAGAGGCCACGAATCACAGCTAATGACCTGCCTAATTGTGTGCATGATAAACACTACGTGCCCGTTGCTCTGCCTGCACAAACTGAAGCGAGATGGGCCCATAATGTACTATTGATATCTGTAGAGGTGATTGCAGGCCTCACTTCCCTGTTTTGTCCACACTGCAAAAAAGCATTGCCTGTTGAAATGACTTCAGTCTACTTTGAGATGTTTTCAAGTATTTATTAAGTCAGATTTATTAAGCAGCCTCTCTAACAGGAACAAGCAGTCGAAAAAACTATATATAATGAATAATTGGACGTTTTTTTTGCTGTATTCTGGATGAATTCAAGCTTCTCAGTTAAAGTAAAAAAGCTAAATTTGGTTTGTAATTTTTATTTTAGCATATTCTATTTATTAACCTCATCCATTTAATTACCCCGCAGAAATCCTGATTGACTTGATCAAATATATTCAGACGAGTTTTTGTTTTTCCAAACATCTGTGGTAAGACACAGATTTGTGACTTACTTAATTTAACTTGGAACTTCTTGCTACACTGCCTGAAACGAGAAATGTTATATGAAAACTGTCGGAAATATCTTAACACTAGCAAAATAAGTAAAACTAAACTATTAAAAATACTATAATAATGATTCAAGGTTTTTGTTGCAGTGTATGCTTTTATGAAACATTTGGCTCGGCGCCTGATCGGGGCTAAATCAAGTTTTAATTTCCACCCAGTGGTCAGTCTGCAGTGCCACCAAATGAACAAGGCCTAATTTATGCCTATAATATCATAGAGAATAATTGACCTTCACTGTGAAATGAGCAGAGCTTTGGGCAGCCGTTCATCAGAGCTCAGACGGGACTCTCTCCTCCTCCTCCCTTCATCTCTCTCTCCACTCCTCCATCCCTCCGGCCCCTTCAGTCTTCCGGTGGGCTCTAATTGACCCCTTCTTCTCATGTTTAATCCAAGAAAAATGGTCTCTCTGAAATTTGGCCGGAAAAATAAAACCGCCCGCAGCTAATTTAACGCTAGAATATAAGAATTAAATTGGTCGTGTTAAATGCAAGTGTTGGTCTGGATTGTTTATGCTTTCCTGAAATGTCAGACTTTACGTAATCTCTTTTGAAAACACAAATGAGGTGGTGATTCAACTGTGAAAAAGAACACAGGCTGTTGAGTTATATATGCATGTGATATATATGTCATATATGTTGGCATACCACGCCTTGACAACAGTGTAACCGTGATGATGCAGTCCAGAAGAACATTTACAGTATTCTTTGTTTTCCTCATTTAAAATAAAGTCATCAAACAAGTTCATCAAAATTACTCAACAATACAATTTTAATTTTGTAGAGCAAAAACTGCACTTTCTGTCCAAATTAATAGTGTTTATTTGATGTCTGACTACTTTGATAAGCTATAAACTTCAGCTCTTCATTCACGCTGATGCTTAGGCTTAGGGCTACACAATTAATCACCAGCGCAATGTCTTATCATGTATTTACAAGAGCTTAACCCATTAATGTCTGAAGTTTTCCCAGAGACGACATTATGAAATCCATGTGTCATTTGTTGTACTATGGAATGATTATTTTAAATGAAAATTGTCAAAAAACCACATAAAAAGTGAGTTTTATGGGTTACAATACATTATAATACATGTATTGTGAATTAACGGTGCTTAAAGTAATATTTCAAGTTAAATAGCTTTCAATTTAGGCACTAGTCACTGTGATATAAAACATATGTATATATAATAAATCAAATCGAATTTAAAAGTATTGTTTTCAGTGAGACATATTTTGCCATCCGTTAACGTACAGTGCAATTATTGATTAGATTATCTCTCTTTGTCTTTTACAATCAAACAAAAACCCAAATTGAGACCATTTCACACAATCTCTGAAAAGCTGAAGGGGCAGCACAGGAAAAATCCCCCCGGTCAGTCCTCCCTCGAGGGACAGGGCATAATGACCCTCCGCTCTCTGCACCAGGACACACAAGTGGGAAAGTGCACAGCCACATATACAGTACCCACACACACTAAAAGCATCCAATGTGTGAACTTCCTGGCACCTAAAGTGGGCCATCCAGCCTTGGCACAGAGTTCACAGAGGTGGATGAGCCTCATTTTGCAGATGCATTTATGTATAAGGCATCATAATCCAACAGAGGCATGAAAGTGGCCATCGCCAGACGTTTGCGGGCTTCAAGGGTAAAACAGCCTTTTTTTTTCCCACAATAAACAAGTTGTATCTTATTTGAATGGCCATTCACTCCATGGTGTCAACACAGGCGTCCAACTCGGGCGTCCAACGCAAATTCTGAACGCACTATTATTATCAATTTGAATGTAAATTGGTATAGAATACAAAATGTTGACAGCGGACAGCATGAAGCCAAATAAATTACACATGAATAAAACACACACTTTGCTTCGCTAACATATCGGGGGTGCGGGGTTTATACGCCCACCATGTGATTCATATGTTTATAGTCTCGGCGGAGTGTGTTCTTCTTCCTATTGGGGGCTTAACAGGAAATAATTGAGAAGCACTGCTGTAACTCAGTCACATTAGTTCAGACCATGTTTAAAAATGTTCAGGCCACAAAGAGCAGAAGAAAACATAAACTATGTATAACTTTGGTTATTCTAATGTTAATCTGACCGTCAGCTGCCTTTGATTAGACACAATAAACCACATCCAAACCAATCAGCGGTGCAACCTTCTCATGGCTCTCACATTTCAGACCCTTTCAGCTGTCCACGAACGCAGCAGAGGTCAGTGGAGGGCCGATAACATGCCACACATCCACAAAAATGTCCTTTGTCAAATAAATCATCAAATAAGTCAGCGTGCATGGAAAAAGTAGTAACGTGTTTGCAAAAGATGGCACTTCAATGACCCTTAGCTCTTTTCTAATGATAACGTATGTAATCACAGTGAAATCAGCAGTTGATTTCCATGTTATTTTGTCAGTATTCTTCCACGGCTGGATAAATTATGAATGCATACATATTTGTAAAAAGCAGCAGTTGGTTCTGGCGCGCTCTCCTTATGTGCTGCCGTCTCCGAGCGCCCACAATTAGCAGCAGATTGCCGCTTCTCCTCCACGTCCAGCAGAGAAGCTCGGAGCTGGAGAGATGCCTGCGAAAACCAATCCGACGGGAATCTTAATCAGAGCTGCAAAAATCCGGGTCAGGAAATGTGAAATCCGAGGGGGCTGGAGAGGAGGCATTTTGAGAAGAAATCCCCAAGATCTCCAGCTCTCTGAGGAACCGAGCGGCACTAATTACCACTAAAGACAGACACAGGTGAGATGAGTGTCAGGCCAAACGTGTGGGACTGCTTAAGGGGCCAAAATCAAGTCTAGCAACCGGTTTGTAGTGAGTTTGTTCCAGAGTACTCAGTCAATGATTAAAATCTTATTTGAATTTATGGCAGCAATTTCGCAGTGTTGAAATGTATTGCAACACAGAATGTCTGGCGTGCATTTATTCAACTACAAGTGTTTTTCTAAATATACATTCAAAAACATGCATTCTTACTGTGATTGGAGTCCCGTCTTTGCAGATCTGACTTGTGACGTGTCCATTACTTGGAGACAAGCATCACCATAGTTTTTGTGCTCTTTTAATTGATGAGGAAAAAAAAACATATGATGAAAAATAAAGTGTACCTGCGATTTATAATAAAATAAGATAGTGACGTTTTTCTTCCTTTGAGTTATTATGGTTTATGGTTTTTCAAGGTGTAATTATGTATTTGAATATGCAAAAAATCTAGCTAAACTAACTAAATGTATCATATTCACTGCAATAAGTTCGAAATAAAGCCAATCAATGAAAAAGTAAGAAAAAGATTAATGCTTGAATGTTGTCATTACAATTACATTTTGATATGCTCATTTTGAATTGATTAAAGAACACAAGCACTGTACACAGTCTATGCTCAATATGTTCCATAAAAGAGGCTCATTACATAGTGAAGATATTGGATCATTTGATAGAGGCCTTTATAAAAATTGTTATCACCTTTAAAATCGGACTGTTTTTGTGGCTAACACTTTCTACTTAGTTCGTGTCCTGTTTTAAACCCGTGAATGGGGCCAAACGTCTCTGTAACCTCCTTTTACCCACTATATAATTATCTTTCTTTGTTTCTATGGACTGTTATGAGTTATACCTTTTTATTCTGAGGTTCTGAGAGCAGGATTGCTGGACAAGAGCTGAGTCCACACAGAGCAGCAGACTGCAGAGAGGTGGTAATATTCTCATGACTCACACAGCCCACAGCAACGCACTGTTTCTCTGGAGCTCATGAACTCTTTTGTCTAAATTCTGGTTAAGATTGTGAAAGCCTTTGTTATTGTCCTCTTTTAGTCTTTTCTTACAGTAAATATTTAAACCACTTGATCAAGCTAAACCACAAAAATGTATTTAGGACAAATTAAACTGTTTACGTGGTGCTTGGTGAGTGTTATTCATGAACTTTGCATGATTTGTGGTGTTTTTCTGTTATTTTCCACCTAATCGGGTAAAGCATTCACCCAACTAAAAGAGGGACCTTGTAGAAAGACCCCCAAAAAAGTAGCATGCATAGAAAGATGTCAACATTAAAATATAGGCCGGACTGCTTTGGCGTCGTTATGCACTGCACCAGATCACACTGTTTTCATGTAACAAAGCTAAACTAGTTTGCCTGAGCGCAGAAATATTGTAAAAGCAGACTTTGGGGTTAAAATGAGACGGTTGTGTGCTGTAATTATATAAGTTTTTATCCTCAAAAAAACAGGAAGTGCGCTGTTAGCATGCTAGGTGTTTTTAGCCTTACCGTGACGACACAACTCTGCTCTCTGGCCTCTGAAAGTTGTGAATAATTAGAATTCTAGGAATGTGTTAGAGAACAGGAGGACCGCTAGAAATCATTAAAAATGTACTAGTTCTGTTCGTCAGGTAGGCTACCGTGCCTTTAGATTTAGGGCTGTCCAAATAACAAGGTTCAAGTGCGGCCTACAGACCAATTTCTGTTTTACCAATTACTGTAAAAACTGTTTGCTATCCAAACTTAAATAGCATATTTTTAAATGTTATATAGACCTGAAATTAATTTTCCTAGTCTTATTAAAAGTGTGGTGGCTCATCAAAACTATGTTAAAAGCAAAATATTAAATGATTCACTTCATTTTCATGTCATAAGTGGTGGCCCTTCACTCCGTGACCTTTCAATATGCGGCCGACTGTGAGGAAAAAAGGTGTAGACAGCCCTGATCTAATCTATATGATAAGGTGCCTTGTGTGCCTTGTCCTCATTAACTAGCTGAAACTGGCTTTTCACTGATGTACGTGGCTTTACACTATCTCCACGACAACAGGGACTGATAAGACAACCGCGGGACGGACCTGCTTCATCCATTCACAATTGTCAATAAATCATCACACTATGACAATCACAACTTTTTATTCTTTAAGTCTTTACATCAAAATTCCACAACACTCAAAACACAATTATGTTAAACTGTGCAATAACGCGGAATGTGCAATATTGTAAACTTGCACTATTGTATATGAAAAATTAGCCTTTATCAGCCTATTAGCCTATTAGCATTTAGCCTTAAATTTATTTTATAACACCCAAAAATACGACAGTAGTTGCCTCGGTCGGTGGGCGTTTTAAAAAATATATATCATTTATTTATTTATTTTATTTACACTTTACAAAGACAATGGCCCTGGATGTAAACTTATGGTCCACAAATGTCACTGTCCATCGAGGACCGTCCCACATGTCCTTCTGTTTCACTGCTGAAACAAAGACTGGAGTGTGCTTTCCCGTCCCATCTGTAATGTCCACGTAAAATATCGGGTCAGATATTTAAAAAACACAAGCACCTTTCTCTAAACTGTACAGAGAAACACAGAAGAGTTTCATAAGAATTAACTGTCTTTGAGCTCACAGTGTGGGCTAAACATGAGCAAAAATATACAGTTCACATTAATCAAATCTGTCAAGGGTTTACAATGAGTTGGGGTCAAATGGGGTAAAATGTCTTAATCAAAGTATTGTCAAATCAGAAAAATATATATACTTGTTTGCGTCATCCAGCATGAAAAATGACTAAACATGTATGAAAATCAAAACATAACTCCAGGAATTTACCAAATGAAGACACAGCATCATTAAAAGGTTTTTAAAAATGGTTAAATGTGCATTATACAAACCATTTAAATCCCCTTTCCATCCTAATAAAGATGTTCTTTGAGTATCATCACACTCATATTCTGACTTGATACTGTGAGGAAGTTGATATCTTGAGCTTTCCTCAACTATACTAAATGCTCAAACGCTCTTAAGCTCAGTATCCTGGCCATAATTGAACCACAGTCGAGTGAATTCACTTATACTCCACGATATAAATGTACATCCAAAATAAACCAGCACACTTACAGTAAAAATGTATCATGTCGGGGCTATTATCACAGCCATATCCATAACTGCAGAATTTACAATAAGACCTGTATGTACCCGTATAAATGGCAGATGCAGCATTTATCGACCCGCTGATGTACCGGCCATGAAAAATAGATGAAGCGAATGAGGCGAGATAATGCTTTTAGCGTGTAGGTGCGCGGGCAGGACTTCTCCATTTCTTCACTTCTGCCGCTGCTTCCACTGCTTTGCCCGCACGAGATACGGCCACGACGCTATTTAGGGAGCGCATAAGTGCTATAATCCCACAGATGAAGCCAGGTGTATGGAGTAACCTGGCCACTATTATTAACTCTACATAAGTAATTGCTCCACAGCGACTGACCACATATTTGACCTGTGAAGCGCCGTGAAAAGCACCAACAAATGAAAATAAATCGGCTTTAGCAAACACAATGTGAATATAAAGTGTTTCTTCCTTCTGTTCGTCTGTTGTATTCGGCTTCAACTCAGTCAAAGTGCTTTTTTTCTTGTTACAGAATATTCAGCTTTACTCATCGGGTTTTCTCAAGATATAACAGTAATTATTTTAGTTTAGAAAATGTATTGAGTCGATACAAAATAGATGTAATATATAATAACAGTGAAATATAAATCATTTTCTTCTGCTTCATGAACCAATTCGAAGGACTGAACTGGTCTGGACTTCAGTGGTTACAGCTTAAAGTACAGAAACAGAAATCAGGTGAAATTGCCTTTAATGTTGTAGGTTTCAGGTTTTTTATACTTGGTCTGTTTATAATAAATAGTGATAGGCGTAATTACCTTTTGTGTGCACATGTTCAAAATTATAGGGTCACTATTTTCCTTTCCCACTCAAACCTTCAACATAGACTTTACATTTCATCAAATATATGAAATAAGGTAAATACACTGCTCTGTGACCCTTTTTAGCCCATAGTTTGAGAATCACCGCTTTATAACGACGTTCACACTTAACAGAGACTCCTGGCACTGCCGTTTTCTCAAGTGTTGGACTTCGTGCAGCTGTCTCACCTCTAAATCTACAAACTCAGAAAACATCGCAGCATCGCCTGCTCTGATTGGCCAAAGATCAGAGACTATAAAGACTATGCAGATTGCTGTTTACAACACCTTCATTCTGCTTTAAACTGTTTATTTAATCAAGTTTTGTATAAGAGACTGATCTAAAATTATACTTAAAATGTAACAGTATAGTAACTAAATTCTAAGTATTTTTATTTGTTTTACTTCAGTACAGATTAGGCGGCAGTACTTATTGTAATTGAGTACTGTACTTTTACTTAAGTACAAATACCAGACTGAAAATGTAGAAGGAGAGCTTCAGTCTTCTCCTTCTCAAACATATTTTGATTTGCTCCCTATGATTGTATTGTCCCTGTTTGAGACAATATAAATACATTAAAATAAATATATATATATGGAAGAATGATGGGCAATACTGCATGTCTGCTGCCTGTGTTTGCAGTCAAAGTGTTTATGTTCATTCTGTTGCATCACTGGTCATTTTAGTAGAGCTGTAGTTCAGTTTATTTTGCAGTTTAGCCCAGAGTTCACTCTTCTAATCGGTGCGTAATGCAGAGAAGCGCTGATGCTGCAAAGTGCTGAGGAGTGTGGTAAAGTTGGGCAACTTATCAGGACATTTGGGCTAAAAACCAAAGTGTGACCAGGCTGTGGAAGAGCTGAGAGCGTTTGTGTGCATGAGGAAAAGAGCCGCACCGCTGCCATGGAGATATGCATCACATCCTTTTTTTTCTTAAGGATTCCAGCTGTAATTAGCTGACTATGGGAGAACATCAATTGTGCTCTCGGAAGTTTGTCATCTTGTCAACAGCCATAGCAATCAATCAATGTTTTAAAGAGGAGCTTTATGATCACAAAGGGAAAAGCACCGGGATGACTGCAGCTGATTGGACCTTACAGAAGCGAACAAATTACCTGATGGATTTTACATGAACAAGTAACAGTGAGTAAACTGTCATCTGATGAAGACAGCAGTGCCACTACAGCGTGCTACGTTTCAAAGGCTGTTGGTGTGTGTTAGGCCACTTTCCTTCTGTGCAGTGAAACCCTAAATTTAACCATAATGTTCAGTTTTTGACGTGAATTTGTGCGTTGGCCCTTGTGCATGTGTTGGTTTATCTGTTGATCTGCGTTGCTGTGATGGATGCCATTGTGTGTGGAGGAGGGTCTGCAGTGGTAATGTCATGTTTATCTGAACCACAGTCTGTTTTGTGCACTTTGTATTTCCCCAGCGCAGTGGAAATTATGAGAAATGTTGATTTGAAGCACAAAAACAGCCAGTTCATAATGCATATTCCACCCACTCATCGAGAACCGTTTGGCACACAGCAGCGCAGCCCCGTGTCCAGGGCACGAAGCACGGCTTGCAAATGCTAAAAATTAGATTTGGTGTAGTTTTAGTCTAGATTGAAGGGCCCTGGTCGGTGGCGTGCCTCTACAGGCTGGTGAGCAGTACTACGGGAAGTTTGGTTCTTCTTCTCCCACTGCTTTTCATTGTTTGACTGTTTTCAGAGGCTCGTTCATGCTCCACTCTATGACATGAGCTTTTAGAATCAGGGCAGACAGCAGCTTCTTTTAAAGGAGGACAACACAGCCTCAAACCACGCTGAATAAACCTGTGTGGGAAGCTTGGATGGTTGCAGGTTTTGCCCTGACTGCGCATGTGCAGAATGTCAACAAACTGACTTAAAATCTGACTTTTAGAGACAAGTTTTGTAGCTTTATTTGTAGCTAAGGCTCTGCTCACATTTTGTTAAAATATCTATCTAAAAAAACTAATTATTGTAAATTTTACAATAATTAGTTTTTTTAGATAGATATTTTAACAAAATAGATCACTAATTTGTGTAATGAATCGATCTGCAAAGTGAGAGTTCTTACTCCATTCAGCAGATTTTGCAGGTGTTGGAGTTTAGCTCCATGTGTTAGGTAAAAATTGGTAACTCTAAATTGGCCCTAGTGAATGAATGTGAGAGTGAACTGTCTGTAATGTCTATGTCTCTGTGTTGGCCCTGCGACAAGTTGGCCACTGTCCAGGGTGTACCCCGCCTAAGGCCCGAAGTCACTGGGATAGGCTCCAGTCACCCGCGACCCCAAAAGGGAACAAGCGGTAGAAAATGGATGGATGGAGTTTAGCTCAGTGGGATAGGTGACTGCCCTTCATGTGAGAGACTGGGGTTTGAATTATTATTTTTTTTGCTTTTGTGTGCAAATGTTATCCACTAAATAATGATGAATAACAAACATCCCATGTCTGCTTGCTCATCCATAAAAGTCACAGCACACTGAGGGAAAGCCCCTGGGCCCGTGCCCGATTGGACCATTGGATAATCTGGGTTATGGTATCACAGAGGCGGAGCCAGACATTCTAAACATCCGGGGCTTAGCCCAAAAAGAAAGGGAGGGGTTCATTCTGGCCAATACTATGTGGTTTTAGTGCAGTTACATACAGTAACCCTCCAAAGTCAAAGACAGCCTTCTGAGAGAGCTCCTCCCTCCAAAAAACATAGAACAGAACAGCAGAGGTGACATTTAGTTATTCAAGAAATTGTACATCTTGGTGTTCTTTAAAACAATCAGTGACAAAACAAATATGAAAAACACACCCCAGACAGTGCTTGAACTCACATCACTAATGTCCACAGACTGATGCTCTGCTAACTAGGCTAGTCAGCCTATAGACATCACATCTATCATTAGCAAACACCTTCCTCAGTGATCTGTTTGTCCTGTAGTTTCTCTGCTTTAGCTAGATGAATAAAACCTGAGCCACTGCTACAACCACAATGAATTCATGGTTTGAACGATCATGTGCTGTTGTTGTCTATTCTACGTTAGATAAACTTTGTTTTTCAGCACATGTTCTGAATGTCTCTTTTTTCCAGTTGATCTGCTCTTGTGTCCTTCACTTTTTGCAAAACCTCACTTAAATGATAGAAAAGGCCAGGTTGGCCAAAATTGGTCAGATTGCGTGACGTGCTGTAAACACTTTCGTGACGTGCTGTAAACACTTTCTATGCTCCCGCCTACTTTCTACATGCAGCCAATCATACATCAGTTCAACAAAAATAACCAATGAAACGGGTAAAGAGCATTGAAGCCACTGATGGATTCGAACCCTAGTGCATTTTTAAAAGATTAAAAGATCCGGGGCTTTTGGACAAAGATCCGGGACTCAAGCCCCAAAGCCAGGGCCTGGCTCTGCCCATGTGGTATCACCAGGCTCTTGTTCTGTTTTTACAGTAGTATTTGTATTACTTTATTCATTTATTTTGTACCCCCAAAACTGTTATAATGACCATAACTAAAATGAAATACATATAAAAACATGAACACTGCCTCAGTTACAAAAGAAACGTCAAAATGAGTTCCTTTGTGATTAGTCTTCTTTATCTCACTCCTCAGGTCACATGGCCAACACTCAGGTTCTTTTTTACCATGCAAAACTGTAAAGCTGAATTTCCCTTTGAGGATAATACACTAACTAATGTGCTCCTGACAGCTAACCCTTCCCGTTTGTGCTAGTTAGCCCACAGCTCTACATGTCAAATATTCCGGAGTTAGCATTTTGAGCGAGAGTGATGCTAGGGCTGGAGGGTAAGGTTGCTATGTGTTACTATACTTTATTTACATAGGCCACCGAGGGGTCACCTAGCACTGTGGCCTTTTCAAACAAGTGCTGAGATTAGAAGCCTGACCCTCAATGAGCAAGTCCTGTGCGACAACGCAAAGTGCAGCCTCATAAGTCATTAGTGATTCTGGAAAGGCTTCACAGCAGTGCGAATAACCACAGGCTCAAGTCTGTACATGCGAAAATTGGGTTAAAAAAACACTGTTCTACAAGATATATGAACCAGTTTTGCTAAGTGTGTAAAGAAGATGGAGCCTGAGGTTAGAGCTTTTGATTAAAGGGCAAAGAATGTAGTTCAAGTCAGTTGAGAAATTATGATATTAAAGGACACTATGTAAAAAAAAAATAACCACGTTATAACAGTGTTTCCTTATCAAAAACATATGAGTTTAGTTTAGTCTGTATTTGAAGGGATAATGTAGAGCCATTAAGTTCAAGTTCGAAAGTCCTCCCCCTCTGTGCGTCAAAAACACTCCCCGATCTGTGATGTCATAGGGCTCTGCTGTTTTAAGTCCATAAAATTATTGCTAGACTCCATAGAATCACTATCATTACAACTACGTTCCTGCATTATGATGTCAGAGGCAAGCATTTATTTATCTCACCTACTGCATGTCATTCCCTTTGCAGCCAGTAGATGGAGCTGAAACAAAATTCATGGCGTGGGAGTTCAAACCAACTAAAGGCAATCAAGAGCATATTTAAAGGTCAATAACAATACAAACAATGAGTAATATTTGGCCTTTAAACAGGTAGGTTACAAATATGTATGGCTATTGTATCATGTTGGATGAGAACTATAGGGGAACAACTGAGTGTACACATTCTCAAGCAGTTGTTTCTCTGTTGCGGTTCAGGTGTGAGAGGCCAGGACTTACAGTTCATTCTGAAACATGTTTTTCACTCTAAAAATCAGATACAGTCACTTTTTGAGGATTTGAGCGATCCAGTAAAGTGAAAACTGCTCAATAGCACATGAAACCAAGAACCGTATACCTTGTAGGCCTACCTTCACTAGACTTATTTCGGTCATTCTACAGCTTAAATTGCACTTAAGTTACGTTGCTGACCGCTTACTAAGAAAGCATGTGTCCTGTCTAATCACTTACCACCATTTCAATACATGCAGGTATAAAAAGAAATGCATTAATTTCTTTATTTGAGCAACTTGTAAGAAGACAATGTTGAAGAAACGTGCAACAGATGGATAAGATTAAAAATAATAATAATGTTAATAATACAATTAAACAATGTCCCAATGAAGTAGGCAGAAGTAAAAACATATAAAACACCAACCCCCAAATCTTCTTTTACATATCAAATCTTTAGAGCTAAAAACAAGAAAGATAGAGTCAACATGTAAATTTTGCTGTTTTAAGACAAATTATTCCATCCGGATATGAAGTATTTTGTGAGGTTCTTTTCCCATTTGTAATATATTGACTTGATTAATCGCTAGGGCCATGAATATCAGGTGAGGTGATAGTGACCCAGTTCTATAAGGAATGTGTCTGAAATCATCTTGACCATAGTGCCACCAGGGCCCCGCTCCTCCGCCAAACCCTCAGTGACGTCGCCCTCACGGCGCATCACTCATTAAAGAGTCTGGTGTAGAAAAATATGTATTTATATTGCAACATAAAACCCAGCGTGCGATTAGATCAGAAGTCCAGGTCTGCTGTCTGTGAAGCGGGCCAGCCATTTTCTCTGGGGCTGCATTATTCTGAAACACCATATGATGCAATCTGAGAGGCAAACTGTCAGGACCGCGCTCCGACTCAATTTACCCACAGTAACAACTCAGTCAAGCCCACGGAGGGAAAACACAGCTGGGTTTGAGTTATTCCAGGAAAAGCTGCTGTTTCACACTTTCTTATTTTTTGTTCCACCAAATCTAAACATTGATGACCAGGTACTAATGCTAGAAAGTACACAAATACAATGTCAATATTATGATACAATTTTAATACTATGATGACATGCAGTGTGAACCTTTCCCGCTGCGACTCAGCTAATCTGATTGCTATACACTTTGATTAAGCTATGCATTTGTTTACTGAAGTCACAAACATTATGTAATGAAATAATGAGATTAGTGGAGCTGAATATATCATCAATCTCAGTCATGATCCATTGGTCCATTTGGTTCCAACCAAATATTTGTCCCCAAGGGATTTTAGAAAATGAATTCAAACTGTGAATTTAAATTAATTAAAGGCGGTATGGACGATTTTTCGGCGATTTGAGAACGCAGGCGGAAGTGCGCATGCGCACTCCCCCGTGTGGACTGATACAACACACACGTGCGTTTGTTTATTAGCGCAACAGAGCGCATTGCATCTCTCGTCTCCCGTAGATTTCCGTCTTCTTCTGCGTCAGCTCGAACTGTCTTTCTCCGTCTTCATTTTGCCCCGTACACCGAGGGAACTATATTATGATAGATCCATGCGCTTAGGCACGCGGAAACATGGGGACGAGCCTGACGCGGCTGCAGGTGAGCGATAGGTGCGTTTTATGATTGATACGTGGCAGGACTAATTATTTATCCACGCCACGAGGAAATATGATAAAAAATTTGCTGAAAAAAATTGTCCATACCATCTTTAACAATCGATACTGTCTTACATCTTTGTAAACAAAAATGTATATATACATATGTAGATTTTCATTATATGGCAGTAGCATCTTTGGGAACCACAGATCTAACCAGAGCTACTGTGTTTTGGCCACTTTCCTGTAAAATATAAAACACTAGGTATGGTGTGTTTCAAGTACCAATTCAAAAATGTCAATTTGCAGTTGATATTCCGGTTTCTGATAAGTTAAAGGATGAACTAAGACTTAATTTAATTAGCTATTTGTTTATGGATCAGGCTTAGTAACTACTTAATTAATACCTGAACCTCTGAATTAACTAGCTCCTTATTATGAGTTTGCATCATGCTCTATTCAGTCTGATAAAGGAGTAGTGGCACCAGCTACACTTGTTGCCTTTCCCCAAAAAAACATAAAAACTTTTAAACATGAAGCTTGTCTTGAATACTTGCTGTTGCTTCCATATCTTCTTAAATAAACATACTTCATGAGCTGTTGTGGTGAAACGTGGCGCTGAGGTCTTGAATAAGTTAATTCCTCCCACTCGCACTCACCCGCAGCGGTGGGATCTTAGCAGCACGCCGCCCACTCGCACCTGTGCATCCTCACAGAGCCATGAGCGCCCGAGTGTCGGAATCCAGCCGGTGTCAGTAAACGCCTCGCGCTCTCACTCGCCTGTATTTTTAACCTGAAGAGACGAGGTAGCACTGGGAACATCCACGAGCTGCGGGGAACAGCTGGCAACTCCCCAGGGTGCACTTTAGGCCGGGAAATATTAGCATATGATCACCAAGTATCAGAACTCTGCCTGAGGAACAAAATACTACGACGCAAGTTTTGTGTCAGTCAAATTTAAAGGTGTAGAGCGTTCAGAATTATACTCATGTAGATATAAAAAAAAGTCCGGGGCTGGGCGGGAGAAATCAAAAAGTATTCCTGAAAATACATATATAAATACTCTGAAAAGACAGGTCTGGTTAATTAAAGTAAGCAATGATAAATCTGGTGATGGGCGATACCACTGTCTTTTTATTTGATCCGATACCAAGTAATACTATTGATCCGATACCGATGCTACTGGGTTTTGTACCTAAATTCATGGAAACACCTCAACTATGAACAATTTGACATTGGCTCATTATTTACTTTCACCCTCTGCTTAAACTGAAAAGTAAATATATTTGCGGAAAACCTAAAATATAGGGTTCAGTCGCAGGAGGGTTCAGTCGCAGGAGGGTTCAGTCGCAGGAGGGTTCAGTCGCAGGAGGGTTCAGTTGCAGGAGGGTTCAGTTGCAGGAGGGTTCAGTCGCAGGAGGGTTCAGTCGCAGGAGGGTTCAGTTGTAGGAGGGTTCAGTTGCAGGAGGGTTCAGTCGCAGGAGGGTTCAGTCGCAGGAGGGAGTTGCACAGATCCACAGATGAGGCCAATTTGAAGATCTGGATCCAAATTGTTATGGACTTGAAATCCTTTGCATTTCAGTCCAGATTACGTCAAGAGGCACGATGGCAGGCACAGGATTATTAGGACAGAGAGTAAATTAGCTTCTTTGGGCATTCTCCTCTCTGGAATGTCTCTTAGTTTAGTCTCTTTCCTCCCCTGGTCCTTGGTCTTGAGAGATTTAGAAGAACGTGCTCAGGAGTTGATGTGGCCCTTTGTTTTTGCTTTATGCGTGTTGAATATTGGCGCGAAGTTTCAGACACTTCAGTGTTCTGAGTCAGCTGACAGAGGTGAGGATCTGGATCTGGAAGTTACACAGGTTAAAATGTTCACAAGACAATTTTTAAGACTAAAGTGTAAGTTAAATGAACAAGCAGAACAACTTGTATTGTAGAATTATCCTGTGAGAGTTCTGAATGAGACAGCTGATGGTCTTTTAAATGTCATGGCCAGGTAGGTATGTGGACCTCCAAAAAGGATCTGGTCAGCTATGGAGTCTTATCCAGCAACGAAAAGCTTGGTATTCCTGCCACCGTGGCAAAGCTCGGAGGTCATCTGCAGGTCGTCTACAATAGATTGCAGATACTTTATTTACTGCTTTTCAGAGAGTTATGACTGCCATTACTGTTACAAAGTCCAAAGCAATTAAGATCAAAGATTGTTTTTTTATACAATTTTATGTGGAATTCGGACATACGGACAAAGCACAAACCTCCTCAAACTCGCTTATTTATGTGAGATACTTTTATTTTAAGCACATGCTTTTTGCCGGGCTCATGGTTTGTGAACCCTCAAGTTGTATTTTCATAAATCACAAACTTATTCTGGAAAGTCAATTTACATATTTAATCATTATTATTTTTTTTATTTACATGTAATTCAAAGTTGTATTTATATAGTCCATGCCACTGGTGACATCATCATTTATGATAATTTATTTGGTTAGTTTAATTGGAAGATTGAAGGAAAGTTCCCTACATACTTTTATGGAAATTTGAAACCATACTTAGTAACATTCTCCATGCAGATGGATACGTTTTATGCCATACTGTGGAATCTTATAGAAAAGTTGACAACATTTCCATGGAAACAAGCGGGAGGTTCTCCTCCAAGCCAAGTAAATTGGCTAAACAGTTACATAATGTGTTTTAAAGTAGTCCAGCTCAATAACTCCCTATTAATTCCCTATTTATTTAATTCAAATTGTGAACAACTGGGAGTGAATTATTGTGTATCCATGGATTTAAGTTAAGTAAAGCACTTTCAGTTCAGCATTTAACTTCTTGATTATTTCATAGAAAACAACCTTATGTTTTACATACTGCATGTCTCCTTTTCCTGCCCATAGCCATCCTGCTTAGAAACTATATCCAGACTGCCTCTGTAGACTGTAAACTGTGCCATTTAAAAGAAAGTATGTTTTAAAATGGATGCCTAACAGGAGCATGATATGAGTAGATCAGGAAGGACAGAACTGTACTCCATTTGGACCATTACAGTATTACATCTCCCACCCACGTAGCCTCCATACATTTTCTAATCTAATAATTCTGCATTACATCCCTTTACCTTGAGTGGTCATTTTAATCTGAGCTGGAGGCTAACATTTTAGCACAGAAAAGCATATAATATATCCTAAAGTTTGAGCAAATCTACTTACAACTTTCAGTCTGGCTGCAGGGGCCTGATTAGCGTCCCAATGTACCAAAGACTGTACTTTATTAAAAAGGCACGAGGCTATCGCTGTAACGAGTCTGTTGTTTAAAAAAAAGTTTTGAAGAAATTACAACAGGCAACCGACTGTGAATATGTTAATTTGTTGTTTAAAAAAAATATATGCTGCTTTTCCCTTGTGTTTTTGTTTTTTCCAGTGCACCGTCCGTTACATTCATTATGGAACGTACTCTGTAGTAGACTGACCTCTAGAGGCTCAACCCGGTCACTGCAATATGGGAATACTGTAACCAACTGCCTGGCACTGTGGATGTGGCACACAAAAAATTATCATCATCATCACCACCGTCATCATAACCATAATTATAATATAAACAAAAAGGTTGAAGCAAAAATATGCGCTTGCTACTCTGTATTTTTTTTATGTTTCATATAAGCAACAAAGTTTAGTATTGATATTCATGTATGTATTTGCGTATTCAACACTTTGATAATAGAGTCAATATTTTTTAAATAATGTAATGTAACTGTAAAAAGTAAATTTGATGTAAATCGCTATCTTGAGCACTGTCCCTCCTGGCTTCCGTCGTACGTCACAGTATGTTGACGTGTGGCTAGCCTCAGAGCCTGTTAGCTCAGCGCAAACACACACGCCTCCATTGCGTTTCTTTTCGTTTGATTCGCAGTTTTTCGTGAAGGTTTGTAAAAGTGCAGAATGGCGGCGGACTGGGATGAGATCCGGCGCTTGGCTGCGGACTTTCAGCGCGCACAGTTTGCAGAAACGGTGCAAAGGTAAGCACAGCTGTTAGCATGAGGCTAAATCCAAATGTCCAAGCCTGTATTAAGTATAACTCGTATAGTGGCCCGAGCTCATCGTGTCATTAAATAAAACTATAAACGTTTATACAGTGGGTGTATAACAGTGGACATGGACTACAACTGCGATTAAACTTCTCCTTTAACAGGCTGTCAGAGAGAAATTGCATTGAGATCATCAACAAGCTGGTGGAGGAAAAGAAACTGGATGTGGTGCACACTTTGGACGGGAAAGAGTACATCACCCCGGCTCAGATCAGCAGAGAGATCCGGGAAGAGCTGTACGTGCACGGGGGTGAGTGGAGCTGCAACTCGGGCTGCTCCACATGCATTGGGCTGTATAACAAGTGTCTCCTTTGTGTTACAGGACGGGTCAACATCGTGGACCTACAGCAGGTGGGGCTTGCCTAATGTGTTACTCTTATTGTCCAAGAGAAATCAAAACATCCAACAACATCAGGTTAAACGCACACATGTGGAGAACAGCACAGACAAAACGGGGTTACGTCCTGGTCAGTTTGGTCTCATTGAGAAGCCACTGTTAAAAGAAAAAAAAAAATTAAAATATTAATTTTATTATTATAGTTGTCATTTTTACAGTGTTACAAAGTACAAATTCATTTTTAAAAAAGTAAGACCTTATCGTGACCAGAACTGAGTCATTGATGTATTATTAAGTATTCTGAAATCTTGTCTGGTCTTGTGGAAACTGTGTCTCATTCCACGCCTGGGTTAACGTTTGTAGCTTATACATTTGGATGTTTTTTTCAGAGTTAAATAGGCCCCTGCGCTCCATCTGAAATTACGACATCATAGATTTCTAAAATGTCAACGAAACCTATAAATAAACCATAAACGGATCAAACCACCTGCTTTTTCTGTTTCATTTCAGATCATTAATGTGGACTGGGTACATGTTGAGAACAGGGCCAGCGACATCGCCCGGTCACAAGGCATTCAGCTTGTTCTGGGGCAACTTATTGACGAGTGAGTATATTCATGTGACTGGTTCTGGTCCATAGTCAAAATACATGCATGTACAGTATTATGTTTTCTGTGTACAGTGGATACCTGGATCGTTTGGCTGAAGAGGTGAATGACAAGCTGCAGGAGGCTGGTCTGATCAGCATAGCGGAGCTGTGTAAGAACTATGACCTGCCGGGAGACTTTCTCACTGATGTGAGTGACACACTGGGCTCTGGAGTTCTATTTAGCGTATTTACATATTTTATTGTATAAACCTATTAACTAAAAGTGTGTGTCATTTGTTCAAAGGAGTTGTCCAAGCGTCTGGGAAAACTCATCCAGGGAGAGTTGGATCAGTACAACAGAGGCATCATCTTTACTCAAGCGTTTGTGGCTCGACACAAGGCCAGAATACAAGGTCTCTTCAGTGCAATCACACGGTACGCTCCAAATGAGGTCTATGTCAGGCTCACGCTCTGAAAAGGATAGTTTGTGTAAAGAGATTTGATTACAATACAACAAGCACCAGGACCTAGTCAACAGATGAACAGATTTAGTAATTGTATTTATTTATATTGTGGTCCAATCAATATGTAATATCTTAGATTTAGCGCATTGCTTAATTGATCGTGATGAGTGTGCCAAAATATTGAAATATGCTGTATCAATCTATCGCCATTAGTCATTTTTTGTGTAATTTGCTGGATTATTTTGTGACAGAGCTACAATTTGGTTGCTTGTTTGGAGAACATGAACTTGTTTATGCCAAACATTTGTCATATTCCCTGTTTTGATGATGGAAATGGGTGTATTTCATTTGAGGTTTGTACAGGTCGTAGTTTAACAAAACACATTAAAACATATTTGGTTCTTTCAAATTGTGATACGTCGTAGAATATCATAAATACAGTTGCACTGATTATCTGAAATTTTGATCTGTCTATGTTTATATAAAATGTACCTATTTTTTATTAAAAAGGGCTTTTGATAATATGACATTTGACCAAATCTATCTAGTTTTTAGGATCAATTGAGTTTCCTTGGCAATTTCAGGCACTAATGTGCTTTTGCTCATCAATTAACCGCTTGGGTTACGTTATATGTGTGCCGTTCATGTCCGCGTTATGCAGCGGTGCATCTGGTGCCACTTTCAAACGTGACTTTGACAAAACCATCATGTGATTGGGTCGATCGATTGGCGCACCTCTAATCATTCACAATATATCAATTATCACATATATTGCCCTTTTATGAAATTTCGAACTGTGAGCTAGGTATCATGTATCGTATGTGCACGGTAGTCTCTGTTTGTCCCTGGCTGTGGCTCCAGCGTACCACTCGGTGATGGAGGAGGTGAGGATGGACTCAATAATGGCCGTGTAGAACTGCATGGTGGGCTCTCATTTAAGGTCCTGAGTGATGTAGTGCCGAGGAAGCAAAAGGAGTTCTCGTGGTGATGGGGGAGTCCGTCAGGACAGGTGGAGCCTGTGTCTTTCATGAATGTCTGGATCGTCCAGGTTGTTGCTATAGCACCAGGTCACCATCCTCCTCTTGCAGAACAAACTTAGTTTCATGAAGTTGTGGTGGGAGGGTTGGAGATGCAGCAGTTGGTGTGAAGTGAGAAGAGCAGAGGAGAAAGCACACAACCCTGTGTACATCCTGTACTGATGATCCGAGGGTCTGAGACTTTCTCTATGGTCAAAGTCCAAGTGCTTTTGCTCTCCCACACGACAGACTGCTTGGTGAAAATTGGTCGTCCACTTTCACACAACACTTGTCCTGCTTCAAAGTGTCACCAGATTGAAGTTGTCCCGGAGCGGTCATTTAATGCAGTTCAGTTCATTTCCCTCGAGAACCTTCTTACATCAACATAACTAGTACAGTGTGAAGATGACTTCACCCACAAAGAGTTGTGGTTCAACTTCACCATGCTTTGCTTTCAACAGACTTTCCAGTATTTGGTGGTATGAAAGTTTCTGTTTTGTTTTTTCTGCAGGCCGACACCTGTCAGCAGCATGATTGGGACATTTGGATTCCAGGAGCATCTCCTCTACTGTAAGAACGCCCTGTGTTTCTGCACACTGACAGTTTGTCTGGAGTATTGTGTATTCTAACATGGCAGCCCTGTCTCACCAGCTGTCCTGGAGGAGTTGGTAAACACTGGACGTCTGAAAGGAGCGGTTGTTGGAGGCAGACAGGACAAAGCTGTTTATATCCCTGATATTTATGCCAGAACACAGAATGCTTGGGTGGACTCTTTCCTTCAACAGAACGGATATTTAGGTACGGTTTAGGGGGTTTAGCGGCTTTGGGTATGACTTGGACAAAACAAACTCAATTTGTTTCTGGTCACAATTCAATATCCAGCTCTGTTCAACTTATTGTTTAGGTTTTTATTGTTATAGTTCTTTATTGGGGTTCAGAATCATCTCGGGGCCCTTAATAACAATTAACCCTCCAAAGAGCTAAAGTATAAGACAAACATTTTACCACAGGCTATCAGAGAGCGTTACCTGCTCTGGAGCTCCTCATACATCGCCTCATACATCATACAAGTGGTATTCTGTATGAACTTGATTGATGATCCAATTACACACTCTATTACACGGTGGATATGCGTCCACATTGAGAGCTTATTTTCTGCTCTTTTATGAACACTTGATGAGTTTCTCTTTCTCATTGTTCAGAGTTTGATGCCCTGGTGCGACTGGGCATCCCTGACCCCATCAGCTACATAAAGAAGCGGTACAAGTCCAGTAAACTGTTGTTCCTGCGAGCGGCCTGTGTGGGCCAGGGTTTGGTGGACCAGGTGGAGGGCTCTGTGGAGGAGGCGGTCAGCTCTGGCTCACGGACCGACATCCAGGTTTGCTTTTTTATCCACTGAAGACAATATTCCTCCTTCACCCCATTTCTGACATTGCATTTGACACATTAGATTCACTTTGATTTCTAAATACTTTTTTTTAATGCTAAACATGCTATTGGTTATTGATTAACTTTGTTAAAACATAAATGAAATGGTATAAAGAGAAATATGTTGGCAAAAAAGTTAGCCTATAATAAAAATAGTAGGGCTGCAGCTATCAATTAGTTTAGCAATCGAGTAATCGGTAAATTTTTTGTACATTCCGTAAACCATTAAAAAGCATATTAAATATTGTTTTTAATAAATGTTATAGTTCATAATAATAAACAAATAAGGAGTTTCTGCTTTAAATAATACATTTTATTCTTCAATTCACCTAAGTTTGTCCCCAAAACGGCAACATTTCACTTCAATCCAAACTTTTCTGTTTGTCTATAAAGAATAAATATAAAAGGACTAATTAACTTAACTAACCTCTGCATTTTGTAATTTTGCAACATTAGCTCTGTGTGCCATTCACTTTAGCCTCTGTGTCTTTCTGTTTCATCATCGCGGTTCTCCTGCTGTTTCCATGGATGTATCGGCTGTTTCAGAGCTCAACAGTTTGTTGTGTGAAAGAGCGCGGAGGACGCGAGTATGAAACAAGACACGGAAGCTAAAGTGAACGTCACACAGAGCTAAAGCTGCAAAATGATTTCAGAGTTACAGCTCAAAACGCCGTGCTCTTTCACAGCAAAACTCCGAGTCGCATTTGTGAGTTCAAAACACAATGTGTTGAGCTTTAGCTGCTGTAGCTCCCACGGAACAAGCTCTGTGTGAAACAAAAGCCACACGTTGTTCCGTGCGCGCCACAGAGTCGCGTGTTTTTAATTCAATATGTAAATTAAACGAGTCATCGAGGCAATAAAATAATAATCAAAGCTTTTTTGTCATCGATTTACTTTACAAGCCTAAAAATAGGCTGTCAATGGTCTTGTGAATGAAACAATCCGATGCTGTTTTTGTTCAGCCCATTCTGCCGAGCTGCTTCTCGGAGGAGGACGTGGGGATGCTGATAAACCAGGCCATGAGGAACATCAACGCTCAGTCTTCAGCACGAGTTCTGGGAGGAACCGTAGTGGTCAGCGAGAAGTTCCTCAGCAGCTGCCTCTCTCTGTTCGATGAAGCCATGCAAAAGAAGGCTCTGAAGGTACATGTCAAACACAATGTGGAAATGGAATCGCTCTAAAATGAAAGCCTAAACTGGTTATTTTGTTTCTGTTGAACCTAACAGGAGGTTAAGAACAATCCAGTGTTCCTGATCACAGAGGATGACATTAAACAGGCCTCCATGTTGTCTGAGAGCTCCGGCCCGTCCAAAAAGGAGAAAAGGGACGCGGATCGAAGAAAGAAGGCGACAGGTTCACAAACACTCCTGGAATGATGTCTGTTTTTCTCTCCACGAGTCGGTGACAAACAATCTGTTCTTTTTGTTCCAGAGGGCAGTGGCAGTGTTAAAGCCGGAGGAGGTGGAAATGCCAGAGAAGTCCGGATACGTAAAACTAAAAAGAAGGGGAGGAGAGATGATGACAGTGATGAGGAAACTGGATCTGCTCAACAAAGTATGTACAGGACTGACAGGAATCAATGCTTTTGGCAGCACAGATTGTTTGAAGTAAAAGCTAACTTCGTTTTAGCCTTCGACTGTGGGAGGATTTATTTTTTGTCAACTTCATTGCAGAAGATGGATAGTTTTATTCATCCCCACAGGGAAGTAGATTTGCAACAACACTTCAACAAGTAAATGCAAAACACTCAATATAAAACTGACACAATTAGACAGACACACCAGGGACTTAAATGCTGTTTAACACTTCCACTGCTCTCACTACAGCGAGGAAAGGTGAAAAGTATAGTATAAAGTATCTGAGTATAAGTCTCTGAACACCCTGCGATGTTGCAACTTCTCCCACTTGAGTTTTTCATCAGGTGCATTTCAAACACCTGTGTTCCTCCCTGTGCCTGTGGCAGCAGCACAGCCACTCTGCAGCGCACACAACTGTCATCGTTGAGTTGATTCTTGCTCGAGACACTTTCTGTTGTATCTTTGACACTTTGCCCTAATCGTGACAGGACATAATATGTACAGTGTTCAAAAGCATCAAGAAACTGCTTATTTACTTGAATGGTACAATATGTATCGCTAACATTTCTTGTTTCACATCAAATAAAGTTGGTGCCTTTTTGTCCAGATCGCAACAAACAGACTGAAGTCCCTTTCATGGCAGAGGACGAGGTCATAACTGTGTTGGAGCAGCGCCTCACAGACTGTCCTGAAGACATCCTCTCTGAGCTGGCGGAGAATCTGCTGCGGTAAGTCCAATGAGCCGAGTTTGTGGTTGTACTCTTCCTAGTTAATACTGGCTAATTGTTCTGCCCCTCAGACCTCTGACTAAGAACTACCAGGAGGTCCTCAGGACAGTCTTCATGTCCTCCAGCAGCTCCCCGTCAGGGGCCAGCAAAAAGAAGAGCATGAAGGACCTACAAGAGGAGATCTCCAGTCTGTACAACAACATCCGGCTCTTCGAAAAGGGCTCCAAGTTCTTTTCAGGTGAACTACCTACAATGGGCTCCACACTGGCTAAATGTTATACCTTAACAAGCTTTCAGCTTAGAAAATATCTGTAATTATATTATACGTAACTCTTAAACTTATAAGAATTACCATATCACACTTTGGTGTTCTAAATCTTTACAAGCTTTATTTTGTGGCTGTATCAAATCAAAGGTTTGTATTAAAGATGTGTTGTTCTGTTTCTTGCAGATGAGACTCAGGTGCTCGTTGCTAAGCACGTGCTGAAGACCGTGTGCTCGGATGTGACTAACATCCTGGTGAACTTCCTGGCTGCAGACATGATGATGTCTGTGGAGAATCCCAGCTCCATCACACCTGAGGTCAGAAGTCCTGGTTTAGGAAGAAATATTTGACTTGTGCAAATACAATACGGTTATTTCACTTTTGTTTCAGGTTCGACTGAAAATAATCGGCAAACTCCCCGATGACACCAAAGGGCCTCTGATGAAACTGCACAATTCTCTGAACGGAAAAGTGAGTTCCACTAAACTTTGTTGTGTTGAAGGTGTGAAGAAGAGTTAGTCTGGATGTCTTTCTTGTGCCAGTGAAGATTATGCATTACACCTCTGCCTGTTTTTGATCCATTGTGATTTAATCATTTGTGCCTTTTTATTTAGTCTATTGAAGATTTCTTGACACACATTGAGAGCTCGGCTGAGGTGTGCAGCTTTATGTTGAAGAAGGCCGATAAGAAAAAGGAGAGGTATATTACACGTCTCACCTGAACGCCTTGGAGAGACCCTCATGACGGTGACGTGTGTGTGTGTGTGTGTGCAGACAGACCCTCTTCATGCACAGACAGGCCCTCCTGGAGCAGCTGAGGGACACGGAGGAGCCCGCTCTGGTGCTGCACCTCACCAGCGTGCTGCTGTTCCAGGCCTGTACCCAGAACATGCTCCACGCCCCGGGCCGCTGTGTGCCCCAGATCATCGGCACGCTCACAGGCCGCATCCCCACGGTACGAACACACGGGACAGAAGGGTGTGGTAGTTCTGCACATGGACTTAAGAGAGTTTCATTATGATAAACCCATGACGTTCTGTTTTCTGAGACGATGAGCATGTTTTGGTCGATAGAAATTTTGCTCTTTTGGCGTGTCCGTGTGTCCGAGCGTGAGGTGCTGCACGTGGACGAGTGTTGATGTCTCTGTTGCCGTGCGTTACAGGAGCAGCAGCAGCTTTTGTCCTCGTACCAGAGCCTGGTGGTGAAGCAGCTCGTGAGCCGCAAACAGGAGGATGGAGACCAGGACGAGCCCGACGAGGAGACCAGGGCGGTCCGGACCCAGATCCTGGCTCTGACTCCACAGGTCAAAGAGCTGGTCACGGCGCAGAAGAAGACTGAAGAATAACTCACTGCGTCTGTGGCTGATCCTCGTGGAAGTGATTCGCAAATCTCTGTGTGGGATGTCTGCTGTTTACTCTAATCCTCAATGAGGCTCTGATGTCCAAACAGTCATTAAAAGCTTACTGTCTTAAGTCGGGCTGTCTGCTGTCTGCTGTGCACACCCACGGTAACCATAGACACCCTCACGCAAACTGAGGTTGTTAGATTGTGTCACGGGACATATTCTTCTATAAATAAACACCCTCAAGTATTATTTACCTTAACCTTTTGAATGAGGTGAGAAATATCTGTGTTACACTTTTCTTTAAATTGATGCTTGAAGTGCGAGTTTCCAATCCAGCATTTATGTGGCACATTTTATGAACTTAACAAGTGCCCAGAAAACCATTAAAAAAACAAACGAATCAACAATGACTATGACTATCATTGCTCATAAAAGAATAATAAAACACGAAATGAATAAGCTAAAATAAAAAACATAAAAGACTAAAGAGTTTTTTTGTTTTTTTAAAGAACTTGTAAAAAGTGCAGAATTGAAAGATGAATGCTGCTGTAGCTGTGTTCTACATTGCTGACACTAGAGAAAACCAACACAAAGCCGAGCCGGTGGTTTGTGCTTTTATCTCTAAACGTCTTGACTTCTGTAATGCACTTTCATGGATATTATTTGTATTATATTTCACTGTACACTGGTATCAGACAAGCTAACCTGTCACTCTTACAGTTAGGCCTTTCCCATAGTCGGCCCCACACAACGCTCTTCCTCCCACATAAAGACCTTCAGTTGATGCTTTCAAGACTTTTTAAAAATGCACTTTTATTCACTAACATTTAACATATGAGAATTGTGACCGTCTTTTATAATTTTATATTGTATTTTATTTTTTTCAATATTGTGTTTGTTTTGGACTCTGAGCAGCACTGTGGAGACTTTGTGGTGGTAAAATGTGCTAAACAAATAAAGTTGGATTGGATAAAGAAGTATAGCTGCCCTTGAAATACCGATAGGTCTCAATAACAAGCCTAGCCTCCTTTGCTATTGATTCACTTTTCCAATGCTAATTTAATCTGTTGATTGATCTGTGAAAAATACTGATCAAATTTAGAATGGACAGTCAGTTTATCCTTTCTTTGATCAATGCACTTGACAGGTGTAATACTTTGCTGGTATAATGCGGTGGCGTGTGACCCCTTGTGGCTGCATTATGAATTACATAGATACATGGTACGGCCCCGTACTGTTGTGCCAATACTAATAATGCACACAATGTGGCTAAAATGTCTTGCTCCAGAACTTACTTATACAAATACTGCATTGTGATGGAGCACATTTGTACACTGTACTGCTACTGTAATATACTTGTATAGTATGTTTTAAGTTTAGCCGAGCCAGATACGAGGCGAGAGTGTCTTCAGACTTGTTTTATTGAACACGTGCGGGAACTCCGGAAGTACCGGTACGGATTGCAGTAGGGACATATTACGCGGTTGCGCAATACATTACATCCCCCTTTCTCAGAATAAAATAAACAGTTTAAAAGAACAGTCAACATTTTACATAGGACATTGAAATAAACTTTACTATCAATATATACATATATATCAAATTGTTCTTTTCTTTCCATATGCACATATTAACAGCAAAAATATGGCATTTCACAAATTCCTTTTATTTTTTCTTTTTTTTTTTAGATCAATACTAACAATAATAACAATAACTAACTAGGAAGGAGAGGTTGCCAGCACATCACTTCCACTTTGGAGTTTGTTTACGCCCTGACTATAAGTTCAGTTTATCCGGCGGTTTCACCACTCTGCCCCGTCTGGTTCGATATTGTTCACCTGTTTCAGTTTGTGAGCACTGGGGGCAACACACGGAGGGTGTAGAAGGCAGCTCTGGAAGGGAAGCACACTGCTGCTCCTTCGCTGCTGGTGTTCTCTCCGGTGGTACACACCAGGGCTCTTCATCAGGTGTGATGTGACGTGACCGGTTGGCAGTTGCGGTGCTGGTACGGAGATGTTGGCTGGTACGACGAAACAACTTGCCTCCACGGTCTACGATGTAGGAGCGTGGAGCACTGTGTGGCTGAACGACGACTGCCGGGGACCATTTCTGGCTGCCAGGATGTGGAGCCATCCTGACCTCATCTCCAGGTCGTAGATCTGGACGAGCACGTGCTGCTCTCCTGTCGTGGTAGAGTTTCTGGGTGCACTTTGTCTTGTCCAGTAGATGTTTTGTTTTGCAGGAATCATAGTTCATGGGTTTGAGTAGTGCACGCATGGTTGGTAATTTGTTGCGAGGTCTCCTGCCCATGAGCAGCTGAGCAGGTGACAGTCCAACTGATTCGAGCGGAGTTGTTCTGTAGTCTAACAGAGCAAGATGTTTATCTGGCGCTTTGCTCCACAGCCTCTTTACTGTTTGAACTGCTCGCTCTGCCTCACCATTGGAGTGCGGTGTGTATGGTGAAGATGTCTTGTGCTGAATACCATAACTTTCACAGAACTCCTTGAACTCCTCTGATGCGTACTGTGGGCCATTGTCCGTTCTCAAAATGGTAGGAATGCCATGCCTGCTAAACTGAGCTTTCAGCGCTTCGATGGTAGTGCGGCTGCGCTGATCTTTCAGCTGGTCAGCTTCAATATATTTTGAATAATAGTCCACTAGTACCACGTACTGCTTTTCCTCAAACTCAAACAAATCCGAAGCTACAACTTCAAATGGTAACTTGGGCGTTTCAGTTGGCATTAGCGGTTGCTTTGGGAGTTTGTTTTGAACTTCAGCACATTTGGAGCAGTTTCTGATCATGCTCTCAATCTCTGCACTCATTCCTGGCCAATATAGCACTTCACATGCGCGCTGTTTGCATTTCACCATCCCCAAATGGGACTGATGTATCAGGCCTAACATGTGTTTCTGCATGGTGGGGGGAACAACAATACGCATACCTTTGTACACGATGCTATCTGTAACAGCCAGTTGACTTCTTGAGTCCCAGTAGGGCTGCACAGGGATGGGCACATCTCTTCTGTTGTCCGGCCAGCCTTGTTGAATGATCTGTTGGAGAAGACTCAATTCATTTTTAGTAAGTGTTTGCAGCTCAGCATATTTCTCGTTGCTCACAGACAGAAAGCTGATCATGGAGACACACTCTAAGGAGCCTGCCTCTGGCGTTTTGTCGGACAGTTGTGCTCGTGACAGCGTGTCTGGTAGCTCCATGTCTTTGCCTCTCCTGTATTTAACTGTGATGTCATACCACTGGAGCCGCAATCTCATTCTTTGTAAGCACATTGGGGTCGACAGCAGCGTTTTTTTATAAACGTCCTCAAGTGGTTTGTGGTCGTTGAATACTGTGACATGTTTCCCAAAGATGTAGTGGTGGAACTTAGTGCAGGCATGAACGATGGAGAGCATTTCCTTCTCAATCTGCGCGTAGCGCGTCTCCGCATCAGTCATTGATCTTGATGAGAAGGCCACCGGCTGGTCGTCCTGAACCAGCACAGCTCCCAGTCCAGTGCTGCTTGCGTCACAGTAAATTTCCACAGGTTTTGACACATCATAGAACTTAAGTACAGGGTGATGTGTACAAACATCCTTGAGCTTATCAAACGCTTGCTGTTGCGCTGGCTGCCATGCAAACTCCACATCACTCTTCGTGAGTTGCCTCAGTGGCGCGTCGATTTCGCTGAGGTTTGGAATAAACTTTAACAGATATGTCACAAATCCCAGGAAACGTCGGACACCTTCCTTGTCTGTAGGAGGCGGCATGCACCTAACAGCCTTAGTTTTAGCTGGGTCAGGTTTCAGTCCATCAGCTGTTATCAAATGTCCCACATAAGGCACAGCTGACTTTCGAATGTGGCACTTATTAAAGTTCAGTCTCAAATTGTAGCTTGTGGCTCTCTCCACAACCTTCTTCAGTATACTGTCATGTTCTTTCAGTGTTGATGCTGCGACAAGGATATCATCCATTATGCCAGTAGCTCCATCAATTCCCTCCAGCATCTGGTCCATGATGCGTTGGAATATCTCGGGCGCGCATTTGATGCCAAACGGGAGCCTCAGCCATCTGTATCTTCCTATTGGAGTGTTGAACGTTGTCAGGAACGATGACGCCTCATCCAACTCAATCTGCAGGAAGCCTGACTTTGCATCGAGAACAGAAAACACTTTTGCATTGGGCATTGTGGACACAACTTCTTCTATTGTGCGCATTGGGTAGTGCTCTCGTTTCATTGCTTTATTCAAGTCATTAGGATCTATACAGATTCTGAGTTTGTCTTTGTTTGTGACTACAACCATGGAACTAACCCATTCTGTTGGTTGGTCAACTTTTGCAATGTGGCCGTCTTGCACCATCTCATTTAGTTTTTCGACTATTTTTGGTTTGAGTGCTACTGGTTGTCTACGCACAGGATGTACAACAGGTTTTGCATCTGGGTCAATTTTGATTGTGTATTTACCTGGAAGTGTTCCTGTAGTGTGCGTCAGCTCTGGAAAGTTCTCAAGACCAGCAGGTGTGCTTGAAGTTGAGACAGTGTTATTAACTGAGTCCACTTTGTTCACAACACTACTGTCTTGTAAAGAGCCAATTCTCAAAATAAGGTCTAGTGCCTCAGCTGTTGTGCCACTTAACACATTCTCTTGTGCAATGTCCACTATTTCAAACTCTGCTTTTGTCTTGCGGTCTTTGTATTTTAATGGGAGGTCCACTGCTGCTACAGGCTTTATTTTGTGGTTTGAGTACGTTCTGAGCACTCTTTTGGAAGGTTTCAGCTCACCTTTGTGCTCCAGGAATTGGTAACAGTTCAGAGTCAGCGTGTTACATTTTGCACCTGTGTCTATTCTAAACTGTACTTCCTGAGCCAAAATGTCAATGTACACCAACCACTTGTCATTTGCCAATGTTGCTACTGGAACTAAATCTGTTGTCAAGTTAATGTCCAGTATTTCTTCTTCATACATGTCATTTGTTGACTCAACATTTACTGCACTCACTGAGCGACTGCGACAGACTGAAGCCCAGTGGTTTAGTTTGTGACAGCATGAGCACGTGGAGCCTTTTGCTGGGCATTTACCTTGGTTCCATTTGTGTGTAGGGTCTTTTCCACATTTCGGACAATTCTTTGTTTTGCTTTGCACATTTTTTCTTGGTTGCGTGTGTTTTTGCTGAACGCGACTATATGCTTTCCTGTTCTGTGCATTAAACTTTGGTTTGCTTGACACTGCAGAGACGTGTGTATCCTCCTCTCTCACAATTCTCATTTGCGTTTGTGACATTTCGAACTGTTGGGGGATTTCTATGGCTTTAGCAAGTGTCAGCTCCTCACCTTTGTCAAGCAGCCTCTCTTGGACACGTTTTTCTTTCACGCCAGCGATAATAGCGTCAATTAACATGTCGTCTGAGTCAGCATATTCACAGTCCAATAATAACAGTCTTAAATCCTTCACAAAATGGTCAAATGTTTCGGTTGCACCTTGTTTCCTCTGTTTGAAACGATGCCTGGCGATCCGCTTGTTTTTTCGAGGTCTGATATATCCAGAAAACTTGTCGAGGACTTTGACGGGGTCATCTTTTTCGCTGTCAGCCCACTCGAGCGTTTTGTAGACTTCTCTCCCTTGTTCGCCAATCCACGTACCGATCCAGCCTGCCTTCTGCTTGGCTTCCAGCGCAGACAGAGGACCGTCGAACACGAAGCTAACGTGGCTCCGAAACCTCTGGAACTCTTGATATAAATCCGCTGCGTCCCAGTCTATTTTCGGATGGTCAAACTGCATCATCATGGCTAAGCAGGTACTTTCTGTACTTGACAGTTTTCTGACACCATGTAATATACTTGTATAGTATGTTTTAAGTTTAGCCGAGCCAGATACGAGGCGAGAGTGTCTTCAGACTTGTTTTATTGAACACGTGCAGGAACTCCGGAAGTACCGGTACGGATTGCAGTAGGGACATATTACGCGGTTGCGCAATACATTACACTACTGCTTACTCATCATTTTATTGATTGTCTGAACTATCAAAATTATGAAAGCAAAAAACTGTTTTGTGTGATAATGTAAAGAAGCATTCAGTGCATTCAGAATGTATTCAACTCAAACAAACCCCATGATGACACCTTGAAAGATTTTTTTGCAATTTTGTTTAAAAAAAAAAGAAAAAAAAGCACATTCACAGCCTTTCCTCATACTTTTTTGAAGCACCTTTGACCTTAATCACAGCCTCAGGTCATTTGAGTCTAATGCTATGAGCTTGTAACTCCCATTCTTCTTTGCAGAACCTCTCACGCTCCTTCAGGCTGGATGGTGAGTGTCGGTTCAGCGCTCTGGAGCAGGTTTTCATAAGGATGTCTCTGTAACTGCTGCATTCATATTTCTGTTGATCCTGACTAGTCTCCCATCTCCTGCCACTGAAAAACACCCCCACAGCCTGATGCTGCCACCACCACGCTTCACTGTAGAGATGGTACTGGTCAGGTGATGAGCGGTGCCTGGTTTCCTCCAGACATGACGCCTGCTATTCAAGCCAGCAAGTTCAATCTTTTTTCATCAGACCAGAGAATGTTGTTCCTTATGGTCTGAAAGTGCTTCAGGTGCCTTTGTGCAAACTCCAGGCGAGCGTCATGTGCCTTTTACTGAGGAGTGGCTTCTGTCTGGTCACTCATACAGGCCTGATTGGTGGAGTGCTGCAGAGATGATTGTTCTTCTTGAAGGTTCTCCTCTTTACTCAGAGGCACACTGGAGATCTGTCCATCGGGTTCCTGGTCACCTCCCAGACTAAGGCCCCTCTCCTCCGATTGCTCAGTTTGGCCGGGCCCAGCTCTAGTAAGAGTCTTGATGGTTCCAAACTTTTTCCATTTACACATAATCAAGGCCACTGTGCTCAGAGGAACCTTCACTGCCGCAGACTTTCTCTGTATCCTTCCCCAGAGCTGTGCCTTAACAATCCTGTCTCGGAGGTCTACAGACAATTCCTTGGACTTCATGGCTTGGTTTGTGCTCTGATATCTTAGCTGTGAGATCTTATATAGACAGGAGTGTGCTTTTCCAAATCATGTTTGGTGGACTCAAATCAGGTTGTAGAAGCATCTCAAGGACGACCAGTGGAAAAACGATGAACCCGAGCTCGATTTTGAGTGTCATGGCTGTGAATACTTATGTTACATTTTTAAATCATTCTTTCAAGTTGTCGTTATGTTTGTCATATTGTTTGTAGAAGTTTGAGGCAAATAATGTATGTAATCCTTTTAGGAATAAGGCCGTAACATAACGGTGAAGTATTAGCCCTGTGAATACATTCTGAATGCACTTAGACCCACCCGAGCCCACCCGAGCCCACTCTCCCTCTCTCTCTAAAGCCTCCTCAGCCCCTGCCCTCTGCTCTGTCCTGAAAGTGAGATGAGAGTGCTCACAGTGGATGGACTCTAAGGAGAATGTAGCTGCGACCTTCAGCTCCAGACTCGGACAAGGAACAAGATCCCAAAAGCGTTCAACATGGACCTGTCGTTTATGGCAGCGCAGGTAAAACACGCTTCTAACATGTTCTGGGCTCGACTGCAGGTAAAACACGCTTCTAACATGTTCTGGGCTCGACTGCAGGTAAAACACGCTTCTAACATGTTCTGGGCTCGACTGCAGGTAAAACACGCTTCTAACATGTTCTGGGCTCGACTGCAGGTGAAGCGACTGAACAGAAATCAAACAGGGGTAAAATTGACCTGGCCTATTTTATTCAAAAGACTTCAAACTTATATTCGGGTCTATCCGGTGCCATTGAATTGCTGTTTAGTTCTATTGAGGAAAAGTTAGTTCTGAACAGTGTTAAAATGTGTCTTTTTTTATTATTAATTTAGGTTTATATTTATTTTGTGTAGACTCTTATATACTGCATGTCTGCCTGGTCAGCCGGTTAAAGCAGAATAATATGACTATCCAAAACAAATAGTAAATGTAACATATTAATGTCTGTATTAATTCTTATTCACTTCTCGTACTCATCATGTATACCATGTTGCTATTATGTATTACATTTACTGTATTAATGAGTCACTATTAAATTGTTTACCATATAATGCTTTTTATTTTGATAATTGAAAAAGAATAAAACGTTGTTTTTTGTAATTATATTTTTCAGTCTAAAATATGTATTTATATATTTTTCCTTTATTTAACCAAGTATGTATTTATTATTAATTAATATACTGTATTTTACATTCATTCTACTATTTTATAGTGATTTTATCCATTTAGTTGTATTTGTGTGTGTGTGTGTGTGTGTGTGTGTGTGTGAGCTTAATTTAGCTTGATAGCATCCGGTTCTTTCACTTTAAAGGGAACATTTCTCCGAGCGATAAGTGTCCACAGACAAAAACACAATGAGTGTTTTCAGTGGAGCAGAAGACGGCTCATACCGGGCACTTGCTGAGTGCACCGGGCTCCTCAGGGTTTACTCGGAAGTACAAGCACATATAGAGGAACAGAAAGTACTGCTTGTGTTATGACAAAAATGAGAGCAAATATTTACACGTGAATCAGTCCCAGACTAAAATGTAAACCTGATTTTAATACAACTATCATAATAAAATCTAACTCCGACATGACAAATGGCCCTATTAATATGTTATTAAGCCCTATACATGACAAATGATGTGACCTAATCTCAGTGCACCGGTCATTAAGTCATTTTTAGAGTCTGCGTTTCCTCCTTGTGCCGCTTTATGCAGGATCTAATAATGATCAAATAATGATCTGATAATGATCTAATAATGATCTAATAATGATCTAATACGGATCTAATAACAATGCATTCGATTGATATTGAACGCTCAAAGATTATTTACACTCCACTATTCACTCTCTCCACTCTCAGCGGCCGTAAGTTACATCTGTAGCCACAGCTGCCCTGGGGCTGACTGATGAGGTCCTGGTCAGGAATCAAAGCACTGACTTTTGGGTCAAAAATTTACACGGTTATGTTTGTTTACAAGATGAAGATGACTTTACTTTACTTTACTTTACTTTTAATAAGAGTTTTTTGTTTTGTTTATAAGAGTTCTTCAATTAAGTTTTTTTGAAACTTCCTATATGTTATCTGTCCTTTCCTTCTGTATCTACTGCGTTGTAACACCGAAATTTCCCCATGTGTGGACAATAAAGGAATATCTTATCTTATCTTAGAAATAGTAATTAAACATTGTTACCGTATTTTCCGGACTGTAAGTTGCACCACCCAAAAAATGCATAATAGAGAAGAAAAAAACATATATAAGTTGCACTCGAGTATGAAATGCGGTTGCAAGTGTGAAAATAACAAATAATATCACATATAAGTCGTTCCGGAGTATAAGTATAAGTGTATAAGTATAAATCGTATGTAAAAAAGTGCAACTTATAGTCCGGAAAATACAGTATATACTGCAGCGGGACATTCATAATATTCATTGTTAACTAGGCTTATTTGAACAATAAAACTGACATACTTACTTGGCATCAGAGACTGTTGGTACAAAAGTGACAGATGTATTTGCAGTGTTAGCGACGTGACACCGACAGGATGAACACAGCGAGAGGACACAAATGTTGTACACAAATATTATCAAAGAAAGAATGAAACCACACATATCCATTTCATCCCAAACTACTCTGACTCACACCCTGTTACTGAGCCTACATGTCACGAGTAACTGCTGTGCTCGCCATAGATCCCGGTGATGTCGGGCGCCTTCGCGGACTATTCTCCCACGGACGACTTCAGCACCGACCAGTCCCTGTTTAACTCCTCATTCAGCGTGCACACCTCCGTGTCGGCGGCGAGCCAGGTCGAGGAGCCCCGGTCCAGGCTGAGGGACGTCCTCTGGCTCTGGGTGGCCATCACAGCCACCATCGGGAACATTGTGGTGGTGGGTGTGGTGTACGCTTTTACCTGCTGAACACCTGTCACTGCAATGATTCATGTCTTTTATACCGCAACAAAAATGTCTTTACAAATAAACCGAGACTCAACCAGTTCATAGTGAAGGAATCCAGTGTTGCTAAAGCTTTTTACAAGTATTTAACTCCCGCAGTAACAATTGATTTACCCCAAAATAAAGGAGAGGATGCAGAATTGGAGCGTTTCTCTTTGTAATACCCAAATGTCCCGGTTAAATATTGAAATACTAAGACGTGCTTCAAAACACATGAACGTCTGTGTTTATCATTTTCCAACTTTCTATTTGAAATAAAATAAAATATCTGTTGATGTCAGTAGTTTTTGTTAGTCATTTTCACTTTTTCAGCTGGCTATATTTCTTGAATGTATTTTATGAAGATTGTGGAGAAGCGTCTTTCTGTCATTACCGTTTAAAGCACATATTTGGGCGTCTTAGCATTTGAACGTCATCCACATACTGCAAGGGCTAACTGCATTTATGCTTTAGATTACACATAATAAGGTGTAAGTACTGGTAATAACAAACTAGTTATGCAGTATTTATGGGTCATAAGAGGTGTAAGTACTGGTAATAACAATGCAGTATTTATGGGTTATAAGAAGTGTAAGTACTGGTAATAACAATGCAATATTTATGGGTTATAAGAAGTGTAAGTACTGGTAATAACAATGCAATATTTATGGGTTATAAGAAGTGTAAGTACTGGTAATAACAATGCAGTATTTATGGGTTATAAGAAGTGTAAGTACTGGTAATAACAATGCAATATTTATGGGTTATAAGAAGTGTAAGTACTGGTAATAACAATGCAGTATTTATGGGTTATAAGAAGTGTAAGTACTGGTAATAACAATGCAGTATTTATGGGTTATAAGAAGTGTAAGTACTGGTAATAACAATGCAGTATTTATGGGTTATAAGAAGTGTAAGTACTGGTAATAACAATGCAGTATTTATGGGTTATAAGAAGTGTAAGTACTGGTAATAACAATGCAGTATTTATGGGTTATAAGAAGTGTAAGTACTGGTAATAACAATGCAGTATTTATGGGTTATAAGAAGTGTAAGTACTGGAAATAACAATGCAGTATTTATGGGTTCTAAGAAGTGTAAGTACTGGTAATAACGATGCAGTATTTATGGGTTCTAAGAAGTGTAAGTACTGGTAATAACAATGCAGTATTTATGGGTTATAAGAAGTGTAAGTACTGGTAATAACTAGTCATACAGTGTTTATGGGTAAGAAGGTGTAAGTGCTGGTAATAACAAAAGTATGCTGTAATAACTTGACATTGCACATAATAGCTGACAAATATTCATGTTACAGAGAAATGTCTCAAGACTGTGAGACTCTGAAACAAATCAAGACTCTACATTACATTGTTTTGAGAATAACAGGGGACAGGCAGTAACAAAGAGGAACATTGAGGAATAAGAAGAACCAAGGAAAATGATCTGTATTCTGAAGCGGGACATCGTCATCTATTTCTGTAAATAAAAAGGAACAACATGGAACAGAAAAGAAGGATGCAGAAGGTACAATACATGACAACAAGCAGAAACAGGGAACTGGCAGTAACAAAGTGATATAAAGAGGAATAAAAGGAAACAAGGAGATAGTTGCACAGTAACTAATGTTTAATTACACATGGAAGTGAGCTCTATTCTAAAGCGGGACAACATCTTCTATGGAGGATTTTTAGGACCATGAAGATAATAATAAAGCATTTACTGTTTCAAATGTAATCTAATGAGTGCTTTTCAAGTCTATTTATTGTATTTGAATTTAATTAGAAATAGTTAAAAAAAACTAAAAACAAAAATTTAAACTGTATTTAAATTTACATTTGAAACACACATTTTAAGGAATAATTAATTGCTTTATCAAATTACATTTTAAAGATGGTATTAATATCAGAATTATAAATCCAATTGGATTTTGAAATTAAATTTGGTTTTAATCTGACAATTAAAATAAATTGGGATTAAATAAAATTAAATTTGATGTATTAAATAGATTTTTATTGCTGAATTTATTTAGCTGAAAAAATATATATATTATTGACTTGTAAACCCTTTATTATTATTAACATTATTTAGGGGACATTCCAGGCATCGCCATGGAGACAAACAGGTGGTGGACCAGAACATTTACACAGTGACTCTCTTACGTGAAAGTAGAAAACATTGCATTTGCTTTACAACCACTTAAACTGTGATTAAGGAGTCAAAAGATCTGGTTTAGCTCCGAACATTCTTAAAATTGAACTTGCACAACTTGTTATGACATTGATACTTTATACTGTTCCACAAATAGAGCTGTTCCTGGTGATGAGAGAAGTTGAACAGAAGAACTGGCTCCGATCGGGACAGTAACGCGGGTGTCTGTCCTTTGAGCTGTATTTGGAGTCGGAAGTCGCCAAATCCAGAGGAAAAGCGGTGACGCAGTGCGCGGTAATGGAACAGAGGCTGGACAGATCACAATCAGTAGGAAACTATGCTCCCGTGCAGACTGTGTTTGTGTGCAACAATCAGCACATTTTCATCATTGTAATTCTTTGCAAATATATCCGAGAGTGGTCAAATGAAGAGGACACTATCGAAATCTGTTCTTGGATGCGGAATATTAGTTGCGTAACATTTTCCAAGATATTCTCTGCATCAACCTTGTGCAAAAATGTTGGCTCTGCACCAAAATACTGTAAATTGTGTGGTTTTGATTCGCCAAGTGATTCTTTTTCCAGGATATAATTCATCATACGCACACTTAGGTTGGTATTTGATCCTTTTTGGGAACATGACATTGTTGACTTACATTCATTTTCTGACCTTAATCACAGTTACCAATCGTCTAACTTTAAACTAAACCCTAATCTTAACCAATGTTTAACTCGTATCTTAACTTTTAACCATATCATTAATCTCATCAAGAGGGCCTGAGATGTGTCCTCATAAGGGAGGAAGATCATGATGTGAGCGTGTGTAAATACCACTGTCAAAGTATCATTTTTAAGTCTTTCTTCACGTCCACTGTTTATATTATTCCCTGTTTGCATTAGTTTGATACGATAAACGCGCTGTGTCTGCCCAGATTCTGTCTGCGTGTGTGGTTCCTTTTAAAAGTGGTATGTAGTCACACATTCCTCTCCACGAATCGACATTAGTAAAAGCCAGGGACCCGTAAACCATGATCGACACACACACACACATACACACACACACACACACACATGCAGCTCATCCCATGTTCTTCAGACATGTAATACTGCAGAGCTCGGTGTGCGTGGGCTCTGTTCAGATCTGTTATCGAATTTCCCAGATCATGCCTGAAGCTGCTCGTTCAACTCCCAGAGCGCAGGACAAAGTGACGTTTCAATAAGATAAAATAGAGGTTATTTGATTGGCGGACTATTAGATTAACAGACGAGGAGGTACGGGAGGCTATGGTACTATATATTTCAGTATATTTTTCATTGTATTTTTGCGAGGAAACATTCATGGCTGTAATGTGATAAATGCACAATGGATATGTTTAACGCCGTATACTGCGGAACGTTCCGGGCAACGTAATCGCATTGGAGACCGAGAAAGCAGCAGACGCCACTAGAAAAGTTATAAAAAGTGCACCCATATTTCTGTTTTTATTTCCTTATTCTTGAAGAAAATTGTCCCTACTCAAGTTACAAAGTTTTGAAATGACCATCAACCCCATGTCGTGCAGAAAGTCTTTATTTTTTGTGTTTATTTATTTCTATTAGGGTATTTTTTTTCTATAGAGGATAAAAACAATGTCTTTCTCCACATTTTTCTACAACTGTCCGAGTCAGATCTGATTTCCGGTCAGTGGTGAGTCAGTGGTGGAGGTGTGGGCTGTGCATTGTCTCCACATGAACCGTGCAGCTCGGGGGGAGGAGGGAGACGAGGGAGGGAGTGACGTCAGGCCGGGTCTGGGTATATATGACCAGGACCAGCACCAAGACCGACCAGTTCAACATCGCCCTGCCCCGTCTGGATAGAGGAAGACAAGGTGAGGGTCTATTTTGTTGAATCATTTCTGCTACATCTGAGAAACTTTCTAGACATTCAAATTAAAGTTGATAGTGCGGTGTCACACCTTTTATCAAAGTTTTGGTCAGGGTGCGACTTATACTCCAGAGCGACTTATATGTGATATTTTCACACTGACAACCTCAAGAGGGCGCTCTAGGCTCTAAGCGACGCAGAAGAAGAATTTGCACTTCCTCTTCCTCTGGAGTTTGTGGAGTTGTTTAGAAGTGACACAGAAGAAGAAGAATTCAGTGGATTTAGTGATTTGGGGTAAAACTGATGCTTTGGTAAACTTGTTAGCATGTTCTTTATGCTATAGTTATCTGAATAACTGTTCATATGTTACGTTAACATACCAGACACTTACCACAGTTCTGTCTGTGCCTCATGTAGCTGAAGGTGTTAGCGTTAGCATACGTACACCTATTCACCATGTTCTCTCATCTGTTATTATTTTAAACTGTATTTCAAGATGAAATGTCTGTTCTTGGTCTTGGATTTTATCAAATAGTTTTCCCCCAAAAAACGCTTATACTTATACTCCAGTGCGACTTATATATGATTATTTCTTCTATATTATGCATTTTTTGGCTGGTGCGACTTATACTCTTATACTTATCAATACGGTAGCTTATACAAAATTTCATTCAGGAAAGAGAATATTTATCACACTTCTGTCAGTCTAGCAGAGCAGCTTGGCCTATAGAAGTAGCCTACTACCAAGCGACTCATTCATGGATTCAATTAAAAGCAGCTTTTGTCTGAAATACAATAATGCATCATGTTTTTTTCTTTGATCAATAAAATGACAAGCATAGAGTAGAATTATGAATTGTTTTGTTCTGACAGATGCCACTGCCCATGAATGCATCTTCCCTCGTCCTGGAGATGGAGGCGTGTGAGACCTACACCGCGGCCTGGCTGTGGCTGTCCTGGTTCCAGCCCTGGTTCCTGGGCCTGCTGGCGACCGCGGGGCTCCTGGGGAACCTCCTGGTGCTCCTGGTCTTCTGCCTCCAGAGGAAGCCCTGCAGCGTGGCCGACATCTACCTGGGAAACCTGGCGGCCGCCGACCTGGTGCTCATGTGCTGCCTACCCTTCTGGGCCCTCACCATCTCCCGCGAATACCGGTGGGACTTCGGCGAACTCCTCTGCAAGCTCGTCAACGTGGCCATCTCCATGAACTACGTCTGCAGCATCTTCTTCCTCGCGCTGATCTGCCTGGACCGCTACATGGCCCTGGTCAAGCCGATGAGCGTGAGCCCTTTCCGAAGGCGCTCCTGGGCTAAACGCTTCTGCTTGGTCGTCTGGTTGCTTGGCTTCACCTTCAGTTTACCCATTCTGATCTTTCGCACCGTGAGCTTCGTCGAAGACCCCGGCGTCCTTGCCTGTATTCTGGCCTACCCTCATCCAAAATGGAGGGTGCATCACAACATCGCCAGCAACATATTTTGCTTCCTTCTCCCCGTGCTGCTGATGGCTTACTGCACTCGGCATATCGTGGCTTCCCTGAGCGACGGGGGGATGCTCGGTCCGCCCAGTTTAAGAGCGGAGAAGAAGGCCACATATCTGGTCCTGGCCGTGCTGGTGGTCTTCCTGGTTTGTTGGGGCCCACACCAGCTCATGCGCTTCCTGGACACTCTGGATTACTTCGGGTTGACGCCGAGCTGTCTCTGGGGTCACGTTTTGGACATAGGTATTCAGTTGTCGACGTACTTGGCCTACAGCAACAGTGCGATAAACCCCCTGCTGTTGGTGATCGTGGGGAGGGACTTTAGGAAGAGGGCCCGGGAGGTGTGCGGGAGAAAGATGAGGCGCAGGCCCAAACACTCACTGTACCACACGGTGAGTTACTCCTCGGTGAACAGAATCAATGACGCACATCGCATCAGCCTGGACAAGCAGTGTGGAATCTACACTGTTACGTAGCAAAGTAAAGGCTAAAAAAGACTTGAATGTATTTTTCACATGAACCCTTTTGGATGTACAGTTTACTTACGACAGCTTTGCTTCAGTGACGACTTTTCACATTGTTATTCACTGATTTGGTGGTATACAGTCATACAATAAATAGAATTGTAAATCCTGATGTCTAAATTCAGTGTGATTTCAACAAAATTATACTTAATGTCTGACTTGAGTTCCAAGATTCGTTTTTACAATACTTTTATTATGTTAATTCCCCCAAAACTTGGATATCAAAAAGTATCTGAGCGACAACAAATATCCTTGTTTCAAATAATAAATATATCGGAGTATATTATAGTTCAATGTCCTCCCTGTCAGCAGGACATGGAAAGTTTCTGGAGCTAGTCCCAAACAAATAATTACAAAACTCATTGTCTGTGGATTTCTTTCATAAACAGTAACTCTCCCACAGATTTACACAGGCTCCGCCCACTATCTGAGATGATCACATCATCAAATTCTAGATCATGAACACAACCTTTAGGATTTATTGCCGCTTTTGCAACTGAACACAGATGTCTATGTGCTGTTCTGAACTGTAAAGGTATTTTCAGTTGACTCAGGTGTTTTATTTATATGTTGAATTATATCAAATTAATGTTTAAAAAAATAACATTGTTTTATGTAAATCAATGTACTGTTATATACAAGTTTACACAAATGTTTTCTTAAACATGTTTTTTTCTAAATAAAAAAAATAAAAAAATAAGTAAACAGTGTTTCTAGTGTTCACGGTGCAAAGCCAGAGTAGAGTGGATCTGCAGATGAGTCCAGATGAGCGGACATTACCGGACAGTATTAAATTCTGTGCCCTCCACCGGGAATAATTAGCACAAACAGGTCACTGCAGTGGCTGGTCACTTCCTCCTTCACACGAGACAGACCCATCAACATCTGACCAATAAAACTGTAGCTTTTATTCTATAATTAAAACTTAGCCATGATTTTATGATGTCCTGATAATCTGACTATTATGATAATAAACAGCAGTTTGGAAATATTACTATGAAATAGTCAAGTGAACTATCCAGTTTTGACCTGCAGGGGGCAGTATTGGCCCGTTTACTGCTCGACAAAGGGAAATGCACATCACGTGTACTTGTATTACTAATTTTAATAGAAGCCAAACCATTTTTACAACAGGCTTTTTGTAAATAATTATACATATTTAATTAATTTTACGTACTTTTATCATTATTATTATTTATTGTATTACACGTCCTAAACTACTGCATACAAACGTCAAAGCAAAGGAATGCGCAAAAGTCTGTATTAATTATATGTTTCTTTATGTATTACCTTCTACTTCAAATGATGGCACAAATACTGCAGACGGCTGTACAGAGATTTACTTCAGAGTGGAGAGGGAGTGGGATGCTGCTGTTGCCATGGTGACGATGTACTAAAGAACTGTGTGTACGATGTTCACTTTGGTCCAGACATGAAGCTATGTCATGTCTCACTCTGCTCATCTCAAACACCACTGACAGTAGCTATTGCAGAGAAATGCATTTGTCCCCCACATTGGGCTAGGGACTTAACTGACCTGAAGTGCCTGACTAAAAACAGAATCAGAATGAGCCCCGAGATTATTTAATACATTCAATTAAAGTCTATTGCTGTTGCCCCAATATATGAGAATTGGGCTGATGGTTTTTCCCTTAAGCCCTTTCCTCAGTATTAAGCATTAAATATGTTGCTCTCTATAGATCCAAAACAGTCCACTGGAGCTGACAAACTCGAACTCTGCTTTTGTTTTCAGCATTGCACATGATTATGAGTGGCTGACACATGCTCAGGGCTAACAGTGTTTGTTGTAGAGTCTGACAGCAATGAGTTCAGCCAGGACCCTTCTGTCCCCCACCTCCTGCACCGAGTCCAGAGCACAGCCCAGGACGGAGCTGGACTTCTTGATGACTCTGTCCAGCCTCTTCCTCTCCCTCTCTGTGATGCTGCTGCTCCAGCAGGCCACACCTACAGGAGCTGATGCCACCACAGAGTCGTAGAAGGTATTCAGGAGTGGCCCTGTCACTCCAAAAGACCTGAGTCTGCTCAGGAGGTAGAGCCGACTCTGGCTCTTCCTGTACAGTGCGTCTGTGTTGTGAGTCCAGTCCAGTTTGTGGTTCAGATAAACACCCCGGTACTTGTATGAGTCCACTCTCTCAATGTCCCATCCCTGGATGTTCACTGGTGAGGGGGCAGCAGAGTGGTGTCTGCGGAAGTCCACCACCATCTCCTTGGTCTTCCCCGTGTTGATGAGAAGGTGGATCTGCTGAACCCAGTCCACAAAGTCCTGCACTAGTCCTCTGTTCTCTGCATTGTCATCTGATGATGGCAGAGTGGTCAGAGAACTTCTGTAGGACACAGCGGTCCGTGTTGAACCACTCCTATTTACAATTTATATCAACTCAACTGGCCACAATCTAGAACACAGTAGCATCCACTTGTATGCAGATGATGTATTTGGTGCAAGTCATGTGCCCTGAGTCACATGACCCAGTGTCTTTAAAATCCTCAGCTAGTGTGACACTGCATGTCCAAAGCGGAGTCCATGTTATCAAAAAGGACTTTTACTAGAGGCAACAACGTTTTTTTTTTGTCTTAATGAAAGCCAATGTTTATATTTTTTAGTAAATAGTAGAGAGAACTACATTGAACATAATGCTTTGCTCCTCTTTCTTTATACACACTGATTGCACTAAAGGTGTGTTAAAGCATGTTCAGAAAGGAGGAGACATTTTGTTGTTATGCCTCCTGCAAACTGACAATAACATTGTCTCAGAACAATAATTGATTTGCTCAATGTTTATCTATAGAGTCTGAGGAGGAGCTGGAGCAGGTTTGACAGGAACTTTCTCGCTTCAGCTGCTGTTAACCGACACTGCAACCTGTTTAAAGAGAATATGGCATTCGCTTTGCATAACCTGTTCAATATTAGATTATGAATATGTGTGAGTGATAAAGCAGGAGAGAGAGAACATCTATTGGCTATAGCAGAGTCTGATATTGCATCGGCCTGAGCACATTGAAGTGGACAGTACGTCAGTGTTGTGGCTGTCGCTGTGTAGAACATGATCAGTCCTCGGATGCCCTCTTCTGGCCTCAGACGCAGGCAGATTTAAACGGGCTGGAAAAAATACACTGCAAACTATTACTATTATACATTTTCATATTTTTCTTTTGGTGGTTTGAAAATCAGGTAATGCAGCATTTATTTGTTTTTCAATTCAATTCAATTTGTGTTTGTAACGCACCAAAATCACAGCAGCAGTTTCCTCGAAGGGCAAAGAACAAGAAACAATACAAAACAAAAACACAGAACAAACTAAACGTACCGGGTAGGACCAGAGAAGAAAGACAAAATGGGTCCATTTGAAAATAAGATTGAAAAAATTAAATAGGGCATTCAAAGAAAAGTTAAGGCATATAAGGTCCTAAATCAAAGTCCCATTTGGTCCAGTTTCTTTCAAATTTGTCCATTTCCATGTTGAGTGTGTGATTTGTATCATTGTCTGTATGTCAGTGATGGTGTCAGTCCAGTCCTTAATCGTCGGTGCAGTTTGTGTCATCCATTTTTTTGTGATGCCTTTTTCCTGGCGGCCAGCACTATGTTCCAAAGGTATCCATTTATGTTGTCCAAGGCAGCGGTTTTGAGGCCCAAATACATAGTTCTGAAATTGAGTGGGTCAAAAACTGCAAAGATTTGTTAATTTCCGTCCAATAGTTTTGTGCAACAGGACAGTCCCAGAACACATGATTATGATGTGGCTCTTAGCAACCACACTTTCTCCAACATTTAGCCCCTCCCTGTGAATAATAAGCATTTTGACAAAACGGGTCACATTCTTCCAAAATAATTCCTTCCAAACATGACATGTTGTGGTCTTTCACGGAGAACACACACTTTCCCATTCCTCGTCCGTCAAAACAACATTTCTGTATTTTATATATATATTATTATTCCCTTGAAAGTTCTGATTTATATGCCTCAATAACGATTTCAGTAAAATAGTTATGATAATCGTTGCTTTAATTTCTTTCTTGATTATATTGACTTCTTGAATGTAAATAACTTTTTTTTTTTAAAGTCTTGCTTCTCCTGGCCAAAGGATTCTGTCAACATATCAAAGCTTTTCTTATGCCTTTTTTATCCTCTTAACTATCATGCTGGTGCTATTTGGCTTAAAACGTTGCTCATGAGCCAACTAGTTTAAGATTTAAACTCCTTTGTTTAATTTATGTTTTGATTTATGTTTTGATTAGGCACCGTTCTTACCCAGAGATTTTCTTTTGTCTGTACAGCATTACATTCAACATGATTCCATTGTGTTTTGTATTCTGGGTCACACCAGTACACCAGTGCTCAGTCATTTTTCAGAAAACCCATTTTTTTTCTTTTGGTAAGTGTCTTGAATTGAATATGAGGTTTTTTATCATGCCACATAAATCTAGAGTTTATTTTTTTCCACTTGTCAAATATCCGATCAGAGTCTGGAAAAACACCTCTTAGTTTCAATCGGCCTCGACTGAAATATGAAATTAAGTTTCATTTTTCAAGGTCTTTTTTTATAGAGGAAAAAATAGCGTAAAGTTTTTCTCTAAAAATGTTCTTTATAAAGTATTTATGGAGAACCACATAAATATTTCATGGATTCCGTTTGCACGGTCTGGGGGGCCAGAATACCTGTCAGTATCTGGTGTGACCACCAAAATAACTGCCAAAGTTTCTGGATATTGGCAGGAACTGGAACACATTGTTGTAAATACTGATCCACAGCGTCACAAACATGCTCAATGACATGTCGATCGTTGTGCCATGCATCCACAACCATCACCTCGTGTTGCAGCAGGATGATGCATTGAATTGAACTCCCAGTTCCTTTAAAAATGACAATTAGTCTTGATGATTAATTTGGTAAAATGCATCATTGATCAGGTGCCGATCCCACATGTTGTCACTAGGTAAGAGCCTTCTGGTCCTTTTTCAGACTGAATAGCCCAAATTACACAGCATTTTAATACTAAACCTTTTTTAAGGGGCGTGTGGGTCAGGGCAGGTTCAAAACGTTGATGGCGTAGTGCAGGTTGGGCTGCTTCACTACTGCCAATATCCAGCAACCTCTGCGGCCATTTTGGTGGTCAAACCAGAGACTGGACGGTTTTTATTGTGGCCAGCCTAAGGCACACCTGTGCCGCCTCGTCAGTCTCATCAGCATTTGGATACACCACACCTCTGAGGTGGGAGGAGGTGGATTGTGCTCTCGCCTCATAGCAAGAAGGTCCTGGGTTCCACTTTTTAGCGGCTTGGGGCCTTTCTGTGTGGAGTTTTGTCATGGAATGAGACATACACCAATGCTATTCCTTAACACTCAGAGAACAGAATTCAACTTAGAATAGGAAACAACACAGAAATATCAGACTTTTGTGTGGCATGCATGGGAGAAAACGCCGGGCCGGGTCACTCAGGCTGTTGTAAGCAGCCTGGCGACCCTCCTTCGTCTCACAACGTTTTTTCTCATGCAGGTTGGTTTTATTAGATATTATGGAATAGGCGGGTCACATTTCTCATTGGTCAGCTTCACATCAAGGCACTTGTCTTTTACAACAGTCTTTCTTCGTTAGAGATAAAGCCTGGGTAATGTTTACCCAAACCCCCTGGGCTGTTGCACCCCCTCCCTAAGATAAACATTCCCCTGCTCCATCTTTACGATACCTTCACAAATACAGTTCGTCACACATGCCGTTTTTCTCTTAGACTAATGATGCAGATAATATATCACTATTATGCAGATAAAATACATCACAGAAATATAATCATATATTTACATTTTATCACAGGTTTGCATTTTCTCCCTGTGTCAGCGTGTCATTTCCTCCAGGTGCTCCGTTTTCCAATACCACTAAAAACATGTACAATAGGCTCCTCCCCTCTGGGGCCAGGACTCCCAAAATATGTACAATAGGCTCTCCCCCTCTGGGGCCAGGACTCCCAAAACATGTACAATAGGCTCCTCCCCAACATGTACAATAGGCTCCTCCCCTCTGGGGCCAGGACTCCAAAAACATGTACAATAGGCTCCTCCCCTCTGGGGCCAGGACTCCCAAACATGTACAATAGGCTCCTCCTCTCTGGGGCCAGGACTCCCAAAACATGTACAATAGGCTCCTCCCCTCTGGGGCCAGGACTCCCAAAACATGTACAATAGGCTCCTCCCCTCTGGGGCCAGGACTCCCAAAATATGTACAATAGGCTCCTCCCCTCTGGGGCCAGTACTCCAAAAACATGTACAATAGGCTCCTCCCCTCTGGGGCCAGGACTCCCAAACATGTACAATAGGCTCCTCCTCTCTGGGGCCAGGACTCCCAAAACATGTACAATAGGCTCCTCCCCTCTGGGGCCAGGACTCCCAAAACATGTACAATAGGCTCCTCCCCTCTGGGGCCAGGACTCCCAAACATGTACAATAGGTAAATTCCTTCAGCTCAGGTCCTGGCTAAGCCTGGCACAGATCTGGAGATGGTCCCTGGGCACTGCACTGCAGCGATCACTGCTCCAGAGGAAATGTCCCAGCAGTCTTGAAGGATGGGTCAAATGCAGAGGACAAATTTCCCTACGGAGACAATAAAGTGTATCTTATCATAACCTTACCTTTGACTTCAGTTTTTTGCTGTAGTGATAAATTCCAGTGTGAACAGAGCAAATCTGACAGCGTTCTGGGACTGAAGCGTATGTAAATGGAGGTTCTGACTTTCAAGAGTTCCACCTACCATCACAGAACAGAACAATGCAGAAAAGAACAATACAGAAAAGAACAATACAGAACACTGTTTAGGAAAACATTTATCCCTTTCAGATTCTAGCATAGTTTGCATTTTTTTATGGTTGTGTTTTATTATCAAACAAATTCAGGAATTGGGAATCTAAATATAATTTCCCTAATATTCTTTCAAAACACAATCAGTCAGGTCATTGAAATATTTCTAATCTTTTAGCAATGTTACATAATGTGTAAAATAAGAGGAAATTTGCCTTTTTGTGAGCGCCTGAGAGCACATTACCATTTAGAGAGGGGAGCAGTAATGTTTACAATGAATAAGACATATTATTCTGGACTCAGAAGTTCCACTGGATGTTGCAATGATTTCTTTTTATATTTCTATGTTACAGTAAGTTTAGAGTGCACAAATATGAGTATATAAATAAATATATGGAATTTATGATACATTGGAATGGTCACAATAAAATCCAGTGCACAGCTTCATTAAGAATACTGCAAAAACATATAGATTTATAGATTTTTGAATGTCTGGCTGGCCCTCTGAAGCTGAGGATCGATGGCATTTTCTCCCCGTTCAGAGAAACGGAGCTAAAACCCAGGTTATTTCAGACCAACAAGGTTAAAGCCAAGGACCTAAACCTGATCCTTTCCAATCAGTTAACCACTCTGCCGCTCCCCCAGTCCTACAAGGATAAGACTGCAAAAAGTTTGGGCTCATTTTTTCATTCTGATGTTTATGTTCTATTCAATATTTTTTTTAATTGTATGTTTTTATTTATATTTATTCATTTATGCAGACAAAATTGTGCCAACAGGGCAGTATTGGTTATTTTTTTACTCCAATTCACTTGTTTCTTCTACAGCTAAGCACATTATTTACACCACAGATCATTATTGAATTTAAGTTATGTTATATGTTTTCAGTAGGTATATAGATGTTCAATAGGTAGACCGAAAAAAAAAAAAAAGATTTAATGGAAACACAAAGCAGAAGTAAAGTCATTGCCACTTACAGATTGACAGCGAGCGCAGGCAGCTGAAGTGGGTGAGATGTTTTTATTCAAAGGCATAACAGTGATTGCACATTACTCGAAGCAGTGTCTGCATACAGGTGCGTCCTGACATTAGCATTAAAAAAATAAAAATAAAACCCAAATTCCTGGAAAAGTCTCTGAAGCATGTCGTGGTTCACAATCAACACAATGGACATCGGCGAGTTCTGCAGACAGCATGCCATTTCTCTCTTATTTTTCTTCAACGTTAGTATTATTTCTTTATTTTCCAGAGTTTTTTGAAGCATTTAAAAAAAACAAAAAGAGCCAGTTCCCGCGACGTCAGGTAGAGCTGTCCCGTTATCTCAAGTCTGTTCAACTACTGCATTTTGAATGAGCTTCCCTGTATATTAGTGACCTCCTCTTTACAGACAGAAACACTTGTCATAATACAGTGAGATTACTCTTAAGGTGCTGCGCGAAGTGTCTGGGGAGTGTCGTGAATTCTCCGACGGGTTATTGAACATATTTAGCTGTGAATTGTCCATCGCTGTCTACCTGCATAGTGTTATTTTTTTTTTTGGAGTAGCCGTTATTGAAATGTATAGAAACATTCTCTGTTTTGCATTTGCGGCGACTGAAAGAAGCTGATCAAATCCACAGGTCCTTCATTAGGCGAAAAGAAATGAGTGAAATTAAGTTGAATTCAGAATATAAACCATTTAAAGCTTAATTATTTGACTGGACTGACTGGTTTGAATATATAAATAAAAGCAGTCTTCCAGTGGGGTAAGATTTGTTTATGGCTACTGTAATTTTCTTCCTCCACTGGCTTAAAAAAATGAAAATAATTAATTAAAAAATACCTTGAAACGGTACTTATTTCAAGCCTATAAAATGGTAATAAAAAATCAAGAGAATATTCTTTATTCAACTCATTTTCAGAGTGGTATTCGAAGGCCTCACATGTCAGTGAGCACGAGCCCTGAGATAGTGTTGAGTGGTTACAGCACGAGGAGACGGTGAATGACAGGACCAGGCCGGGACCATGCACGAGGACGAGGCCGGGACCATGCACGAGGACGAGAGGTATTTTCTCAAAAAGACGGTGGAATAGGCAGATGAACAGCATGGCAGCTACCTCACTTCTATTGGAGCAAGTCCGATATGTGTCTTTACTTTTCAGAGTCACGGCATTATAGTTAAAACATTTGATACAACAGAATTACTTGACTTCATTTTCAATATACGAAACACATCCATGGACTCCAGTTTACGTTGCACAGCAAAGTGTTATGATGAATGAGACTTTTGAATCACAGACAAGCTTTGGCTCTGCCTCTTTCCTCGACTATGTAAAAGTGGATTGACCAAGAACTCTTAAGTGTGGTTGAAAATGTTACAGACAGGAGTTTAACAGATAGGTGAAGATGGGTGCCACATGATGTTTGAACATGTAGGTACATCACCAGATGACCATTACAGACATGCACTATTCTACCAGTGTTTTCATGCCCTTCAGTGAATGGACAAAGTCTACAGCATGGATCCATCGACACAGATGTGTTACAGCGTTACAGTGGACTTCACAACAGGACGGTGCCCCTGTCTCACAGAAGGGGCCTAAGGCACTAATATTGACGTTTGAAAACACTACAGGCCCATGTCCCCATTGAGCTCTTCCAGTCTGGAGGTGCTCTGGCTGTCTTGGGGGGGCTCCACAGTGAAAGTGTTCTGAGGCACGTATAGAGGGAAGTCAGACAGGCTCATGTTGCACTCCTTGTCCTCGTCCTCTGGCTCATCCTTGCATTTCTCATCACTCGAAGGCGTGCTACATTCGAACATGGGAGAGCTGCACCCGTAAGCCTCACTGTGGGGGCGCCGCGCCTCATCTGGTATGTTCTTCTTCAGGTCCCTGTTTCTGCTGCGCTTGGCCAGTTTGGTGACGGAGCCCAGCCGGTTGAAGATGTTGTCCTCTGATGTGGCCTGGTGGTTGGGCTGCCGGTCGCTCTGCTCAGCCCCGCGCAGACGCAGGTTGTTGAGCTTGGTGTCGATGCTCTCTTGTGAGGAGGTCTTGTAGCTGTTGGTGTCCAGACTGTTGAAGATGGCCCGTCGCTCCGGGGACAGCATGTCAAGGGACACCGCGCGCTGGTCCAGCCCCAGCTGTCTGCGCTCCATACTGCGGATTGTTGCTGCCCGCTGCAGTTTGTCATGGACCTCCACACTCATCCGCCTCCGCGTCTCCCTCAGCTCAGCTCGAACATTAGCTTTCCACTCTGCGGCATGGGCCTTGATCTCCCCAACCTGCACCACAACAGCCAGTCACACAATGTCCTACGATGTGGCACACTCAACAATAATCACCCACAAATGAGTTCTTACACTGATAAATTACTGATTCATAAACTGTTCATAAGACTAAAACAAGAGCTGTTAATTGAGTTTCAGTGTATCTTCAGATAGAAGTGTGCAGATAAAGTAAACGGGTCCATCAGGGTCAGTACCTCCTCTTTGGTCTTCTTGGACAGCACCCTGAGCCAGTCACCGATCATGTTCAACACTGCAGCGAAGTAAGCCAAACCACCGAGGATCCAGAACCACACCAGAGGCCGGTACCACTTCTTGTACTCGATTCGCCGGTTTCCCCCTGGACCAACAAACCACACGTTATTCGTCTTTATGATTATACTTTATTGTAGTGTAAAGGTTTACAACATGATCTGAAATGAAAACCTCTTTACATTCTAAACTGACAAATTGCTCAAAAGCAAAAGCAGATCATTTATCACCATTGTGGCCTGTGCCTGATTAAAGCAAATCACATGACTTTCACCACATTTATACCAACTCCGTCACGTCAGACACACAAAAGACATCTGCGCTCCAAGGCAGTGTTGTCACGACACTAGAATTTCAAACTAAATTAATTTTTCAGCATGTGGTCCTATACAACAACTCATAAACTGGGATCCCACTTTGTACTATTTGTACTATACTTAGTTTTATATTTACTGTATACTTGGTTTTGATAGAATCTGGGTATTGTTTTCGTGCCTCTAGAGAGAATATCTACTCAAACTGCTTTGTTTTCTGTGCTTATAAAATCTTGTAGCAGGTATAAAAATGCAAGTATAATAAAATGAACGAATAAAATGCTAAATGTCAGGATAATTTAATTGTGTAATAAATCTAAATGGTAAACCTGAGACTGGTATAATTATAGAAGGAACCTTGTCAAACCTGTTTTGACCCGTTTTGTGCACAATAATGTAAGATCTAGTTGAACTGACCTGCCACATAGTCTCCGATGCCCACAGTGGTGAGTGTGATGACCACAAAGTATGTGGAGTCCAGTGCAGTCCAGCCCTCGATGTACTTGAAGATAACAGCCGGGATGGTGACGAAGAGGATGCAGCCAGCTAAGATGAAGAGCAGAGTGGACGCCACGCGGATCTTTGTCTGACTTATCTGGTTGGATTTTTTCTGGAAACGACACGTGACACAGGCACGAGTGAGTCACTGATGCAATTTAGAGAAATGTTCATCGGCTTTGGATTAGGAAAAGAAGCAAAAGTCATGTATACTTTTACAGCGGCTGAAAAGACGGGGATAGTACATGCAGGATAGTACCTGTGGTAAATACTTTTACAACAAGTCAAGAGGCAGTTTGTGATGAAATGTTTCTCCCTGTGTCTGGGTTTGTTTCCTCGTGGCTCTCAACCTCAAACATACACAAACAGTAACATTCTCCAAATCCTGAGCAAGCCGAGCTCCAGATCTGGAGATGAGTCCCTGAGCACTGCAGCAGCTCACTGCTCTTGTCAGGTGGCCCCAGAGGCACTAGTTATAGGACTTCTGGTGGTCCCAAGAGTCTCTAAAAGCACAGTAGGAGGCAGAGCGCTTAGCTCCCAAGCTCCTGTGTTATGGAATCAGCTCCTGTCCATGTTAAAGAGGTCGACACAGTCTCCTCATTTAAGACCAGGCTAAAAACGTTCCTCTTTGAAATAGTTTATGGTCAGACCAGTTAGGAACAGAAATATAAACCTACAGTTTCAGCTACGCTGTCCTAGGAGCAACTATGGGGGAAGTATGGCAGCTTGAGCACTATCCTCTGAAAAAGACTACTTCCCTATCAACAATATTTAATATCATTGCTGTTCACATGTTTATTTTCATGATCCATTTTCTAATTCCCTCTGAACATTGTTGAATCCGTTTTTCACTGTCTCCCTTCGAGGCAACTGCTGTTGTGATTTTGGACGTTACAAAAATAAATTCAATTGAATGGGTGAAATGCAGAGAATGAATATGCCTCACTATGGATTATCCTCATTCCTAACTCTAAAAGGTAATCCCTCTGTCTCCTGGCTAGGCCAAGTCATACTTCATAAGAAGTAAGAAGTTTGTTGTTGCACCTCGGGCTGTGCCTCTGTTGGTCAGTTCTCGCAGCTTGTTCTTGACAAATCAGCTGAGCAGAACTTTGTTCAGCAGGGCTGTCCATCAACTAGGCTCTGATTGGCTAAACAATATCAACTGAGCTATCTATGAAAAATATCTCAATAGCAACAGCGTGGAAACATTTGTTTGGGATCTCGCAGCCCGAGGTAAATGAGCACATTTCTTTATTAATATGCACTGTCCCTGAAATAAATAAATAGTATGTGTGGCCTTATTTCATCAATACAAAACATTCCAGCCGAAATGGAGAGACAAATGTCATGCAGGGAAATTTCTTGTCTTCCTGACTGTTTAAAAATTCATAAATGAAGGTTTTGTTAGATTTTATTTCTTCTCAAACAATAACTATTGTGTGTATAATGTCCAACCAGGAAGTGTAATATTAACAAGCTAGTCAATATCAGTCAAATTAAATATGATTTCTGGTCAAATCTTCAATATAGTAATGTTTTAGGAAAATCAGTCCCGTCTTGCACTTTAATAAGAGTCAAACACTAAACTATAGATTGACTTTAAAGTATCTCACTGTAGGAAACTATAGAAGAGAACCCGGCTCATAATAAAGATCAGGGTTAAAATCAACTTACCCACAGTACATTACATTGTTATTGCATTAAAAGAATAACTGTGAAGGATTGTCTTCTATATTCCCATGTTCACTTGAGCGCAGTCAGCCAGCTCCATAAACCACAATAAAATCATCACTTGTGAAGGTTTGAGAAGGTCTATGGGAAGTGACATCATCAGTGAGCTCATGTGGATATTGATCACTTTTATGTCTCTCTTTAAACACAATGTTTTAATTACAGCCAATAAAAATGTGATTGCCGCTCTTTAATAACGTTATAGCTTATATTTAATCAATTTGATAGGCATGATTTAGGAGTGTGTGTATATATGCAGTAGTATGTATATATGGCATAATAAATCTACTTTTATATATTGTGATACTGCCTTGTCCAAACTGCATGATATTTCGTGTTTCTTTTTGGCCCAAAGGCTTCACCAACACTTGAAATGTACATGTTTGAATAGTAAAATATATTGATAGCATATTAGATGTAGCTTGTCCATGTATGTGTTGTCGTGGTACGAGAAAAAATTTGAATTTGATGCAAATTTGGCACAGACTCAAATAGATGGAATCGCAGTAATATCTGATGCCCATGTCCAACCAGGAAGTAACATTCTAAACTTCAATCAACCCTATAATTCACCCTAATATTAGTATTATTCAACCCAGTTATGCCTCTACTATATCTTTCACAGTCAGGTTAGTGCTAGGTTTAGGGCCAGATCATTTGGTTAAGGCTTTGGGACAGCTCTGCTAAGCCGGTCATGGCAGAGTTGTGTTGGAGAGAACAATGACGCGGTTCAGTCACAGATCTTCAGTCACCCACTTTGAACATCTTTTCCACCCGGGCGATGCTCTTGACAAAGATGGTTCCGAGCTGGTCGCCGACCCCTGCCAGCAGGAAGCCGAACAGCGGGATGCCGAAGATGGCGTAGAGGATGCAGAAGATCTTGCCCCCCTCCGTGCTCGGAGCGATATTCCCGTAGCCTGAGGAGAAACACCACAGCAGGGTGCCGGTGAGCGGGTACAGCGCTAATTAATCCAGTTAACAGGTTCATGAGCACACCTCTTTCATTAGCACTACACCTGCGACTGCCGCTAACGAGAAACAGACTGCATTGTTTGTGTTTGTGCAGGAACATCTCGACAGCAGGAACGAGGAGGTGACACAGGAACACACCATTTCCAATTCCAATTCTTTATTTTAAGAGTTTAGAGGCACACGTTTTACATTTTCCTTTTTTGAAAAAACCTTGAGAACCAATTTTCCTTTACAACAGTGACTGGCCAAGAAGCAACAGTCTGATCACTCACGGTTTAGACTCATTGGACAAACTGGGAATAACATAAGGGACAATATGTTGGAGCTTAGTTTAATATCTGACCAACACAGTTATTAAATGATCCCCTGATAAAAGGACAAAAATGCTGAGGCAAAATGAATAAGCCTGAGTATCCCACTGGCTAAAGTCCTGTTAGCGTGTCACCATACCGATGGTGGTGATGACCGTCCCGGCGAAGAAGAAGGCACTGCCCAGGTCCCAGTGGCTGGAGTTGTAGGAAGTGTCCCCGGTCGGGTTCACGCCGGCGTTCACTGCATCCACCGAGTGCTGAGGGAGACAGAGACACGACACGAGTATGAACACGATGGCGGCTCAGCGGGGCGAGACGGGCCACAGACGGACCACAGCGGGGGCAGGACGAGGGCAGGACGAGGGCAGGACGAGGGCAGAGGGACAGATGGCTGATGGCAGCACGCGGTGACGAAGGTGGCTGAAGGGCACGAAGACTCAAGCACCTGAACACACCGTGGCGTTTAGTCAAGTCATTCATTATGGGTTTGGCTACTAATTGATTCCATGCCAAATCTTTTATAGAATTTAGATATTAATTTGACCAAGTGTTGATACTCTTGAGCCTTTTTAGAACTGTTTTCAGCCTCTTCACCACCTCAATTCTTTAGACTATGGGGAGATAATAATATAATGAAACTCTATGTAATATGTCTATCCCATGGACCGATTGTATTTTTCTATTTGTATGGTGAGTATTTTTCCTTGTTGAAAGTATTTTTCCTCATCGAAAGTGGACATTTAGCATTGTGATTCTAATGTGACTTTGTGTAAATAAAAACACATTTACATATATATAATTCTCTAAAGTGAATAAAGCCAAACTTAAACCAGGAAACCTGTTGTTCCTCTCAACCAATCACAGCCAGCCACCTTTGCTTGTCAACCAATCCCCACTCGGGTCTTTCAGCAACGTATCATCACACCACTTCTCCTACCCAGCTCCACCGCAGCAGCATAAGCACCGGCCTCCTCAGCCTCTTCACTACCAGCAGCGATAAGTTCTTTTCTACTTCCATTACACCACTGACAAAGTTGATGACGTTTTGAAAGACACAAATAAATCTGTGTGAGTGATGAAGCCAGAGATCACGACTCTCACCTTTGAACCCGCTGTCTCATTTCTGTGACATTTGTGTTCCGGGGGGGCTCACCAGACACTTCCTCACAAATATACTAGAGGGCGCTGTCAGGACAATGTCCGCTCAGTTGCTGGGAATCAACTTTAAGGGCGACCACATCAAATCTGAGACTAAACAGGGCTATAAACGAGGCTAAACCTGCACCGAATCAGGCCTGAAAAGGGACTTGAAAGTACCGCAGTGTCGTCACGGTAATAACATTCTCAAACAAAATGGCCCGATGCTGAATTCAATACCACATTGATTAGGAAAAAACAATTGACTGTCATTTTCTACACAAAATGATAGAATTGTCTGTATGTTTCTGTTCTAATAAAGCGCAGGATCATTCTAAAACTGGAACGGTCAACTTTTCTCCTCTTTATAGGATTTTATTTAGTTTTTTTAGTATCAAAACTCCCTCAAATGATTATATAGTTTAAGTAGTTTCAAAATTAATATCAATTAGTGTCAGATTTTCTATTCTTATGACAACCCTCCTAGAAAAGAACCAAACCAAGTCTAAACCAGGACTAAAATGTACTATATTCAGGGCCCAATAACAAGAATAAGAGCGCCCCCTATAGCCCAGTGAAGTGAACAGGCTGTGGCAGGGGTTTACCGCCAAATATACTGGAGAAATTCTAATAAAAGCTTGGATTTTGGTCCTGTAACTGGGCAAGTCAAGACTCAAATATGTTCAATACAATGTAGTAAATGTTCTAGACTGTGCTTCACGTCGACATCACATCCGCTAAGATAAGATAACATCAGTCTTTTTACCAACTCTGATACTTTTGTCATTGTAGTGTTTAAACGAGTCTGTGCCAGCGCATCACAGGCGCCCGCCTGGCACCAACCATCTGTCCTTCGCTTTTTCTCCTCTTTTCTCCATTTAGCCCTGCACTCCTTCAGCCTCATCCATAATTCAGCAGTGCAAGGCTGGGCCCACAGTGACTCCACCGACTGCCACCCTCTACCACTCGCAGGCCTACCACCGACTGCCCCCCTCTACCACTTACAGGCCTGCCACCGACTGCCCCCCTCTACCACTCACAGGCCTGCCACCGACTGCCCCCCTCTACCACTCACAGGCCTGCCACCGACTGCCCCCCTCTACCACTCACAGGCCTGCCACCGACTGCCCCCCTCTACCACTCACAGGCCTACCACCGACCAAAGTGACATTGCGCTGATGAAATATTGGGCAACACAAATGAATGGGATAAATAGGATTAAATGAAACAAATTTAATGGGCTCTGTGTCATGAAACATACGGGTTACAGATTAGGTCTGTGGAGAGGCGAGTTCACTCACAGTAAGGATGCATGTTTTTACAATAAGGTTTTACAATAAAACACTTCTAAGTGAATTAATGCAAGATGAATATTTCAGTAGTCAGTAACATCTCCATGGATACAAGCAAGTGGAAGACCCTCCACCAGGAAAGTTACATAGTGCAACAGTAATGTAATTTGTAAGTATTCTGATTTTGCAGATGGTCTCATTTTCACCACATTAAAATACCTGTTTTGCAGGTGTCAGGTGGCCTGGTGATCCGGTGATCCGATGGCCTGGTGGTCAGATGATCGGTGGTGGTCAGGTAATCTGGAGGTCAGGTGGTCTGGTGGTCCGGTGGTCTGGTGGTCAGGTGATCAGGTGATCTGGAGGTCTGGTGGTCAGGTGGTCTGGTGGTCAGGTGGTCAGGTGGTCTGGTGTTCAAGTGGTCAGGTGGTCTGGTGGTCAGGTGGTCTGGTGGTCAGGTGGTCTGGTGTTCAAGTGGTCAGGTGGTCTGGTGGTCAGGTGGTCTGGTGTTCAAGTGGTCTGGTGGTCCGGTGGTCTGGTGGTCAGGTGATCTGGAGGTCTGGTGGTCAGGTGGTCAGGTGGTCTGGTGGTCAGGTGGTCTGGTGTTCAAGTGGTCTGGTGGTCTTGTGGTCTTGTGGTCTGGTGGTCAGGTGATCTGGAGGTCAGGTGGTCAGGTGGTCAGATGATCTGGAGGTCTGGTGGTCAGGTGATCTGGTGGTCAGGTGATCTGGAGGTCAGGTGGTCTGGTGCTCTGGAGTTCTGGTGGTCAGGTGGTCTGGTGGTCAGGTGATCTGGAGGTCTGGTGGTCTGGTGGTCAGGTGATCTGGAGGTCAGGTGATCTGGAGGTCTGGTGGTCAGGCGATCTGGAGGTCTGGTGGTCAGGTGGTCTGGTGGTCAGGTGATCTGGAGGTCAGGTGGTCTGGTGGTCCAGTGGTCCGGTGGTCTAGTTTTCTGAATGTCTTCCTCACTCTTCACTCCCATTTCACACTTACAGCCGTCCCGTTCAAATACATAAATCGGACTGGCAGCAGCTGCATTGTGGGTAGAGTTATCTCAGGTTTGAGGATCGACCCCATGTGCGAGTGCCATTTGTACCTTTGGGAATTACGTCTGTTCTCCTCGAGTGTTTGTGTGAAACTGGATGTTTAGTGGCCGTACGCACGAGATAACAATCATAAAGCAGCTGAGGTGTGACCAAAGTGTTATTTATGAGCAAATCATCCATTAGCGAATTAAGCTGAGAGGGTAGAGTTGTAAACAGGCATTACGTTTTATAGAGCTGGGCCTCATAAAATGTAATGATACAAACTATACTATTTTAATTTACACTAGTGCAAGAAAGGTTTGACGGGAATAAAAACACACTCAAAAGAGCAAACAGTTTAAATCGAAGAGGACGTGTATGAGAATCTGCTGTTCAGGACTCTAAATGCAGATGCTTTGACTTGGTTCATGGTGAAAAGGAATAAATAAACAGGCTACACGTTCCATTTCTTCTTCTCTGTTAACCTCACTATGCAAAAAACGATATATGTACTAAAGCAGCAAGCATATTCAGACCTCTTGTAAAAACAGTGGCTTTAAGGGCCTGGATTTGATATATATTCGTATTTGTACCTATACAGATATTTAAATACCTCGTAAATACAGTGAGAAAAGTATGGGGGGAGTATCACAATTGAGTACAGTGTTAATGTTCATTGTTTTATGTATTTTATGGTACTGTGAGATCATGGACCCCTAATATCGATTTTTATAAAAGTGTATATATCCCTAAAATGTATGATTTCCTTCTTTTTCATATTCACTATATTACTATAGGGTTACTATAAAAAATTTGGGTTGGAGTTAGAACGCTGAACGTCTCCAACTCTACAATCCTCCATCCTCCCAGCGCAGTACACAACAGTACACGGTGAGATTTGGACACATTTGCAGTGCTCTCCTCTCAGGTCTCTGGGTAGGTACTTCTCCTGACACCTGATAGTCCAAACACAATTACTGTCCGCGCTAATGTTTGCCGTCCAGCACTTATGGAACGCGTTCACTCGGCTCTGCTCAGACCTGTGTGATCCGTCCATTATCAGACCGGGTTTCACCGCCGCTCACTTCAATACGCATCGAGCAGACCGCCGCCTCTTCCCATTGTGCTCTGCTTTACGGGAGGCCGGGGCAGTTGGCCATGAAAAGTCCTGCAGTGGGCAACAGTGCAGTGATGCAGTGTGGGTCTGAGCCAGGCCTGTTTCAAACTGCTCTTTTATTCGGCCTACAATTCATTGATGCAGGCTTTGTTACGTATGGATTACTCCACTCGCCGTTTTTGGCTCAGAGAATGTGACAGTAAACAGAATGTGTGTGTGTGATGTTTGAGCTGGGGCGCCTGTAATGTATGTTTAAGTACATATATACTTTAGTGTGTTGAGCATTGAGCTTCTTTACTGCTGATGCCGAGGACCGCTTGAAGTAAGTAAGTAAGTAAACAAGCGCTTTTTAATGACCTATAGTTACAAAGTGCTTCACAGACATAAAATACTAACTCAATATACAGTATACAACATAAATCCAGTCACTTTTGACAGCCCTGAAGAATAACATCTTCTTGCTAAATTAACTGTGAGTTTCACGCTGATAATATCAAGTTGTGAGGTTTGCATTTTGTTACATCCCCAGGGTCAGATGATAATAATTGGATTTATGTAGTGCCTTTCAAGACACCCAAACCAATTTGTGTTGCATTATTCATTCACTCTCCACACACAGGTGGCAGGCTACTTCCAAGGCCACAGCTGCCCTGGGGCTGTCTGACAGAGATGTGGTTTCACCAACAGCCTTACATTACTATCCAAAATGTGCCTGAAGTATCTTGCCCAAGGGCACAGTGACAGAAATAACTTGGAGCCATTGTTGTACCTAAAGATTGTGGACCAGGACCTCACCTTGATGATGGCCTCCAGCTCGGCGGGGCTCACACACGGATGCTTCAGGAGGAAGGCTGCTTTCTCTGCCGTGATGGTGATCTTCTGGTTGTTCTCAAATGGCTGCTCCAGAGCCTGGAACACCAGCCCTCCAACCACCAGGTACAGCACCACCACCACAAACACGGCCAGCACGGTCTTCAGCTTCATGAAGGTGAAGACCACCGTCCCATCCGGGCCCGCCTCTATGCTGGCCACCACGCTCGCGGGCCGGGACACGGACAGGCGAGGCACGGAGCAGCCCATTGGGTTCTGCATGGTGGCCAGGCTGGCGTGCACCAGGCTGGACTGAAGCATCCCTGGCTGCACCTTCTTCGGGGAGACCAGGTTGGTATGAACTGGTACTAAAGAGAAAGAAGAATTAGATATCAAAGGACATTAAAAATGGACCTTAAATTCTGTGAATTTTTTTTGTGAATTGTGACATTTATTTTGGCCGTGACCTCTTTTTTTTTATGTATTTTTGTTTTTTGAGGAATTGAATTGAAGAAACAAACAAAAAGCATGACACAGAGATCATTTATAATGTCATCATATGGCATATGTCCCACTTATACCTATTAGTAAACAAAAGTTCTTTATTCTGTTTTGCAGTTTTATAAATGACCATTGTTGTTTAAGCCTTGAGATCCATTCATTTGCAGTAGTTTTTTCCCATTGTGCTAGAAGGTATCCATCTATTGTTTCCTCTTTTAAATTACTTTTTTTAAACAAAAACATACATAAAACATAAAAAAAGACATAAAAACAGCCAGACGGGATAAGAGAGAACATATGATAAGTGAAGAATAAAATAAGAGATTAAGGGGGTGGCATCCAACGTAAAGAAGGGTTAAAGAATATAGAAAGCTTTATTAATCTGTTTAATAACATTTACTCCCGCGTGGGAATAAAGCAGACATGCCGCCCCCCATGGCGGCCCCCCATGGTCGCCCCCCATGGTCGCCCCCCATGGCCACCCCTGATCATCAGTCTCAGGTCTGTCTCTGCTGCCGGCTTCAGCGCTCCCGCAGGAGGATCTCGAAGCTTTAGTACCAACTGGTTACAATGAAATCCGCTTAACAATTTGTTGCCCCATTCATTAAGTCCCTGTCGGCTCTGATGGAGCTTCTACTGAGCGTACACCACAGCTGCCCTGGGACGGACTGATGGAGACAGGAACATGCACCATGGTCTCTGCAGCCACCACCAACTATAATCATCTAAGAGGCAAGATTTTTGCTTCTGGAATACAATTTCCAACCTTTACTGTAAACTCTGCACAATTGAATATTTGATTCCACTGTTCTGAGTTCAGCTGTGTCAATAGACAGATTTCATTCAAAACAATGAAACCTCCTAACTCTGGTTCTGAACGCATGCAGGATTTGTTCAGAGCTATTTAACTTAACTTATTCAACTTGCAAATGCTGTAATTAACATGTGGGGTGCACAAAAAGTCCCCCACACTGTTTCAATATATAAAGTTGATGCAATAAAATAACTACTGATATATTAGATTTCTGAGAGAAATAACATTCAAAATGGTTTATCAGCAACTTTTCAAAATTGTCCATCCAGAACCAAACCAGAATTATACTAGGACAAGACTCGTACCAACCAGGTCTGAACCAGGTCTGAACCTGAACCAGGTCTGAACCAGGTCTGAACCAAGTCTGAACCAGGTCTGAACCAGGTCTGAACCAGGTCTGAACCAGGTCTGAACCAGGTCTGAACCAAGTCTGAACCTGAACCAGGTCTGAACCAGGTCTGAACCAAGTCTGAACCAGGTCTGAACCAGGTCTGAACCAGGTCTGAACCAAGTCTGAACCTGAACCAGGTCTGAACCAGGTCTGAACCAAGTCTGAACCAGGTCTGAACCAGGTCTGAACCAAGTCTGAACCAGGTCTGAACCAGGACTAACCTAGAATCAAACCAGGTCTAAAGCCCAAACCAGGTGCAAACCCAGAATCAAACCTGTAAACAAGATTTTTTGTTTTTAGAAGATGAGTCATGGGCCGCCTTAAATCACTTGGAGGGCCTGATTTGGCCCCCGGACCTGATGTTGAATAGCCCAGATTTACAGCTTGAGTCTCATCTTGCCCTGAAGCAAATGTGTTTTTCTTAAGCGTTATGAATCAGACTAACAACAGGAAACTGTGGGCTACAGATCTTTATGTTTTTTATATTATTTGCCTCGTTTGTATTTCTTATTTTCCAGCTCACTACAGATGTTTGGAACCCTGAATGCAGCACAAGCTGCATTTGAGGAGAATAAACGTTTTGTCAAAGCTAATTTAGAAGATCATTGGAGTGGATGATGAAAATGTTGACAGATGTTGGCTCACTCAAGGACACTGTGGCTTGTGACTGACACATCTCGCCCTGTGTTACATCACTTTGGGGATTCGTGACAGCTGTAGTGCATTTTGCAGGGGTCAGACCAGAGCCCTCTTGTTGTCGGAAGACAACAGCCGCGCGTGCCCGAGCAAACGAGGGTCCCCAAGTGATGTCCCCCTCCACTGCAGATGGTGTGAGGGGCCGTAGTCAGGTCAGGAAGCCCGACACACTTCACCTGCTGCTGCTGCTGCTGCTGCTGCTGCTGCTGCTGCTGCTGCTGCTGCTGCTGCTGCTGCTGCTGCTGCTGCTGCTGCTGCTGCTGCTGCTGCTGCTGCTGCTGCTGCTGACGTGAGCCACATGAAGATGCGCTCTGGATGAGGTAATGGAGAGAGGCTTCCACACTGCAGGCGCCAATGTCTCACTGCTCTAACTGCTCTAACTGCTCTTACACGCGCGTGGAGCTGGGGACTGACTGCAGTGCCTCAGCCTCTTCAGCAATGTGTCCATGGACATCATTTACTGTCAATTATCTATATTCTTCTCTATTATGTACCTCATAAACACCACAATGGTAAAAGGTGTAGCTTTTTTAATTACGATGTCTAGTAATGTTTAATATAGACCTTGTTTAGTGATAGTGCCTTGGGCTGAGAACATCTCAGAGCTTTCATGTGCTCTACAGCTTGTCTGAGCTCTGAGCAGAAATGACAGAAGAGTAAGAGTAAAAGGCGCAGTGACTGACAACAACTGACAGAGAACGCGACACGCGCGCGTAAATGCGTTTACCTGGAGGTGGGTTCATGCTCCCCGGTTTTCTTGGGTTTTCAGTGGGAAATTTCATCTTTCTTCTTGTCGTTGCTTCGAATCAGTGTCGGGGAATCCTGGCGTCGAGTGTCTTAGTGTGGCTTTAATCGTGAGAGGATGGAGAAGGGCAGCAGGTAAAAGCACATCATCCCTGCCCGCATCAGCAGCAGTCTCCCCCACGGCCACGCGCCACTGAGCTTGAACCTACGCCGCGGGAGACCGGGCTCCAGAGAGGACCTTCGCGTTCACATCCTGCCGCTCTTTGCGCGTTGTTTACTTCGGAATGCGGCGGCACGAGTTGGCACACACGGATCCACCTCTCTCCGTCGCTCGTGCGTTTTGGCGAGGTCCGTACGCCAGAGCGTGCCATGCCCCAGCGTAACCACGTACTGCGGGCATCAACACGTCAGAGCTGCAGAGAGTGAGTGCGCCGCGAGACGACGAATACCAGAGGTTCACCTGCAAAGAAACAAAGAAGCTGCTGATAATTTATACAAAATATATAAAAAATATGCTGGATGACTAATTGACAGAGCTATAAAAGAAAACGAACCCGATATTAGTCAAATGCATTGGATAAAAATCGAATAATCAACCAAATCTGGGTAACTCTAATAGTCACCAATTGGACACAAATAAATATTGTCTAATAACCAAGACACTACTGGATGGAAGTGTCTGGGGGAGTTCATAGATCTGGAAGTGGACAGGACATAGAAGCCAGCGGTTGCACAAAAATGTCCCCAATCCTACAAGTGGCGGTGACAACATCGTGGACACGAGACATATTTTTCACATAAACAACAGCTAAAGTTACATCAACAGTGGAGTGTGTTCCTGACGGCTTTGGCGACACCTCCTGCCCACATTTACTGAATCACTCCTGTAAGTGCCATTTTATATGGTTTGATATTTTACATTCTTAATTTTATGTTATTCATAATAACTCATTTGTGTTTTATTTAAAAGAAGTTTGCATGTGTGTGCATGTCCTGGACGCTTGGGGGCGCACTACTGTTACCTGTCATGTAAAACAGGTGAAGTTTTATTTGTAAAACTTTGTTAATAAAGAGAGATGGCTGGAGCAACACGGTCGTTTTACCGTGCTGCGACTACACCAGTGGTCCTACGCGTAAAACAGGCTCATGCAGTCATTATTTTCCGAAAGGTTAAAACAAAGGAACAAAGAACTATGATTAGCCTCTACAACTCCAAATGTGTCTGATTTCACCGCGACACGGAGGATGTGCTGATGAAACAGCGCCCCTGTGTGGAATAAATGTGCATCACAAGACCTCAGTCTACATCAACTTTCACGGTTTACTGGTTTTTATAAGTGAACATGGCCAGCTTCTGACATTTCTTAAAGACTAACAGTTTATGGTAATTTTATACTTTACACTTTTCAGTCATTTCCACATAGCATCACAGTCATCAGTGTAAAGTGACGTAGTTCAGGGCGAGTGAGGACCCAAAAAACAAATTCCGGACAAGCGGGAGTCGAAATCACTTTCTCTTGTTTTCAAGGCCGTATCTAGCTCCCTCTAAAACAACCCGTCCAACTCCGGTGTTGGTCTTTCTTTAGTTATAACCTCTGGCTTTGATTGAAAATCCAGATTTGCGAAATGTTTTAACTTGGATATCTAATAGTCCAGATTCTACAAACACAATAATAAGGAAGAAGATAGGGAAATCTGTCCACACACGAGCACCTGTCAGCACCTGTCCACACACGAGCACCTGTCAGCACCTGTCCACACACGGCCGGGCTCAGAAGCACCCTCTTCATGAGGCACATGTAATGAAGTCTCTCTGAGTGAACTTTTACTGCGGTTTTATTATGAATCTGTGAGCAAGAGTGTAAAACACGCTTCAGAAATACATTTCATACATGATGGAGAATATGGAAGCACTGAGCACATGGTCAGGGTGTTTTATTTGTTATAAACAGAGGGAGAGAGAGTGACACTTCATTTGCATTGCACCAGCTCAGTTTGTGTGTGTGTGTGTGTGTGTGTGTACTCCAGAGGTTGAAGAGGTGCAGCCCCCTGAACATTTTGACATTCTTTTGACATTTTTCCCCCCCAAGATTGACAGGTGAGGCCCTGCCTCCACTACCTCCCCTGAATGCACGTCCCTGAGTGTAACCCACAATGGAGGCAAATCAGATCAGGTGTCTTGCTCAAAGAGACAAGGGCAAAATTCTCTACAGCAGCTTGCATTGCCAATGAGTCTCGAGTGAAGTGTGGCTGGAACTGGAAGGTTTATGGTTTGATCCCAATTTTGTCTGTGGGAGAGACATTTCACCCAGTTTGTCTATAAAATGAGAGTTACAGCTGTAGTTATATTTAATTACAGCTGTAATATATTTCTTTTTTGAGACGATATTTCGTCTCAAATCAAGACTAAAAAGTCATCGTGCATTCTAAGGGAAAGAGTTTATTTTTATTTCAAGTGAAATACATGATTTGGCGAACCAGCATGGCGTTGTGAAGGTGTGTAATGTTGCATATGTCCACTAGATGGCGCTGCTAGTCCTCAGTCTGAATACCTCTTTGATGTGGCACTAAATTTTGCCACGCCAGAGGCTGGGAAATTATTATCTCTATTTAAACATGTTTCATGGAGCAGATGACATTTATGTCTTTTTAACGGTGTGATTACAGGTTTTATTTTATCATTTTACTTTAAGAACCTGCCAGTATTTTGCATGTAAAAGTCTATCAGTGTATTTGTATGTATTGTATTTGTAGTGTAAGTTTTAATTATTATGATTTATTTATTTTAACTTTCCAGAGACTTGTCTTACTCTCATACATAATGTGAAGGGGAAATAGCAATTCGCTTTTTTTAAATGAATACAGGTGTATTTAAAAAATATATATATATATATATATATATATATATATATATATATATATATATATATATATATATATATATATATATATATATATTGTGGACGAGTAATGTTGCAAAAATAACTTGTCGTCATCATATTTTGGATAATGGCTCGTTTTAGTTGCAGCCAGTGCAACTAAACAAACATAATCACAAACATGTGCCGTTGACCAGATGTAAAAAAGGTAATTCAAATGTAGCCTAGCCTGTAGCTACTATTTCCTTATGAAAATCAGAGGTTACAGAAATGTGGCCACGCGGGAGTGTCTCCATACACAGTCTCGTCCGAAAGAGAAGCGCGTATTTTTAGGCTTTTAAATCATGTTAGTGAGACAAGTCATTTCTCTCCGGTGCAGATAAGGCGTCTGAGCCGTGCGCGCTGATCTCCGCGCGGCTGCAGATTGGATGGTGTCCCCGTGCTCTGAGCTCACTGCTGCCGGGTGATGAATGTCTTCATTTCCCTTTATTAAAGACTAGAGCAGTGCTGCGGGCTACAGATATAGGCGCACATCGTAAATCTTAGCCAAATGAACAGTCAAATAATCGCTCATCGGAAATGAAATCTGGCCTCATTAATACTGACACCCAGACACGCACCCGGGGAGGGGGCCAGGGGGGTCTTCGCAGCCACCTCCGGCCACCGCGCACTGGCAGGGGGAGAATTACAGCTCTTCAGGACACATCAGCACCGCGACTTAACCTCCAGAAGTTAAACTCTTCTTAAATCAATCTTGGGTTTTGTGGGAAAAGCACAAACAGTGTAAAATGCTGTAATGATGCTTTCAAAAAGTAAGGCCAGTAAATATCAAATGGATTTGGCCATCAGCATGCAGCTCAGTTCATCACTGTTGCAGAGATATATGCTCCGGTTCAAACAAAATATAGTCCAAGTTTCCAGATTCGAGATTGATCCCCAGAAATAACATTGCCACAAATAACTGATGGTATAAAAGCCATCCCATCTTTGCTCCTCTGCTCTTCTCCTGCAGGACGGGTAATGAACAGGAGCACAGGGTGAATTGATTACAGAGTGATGGATGGTGAGTGCTGCATTAGCTGAAGGATTTATAATGAGTGTTGTGATGGATGCTTTATGGAAATGACAGAGGCCACATTTCTCCCTCAGCACAAAGACTGTCCCGTCTGTACACACTTTACTCTGGGAACATTAGTATTTATCAATAATCGTCAAAGTGGAGCATGAGGAAGCTCCCGTTTACTCATGTGTGAGCCGTCTCTGTCTGTGGCCTCGCTCCTCTTCCTCTGCTCTTGTCCTTGGCCCCAGTCATGCCCCCTTTAGACACCTGCCTGTGGCCCCTGTCTGGAGCCCCTGTCTGGAGCCCCTGGTACATTCTGACTCAGATTCAGAACACTTTATAGGCAATTCATTTGTAGCTCACGCTGTGCTTTCACTCACATATGAAAGACACTAGTCATGGGACAACAAGTCCAGGAGAGACAACGGGAGATATGAAGATTTCCTTATTGGTGGTTAGCATCTTAATATCTGAAGGTATAAAAGACAACAAATAATGATTTGTTTTGGCTCGAAACACATTATATCGCCACCTGGAGGGCATCAAGGAGACTTCCGTGGACAGGATGTGCTCTGGTGGGCTTATGATTAGTTTGGTTTTCCCTGTCTTTGTTTCCTCCAAAGTGAGCTGTACCTGTACCTGTGACTGTGGCCCCTGTCTGTAAGCCCCTGTCTGTAAGCCCCTGTCTATAACCTCTGTCTGTAAGCCCCTGTCTGTAAGCCCCTTTCTGTAGCCCCTCTCTGTAACCCCTGTCTGTAAGCCCCTGTCTGTAAGCCCCTGTCTGTAGCCCCTGTCTGTAAGCCCCTGTCTGTAGCCCCTGTCTGTAGCCCCTGTCTGTAACCCCTGTCTGTAACCCCTGTCTGTAAGCCCCTGTCTGTAAGCCCCTGTCTGTAGCCCCTGTCTGTAAGCCCCTGTCTGTAGCCCCTGTCTGTAGCCCCTGTCTGTAACCCCTGTCTGTAAGCCCCTGTCTGTAAGCCACTGTCTGTAGCCCCTGTCTGTAAGCCCCTGTCTGTAAGCCCCTGTCTGTAGCCCCTGCCTGTAACCCCTGTCTGTAAGCCCCTGTCTGTGGTCGCTGCCTGTAGCCCCTGTCTGTAGGCCCCTGTCTGTAGCCTCTGTCTGTAAGCCCCTGTCTGTAAGCCCCTGTCTGTAGCCCCTGTCTGTAGCCTCTGTCTATAGCCCCTGTCTGTAGCCCCTGTCTGTAGCCCCTGTATGTAGCCCCTGTATGTAGCCTCTGTCTGTAGCCCCTGTCTGTAGCCCCTGTCTGTAGCCCCTGTATGTAGCCCCTGTATGTAGCCCCTGTATGTAGCCTCTGTCTGTAGCCCCTGTCTGTAGCCCCTGTCTGTAGCCCCTGTATGTAGCCCCTGTCTGTAGCCCCTGTCTGTAGCCCCTGTATGTAGCCCCTGTATGTAGCCCCTGTATGTAGCCTCTGTCTATGGCCTCTGATACACAACAGAGGCCACAGACAGGTCTGATACACATGTTTGTGGTAAAACCCTGTTTATGTTTGTCCCCTGCCTGACAGTATCAGAGGTGTATGGGAGTAAAACAGCTCCCTCATCCCAGTTTATAGCATGTTTCAATGGTCTCCCTAATCTAGTGATGATGTTTGTTGTCCTCTGTGCCTATGACGTTTGCTCCAATCCATGATGTGGTTCTCTCTTCATGAGAAATGGCTGATTTGAATTATTGCTCTTCTGCTTTTTGCCCCTGCTGTTTCCTCCTCACATTCTTGTCGTGTGGACGAGTTGTTCACACTTCAGGTTTGCATGCAGCTTTCCCTAAACAACTCTGGTCAACCCAGAGCACAGCACTGACAGAAAACTCGCCTCCTTGCTGTCTTGAATACAAATCCATGTTTCTGCTCAACGCTCCCACCATGCTCTCCATCCAGGTCTGCGCTGCTTGGCCTCCTTTTCCCATCCCGGCCCAGCTCTGACAATGCTAATGATCCTCAGTGGAGCTGTGGATGCCGGCTGACACCCGGACTGGCCTGAGTGTGTGTGTGGGACGGGGGGAGCGCAGTAGGGCTGGGGAAGGAGGAGTGGAGGTCAGGGATGCTGGTACATGCTCCTTTCTGGTGATGTGGCTGAGATGGTAATTTATTACACTTAAGACAAGCCCTGACACTCTGAATCAGCCTCTATTCAGATCAGGCCGGAGCGCGCCGGGTGGGGGGGTGTCTCTGGGAGGGGGGCGCGCATAAACACACAAAGGAGTAGAAGGAGCGCAGAGGAGGAGAGATGTAGCCCCAGGCTGCTTGCATGTTTTGCCTGTTTCCTTATAGTTAGTGTATTTATAATTCAAATCCGTGCTTTTAATAATTCACACGCGGGGTATATCAAAAGGAGCTCTGTACATTCTTTGAATCAAAAAAGCTGAAAAAAACTTTTAGTCAAACGCTTCCTCATTATGGGACAAGACACTGCAAAAGAAAATGTAAATTAATAAGCTTTTCTATGAGTTATTTACATACTAATACTTATTTTTTTTCTATTTAATCCAGAATTGTATAAAATTCACAAATTATGAACTTGCTACACCATAAAAAAAAATAATAATACAAATTAGACATATTAGAAAAAGTTCAAATAAGGGAGAATGTAGAATTAAAGTCACATAAATACAATATACAGTAAGATCAGAATTATCCAAAACTAGCTGTGCAAAACAGTGGAGTAGAAGGTATAGGTCAAGCATTATTTACATTCATTACTTGTTAGGGTGTTAGGATTGTTATGAAGGTGCTATAAAGTGTTCATGAGTCCAACGGCAGAAGGAAAGAAACTGTTCTTGTGGCGGGAGGTTCTGGTCCGGATGGACCGCAGCCTCCTGCCTGAGGGGAGTGGCCTCCTGCCTGAGGGGAGTGGCCTCCTGCCTGAGGGGAGTGGCTCAAATAGTCCATGTCCAGGGTGAGAAGGGTCAGCTGTGATCCGACCTGTTCGTCCCAGAGCCCTGGAGATGTATAGGTCCTGTAGAGATGGAAGTCTGCAGCCGATCACCTCAGCAGAATGTGCTGTAGTCTCTGTTTGTCCCTGGCTGTGGTTCCAGCGTACCACACAGTGATGGAGGAGGTGAGGATGGACTCTATGATGGCCGTGTAGAACTGTACCATCATCTGCACTGGCAGCTTGGCTTTCCTCAGCGGAGGGAGTCCACGGTGGTGATGGGGGAGTCTGTGATAGTGAGGGGGGGCTGGGGGGCTGTGACTTTCCTGAAGTCCACGATCATCTCCACTGTTTTCTGGGCGTTGAACTCCAGGTTGTTACCGCTGCACCAGGACACCAGCCGCTCCACCTCCCTCCTGTAGACAGACTCATCCCCGTCTGAGATGAGTCTGATGAGAGTGGTGTCGTCCGCAAACTTGATCAGTTTTATAAGTAGTCAGGGGGCGTGGGGCTTTTCTGTGTGGAGTTTGCATGTTCTCCCCGTGTCTGCATAGGTGTCCTCCGGAGGCTCCGGAGTGTGTTTATGAGAGTTAATGCAAGACATTGGAAGGAAATACAATCTGGCATGTTTACAGCATGTATTTCACGTATGTTCATTAACACTCACTGCCCCGACCAAATAAATAAACAAACAAACAAATACACTTATTGTATAATAAGTACACATTTGTGTACCTTATTGCCGGTTACTTTGTGCTATTGACCCTTAAGGCCCAAAAATTACAGTGCTGAATGGTTAACAAATGTGGCCTATATTAAATCCAATAAATCCATGTTTTGGACACGTAGTTTGAGAAAAGATTTAAAAGCAAATCTGTGAAAAAATAAACCATTAACGTCCAATCTGCCAGTCAGAGTGGATTTATGACCCAGACTGGGACATGTGACATGTGTCTTCATATCACCTCAGTGATGTAGGGTTTGATCCTGACTTTGCATCTTAAACCACTTCCAGTTACTGTCCTCACTGTCCTCGCAAAGACACTATAGGGCTCTTATGACGCTATTTTGGTGAAAACATCATATTGTGATCATTATTTTCCCACTTTCAGTGAGTGACAGTTGAATTCAACCAATCACAGTGAAGTGTGAAGTTTTCTAAGAAGCAAATTATTTAATTTAAAATATATATTTTTTAAAGTTCACATGACACATGATGAAATCGACATTGTGATCTGGCTCCAAGAAAATCATGACAATGATTCTTTGCCCAATTGCCATATCACCCACGCCTAACTGGTACACCGCTGATACTCATGCCATGTCCAGGGTTTGAATACTGAATGACCTCTGCACTTTACTGCACCTGGACAAAATGAACTGTAAAAGTATGGGATAAAGGCTTCCTTGTTGTATTTTGAACCCTGGAGCCTTTTTTCCAGTCACATTTTATACATTAAGATCATTCTTCAATACAACTTTAAATTATTGAAACCACACAAAGCAAAGTGATGAACAATGGTGTGGGAATTTATAGGTTTCTCTTCTTCTCACTCAATTTCGAGCTATTCTTGTCTATTATTAGTGTTTTTCTCATTGACTTAAATCTCACATGGTGGAAATTCAAATGTATATGTGCAATTTATGAATTTGTTTGTGCGCTTTTATGTGGGTAGGGGTATGCTAATAATATGTAATTATTGTAAACCATATGTGTCCTACACTGTTCTAATAAATAAACCAATCAAACAACAACAAATATTAATATGTACCTACAAAATGTGCGTCATCACCGGCGGACCAACACGAGGAGAGTTGTACAGGTCAATCCATGGCACAATGGCACAATCCAAAGTGAAAGTGTGATAAGCTCGCGAGACACCAAGCGTGTGTCACGCCACGAAGACGTCATTCCAAAACAATATCAACCAAACTGTTTGTGAAGACCGTTTCTTGTCCTGGGATCGAGAACGCGCAGACCTCTTGGCTCTTTTACTTTGGAGACAAAGCGGAAGTTGTCTGCTGTAAGGGTCTCAGGCTTCTCGCGCGCACGGTCACGAGCCGTGCGCGCAACGCCAAAAGAGACAGTCAGCTATAAGCTCCTCCAGAGAGCAGAGACGCCCCCACAGCGCGTGGACCCTTGCCGTGGACGCAGAGAGGATCAGAGCTGATCTTATCCGAGACACTCTCCCGGGGCCTAAGTGATGCTCCGGACTGCGCTGAAGCCAGACCTGCTCCATTCCTCTGAGAAGCTCCTGTTCACGGCGGCTCTACGGCAGTGAGCACATGGTGACGCACGGACCAGCCAGGAATTTGGCTTAAGAAAAACGCGCTCCAAGCGCTTCTAAAGGACCCCTGAGAGTTTGTTTTTGGATTACACTAAGTGGAGTACCTCTGCCTCGGACCACGCAAAGAGGATGGCGCAAAGGGTATGTTTGTTGCAAATATCTTCGTGGGGGAAAAAGACAACCCATGAACACTCGAATGCGGATTTATAAAGCCATGCAGCCGACTTCACTGAGCACTAACTCCTGACGCTTTTTCAAATTCACCATAGTCTCAACAGTGCTGTTTCGACAGATAAAGATCAATTATTGTATGGCTTATTTATGCTCTGTTCTATGCACGTTTATAGGATTGTATAACAAAAGTCACGTTCAGAGAAAAATAAAACAATTCGACCCAAACAACATCAACTGAGGAGGGAAAGATTTATGCGCAAAAGTTTGTATTTTTAATTGACAATGCATAATGACACAACGTTGGGCGGTGTGGCGTTATGTGAAGAGGCATTACTCATTGTTTAGTATTTTTTAATATTACTTTATAGGCCTAAGAATTCTCTAAAATATAACAAACCAACTAAAGGCCTAAAATCAATTCAGTCCAGGTTGACAGCTCCTGGCCTTCTGCTGCAGCGCGCTTACTTAAATGTGTGGGTCCCTGTTGTCTAGACTATAATAAAATAAAATGGAATTACAAAAAAAAAAAAAAAAAAAAAAGTGTCTTGTTCTGACTTAAACTGTCATCTAAAAGTGTGTTGAGAAATGCTGTTTGCAATGACAAGTTATGTAATTAAACACATTGGCCTTTGCTTTGGGGAAATTATAACTAATAATAAATGCACAAGTAAAGCCCTCTCCATACGAAAAAAAACGTATTAGAATAATGGATGATAAATCATCCATTATTCTAATCATCCATTATTCTAATCGCTAGATTAAATAAGAAAAAAGAAAGAAAGAAAGAAAATAAAAATATCCCGCGTTCCTTTGCAGCGCTGTTATTTTCTTCTTTTTTTCGTCTGTAGGAATGGAAATAAAATATGATTCAAATAAAATAACCTAGGCTCTAGCAGTGTTAAGTGAAAAAAGGGCGCGAATTTAAACTACAAGATAATTTTTGATGGTATAATTTAGCCTTCTTCTTTAAAAGATTCTGTGGGTTATGATTCCGTTTCGTTTCTTCTCAACACATTCATCAAGTTTAAACCTTTAACAATTTGTAAATAAAATTTAGCGTATAATAAAAATGTATATGGACCTATACAAATCCAAATTCTCCTCTCATGTCATAAATCAACAATATCTTATTTATAACGCGCCCGAGGGCAGTTTACTGTTGGCTGATCTCCCGTATCGATCCATACATTCCTTCAGTACGATGAGCTGGCACATTACGGCGGAGCCATGGACGGCGTCGGCGTGCCCACGTCCATGTACGGAGACCCTCACGCGCCCCGGCCGCTGCCCCAGGTCCACCACTTGAACCACGGGCCCCCTCCCCACCCCACACAGCACTACGGAGCCCACGCACCGCACAACATCCTGCCCGGGAGCATGGGCAGCGCCGTGAGCGACGCACTCAAGCGGGACAAGGACCACATCTACGGGTACGGGTGCATTTCATAGATCCACGGCATCAGGACATTTGGAGTCCAGATAGTTTTAAGATTGTTCAATGTAATTTTGAGCAAAGTAGACAGTCTGCTTCTAATTATACTTTATAGGTCTCGATTGAAATGATTTTCTGTTACGCCTGTTATCTTCACAGACATCCGTTATTTCCGCTGCTGGCTCTGGTCTTTGAGAAGTGCGAGCTGGCCACGTGCACACCGCGTGAACCTGGCGTGGCGGGGGGCGACGTGTGCTCCTCGGACTCCTTCAACGAGGACATCGCAGTGTTCGCCAAACAGGTGAGGGCCACAGCGCGCGCGCTCACGGCCGCGACGCGCTGCCCAACGAGCCGCGGGGACTTGACTGATGGAGAAGCGCAGACCATCAGTCAAAACACTGCCTCAAACCACTGCTGGGATCCACTGGAACAGCGTGTGTGATAGATCTAGGCTAATAATAATAATAATTCAAGTTTAGACTTTAAAAATGAATGAATTAGCCAAAGCATGGACTAGACCAAGATCATTTCTATCTGTATAAATAGTGCTAAATGAAAAGGCCTGTGTTTGTTTATTAGGAACTCCATTATAAAAAACAAAATTATTTCAAATGTCTAAAATGAAATAGTGCATAAATACGGATTTTTGGAATTTTATTTTTTCAGATTCGTGCAGAAAAGCCTCTGTTTTCATCGAATCCAGAGTTGGATAATCTGGTAGGAATCTTGCAATTTAACTAAATGGAAATAGTTTTTTGCATCAGGATTTTTGCCTTATTGCATTTCCGTGTTTGCAGATGATCCAAGCCATCCAAGTGCTGCGCTTCCACCTGTTGGAGCTGGAGAAGGTGCCGCCCGTGTTCTTTATGATTCATCATATCAATGCACGATAAAATACTGAGGTGTTCCACGTTGTGTCCAGGTGCACGAGTTGTGTGATAACTTCTGCCACCGCTACATCAGCTGTCTCAAAGGGAAGATGCCTATCGACCTGGTCATCGAGGACCGGGACATGTGCAAGTCAGACTTCGATGAGCTGTCGGGCTCCTCCACCAACCTGGCCGAACACGTGAGTCCCTCCTCGTGGCTCTGCTCTCCCCAGGGAGGACCAGGGTGGGCATCCCATGTACCACCTTGCCAAATCGCTGTTGGCTCCTGCAACCATGACGGATTAAAGTGGCTCGAAAAGAAACCTGTTCATAAAGCATTTGAGTGTTTATTCAAGGAGCTGTTTATGAAGTTGACCCGTAGACCACAAAACATTTAAGATGTCGTAAAATAGGACTTTTAGAATGAGTTCATAGTGTTGATTCCAGGCGAGCTGCTGCAGCTGTTTGTGCTCTGGGGGTCTTTGTTTGGCTGTGTCCTGCTGGGCTCTTTTCACAGACACTTCCTATTTTTGGCTTTTACAAAGAAATGCGTACAAGTGCACTAAGCATGTTTGTGCTCATCTGAATACAGAGAATCCATAGCTTCCGAGCAGCTGACAACGGCTGTCCAGAGCAGCATTTAGATCATACAAGACAGCTTTATTTTACTATTTATCTCACATGTTTCTGCTTAAGTTTTAAGAATAGTTTTCATCTACATAAGCCTCAATTGTTAAAGAAAAAAAGGAAAAAAATCACAATATTGAAGACTTGAATGTATGCCATTGATACTGTAACATGATAAATCCTTGTTCTAAACAAATATAATTTCATCTTAATTAACACATGGGATGAAAAAGATAAATAGCACAAAGAAACATAATGTATTTCACATAATGTACTTTTTTGTAAGCCTACAGCTCACAAATTAACATTCCACTAAAAAACGTTTACCATAAGTGAAGATACAGACACTAAACATGAATATCTCGTGTACATATACATTTATTTCAGATGCATCAGGCTTATTATAAAGTTACGCAATTCGATCCGACCACAAGTTTCCACTCCTCTTCCACTCGCAGTTAGTGTCCCCCGATGTCCCCCGAGCCTCAGAGACGTTTGTCAAAGTGATGCGTAAGATGAGGAAGAACGTCGTAGTAGTACCTTACAAGACGGTCATCGTGCGGATTGTGTCCTGCAGTGTGTTTGTTAATTGGGTGTCAACAGATGGGGCCCTTCATTAGCTTGATAAACATGGAAACACATGGCGGCCCTTGGAGTGTGTGTGTATGTGTGTGTGTGTGTGTGTGCAGTGTAATGACTAAGAAGGGCCCATTCACTCAGCCTTTGTGCGCGCGGCTTGTTGTCATCTGCTGAGCTCTTCACCGACGGCCATCCGGTGAACAGCTGACACCGAGTGGCTCAAGAGGCTGCGGCTGTGTGTTCAGAGCTCAGCGCGGCTCAGGGCACCGGGCCCTCGCAGTATAAGTACGGGCTACGCTCAGGGGCCTCACACCAGAACGGACTAGCGTCACAGACAGGACAGGAGCTCTCTGTGGACTTCTAGCATAAGATCGACTCGGCGACATCATGGTAATCTCAGAAGGGAGGGAGACTTAAGTTATTTTATTAGGTTAGCACATGTTCTTACAGGTTGATTTTTGATTCGCATTTTAGTTAATTGGAACGATAGTACTGTAAACTATTGTTTGGTTGTTATTTTGATCTTAGAGGTCTCAAATGTTGCCATGACTTTAAATGTATTTTTTGCTCCTTTAGCTGTTACCGACAACACACTAAGTTGTCCTTTCTGATGTTCTCTCTTCTGTCTTGTCTCCTGGTGTGTGACCCTTCCTGACCCCTCAGAACCCCGCCTCCTGGAGAGACCTGGACGACGCCCACTCCACTCCTTCAGTGGGGACCCCGGGGCCCTCGAGTGGGGGCCACGTGTCACAGAGCGGAGACAACACTAGTGACCTGGGTAAGAAAGTCTTCTCCATATCAAAGGCCTGACTCTGGGGTGACCCCTCTGGACTGTGGGGGGCCCATCTAATCTCATCACACAGATTCGGATAAACACTTCCCTGCACGGTGATAAGCAAAGGCCCATTAAGAATCGCTATTTATCTTAATGAGGTCCATTAGGTGGAGGTGGAGATGTCAGTTACTTTTAAGTTATCCTAGTCTTTCTTCAGCAGTTTTGACTGTTGTTCCATTTGCAAATTTTTGGTCAGGCATTTCAAATTATAGCAGGTTTTCACATTCACCCTCATTGTTGTGTGACTTTATGTTTGACCATCGGATGTCTTCAAAATTATCCTTTTTGACACTGAATCCCTGTCAGAGGTTCTAGCTGTGGCCCCTGTCAGTCCGTCGTGTCCGGGCTGCTGGAGTTTCCGATGCACTAATTGGAGTCCATCACGGTTTTACGGCTTGTTTTTGTGCCCCGTGGCTGCTGTAAAAATAGAATAGACTTGAAGGTAACTTTCCCCGGTGCCCATCAGGCTTCAGTGAGCAGCGCAACAATGAGAGGATGCGCCCACAGACAAGAGCCGCGGGACAGAACAGATTTTTCCATCACCCATCTTAAAACGTGTTTACACTTCTGTATTCGTCCAGTTAAATTTAAATGATTCAACTTATTTCTTCCGAGTTTGAGTGGAAAAGAGCATGAATATATTGCGTTTACCAGCCCATCCCTCTGGCCTTTTGACCTGCTGTACAATGTGGGTGGATGGGGGGATGCAGTGCCCCCCATAGGGATGAAAACAGAGAAACAATGGCTTCCCCACTCCCCGGCAACCAGAGACTCATTTTCACGTGCAACTTTGGGTATTTTGAAGCAAGAGTAGATCATTGTGTTTTAGACTCACAAATGTGCTGTGTGTTGTGTTAATAGTGTGAAAATACTTAGACTGTGTGCTGTTCGTGTCATCTGAGCGGGACGGTAGGGCTGCAGGTCGAGAAGAAGTGCCTACAGTGAGTTGTTGTGAGCTCAGCCCCTGGTCTAATCATGCTGTTCCGTTGGGGCCCCTGTGTGATGCTCGACGGCCCCTGGGGGTTGCCCTTGGTCCCTGGTTGATGTTCGGTGGCCCCTCTGTTGTGCTTTAAGGCCCCTGTGTGATGTACTCTGGCCCCTGTGTGTAGTGCTCTGGCCTCTGTGTGATGTTCTGTGGCCCCTGTGTGATGCACTATGCCCCCTGTGTAATGTGCTGTAGGGCCCTTTGATAGCGCGCTCCCCCAGAGTGGGAGTGTGGATCGCAGCTAAGGGCCCGATATCCCTGGAATGTTGAAATGGGGTTCTGGAAATGTCCATCACAAAGACCACAGCAGGACAAAAGAACCAAAAGATCCTGTGGGGGACCCCAGGACACTGCTGAGAGGAGGAGTGAGGGCAGGAAGTCTATGTGAACCAAAGGCTTCTCATGCAGAGATATTTCAGATATTCCATATCATATTTGGTCAGACATTTGGGCTCTGGTTGGTCAGGTAGAAAGGTGTAGAAAACATATCATCATTAATGGAACAAGCTAACATTATGACATTATAATTCCCTGCACCTGCTCTGATCACAGAGTCTTCCTGCTTCATTATGTTAATGTGGACGTAGATTTGGACCAAAAGTCATTTAACTGTGACTTGCTCAGTACTGCTGGTTCTTCTGATGCTCCTTGTGTGATGGGGTGGGGACCACACCATGACAGTGCTAATGGATGAGGGGCCCCTGAGATCGTTAGACAGACCACACTAGCTCTGCATCACTGATGAGGGACTGTGGGTAATCAGTTCAGCTAGCTGCTAATGGACATGTTAACATGACCAACAAACCAAGTAGAAAACCAACAGACAATCAGAGATGATCACTGCGGCTGCAGTGTCCCACAGGCTCTGTGTAGGACCACTATCTCTCATCACAACCCACCACAGTCACAAAGGAGGAAGCCCAGGACAAAAACCACATTCACTGCAAGTACTGCAATACTCTTGAATACTAGTTTGACCTTAACCCAGGCTTAATTTGTACATGGGTAATTACTGGAACTGAACTGGTGTCCTGAATTGGGGGAACAGACCAAAACAGTTGGCAAAGCACTATTTTTTAAAATAAAATGTATTTACCAAATCCATCAAAATCTTTCCCGGCTCTTTTACACAATGAAAAATTGGAAGATAGGGGAATATTTTCTTCCAAAAGGGGATCAGATCAAGCTCAGTGAGTATGTACTAAGCTTTATTCAGTCATGTTTATTTCATTCATAAATATAAACACAAGATATGCCATTGCTTACACATTAAAACTATAATGAAAAGAGCAGAAATACGTACAATATTTGTGAATGTAATTGACTAGATAAATATTGACACACATGTAAACTCATGCATGTCTCTGGGACAAAGGCTGAGTGTTTAAGAGCCTGCTTTAGAGGAAGCCTTCCTCATGTCTTCAGGAGCTGTTTTTCTCTGAGCTTCTCAGAGTAGCCTCAGGCTAATCCTGCAGTAGTGTTCCCTCTGGTACTCCCCCCTCCCCAAGCCTCCGCCCCCCGCCGACACTGGCACAAGGGGGGCTGAGCGCGGTGCGTCACAGTCCACACAGACAGCCGCACTGCCCGCCAACAGTCACAAAGCATTAGTGTAGAGAACGTGTGCCCTGCGGCCACTTTTCAACAGCCACAGACCGAGGGTGTGTGTGCGCATGTGTGCGTTTGTGTGGGAGTACCTACAATTAGCCAGATATGCCTTAGTGTTTCTGCTTTATACACTGCCTCTCAAAACAAAAGTCACCACTTGGATTAAACTTAGCAAATACAGTCAATACGAGCCTCCTCCTGGATAACTGCTGAGGGTGATGATCTTTGAACTGCAACACGGTATTTAAAACTGACTGAAGCAGTGAGTGACTTCTCATTTCTGAAACAACCATGTGGAAAGATAAATCCCGTGGTCATGGAATAGATGTCAGTTTGTTTGAGAAGGGTCCAAACATTGGCATAGAGAAAACATCTAAGGAGAAGCAGAAACTAATCTACTACAGATCTGACCCCAGTGAAAGTGTTTGAGCTGGAGAAGGCTTTGTGCAGCGGTCACTCTCACATCAAGATCTGTGTGAAAAAGAATGCAACACTGGATGGACATAAATCTTTGAATATTGCAGAAGCTTATGCTTGAAACTATGCCACAGAAAATGTGTGCTGTAATCAAAGCTAAAGGCGGCACAACCAAACATTAGAGCATGTGACCCTTTTTTTCTGTGGTGACTTTTTTTTTTGACTGTGTATTTTTGGTCACTAAAATATAGGGAATAGAATATAGCGTTTATGTTTTCTCAGAATATCAACAATTAATCAAACTTTAGTTTGATTAATTGTTGATTGTTACTTTTTTTTAAATTGTTCAGATAAAAGGACAGGACTGGTCAGAGCTGTGGTCTTCCTTCAAACACAGTATGTTACACAGTGTTAGTGTAAGACAGAGGGCAGATCCTGTCCCACCCCTGGACACACTCGCCTGGACTCCCATGCACCCTTCAGCCCTGGCCCAGAGCATGCCCTTGTATTGTCCATATTCATTAACTGAAATATTTATGCATGAATATGGCTCATATAGACACGTTTGATTGATGCATCTCCAAAAACAAAAAGACATGCTAGGCCAATCTTAAGAAAAGTAGGGTTGCTCCCCTCGGGGGAGGAGTCTCTCAGATGCATTATTCACATGCCCTCCAGGCAGGCTTTCAAGGCTCCTCTGCCCCGAGGGCCAGAAAAATAACCACCACTGTTAAAAGTAAATCATCTCGGCTGATACACAATTAATGTGTCTGAGGAGTGCCCTGTGTTGGAGGCTGTTAGCTGGCAGCGGAGGAAGTCTCAGCTTAAAGACGGCCTCCTGCTCGGGTCGGTGCGCTCCCCGCCGAAATCAAACACATCTCAGCTAATGGGAGGAGTCCACAGCCCCACAGATAAGAGCAGACAGAGGAGCAGAGCACAGGGCAACGCACAGAGCTTTCATCTCTGACCCACCGCCAAACAACCTTCAAACCCTTCTCCACTTTGGGACGCCATGAAAAGACACTAAGTATACTGTTCAAATAAACTCTGATCTTTGGGAAATCACTTTTCGACTATTTAAACATTGTCATAGACAAATATTATTTACAAGTCTTGCAAGCAACTTTCAATTGATGTGCTTTTTCATCTTGGTTTTATACCATACAGCAGAGACCCAGGGAAAATTAATAAATAATAACAATAATAAAGTAATTTGAATTATTGCAATTATTGCATCTGAAAAGCTGCATAGAACGTTGTTGAAAAACCTCCTGTAGCTTACATAGATATTTTCTATGTGATAGCAATGTTATTTCTGTCTTCTTCAATAGTTTTAATACATCAATATCAAATTATTTTTGCTCAAAACATGCAATTGTACAATATTACATTTTCGTAGCCTGACAGAAGCTATGCTAACAGGTGCATGCGTCATTCACTGGCCTTTTCCGTTGCAACGGCTCTGATTAGCTCCTTGTCCACCGAGCATTAGTGGTGTTTCAGAAGTGGGCCACATATAGCGCGGGGCCAGCGGAACATCATTATTTTATGTAAGGCTCTGACTCGCCTCTCATTACCCCACGTCAAACTGGAGGCTAACATTGGATTAATAGCAGTGTTTTTATTGCACTGGCACTCCACAGCCCCATGTTCATTAACCAGTGTCCACAGAGTCACGCCGAGGTGAGAGCCACACTCTGGGTTTGTCCTTTCAGGGCACATCAGGAGCGAGCAGCATCACTGGGCTGTTCTGCAGACTGCACAACAAGAAGGCTACAGGAGATCAGACTTGAGTAGTTTTGATTAGTTTGGTTTAATCTATTTATTTGATTTCATTGTGTATTTGGTTATATTCAATCAAAATTATCTACTAATGGGTTAAAATAGTTTATCTCTCATTCATCTTGTAAGGTTGTTGTTTTTTAAACATCAACTTACTATTAACTTAATATTCCAGGCAAAGTAATATTATCTCCATTGTGACAAGCAGGTGTTGGATCCTCCACCAAAAACGTTATACTATGAACCTTTAAATCATTATAATATTTCAAGTATTTCAGACTGATATAGATTCTCTTTTGTGTGTTGTGCAGGAGACGGTCTGGACAACAGCCTGGCGTCACCTGGAACCGGAGACGAGGACGACCAGGACAAGAAGAGGCAGAAGAAACGAGGCATCTTCCCCAAAGTGGCCACTAATATCATGAGGGCGTGGCTCTTCCAGCACCTAACGGTAAGACCCCGCCCCTCTGCAGCATGAACCACAAAATGTTACCATGGAAATACAGTTCTGCAACAACAACACTGATCGGCTGCTACATACAGCTGCTCCAACTAATCAGACAAGTAATCACTCATTAGAAAACAGTTATAGCTATTCAAAGGTGTAGTTTATTGTTTTTTGTGTTGTCATGATACTAAAATCTCCAACTTGATTTTGATACTAAAAGAAAGGCATGAAAGTTTTTATTATTAAAAAAAATAAAGGGAAATTAAAAATAAAAGACTGTAATTTTCAATATAAAAAGATCTAGTAGTGAAAGACCAACTTTTTCGGCATTTTTTTGGTTTTGTTTCTGTACTGATATACAAACAAAATCATCAATAATGATTTCAGTATCAATTCATATTTGGGAACTTTCTTTTTTGCATATTTAAACGTGATATGTATTACGCTGAAGTGAAGCATTTTCTGAAAGATCTGCGCTCATTCACAGTCGGTCTTTTAATAATGATCTAAAGAGGTTTTTGAACTGTGTGAATAAATTCTTTGAAAATGATCAGAAGATGGAAAATCTGAACGGTTTGATGTTGCCGCATTCTCCACCTTGTCAGTTGTGCTGAATGAAGGGTACAGAGAATACAGTCAAAGGCAAGGAATCCAAAACTGTTTTCTCTCACACAAATACAAGTAATTGGGGTTTGAAGTGATTGAAGCCTCAAAAACCTTTAGGAGACCTCGTGGCCCCTCCTTCTCCGCCCTCAGCTGTCCTAACTCTTGTCCTGAGTTTTGTTAACACTGCTTTGAATCAGAGTAATCCTTTCCTTTACAATTCGCACCTTTAGATTCTTGTCATAAAGACGGATTGTTGAATTATCCCCTTTGCGTTTCCCAGGTCTTTCAGCTCTCGTTACTGAAGCACAAGTGGCGTTGTTGGCAGGATGTGTTTGTGAAAAGTGTGCAAGTGCGTTTTGGCCCTGAAAGCCCTTTTACAGCAGACAGGCGATCACATATTCATTAAGACTAGAGGAGGGGATAAACGTGTGTTTGTCTGTGTGGCATGAAGCTGGAAGGCTTTTGTCATCACGTCTAAAGACCTTCAGAAGACGGTCCAGTGAGGGTGCAGCTGTACAGGCTTGTGAGAGCCATTAGCCTGTTAGAGAATTGTAAGAGAGTTTGTTTACGATCACAACAACTATCAACATTGTGACAGTTTTTTAATGACTAGATAATTAACCCAATTAACCTTTGCTTCCACAAAATAAAATCCAACAGCACTGTGCACCATAAAACATGTGGATTTGTTTAGATAATTGCTGCAACATCTGGTCAGAATGAGCGTAATTAATACAATAAGACAAAATCTAAAACTAATTTAAAAATGTCTAATTGTTACCTGGACTAAATACAAACTATAAAACATGCAATATCCTGAGAGTTTTATTACAAACACTATAACATGTAATAGTTAAATGTACAAGAAGAATGTATTTTTGGTGATTAGGGGTGTGGCAACAATATTTTGTAGGATTAAGCTGATAATTAGATGATATTAAGAAATATATTTTTTTTAAACGCTCAAATTTGTAATGTAAAGTAATGCAAAGGTCAAAAAAAAGTGTATGGCCTGTAAAAATACCCACAAAAACTGAAGGAACACACAGTTTTATATTGTTATTCATAACCAGTTTTTTTTTGCAGCTTTTAACTTTTTTTAATATTTTTTTTTTAATAGAAAATACTGAAAATCGCGGTCAAATATATTATATTTGACTGTAATTTTTAGTATATTCCACTTTTATATTCCTATTTTGTGGTTTTCATGGAAAAACCTTGTCTGGTGTGTTATAATCAAGAATCACTCATGCAGGTGCCATAGTTTTAGCTTCATATTGTACAAACTATGCATAAATGCAAAATCTATAGGCTATAGGCGGTTAGCCAAATAATCGTAAGTTGCAGTCATGGCTGGAATACCTCCACTATTACCTTTTGTAGCATATCAGTTGCGTACCCACATTTTTCACACGTTCTCGAGCCCAAATCATGCAACGGCGACACATGTTTGAAAGCAGTTTAGATGAAGTGCTTGGAAGCTCATCCATCACCGCGGCCGCACCACATTCTGCTGCTGTGACAGGATCAGAATAGAAGCGCGGCCCTGGACCCTGCTCTCTGTCTACAGGTCAACTCTGTCTGCCATCTGCCACCGCACACACACACACACACGGATTGGAGGGGCCCCGCAATGCCCTCAGCGCGGCCCCCCCGACAATAGAGGCCATTGTCTCTCTTTGTACCCCACAGATAATTTGTCAAGCAATGTCAAATAATGTCAAATACTGTCACAATGCCACGCGCTTTTGGCTCTGAGAGTGAGGGGCCAATCCGTGGTCATCCTCTGTGTGTGGAGAGTCCGCACTGGCCCCTGAGAGGAGTCTGAACTTGTTGGTTAAGCTGACGCTTCTGAACCTCTTCTGACCTGAGGAAGATCCATTTGTGATTGAAATGTCCGAATAAATGCAGTTTGGAATAGTAGTGGGAGCTACATGTTAAAAATGTATCGTATTGTATAATTGTTTTTCTGGAAATATGCAAAATTAGAATGTCAATTATACAGCCTATAATTCAAACGAATGAAAATGAGTATGAAATGCAGTTGCAAGTGTGAAAATAACAAATAATATCACATATATGTTGCTCCGGAGTATAAGTATATAAGTATAAATATAAGTATAAGTCGCATCCCGGTCAAAACTATGAAAAAAGGTGCGACGTATTGTCCGGAAAATACGGTACTTAAACCTCAATCGGGACGTTTACAGGCACATTTTAGCACATTCCTGATGCTTTGTGAAAATATCATCTGAATATCTTTAGCGAAATATTGCAAATCAGTATTGAAATGCTCATTTTTGTGACTGGAATAAATGTGTAGGCTTATTTTCATTAATTATGTTCACTGCAAGCGCGAAGAGAAGTGTATCTAATCAAAAACGTACAATCTGCTGTCAAAACTACAGACTGAATACATTTCTTGACTACAGTGTCGCAAAATCATCGTGTCTACATACATTTGATGAAAGGAGCGTGTTATAATCCGGAGTTTGTTCTCTCTTGTCCCTCAACAGCACCCGTACCCCTCAGAGGAACAGAAGAAGCAGCTCGCACAAGACACAGGCCTCACTATTCTACAAGTCAATAACTGGTATGTTCCAACGATATTACTGAAGATCAATCAACCTTCTACTATTGATCGTTTATGTTTTGTGCAATAAATAATGATTCAGAGATAAATGAAAATGACATAGATCCCTTGTGTTCATCAGGTGAGAGGTATTGACAAACTCTTTACCTTTATCAATGCCCGAGGCCATAGAGGAGTTTGCACGATTGCCTCTGAATAATCCATTGAACTGTTTTTCCCTTTTTCATTTTAAATATACAGTTTTTCCGGATTATAGATTGCTCCGGAGTATACGTCTAAAAATGCTTAATAGAGAATTGATAAAAATCCAAGACCAAGAACAGACATTTAATCTTGAAATGTAGTTTAAAATAATAACAGATGAGAGAACATGGTGAATAGGTGTACGTATGCTAACGCTAACACCTTCAGCTACATGAGGCACAGACAGAACTGTGGTAAGTGTCTGGTATGTTAACGTAACATATGAACAGTTATTCAGATAACTATAGCATAAAGAACATGCTAACAAGTTTACCAAAGCATCAGTTTTACCCCAAATCACTAAATCCATTGAATTCTTCTTCCTCTGTGTCACTTCTAAACAACTCCACAAACTCCAGAGGTAGAGGAAGTGCAGATTCTTCTTCTGCGTCACTTAGAGCCTAGAGCGCCCTCTTGTGGTTGTCAGTGTGAAAATAACCAATAATATCACACATAAGTCGCTCTGGAGTATAAGTCGCACTCAGCCAAACTATGAAACGACTTATAGTCTGGAAAACATGAAAATAATAGAAATTTTAAAATCATAACATTGTCTTCTGCAGGTTCATCAATGCCAGGAGAAGAATAGTGCAGCCGATGATTGACCAGTCCAACAGAGCAGGTACTTACACAGACACAAAGCACTATTGTAGTTTCCTTCAAGTTTCCTTCATGTTAATTACATTGTAGTGCAAAGGGTCATGGTCTCTGTAGTTTTTTGCTGCAGCAACATAATAATTCAAGAGCAATTTGATGACTTTTCTGATACTGTGATCATTGTTAAATCTTAAATATATATGTATACCCTCATTGTGTTATATGTATTGATTTATATTACATATTTTCTGTCAGTGAGCCAGGGCTCTGCGTACAGCCCCGACGGTCAGCCAATGAGCGGTTTCGTCCTGGACAGTCAGCAGCACATGGGCCTGCGACACGGAGGTAAGCTCTTTTATGTCTGCATACAGTTTGTTGTGTGTGCTGTGTGGAGACGAGCCTCTAACCCACTGTGCCACCTCCGCAGGGCCTATGGGTGGCATGGGGATGAACATGGGCATGGACGGACAGTGGCACTACATGTAGAGCTGCGGGGCAGAGACAAGGCCGACAACAGGGTAACAACGTGAGTAGTCCCACTCTCTCCATCACAAATACGACAATTACTGTAATAATATTGTCGTTTATGTCTCGAAACATTGCTAAAGAGTACATCTAATAGTTGTTTTCCATTATTTTTAAGAGATAAGATATTTAAAAGATAAGTCCAAAAAACAAAACAAAATCGAGACTGAAACAACATTCTCTCAGCTCCAGATCTGTTTGACTGAGAAGGGTGAATGCCAAATGTTAAGTGATGATTTGCTATTTTAAAATTAAAGGAGACATATTTTGCAAAATACACTTTAATGAGCTTGAGTTTGATTGATGCATGCATGTTTAAGTCATCTTATGTTGTCCTGCAAGTAAGTGCTCAATACCTATTTTCACCTTCCTCCTATCTCCGCCCACTCAAAGTGATACATAATAGGTTTTCAAAATGTCTCCTAGCTTCTTTCTATGTAAATGAAAATACACAGCTTGCAATGGAAATGCGACTAAGCATTAACCCCTCTTTCCTTTGGATGCCACGTCATTACCTGAGCATCTTATTTTGTACTTATTCTGAGTTCTCTATGGGCCTGCCCAGCCCAGTATTTTTATTTTGTTTTTGAATTGTTTTGTTTTTATTATTTATTGATTATTGATGACTGATTGTTGATTATGTATTATTATTTTCATAATTTATCATTATTATCCATTATTATTATTATTGAATACTTTTCTTTACATAGGTCAGTTTGCTTTATTTATGTTTTTGATTCTGTATGTGCTATAGTTAATTATGTATGTATAATATGTCTTCTGTAAATTGTATTGACCCTGAAGAGAAATGTATAGCACTTAAATATCTAGTCACTCATACAAATGGTCAAGATTGTAGATTTTCCAACTGAATGTTTCCTCCAATAAGACCACTCAGAGCCCCCTATCTGAGACTAGGATATTATTACATACAAGATCATTTGAAAACCGTCAGTCCAAATGTTTATCTGACAGCCATGTAATATATGTAATATGTAGTAGCAATAAAATCTATGTGGGGGGGCAATAACTGAGAATATGTTCCTCAATAAATTATTATGGTGCAATAATAGTTTTATGACATAATTAACATGGGCAATTGTAAATCACATTTCTGAAACTTGCAGTAGGGCTGATTGAATCATAATCAAACCAACAGTCATATGTGAACATGAAGGGTCTCTATTAAAACACTTTTATTTAGGTTGTGTGTCCTCTGCAGTGTACAAAACATTGAACATTGTACAAGTATTTATACACCATCACAAATCCTTCAAGCTCCACTGACACAAACAAAGTAGAAGTAGAAAGCCTGGACAATTACTATAATAATATTTGAATTTATATTAAAAAAAAGAATTATTACTTTTACATATAATAGTTCTAACGAGGATAAAATAAACCAAAAAAACAAAATTGAGCCTGAAAAATTCTTGAATATGATGTATTATGTATTAGTTTAGCAGTTTATATTTCAGTCTTCTCTCAAATCTTAATGCTGCTTGATTGTTTCAGGATCGTGAACTAAATCTCAGTTTTAAGTCTTGCAAATGTATTTCCAGTTGCTTGACAGAACCATTTCAATCTGATATTTTTTCCCCAAACCATTCTTCCCTTTAATCTGGATTGAAACAGATTTACAAAAACATTCTTTTAATATTCCCTAAAGTCTCCAGAGCCTCTGCACATCCATCATATTCCCCCTCTCCCCCCAGTCTGATTAAGAACCAGGGTGCACCCCCCACACACACCTCCCAACGTCTATTAGCCCAGGCCCGAGCTGACACTTCTCAAATCAAGATGTATGTGGTGCCGTGGGCGCACCAGCACACCAATAGTATTTAACAGGCACTCTCACTGCTCAATGAGCCGCGGCGTAATGACACTTACCTTGATTAATAGAGCTCTTTATATGGAAATAGGAGCTGCTTCATTTTTTTTACCAGAGCCAATTTTCACCATTACGCCGTCCCCGTGTTTTCTCATTATCCCAGCAGCTTTGTTAACCGCGTGCGGAACAGACAGACGTCACGCTTTGGACTTGACCAAATCGTTTCGCAGTGAATGACCATTGAATACTTACAGTGATGGCTCCGATGACTCTGGCGTTTTAGCGTGCGTTAATTTGATTCACAAGCATATGCTGGCTGCGGCAGTAAATTCCAATGAAGCCGGCGCCATAACATTTGGACATTGTGGAATAAATGATGTGAATTTGCACCGGTCCACCTCAAATCTGTGGAGATAAAGAAACGTATGGCATGTACTCTATCGATTTGTATCTTATAGTTGGCACTTTAATTTAATGTTATTTCATAATGATTGGAAAATAAGTGTGGTAATGATTTTTTTTAGTGCAGTGTTTGTGTCAAGAAATTACATGAATCAATGCTATTACTTAACAGTCAGAGAACATAATTCAACTTAAAATATTAAACGACACAGAAACGTCAGTCTTTTGTGTGGCTTGCAAGGGAGAGGAAGGCTTAGCCGAGTCAAGATGTTGTAGGCAACCTGAACGACTTTCCAAAATCACTCTCAGCGTTCCTCCCTCTTACAAGTCATTTTATTAAAATCACACATAAAAAGGAGGCGGGTCACATTTCTCATTGGTCAGTTTCACATCAAGGCACTTGTCTTTTACGACTCTTTGGTATTATCTTTAGAGATAAAAACCTTGGTGAATGTTCTACCCATCTGGTCCCCAGGATGGGAGGAACATTCCTCACGGCTGCTTCTACAACATCTTCACACATGTTATTAGAAATACATGCCTTTCCCTCCCCCCAGGCTAATGATGCAGATAACTTTTAACACACAAATATAATCATATATTTACATTTTATCACAGTTTGAGCCCCTGTAGTCAGTTCAATATCCATAAGACATTAATATCATTAAAACAAGAAAATATAATGGGGAAAAATGGCAATAACAGATTTATTTGCCCAAAAAGCGTGGTGAGACACAGCTTGGGTTCAGATTCAGGTAGGTTTAGCTATACCTGCAGGCAGAATTGCAGTTGGAATTATACAAACAATGAAAAATCTATAGAAAATTGTGCGTTATCAAAAGTGAGGCTACTCGAGACAAAAGAAATTGCTTTAGTAAACCACAAAAATAGTATAATTTCATGGCACTGTATAAAATTAAAAAAAAAATCATGAATGCCTGATAACTATTAGATTTTGATTTCTGCTTAAAACAAAAAGGTCACAAAAATGCGTACACCTCTTTGTCCGCTCCCTCTGACTTGAAACACTGAAAGTACTGTTCTGACCGATATCATGTGTTCTTTCCCCAGGTCTCCATGTTTGGCTCAGGGACCTTCCATTTTCCAGCAGCGGAGCTCCTCCCAGCAGACCACACCCTCAACCCTGAACCCGCCCCTTTTGTGTGACTCCACCCCCTCCCCCTGCACCGTATCTGGATCAGATCCTTCACGCGCGGACTCTTGCCGGATCTGTCCCGACTCCGGAGCCTGGACTGAACTGGCTTTGCGCTCCAGAGAAGCTTTAAGTTATTTATTTATTTGTTGCGACTGCGAACGGCACTCACAGCACGAAAAGACGAGGAGCTGCTGGAACATTCTGTCCTCACACCAGTGTCTGCACGGGGGTCACACGGCACAAGAGAAGACACTCCAAACAAAAACCCTCTGCAGCCACGTCGACGTTTTGATGTTTCACGACGAGAAAATAAGCCACCATATATATATATATGTGCTCCCTGTTTTTATACAACACATTTTATAAAGTCTCATTGTGTCATTCAGATCACCATGGAGACACTTGTCCTGTCTTTCAATGTTGCAGTGTCTGAAATTGTTGTCTTTGGTTTTCGGAAATGGAACGGCAAAAAAATGTGTTTTAAAAGCATCTTTTGTTGTTTCCTTGTTGTTTTTCTTCCTGAACACCTTGCCTCTCCTGGACTCATTTTGCACCCTGTTGTTGGCTTTTGGGTGCTCTACAAAGATGATGAGACAACTGTAAAACCACTGACTACACGGCAGCGAGGCAGGGTTCTCATATGAGCTTTCTTGACATATCTGGTGAGGAGGATAAAGAAGAACAAACAAAATACATCCTCCTCCGTACTTACCGTCTACTGTCCTTCAGTCCAATATTAGAACTTTTGTATTCATATTTTTCAACCACAGCAGTTCAAAGAGCATGTTGCGTCGCCCTGAACAGGACAATATTGAGTGAAACTGTCAAATTGAACGGAAGCGCTCTGTATTTTTCCACTCCATTGTCTCAGATCAAAGTGTGGCCCGGAGAGGTGAGGGACATGGCAACTGCACTGACTCCAAACCTGCTGATGTTTGAGGAGGAAGAACCATGTTTGTTTGTTTGTTTGTTTGTTTGTTTGTTTGTTCATGCTCCGCATTGTGTGTCTAATCCAGTCTTTTGTTTCCTGCACATTGAATAATAATGTTTCATACACAAAATGATTTTTGAAGCACTGTGAACATTCAAAAGTTTGATTATTTTGTCATTTTGATTCATGGTTTGGCCTTACACGACTGTCCTTGAGTGACAAGTATCTTCCTCAGTTGGCCATATATTCTGGTCTATTATGATACATTATTCTATTAAATTTAATTTCCTTTTTTTTTTTTACTGTTGTAACGCCCAAAATCACGCCCAGTTGCCTCTGGGGGCAAAATTATATTACATTATTTTATGTGATCATATGTATATATATATATATATATATATATATATATATATATATATATATATATATATATATATATATATATACATATATATATATATATATATATGCTCGTGGGTGGTCCCTTTTTCAAGCTATATATATATATATATATATATATATATATATATATATATATTTACCGAATTTATAGATATTTGCAATGAAGAGGCAGACAATTTTTCAGTCATTTGTCAGATGTCAGGTATTGTTTTTAATAATACCAAAACGTGTTTGATGAAAGTCTTATTATTATGTCCTTATGTTATATTTAGTTATTTGATTAGAACATATTTCGTCAATCGTGTGCCTGTTGTTGGTTGATGTGCGTAATTTGTGAATGGAAACGCTAATATTCCATGTGCGGGAATGATTCCACATTTACAGACTGGTTTTATTGTACATTGTTTCTGAAGTGGATGTGAATAGTTTTGTAGTTCACCGACACTGCACTGAAATAAAGACTTTACATTCACGTTGGCTTGTTTTCCTGTATATGTGCGTGACGCGCAAGAGTTTACGCACGGAGCTGACGCAACTAAATTAGAAGGCCAATCTATTTATTTACTGTTGAAAAAATATAAATAGCGACAAAAAACAGAGCATAGAAATAATGGAATATAAATAATTAAAAACAAACATCATCCATCACTGTCATTCACATCGAGAAGAGGAAAAACAAAATCTCGCTCAATTATTATAACAAAAACATTACATCATCAAATTTCTGTTCGCCATTTTTAGGCTATAAAGTGTTGAATACAAAGTAAAAAAAAATTGAAGGCGACATTATCAGGCCCATAAATGAGACGAACAGACCAAAATATAAATAATATGCCTCAGATGAATGCGTCATGTCCGCAACGTTCGTTAATTTACAAATTCCCCCGTGCGTTCGATAATTATTACTATCGTTTTGTTTTTGGATAAATGATTCCAGGGAGTTGCGCCGCGGCCGCGTTCGGGCCTGTTTCACTTCTGCTCTGTGACTGCGGCGCGCGCGTGAGCAGGGGACACACTGCGGCTGCGCTCAGGCCCGATCCGAGGCACGCGCCACAAACGCGTTCTGAAGGCTGCCGGAAACGCGCGCCCAGCCGCCATGAAATATGGGTCACCGCTCCTTCAGCACGCACACGCGCCTCATGCCCCGCGCGCGCCAGCTCCTCTCCCAATGAGGGTGTTTCTGGAAGACATTTATGGGACCGTTTTATATTTATAACGGTTGAAAATGTGCAGCGCATTGGACCTCACACAGACCTTATAGTAATGTTCTTATTTATCCTTGCTTGAGAGTTGCTTACAAGAGGCACTAAAAGATGTAGTAGTCTCATTAAATTAAATAAAGTTGCCTATATGTACCACATCTGTAATTGATTATCCTAAATAGAGACTGCAAGTGTAATAACCCCGTGAGAAGAGCAAAACAAATTAATTATGTCCCCGTGGCACTCGTGGCTGTGCGTGCAGGCTGGGGTGACTGGGCCCGGGTCAGTGAAGGGGGCTCATCATCTCCATCATGTCACTGTCAGAGCTGACCTCACAAACGCCTGTCTCCAAACGCCAATGTTCCCCTGACCACCACAGACCGCTCCCGTGGACCCGATGCTGGTGTTTGGCATTCGTGTGTTTTAAACGTGACTCTGTTCTTGGAAATGAGATGTTGAATTTCATATTTTGTGAACTCCCACATGTTTTCAGTGTCAGTGTTTATGGCATGTTCTGCATTTCCACATGAGCCTTTGTCCACTAACCTGAAGGCCAGTGGTTAGATCCCTGAATACTGTTGTGTTCTTCGGCAAGACACCTCACCCACCTCGCTGATGAATGAATGATGAATGATGTGTATGTGATGGGTGGCGGTTGGAAGGGCAGATATTGCAGATCAGCATTTTGTCAGTCAAAGCCGTGTATGCTAAACCCAGTGGAGTGAATGAATAAGGACTCAGCTATGCAAAGCCCTATTTAATGTGGGGGTCAATTATTATTTACAATTTCATTTAAGACCTGTTCTTTGTTCTGAGAAATAAATGTAATGCTCAGTGAACAAGCAGTTATAAAAGAAAATGAAACAGCGACGTTTTATGAAATGCAACACCACATGCTGCTGTGTGTGTGTTATGTAAATATATAATTGAACACTTCCATGAATCATTTTTACTTCTTCACTGGACAAATTGAGTTTGTGGTATGTATTTTATGGGCTGTTTTAATAGTGCAAAGCTGAACCGATAGGTCATGTATACTTATGTAAATACTTGACTGAGATGTGTGGTTTTGTGTGAGTATTTGGGTCAGAAAGTGGACCTTATTGTTGAATGGGTTTTGTTTGCATTTACTTTACTGTAAATCAGAGTCTGCAGATACTAAGCTGCAATCTGGTGCAGAACAAGTTTGTTTTTTATGAGTTTAATGTCTCTGTACATTGTCCTTTCAAGTAAAGACTAAAGTAAACTAAATAAACATCACTCATTCACCTTCATCAGGAGCAGCCTTTGGTTCATCAAACGGCACAGACATGACTTTAGTTCAAGGTGTGATGCACGTCCAGTCTTATACATTGTATTGTCCTTTTTGTGGATTCAATCCTGCGGCGCTTTGTAGACTAGAAACATTTTATTGTACAAAATATTTATATATCCGGATATTTATCCGGATATATAAAAGGAAATTAATAAATGTAAATTTAAAATTGAGTGACAGGGGAAAGTCCATGTTCCAAAACGCTTATGAAAGACAAATGCCTCAGTGGTCGTCACTCATACACAAAGTGACATCATCACACACAAAAACAAACTTCACATCTACAGAAACACGTGTCATGTCCATGTGACGCAGCTGTCAGCCTGGTGTGGAGGCCTGGACCACTGACCCTCAGACATCACAGACATCATCACAGACACCATCACAGACACCATCACAGACACCATCACAGACACCATCACAGACACCATCACAGACATCATCACAGACATCATCACAGACATCACAGACATCGTCACAGACATCATCACAGACATCATCACAGACATCATCACAGACATCACAGACATCATCACAGACATCGTCACAGACATCATCACAGACACCATCACAGACACCATCACAGACATCATCACAGACATCATCACAGACATCACAGACATCATCACAGACATCGTCACAGACATCACAGACATCATCACAGACATCGTCACAGACATCATCACAGACACCATCACAGACATCACAGACATCATCACAGACATCGTCACAGACATCACAGACATCATCACAGACATCATCACAGACATCATCACAGACATCACAGACATCATCACAGACATCGTCACAGACATCACAGACATCATCACAGACATCGTCACAGACATCATCACAGACATCATCACAGACATCATCACAGACATCACAGACATCATCACAGACATCGTCACAGACATCATCACAGACACCATCACAGACACCATCACAGACATCATCACAGACATCGTCACAGACATCACAGACATCATCACAGACACCATCACAGACACCATCACAGACACCATCACAGACATCGTCACAGACATCACAGACATCATCACAGACATCGTCACAGACATCATCACAGACACCATCACAGACACCATCACAGACATCATCACAGACATCGTCACAGACATCACAGACATCACAGACACCATCACAGACATCATCACAGACATCATCACAGACATCATCACAGACATCACAGACATCATCACAGACATCATCACAGACATCATCACAGACATCACAGACATCATCACAGACATCATCACAGACACCATCACAGACATCATCACAGACATCATCACAGACATCACAGACATCATCACAGACATCGTCACAGACATCGTCACAGACATCATCACAGACATCGTCACAGACATCGTCACAGACATCTCAGACATCATCACAGACATCATCACAGACATCATCACAGACATCGTCACAGACATCATCACAGACATCATCACAGACATCATCACAGACATCACAGACATCATCACAGACATCGTCACAGACATCGTCACAGACATCATCACAGACATCGTCACAGACATCGTCACAGACATCACAGACATCATCACAGACATCATCACAGACATCATCACAGACATCATCACAGACATCATCACAGACATCACAGACACCATCACAGACATCATCACAGACATCATCACAGACATCATCACAGACATCACAGACATCATCACAGACATCGTCACAGACATCACAGACATCATCACAGACATCATCACAGACACCATCACAGACATCATCACAGACATCATCACAGACATCACAGACATCATCACAGACATCGTCACAGACATCGTCACAGACATCATCACAGACATCGTCACAGACATCGTCACAGACATCTCAGACATCATCACAGACATCATCACAGACATCATCACAGACATCGTCACAGACATCATCACAGACATCATCACAGACATCACAGACACCATCACAGACATCATCACAGACATCATCACAGACATCATCACAGACATCACAGACATCATCACAGACATCGTCACAGACATCGTCACAGACATCATCACAGACATCGTCATAGACATTGTCACAGACACAACAGTTTGGATGGTCAGAACTCTCAGGACACTAATAATAAGTACTGTAATATTCACACGTCAATGTCAATATTGCATTTTAAATGCAAATGAGTGAGTTATACAGGTTTAGTAAAGGAGACTAAGAGGCTGAGGCGGTTCATGGTTTGACTGCTGAAGAGTAGATGAAGTCAGTAGAGTTATGGATCAAATCTGAAACTATTGTGTTTTTCACACTAGGGCTGTGCTCAACATATCGATATTGTGATATATCGTGACAGACTTTTTGACATTACGTGTATCGATACAGAGGTGTGTATCAATACAGAGATGTGTATCGATACAGAGATGTGCATCGATACAGAGATATCGATACAGAGATGTGTATCATGATACTTTTAAACAACATAAAGTCATTAGACATTGCTGTGTTCTACACTTCTGAACCTACAGCTGCTGCATCAAGGCCGAATCTGAGGAGCTGAAAATGTGACTTCATCATAGGACAGTTGTATTCTATATCCATGAATCAGGACGTGTATTGCATCAAGTTTGCTGTATCGGGACTCGTATCGTATCGTGGACCCTGTATTGGGATATGCGTTGTATCGTGAGGTACTAGGCAATACCCAGCCCTATTTCCCACAATAGGAACCCGTATCAGTTCCCGGTACTTTTTTTCATACCAGTCTCCAACATTCCCCAGGTACTTTTTAGTCTCAAGTAGAAGAAGAACACTGTCGTGGGAAATGTTTCATTTTCAGATTTAGACTAACTTTATTACTCCAAGATAAATTATTTGGACAAAGTTGCCCCAAAAATACTAATTAATTCATTAATTTTCAAGCGTTTGTTCCCGTTTGGGGTCGCGGGTGACTTGAGCCGATCAAAGTGACTTTGAGCCTTAGGCGGGGCACACCCTGGACAGGGGCCAGCTCGTCGCAGGGTCAATACAGAGACACATTCATTCACTCGGGCCAATTTACAGTTGCCAATTTTGCTTAGCACATGCATGTCTTTGGAGATGCTTAGAACCCGGAGAGAACGAGGAGAGAACTCACTCATATCTGTGTTTTCTTGTTAATTTCATTGTTTGTTTGTTGGAGCTTTTTATGCATGATTTACAGTGTTCAAAATGAGCAGATGATTAAATGTTCCGTGCAGATGCGACATCAGACAAAGTTACAGGGCAGATCTGTGGAGACGTGACAGTTTAAATGTATTTTCAAATATTTTCAGAAATAACATGCAACTGAACAAATGCAAGGTACAGGTTTACGATGAACCATCCCAGGCATTTCAATCGCTTTAAGTATTTTTATAAGTATGAGCGTTGGGTATTAGTTTCTTTGTGAGTAGTATCAGACATGTTAAAGGAGGGTAAAAAAAACAACAACACTGAACTTTGCACAGCAGCTCTGGCCTGCAGGATGGGTTTCTGTGGCATGGGACTGTGCCAAATAGTATCAGTGTATAGAGCTGTAGTTAGTCTCCACAGCAGTAGTGTGTCACAGCCATCACAGCCCTGTCACTGCAGCCAGAGCCCATGCCACCCGGGATCAATCTGCACCACAACACCACACATACACCCATGTCCACTCAGGGGCCGGTGTCCAGACACAAATGCAAGTAATTAATCTCCCTTACGGGGGATTTGTAAAGTAAAGATTAATACAGTACTAAATAATAACGCTAATAATCTTCAAAACAACATTCACAATATTATCAATTAGATGATAAACTGTCCAGCTCCATCCATTGCTTCCATTTACTTTATTCAGCCATCTGTTTACTCTAATAGGAAGTAGATTTAGAAAAGTATGTAAAAATATAGCCGCAAGCGGCAATGATCGGCCCTCGCCACGCCGCCGCCACGCCGCAAGAGGAGGGGGCGCTAACGCGCCCCAATTGTCCTTTTATTACATCTACTGCTGAATCTGTGACGCTGTCACATCTTCTCCCCTTTGTTTTACCATCAAAAAGCAATTTTATTTTGAATTCTTGGCAAAATGTGCGGCTTTGCCGCACAGACACCGTGACTCTTAGAATAAAAATGTTGATAACTTTTGATGGTCCACCCCTGAAGATGAGTCTCACCAAATTTCAGGTTAATATGTCTAACGCCCTAAGAGGAGTTCGTGAAAATCTAAAGTGTAAACATGTTTAGCGATTGGCGATTTCCCCATTGGAATAACATGGAAGGTTTCGGTCATCGTTACGGCAAAGTCTCATTGACTTTTTTGATGGGGCCAAAATTGAGTTGTGTGTCAAATTTCATATAATTTCGCAAAACTAAATATTTAACCTCCATATAAAATCTGTAGGGGGCGCTGTGGCTCCAAATTAATTTATTTCACTTCAAGTAGGTTTAGGGCAAAGAGTTTAACAACTGATTCAAATTTGACGCAATTCGGACTTTATCTGCGCAAACGGCAGAAATGTTAAATTTGGGAGATTTCTGAAATTCTTGCTACAGTTTGCGGCTTCGCCGCACAGAGACCGTGAGAGGTATCAATGTAATTTGGATAAATTTTGATGTCCCACTCCTCTGTAGCATTTTCACCAAATTTCAGCTTTTTAGGGCCAACGCCCTGGGAGGAGTTCGTAAAAGTACGACGTTTGGAAAAACTCCGAAGTCATGTTTAGCCATTTTTGAAGCAATATGGCCGACATTTGGTTGGGCAGACGGCGTTGCCGTAATAATATTTTTTACTTCTCTTGTCACCATCTACCTCTGCGCCAAATTTCATGATTCTACGATCAGATTTTTTTTGGGTCATTTCCCATCTCTCAATGCATTTTTGGTACATTTGGGGGCGCTGACGCGCCAATTTTTTAATTTTAGAAAAAGGAAATAGCCAGAATGTAGAGAGGCACGATTTTTAGAGGTGTGCTAATTTTTGTGACTTTTCGTCAATGTTCACTGGGTGAAAAATAGGGGGGTTGGTCCCGAGAAGAAGAAGAAAGAAAGAATATTAAAGCCGCAAGCGGCATCCAACGGCCCTCGCGGGCCGCCGGCCTTCTGACTCTGCTCTCTGCATTTTACAGAGTTGGCGCTAACGCAATTGTCTAAGAACTAAGACAGTGACACATTGTACATGTTCAATGCTGTGCTTAACCAGTGCAAATGAACACAAATGTCGGTCAAATGTGCAGCTCCAGCGCACAGAGACCGTGACACTTGGAATAAAAATATGGATAACTTTTGAAGCTCCGCTTGTGTAGATTATTTTCCCAAAATATGAGCTTGATCGAGCTATTGCCCACAGAGGAGTTCATTAAAGTGTGAAGCATAAATGTGAACATTTCAAGGATTTGGCGTTTTTCCCATTTGTGACATATATTTGCGGCTCCAGCGCACAGAGACCCTAGTACTTAAAATCAAAATATGGATAACTTTTGATGCCCCCCTTGTGTAGATGATTCTCCCCAAATATGAACTTGATCGGGTAATCGCCCTAGGAGGAGTTTGTTAAAGTGTGAAGTGTAAAAATGTGGTCATTTTAGAGATTTTGCGGTTTCCCCATAGGGATAACATGGGATGTTTCTGTCATCGCTACGGCTACGCTTTACCAAATATGACTTTAGCTCACATACTTTTAATCTGGGGATGGCAAATGAGAATTGTGTGCAAAATGTCATGTCATTTGGAAAAAACTCTTGTTTATAGGCCACTCTGAAGGCCAAATAGTCCAAATTCTGCGAAAAGTTTGCGGCTCAGCTGCACAGAGACCGTAAATGTTATCCATAAAATTTGAATAACTTTAGATGCCCCACTTGTATAGAGGAGATACACCGATTTTGAGATCGGTGGGCAAAACGCACTAGGAGGAGTTTGTTAAAGTGTGAAGCGTAAATGTGAACATTTCAAGCATTTGGCGTTTTTCCCATTTCTGACATATATTTGCAGCTCCACGGCACAGAGACCGTACCACTTAAAATCAAAATATGGATAACTTTTGATGCCCCGTTTGTGTAGATGATTTTCCCCAAATATGAGTTTGATCGGACAATCGCCCTAGGAGGAGTTTGTTAAAGTGTGAAGTGTAAAAATGTGGTGATTTGAGCGATTTTGCGATTTTCCCATAAGGATAACATGGGATGTTTCTGTCATCGCTACGGTTACGCCGTACAAAATATGACTTTGGCTCTCATACTTTTATGATCAGGATGGCAAATTAGAATTTAGTGCAAAATGTCATGTCATTTGGAAAAACTCTATTGTTTATAGGCCACTCTGAAGGCCAAATAGTCAGAATTCTGGGAAACGTTTGCGGCTTTTGCAATATTCCAAAATAAGTTGGCCAACTTTGCGGCTGCGCCGCACACAGACCGTAAAAGGTATCTCAAAAAATTGGATAACTTTAGATGCCCCACTTGTCCAGAGGACGTCCGCCGATTTTGAAGTCGGTGGGCAAAACGCCCTAGGAGGAGTTCGTCAAAGTTTGACGTGAACAAAATGGCTAACACAGCGTGTTTTCATTTTCAAAGGAAGATGGCGGCAATAGGGTAAGTCTGGGGGCGTGGCCACAATAATATTTTTTTTTTGTCTTCAAGAGAGGAATGCGTGTCCCGAATTTCGTAGCTTTACGCCAAAGTTGACCTCGGGGCATCTCCCATAGGCGCAATGTATTTTGACTTTTGTCGGTGGCGCTGTCGCGCCATTTTTTAACGAAAAAAAAAAATGGCCCAGAAAAAATCTAATTTTTCGCCGATTCTGAATTTTGGGCAAAGTTTGGTGAGTTTTTGAGCATGTTCAGGGGGTCAAATTAGAGCTCAAAAAGCAGAAGAACAAGAAAAATAAAAATAAAAATAATAATATTTTTAGCAAAAACAATATAGCCGTTTCCACTATAACAACAAATTATACATCGTTTGAAAGCTCTAAGCCTTCCCCATGCCGCCATGGGGTGGAATCATCATTACGAGCGCTTACGCGCTCGTCACTCCCCATTCCGTCGGGATGCCCCGCCCACTCCCCATAGACTTCCATTGATTTGAGCAGATACAAGCATGGCCCATGCCTGCGGCATGGATTCTCGCGTACAGGACGATGCCAGGAGGGTTTTTGGAGGAATGCAGCGCTTCGCGCTGCTGTTGTCAACAATTAGTGAATGGGCTACGCCCATTCACTAATTGTTGACTATTTCTGTCATAGCAGGAGTAAGTATGCATGATCCATGCCTTCGGCATGGGCTAGTTCACTGTACTTGCCAGGGGCGACGGGGTACCAAACATGCGGGCTGCGCCCGCATGTTTCGTCAGACAGTTGCAACGCTGCCTTTGGCAGCGTTGCGGGAGCAATAGGCCCTCCGCCCTGCTGGGGCTCGGACCTAAATATTCCGATGCGAAAACAATGTTTCCCATTTTTCAAATATCATAAACTATACACTACCTCATGGTGTGGGTCCCTGGTCACTGACGGATACTTTCGTTCATTTTGAGTGGGCTCCGCCCACTTTGTGTTTTTGGCCCTCTATACAGTAATAATGTTCAATTTTTGCATTACATGCTTATATGCACGGAACATGCAAGAGATGGGGAACGTATTCGTGAGCTACTTAGCGCAAATGAGTGCTTTATATGGGGATGACCCCAATGTAAAGTGCTCGTTTAGTGCGCACTTTAAACGGTATCGCGCCATTTTTTAACGAAAAAAAAACATGGCCCAGAAAAAATCTAATTTTTCGCCGATTCTGAATTTTGGGCAAAGTTTGGTGAGTTTTTGAGCATGTTCAGGGGGTCAAATTAGAGCTCAAAAAGCAGAAGAACAAGAAAAATAAAAATAAAAATAATAATATTTTTAGCAAAAACAATATAGCCGTTTCCACTATAACAACAAATTATACATCGTTTGAAAGCTCTAAGCCTTCCCCATGCCGCCATGGGGTGGAATCATCATTACGAGCGCTTACGCGCTCGTCACTCCCCATTCCGTCGGGATGCCCCGCCCACTCCCCATAGACTTCCATTGATTTGAGCAGATACAAGCATGGCCCATGCCTGCGGCATGGATTCTCGCGTACAGGACGATGCCAGGTGGGTTTTTGGAGGAATGCAGCGCTTCGCGCTGCTGTTGTCAACAATTAGTGAATGGGCTACGCCCATTCACTAATTGTTGACTATTTCTGTCATAGCAGGAGTAAGTATGCATGATCCATGCCTTCGGCATGGGCTAGTTCACTGTACTTGCCAGGGGCGACGGGGTACCAAACATGCGGGCTGCGCCCGCATGTTTGGTCAGACAGTTGCAACGCTGCCTTTGGCAGCGTTGCGGGAGCAATAGGCCCTCCGCCCTGCTGGGGCTCGGACCTAAATATTCCGATGCGAAAACAATGTTTCCCATTTTTCAAATATCATAAACTATACACTACCTCATGGTGTGGGTCCCTGGTCACTGACGGATACTTTCGTTCATTTTGAGTGGGCTCCGCCCACTTTGTGTTTTTGGCCCTCTATACAGTAATAATGTTCAATTTTTGCATTACATGCTTATATGCACGGAACATGCAAGAGATGGGGAACGTATTCGTGAGCTACTTAGCGCAAATGAGTGCTTTATATGGGGATGACCCCAATGTAAAGTGCTCGTTTAGTGCGCACTTTAAACGGTAAAGTTCCATTTTCCTACTACTAATTAGTATGCACGGGGCGTGCGTGAGTGAAAAAGTGCGTTAGTGAGTGTTTGGAAGTGGGCGAGCGCTTCGCGCTCGATTTCGTGCGCACTACGTGCGCACTTTCGCAGCCGTGCTTCGCACGGCCTTACGAGATTAATAGACCTCTCGCCAGCTTGTGGCGCTCGGGCCTAATGATGTCAGGGGTTCCTGGATATTAGAAAACTATCAGAGCAGGTTGGGACAGCACCACCCGACCTCATACACACATGCAACACAATTGTGAGAAAAGGATGATGACTTGTAACAAATATGTCTGCTTAGAAGAACATTTGGTTCTGGTTAAGAAAAACATAGTCGACAGTGTCTATAGAAGCAGATGCCTCATATTCTCATAAAGTATCTTGACATAAGTGTAGTCAGGGTTGTACACATTTAATTGTAGCAAATACAATTCTGTTTAATCATTTGCTTCCTGAGATGCAATATCCTTCATATGAAACTAAGCCGGAGGTCTCCTGCTCATTTGTCCTGACTGTCCTTGTACAAACGCTATGGACCGTTTTTTTTTAAGATAATGTTTAACACAATCAAAGCTTTTCACATGCTGATCTGTGCTACACTTGTGACCAACATAAAGAATGTGGCCAACTTTAATGTCCAATTATGAGTTGAGAGCATATGCATATATTTGGAATAGTTCTACACCTGGTTCACAGGATTTCACATTTTAAAATATATTTCGTAGATTAGAGGAAGAGCTTTCTAGAAACGTGAAAGGGCTTCTTGAATATTATCTGGGGGATTGCACAGTTTTGTCTTGTTATATAAATTACTCTTTAGTGTTGGATGGGCTAAGACCAATTGTACAAACCAACTCTAACAAGTCTCAATTGAAAGTAATCAAAAGCCACATAAAGCCAGCAGCATGGACCTGCACAGCATAGTCAGGGAGTGATGAATGAGCGCAGCGCACTCGGCCTCATCCATCACCCAGCCTGCAGCGGCCTGACAGGAACGGTCAAATAACGTTTAGCACACGGCAACCCTGTGTTTGGTGGAGATTATTACTGTCACAGCTGTAATGGATTAGCTTGGACCAGAGCACATCCAGCCAATGAGAGAGAGGCACTGCACATTAGCATCGCTATCAGAGGTCGGCCGAGCGGCAGTGGGCCGCTGATTGACAGATGGGTGGCTGCCCAGCAGACAGCTAGCCAGGCTCGGGCCAAACAGCCAGCAGCCAATTATGTAGGCACAAACAGGGCCATTCATCATTCTGTTAGACACCTGTCCCCCGCACACAGGGGCCGTCTCTGCATGGGCCTCAGACAGGGATGATGCTCATTACACTGGCCTGGACCAGGTTTACACTGGAGCAGCAGACACTGTACTGTAGTGGAGCTTTGGATTTGCACGCTCTGCTGTCATGTGATGTAGTGATGCTGAAGAAGCATGTGATGCAGCTCCCACAGCAGAGGACTGAAGGAGATCCCTGTTAAACACAAACGCACTGTCCAGGCTCCACATTCACTGACCCTCCTATGCCGGGATGTGTTTAATCAACATTCATCAGCTGTGTCCCCAGGGCCCGGGGCCCAACACACCTCCACTCACTGGAGCATTTACAGACCCTCTGGACTCTACTCCCACTCACGTTTATCTGAGCATGGACCTTTATTTCACAGGAACAGCAGGGGACATGTTCTCACACCTCCTGAACTTGGACTCAGACCTTTGTGATAGAATCTTAAATTATACACTAAAATGCAAAAACAAAAAGCATAACACACTAAAACAAAACACTGCCCTTTTCCTCGAATGTGTGTAAATCTTTCTGCATCAGATATCATAGGAGACTAATCTATTTTATAGGCTCTGCTACACATGCACATCACTTCAATTCAATTTATTTTTTGGAAAGCCCGAATCACAACAGCAGTTACCTCGAAGGGCATCCCTGCTTAATAATTGTCTTTCATTATCTATCAATGTTCCAGCATTTTAGTGCATTGCATATCTATTAGTCAAAACAAATTGAAAAAAAACAGAGTCTAAATATCCCACCACAAACACACTGACAGGGAAGAAGAGGGTTTTAAATGATGATATAAAAGATTCACAAATGCTCAAATGGCAAAGCTGATGAACATCCGATCTGACCTTGAGACACATCACTTAGAACAATTAATTAACACCTTTGCTAATTGTTCATTCCATCCATGCTTCATGTCTGGCTTCTTGAAGGTGCACCTCCCCATTTAAGACAAAGCAGAGGCTCTGTGCTGTTTACGGAGCCTTACATATATATGTATGTGGTGCAGATGTAAGTGAAAGTGTCAGAGGATGATGGATGATCGGGGCACTGGGCTGCGTCTCCCAGCCGCACACAAGTGGCTTATTCCCCATCCATCTGAGCGCCGCCTCATCTGTCCAGGGAGAGCCATTTTCTGTGCACCACAGCATGCCGCTTAAGGTTATTCCATTTCTTCATTACAAACCTTTTTCCTGCATGTTTGGAGCCACACATGCCACTATTCAACTGCTGCACTGGGTCAGATCATGCTAGTGCCAACATTTGTGTGTTGAATGGAACACGCCTTTGACTTACAAGGATTTCTATTTCATATTCTGTAAATGACAATTATAAACATCAAATGAGGCCATGAGTGAACAACAAACAACAACAACAACAACAACACCAACAACAACAGCATATCATCATATGTATATTACAATAACTTAATCTCAAACTGATTATATGAACAAACTACCATTATATGCTAGATATGATATGATTTTGCGTTTCAACACATTTTAATAAACGATGACATGATTCTTTCCCTTTAAGACTTAAGGCACATGTACTTGGTTTGACATGGCATCACTGAACATACTGGTCCACTAAGCTCACTTACAAACAAAGTCCTAACAATTATAGTCAGAGATTGTCATTCGGACACTTACAAACAAGGTGATCTGTCAGTGAACTTGAAATTATTGTTGCCCTCAAACCAAAAAATGACACGACGGAAAGATCTTAACGAATGCCTTAAACCCAATATTTGTCAGTCAGGATCACATATGTTCAGAGTGATTTGAGAGGGTCCTCAAGTGGTGCTGTGTGTGTGTCGTCTGCTCGGTTTGGGCCCAGACAAAGAGAGTCGCGGCGTCATCATTAATCTCAGTCAGCTCTGAGGCCGGCCCAATGTGCACGAGCAGCTCGGTGACAAATGCCACCATCGCACTGGGGAAAGCATCTCCGGCATCAGCTCGCCTTAATGTCACATCCATCAGAGTGACCCTGTCCTGCCACGGCCATCACATCAGCAAGCAGCGGCCGCACCAAAGCATCAGACTGAACTACACACAGTCTGAGCACTAAAGTAAACCACAACAACACAATCAGACCAACGAAACAATCAGATCAAAGCATTAGACTGAACTACACACAGTCTGAGTATCAAAGTGAACCACAACAACACAATCAGACCAACAAAACAATCAGATCAAAGCATTAGACTGAACTTGAGTAGAAACACAGAAGTAAACTACAATAACGTAATCAGACCAAAGCATCATACCAAAAATAAAAAACAACAACATGAACACCAAACTGCTTGAACACAATCAGACCAGGATTAGAGCAAAGTGCAGCACTAAACTACAACACAATCTGACCAAAGCAGGGCAATAACACCAGACCAAAGCAACAGACCTAAACACAGCAACACAACTAGAAAAAAGCATTAACTACAATATTAGTAGACCTAAACACAAAAAATCAGTTCAAAGCTCAGACTAAACGACAATATTAACATCAACGTAAACTGCAACAACACAACTGGACCAAAACACAGCAGTAACAAAAGAGCTAACTACAGTCCAAATATCAGACCAACAAAACCATAGCGGCAATTAGACAGAAGAAAACACAATCAGACAGAACAGAACACAATCAGACAGAACAGAACACAATCAGACAGAACAGAACACAATCAGACAGAACAGAACACAATCAGACAGAACAAAACACAATTAGACAGAAGAAAACACAATCAGACAGAACAGAAGACAATCAGACAGAACAGAAGACAATCAGACAGAACAGAAGACAATCAGACAGAAAATAAGTCAATCAGACAGAACAGAAGACAATCAGACAGAACAGAACACAATCAGACAGAACAGAAGACAATCAGACAGAACAAAACACAATCAGACAGAACAAAACACAATCAGACAGAACAAAACACAATCAGACAGAACAGAAGACAATCAGACAGAACAACTAAAACACATACCTTGAAGATGTAGAACTACAGTAGGTGGGCAAAGTAACACAACAACAACAACAACAGCAAAGCATTGAAACACAGTGAACACAAAGGGAGTCATCAGCGTATTCATGTGCAGGTGGAGCTGGTTAGATATTTTCTTTAATACTCTCGTTGTCAGAAAAAATAATGAATATAAGATTTGTACTACATCTGAACCAGCTGAAACTAAAGCCTCATGAGGACATCTTGATCACACACTGATCATTATTTTTGCTGATTGGTTCTTTCATCGTAAACAATAATCTGGCACATTGTTTATTTTGATGCAAAATAATGACAAATCTGTCATAAAACCTCTTGTCTCGGCCCATGTTCTGGTTTGAGGTCTGCATAGAGTCCAGATGCAGATTATTCCATTTCTAAATGAGTTGTAAACAGTATGAGTGTATTATGTACTATGTAAATGGGCATTTGACAGTAAAGTAAAAGAGAGAGCCCTTGACCCGTCCACCGCCTGCAGAGGACCCAGACAAGGCCCATGTCTGTGCCATGTGACCCAGGGGGGTGTTACAGGCTTTTTACCTCGTATTGTGTAACACGACTTTGTACACAACTTCAGACTTGAATAATAATGTGATTTTTTTTTTTTTTCATTGTACACGTATTGCTGACTCTGCCTCGTCCTTTTGGATGTATTATTATCTGTTTTTATCAATGTTTGGATGGATGTAGTTTCCTAAATAGAATAATAATAATAATAAAACACTTTATTTTTTGTTTATTTTCAACACTCTCTCACTAACTATACAGAAACATGATGTGGTTTATTAAATCATATAGGCCTACAACGTAATATTTAAAGCTAAAGTTGAAAATTGAACTTTCTGACTCACAGATTTAAACATAACTCTATATTTCAAATAGTTTGATTGAAAATACAATTGGATTTAATTGCAGACGACTTATCTTTGATGTAGCCTTGATTTTATTCTATAATAAAAAAGGAATATGCTTTGGACACAAATGGCACGGATTAGATGGATTGGCACTGCAATACACTGCCTGTCCAAAACATAATTCTCATTCGTGAAACAACCATGTGGAAAGACAAATCCCGTGGTCATGGAAAAGATGTCAGTGTGTTTGAGAAGGTAGTATGGCAGTATTGATGGTTCACGCTGATTGTAAAAGATCGTAAAGATGTAAACTGGGGACAAGAATGTTTTTGTTGTTTTATTGTTGTATTATTCATTTATATTTGTATTTTGTTTTACAGCACTGGCCTTACACCGGGTCAGAATGCTCTAGAACACTAAACTGAGGTTGCTTTATTGAGATCAATTTCATTGAGCCAAAATGACACAACATTGCCCTCTGCTGACACGTTTTAGTATTACACTATAGTATCCAAAGTATTTAATAAACATTCCCTCAACAAATAAAAAATAATCAAATCTAATAATGATTTTACAAACCACTATATTAATTGCTTAAGTGTTTTTTTCTAAATTTAAAATGTATGTATTTATATTTCACCAGTAGACAAATTAATGCCGACTTAATAAACAATATTTGACTGAAACTACTAAAACTCTTCTTTCTTGTGATTTTCATCCCTTGAGACCAGTAAGAGAAACTTCAAAGTGTTTTTGAGATTAGTGTTTTTATTTGATATTTTTGGACTGATTTGAAACGCAGACACATGTTACACGGATCAATCAAACAAAAATGACATTTACAACATTTACGATATTAAAAACACAAATTGACAAGACAGAGGCACATTTATGCAGACATTGTGAACAACAAACAGCTTTAACCGACATGGCCAACAATTATTACATTCTCCCCAAGTTTAAAAGCTAAATAACACAAGGATAGAAATACTTTGGGGCCATTTTATTCAAATAATGATAAGACAAATCACACAAACAAGCGTTCATCTTTATCTCTTATTTCCAGCTCAGGTGGAAAAGGCCACTTGATTCTTATTTTTTTTTCAGTATATTTATTTATTTGGTCGGGACATGTTAATGTTTCCATCCATTGTCCCTCATTCACTCTCACATCACGCTCTCATTCTACGTCTCTTCTTCACTTCCTGTTCCTGGTATTTCCACGTGTTCTTCACCTTGTATACTTCAGAGCCAACTGTAAAGAAGACCATCAATGCAACATAAGACAACTGCAACCTCCTGCTTATTTGTATCAACGCTAAACAATCATTAATGCCATTCATATTCAATCGTGTTCAATCACTGTCCAGTCCACTTGAGCGTCACAGTGAGCGGGGGGGGGACTGACCTGACGAGCGCTGTGTGCAAAGCGCTGAGCCGCCTCCCTCAGCTCCGCCGTCCTGTCCTCGGCTGCTCTCAGTCTGTTCTTCCTCTTCCCCAGAGCCGCGGTCATCCTCTGCACCAGTCTCTTCACGCCCCCTTCGTCAGACTGCCCCGGGAGTTCTGCTCGAAAACACAAACATGTGCGCAGAGACACTTTGAGACGTCTGCCTCTGTGCTCGACTCGACCGCACAGTGTGTAATGTACCGTATTTGCCGCACTGTCAATGAATGGTCAATTTTCCGATAATTTTTCATATATATAAAGGCGCACCGGACTATAAGGTGCATTAAGTGAAACAAAAAATGTACAACACAAAATCGCTTCGAGGTCAGTAAGCGCAACTAGAATTAATCCATATATAAGGCGCACTGTCGTTTTTTGAGAAAATTAAAGGCTTTTAAGTGCGGAAAATACGGTAATAATGTAAAATGTTATTCGAGTTGGTTTGATCGCGTTTGTGTCCATTGGCGATCTGTTGTCAGTGTGTTTCAGTCCAGAACGTAAAGAACGCATCGTTTCTGTCAAAGCTAGAGATCCTTTCACTGTGAGGCAAAAGTGCTAAGCAACAGTGCTAAGCAACAGGGCGCGTCGTTGCAGTGCAGCTCAACGAGAGAGAAAGACAGCCCTTCCCTCCGTGTTAAGACGCCATCCACTTGACAATAGCCCTTTGTCTGGCCTGACGCGGTCAAAGTGCTGACAGTGTTGGTATGACTCCACGCGTTCGGCCTCCGGGTTTACGCGAGGTCAACCGTGAATGGCCGCGGAGCGTGTCCCGGGACGGCCTGGCACCCCTCTCATCAGTTACACGGCCCCCGTCTGCGGGTTCGACGGCTTCCGAATGACGCCCATTGTATTTAGTCTCTCTAAATAAACGGAGCTACTGTTTCCAGCGGAGAGACTTGGGCGTGTGGGTACGGACAAACCACAATCAATCACACTATGGGAACACATGATACAACAATCTAGCGTTACTTGTCAGGACGATATCTTACCCTGATCTTTGCATTGCTTTTGTTTAGCGGCAACTCTGTTCTTCATGCGGTTCAGGAGAGCTTTACACTGGTAGACCACTAGGTTCATTCGGTGGGCATCTACAGCGGGTGAATAGCACGTTATAGCACTTGAATCATGGCGGACGCCGGTCACATTACAGCCTCACCTCGGGTCAGTTTGGGTTGGCAGTTGACGAAGTGAGTTTGCTTCAGGGGAACAATGCTCTTGCGTCTGATGCGCAGACTTCGGGGCGCCGGGCCGGGAGCGGGGCCCTCGCCCTGCACGGGTACAATCACCACACCTCCGGACGGCCCTCGCAGGTGCGTCTTGCAGGCCCCGTACAAAACCTGGACGAAGATGCACTTGTCGGCGGAAGAGCGCGTCACCCAGTGGTCCACCGTGTTGTCAAACGCCAGTTCAAACTCGGCGCTGTCCTGAGACACGGAAAACAAAGACTAATCATACATAAGACGATCACATTAAGCATTTAATCATCTCCTTTGGCTTTTAAGAGTTTACCGTATTTTCCATACTATAAGGCGCATTAGATCATAAGGCGCACTGTCAATGAATGGTCTATTTTTGATCATTTTTCATATATATGGTGCACTGGATTATAAGGGGCACTGTCGTTTTTTTTAGAAAATGAAAGACTTGAAATGCGCCTTATAGTGCGGAAAATACGGTATGTCTTTATTGTTATATTGATTGTGAAGTGTATGAAAACATATTTTACTAATACATTTGGACCCGAAAGAACTTAACAATGTTGTAAATAATAATAATAATCTGGTTGTGTTTCGTCTTGCTGACATGAAGCTCGTCTGTTCTGACCTTGAGTGGGTTGATGCCATTAACCTGCCGCAGTTCCTCCACTGTCCACTGGGACCTTCTGAGGATGGAGGCTCCGCTCTTCTTCACCTTTGAGATGTAGAGCTGCTGAGGTTTGCTCTTTGTCACTGAACACACAACAGAAACGTAAAGTTGGTCTCCCAGCAACAATTTGTTAGAATAAAATTTAAAAAAGAATAAATAGTCTGAGAGTGACGTTGATACCTGAGACGCAGAGGAAGCAGGAGCCACTCTTGCTCCTCAGCAGTGACCTGTACCTGCCCCTGGCCCTCTGCACCTCCACCGCCACCAGCAGCAGCTCTCCATACGGGACAAACAGCTCTCTGTTCAGCGCTGACGGGATGTTCATTTTCACACACCTATGACACACGCGCTGGATTTATGTTCATCAGACAAACGCAGTACAAATATCCAAACTGTACGCAGTGTTAGTCAGCGCCCACAGACCCCAGGTTCAGCTTGTGCAGAGAAATATTACAAGGACCAGAGACAACAAACTATTTTCAGTACTTTCATTCAGAAAACATGAGCTCTTCACTGTAAACTAAAGATTATTTGTGGATTTAGTATTTAGCTGCTCTCATTTTAATCGCATGAATAACAAACACATTGAAATAAGTCATATATCTATTTTATTATAACAGAATAACTACATTGCTGTGCCTACCTGCTCCTTTTCGCGTTGGTTTCCGTGGTTATGAGCCTTGGCACAGTTCCGTCCCTGATTCAGCCATAGCGGTCGGTTAGTGGTTAGTGGTCAGTGGTTCTTTCTCTTTCTCTTCTGCTGCTGCTTCTGCTTTTAAACGCAGACGGGGCGGAGGGACAGGGCTGAGGCTGTTGTGGGCCTCCAATTCATGCCGAGTCACGAGGGCAGCGGTCTAAGCTTCCCTCTCCCCAGACACTTCTCACCGTTGTGCCCGTTTGTTTGTGGAAACTTGAGCAGAGACGCGTTTTTTTACCCGGATCTCCTGAAAACGAGCTTTACTAAGATATGCACGAGGAATAAAAGACAAGAAATACAGTGATTTGATTTATTCATTGATAAATTGACTGGTCGATGTGAATAATGTCGGCGATATTTACAGTAGTTTGTGAATGTGTATTTTCTGTCCGTGGTTTTCCTCATGAATCACATCCACGTTAGAGAATTATCATCGTTCTGACCGTTTTCAAACACGACCGCTCATCCTGAAATGCTTTTCCTTCTGATTAGACATAGTTTTTATCCAAACAGGCATCCGCAGTCTCACCTTCACTAAGGCTTGGCACAGGCACATAATATGGCAAATGTGAGTGTTTTGTGCTTTTAACCCCAAGCATAAGTTCTGTTTGAATGCTACAAAGGAGAACTGGTTATTGGGAAGAACTGACATGTTAGTTTGTAGGTTATAGTTCTTCCACGATGAGCAAAGGCCTTTCAGAATGCTCACAATGAAAAATACCTCATTCTGACCTCTAGAGAGACTTTTTTTAACACATAAATTGATGACTTGACCATCTTTTTATGCTCTGGTCAAGCCCACATCTCATTTTTAACTAAACTTAAAAAAAAAACTGTGTACAAAGTCATGATATATAAAATGTGAGGGTTTGAGTATTAAAAATGCCACAGGTTATTGTAAATGATTATAAAATGTCTGTGTTCAGAGTTCCTCAGCTGACTGCTTGCTCTGAGAGTCTGTCCATCTCCTTCTGGAGCAGCTGGGGCAGCTGGAGCCCCTCCAACAGGAGCTGGCACTGAGTCCTGTACTGTTGGACGGGATCGTCAGGGAAAGACGTCAGCAACGCGTTCATGGTCCCGAGGAGAGCCCCGCCCTACAACCAAGACCACAGAGGTATTAACGAAAGACACGGAAGTTTGAATCATTTGTAGATATAAATCAGCCTCCCCATCCATCCCCAGCGACAGTAAACAGAATGCCACAGTAACGTCTGTGATGAGTGAAGATGCAAATAAGTGTGAGTAAGTGGTAACATCGTCTCTGTGAAATGTTTCATGTTTTATGTTGCCATGTGATAGACTTTCATACCTGCATAGAGCACTCCATGACAGAAACCGCCATGACAGCGTCCTGGATGGTGACGGTCTCCCTGTACATCAGCTTGGCATGTGCTGTGGTGAAGTTAAAGATATATTTAGTTCAATATGAGATCAATATAAAAGCCTGGTAGAGATGCTGCTGCACCTTCAGCCAGCCGGCTCAGGCTCTCCAGCATGCGGATGGTGGTGCGGGCGCTGCGCCCGTGACTCTGTCTCTGCAGCTGGTAGTAACTGGTCAGGACTCTGTTGGCGTCCTGTGAGAGCTGAGGCTGCAGTCGTTTAATCAGACAGAAATAAGCTTTCATCTTGTCTATGGACCACAGGGAGGACGAGTCGCCGGGTTGTCCTGAACATGCAACAAGGACCAAAATACACGTTTAGTCAAGTTATTGCTACTATATCATATGTTACTATATAACAACATGACTTTCATCATTAAACACGAGTATAAGTGGCATGGAGGGGCACCCGTTTAACTTTACAGGTGAAATGTAGTCATGATTCTTCAGTTCATCCTGATTATTTAAATCACAAATAATCATTACATAGTTCTGACTATTTTATTCAATCTATTGTTGAAAAACTACATCTATTTTAAGAAACACTTTTAATCTGGGAGTTTTTTCATAAAACTGATCACATGTTTTATACAACAGGAAAGAAAAGTTAAAGTGTCATTTGTTCATGTTTTCAGTCATTGTGAATAATCGTTACATTGTGATTCTTTTAAATAATTGTAACACTTCAATATCTAGACATCCCTAGTGCACTAAAGCATTTTTCTGGTGGGGGGGTCCTGCCTTATCCATGGAGACAATGTTGCTTTGCTTGGAATCTTCCACAGTATGGCTTTAAACTGGTGTTTTTATTGATCAGAAATATTTTACCTAAGAATTCTTACAAAGTGCATTTAAATATATCTAGATGTTATTGCCTACTGATTTGTTTACCTGCATAGCAAATACATTAATCCGTTATTAAAACAAGCCACTTTGTGTATAAAGAATACTCTTCTAGATTCTGTATTTCGTATCCGACACTCAGGCCGGAGGAGTAGCACCTGGACGTCCTCTGTCCTCCAGGATGAAGGAGGAGATGGTGCGGTCCCACTCCACGTTCCTGCTGTCCAGCAGAACCAGCACCAGGTCAAAGCGGCTGAGCAGAGGGCTGGCCAGGGCCACGTTCTCCGACAGGGACTGGCTGGGGTCGTACTGGCCTTTGGGGTTTGTGGCTGCCAGGATTGTGGTTCTGGTGTTCAGCTTGCACACCATGCTGCCAGGAGACAATGCAACCAGGGTTTGAAACATATCACATCATGTACAAGAAACATTATTGACATTAAAACTACACAGTACAGAAAGAGAACTACCTTATTTGACATAGTTTTAGCCGAGGTGCAACTTATACTCCGGATCGACTTATATATGATAATATTCATTATTTTCACACTTGCAACCACAAGAGGGCGCTCTAGGCTCTAAGCGACGCAGAAGAATAATCTGCACTTCCTCTACCTCTGGAGTTTGTGGAGTTGTTTAGAAGTGACACAGAGGAAGAAGAATTCAATGGATTTAGTGATAAAACTGATGCTTTGGTAAACTTGTTAGCATGTTCTTTATGCTATAGTTATCTGAATAACTGTTCATATGTTACGTTAACATACCAGACACTTACCACAGTTCTGTCTGTGCGTCATGTAGCTGAAGGTGTTAGCGTTAGCATACGTACACCTATTCACCATGTTCTCTCATCTGTTATTATTTTAAATTGCATTTCAAGATGAAATGTCTGTTATTGGTCTTGGATTTGATCAAATACATTTCCCCTCAAAAATGTGACTTATACTCCAGTGCGACTTATATATGTTTTTTTTCTTCTCTATTATGCCAACCTCTGACCTTAACAAACGGTGATACATTGTTATTAGTGTGCCTGTTATTATCGGCCTGACTCGACTATATGTTCGTACGTGTTGAAATCACTTTCTCATCATCATATTACGGTAACGACTCAAGCGCAAAAAGACGGCAAACTTGTCTTTGCGGTTTCCACAAAAACCTCAGAACCTGGTACGGTTCTGAGGTTCGCCTCGGCACCCCCCGTGCCGTACCCGGCTTTGGCCACGCTGATGGACTGCTGCTCCATGGCCTCGTGGATGCTGATGCGGTCGTGCTCCTTGATGCTGTTGAACTCGTCGATGCAGCAGAGGCCCCCGTCGGACAGGACCAGCGCGCCTGCTTCCAGGTGCCAGTCCCCGCCGTCCTTCACAGCCGCCACCGTCAGACCTGGAGGGACAGCGGTTAAAACACGTTGTCAACACGCGGCAGCATCACTGTGGGGGGCATACCGGCGTTCGTGGACCCGATCCCGGCCGTAAGCACCGAGCGAGGCATGACCTTCACGGCGTACTTGAGGAACTGGGACTTTCCTGTGCCCGGATCGCCCACCAGCAGCATGTGGCACTCACCTGCATTAAAAGACAGAACGGTTTAATATGTAATCTGCATCTGCACCGTGACATCTTCTCATTCTTCGTTATAGAAGTGAGTTCAGTTGCCAGGCGGCGCCGTTCTGACTAAAAACGAGTATGTGAGCAGGGAACTCTCATGCTTCTTAAAAAACACCATGACACCAATATAATCAAAATAAATGACTAGTCTACAATTAAAATAATCGCGATAGTATTTTGTAATTGTTATCTGGACAGCACAGACTCTGCTAAAAACACATGCCAAAAGATAACAGCATTATTTAATCAAAATGTCAACAAAGGATGAAGAATTTCTGATAATCATCGATAAAACACGTTGTTTCATAAATATTCTTTATCTAGACGCCTCTAGTCAACATATTTCAAACTTTTTGTGTTTAAAATGTCTTAATATTTCTTCATATTAACTAATTAAATTATAATAAAGGCTGCAACTAATGATCATTTTGTAAAGAATAGTCTAGTCTAGCAATGAATCAATTAGATGTTTAGAAAGCAACAGTCGCCTGATGACATTTGATTTTTGAGCACATTTATGGATTAAAGAGTGTTTTCATCAAATGCACAAACATCATTTTCAAGCAGTCGCAGCTCAATTTGAGTCATAAAACATCTTTTCTCAGCTCATGGCATCTTTGTATTAATGATTATTTGATTATTAAATTAGTTAGACAATTATTTAAAACGACTAGTTTGCGACTTGTTGCCGCTCAAGAGACAAACTAAATAAAACATTAGTGCGCGGTGTGAATAAACTGTTAAAACATCTCGAAAAAAAGAGAAAATTATCAATCAGAAGGACCAGAGGAGGAACGGCACCTCGAACTTTTCCGCCCGTCGAATCGATCCTCTGCACTCCTCCGGCCATCACCATAACGACGGCCAGTTTGACCACATACATGCCGAATATCTGCGGGCAAAAGCTCATCAGGATCTGGTCCCTCCCTGCAGAGAAGAAGCGAAAATCGAGCCCAAACCACTCAATGACATAAGACCCACGCGGCAGGAGAACTCAGTCTCTGAGAACTCACCGGCCAGAGGGTCGTCCCGGTGGGCGTCCCAGAAGCCCTCCGCGTCCTGGTGGGCCTCGTCCAGCAGCACGGAGGCGACCGCGTGCTGGTTGTTCACCTCGATGTTGTTGGCCTTCAGGATGAGCTCCACGTCGCAGCGAGAGCCCTCGGTGAAAGCCCTCCAGCGCCGGCACACGACCCCGTACGCCGTCACGTCGTCTCCTGGAAACGAGCAACGAGCACGACATTAACGGCCTGGAGTTAAATTAGACGAGCAGCAAAGTCATTGTTTCAGAATTCATATTGTTGTTGTGGTAATTCTTCTGGCATGTTGGGAACTACCCCTGTGTGTAGTTCCCGTGCCCCTGTGTGTAGTTCCCGTGCCCCTGTGTGTAGTGCCCCTGTGTGTAGTTCCCGTGCCCCTGTGTGTAGTTCCCGTGCCCCTGTGTGTAGTTCCCTTGCCCCTGTGTGTAGTTCCCTTGCCCCTGTGTGTAGCCCCTGTGTGTAGTTCCCTTGCCCCTGTGTGTAGTTCCCGTGCCCCTGTGTGTAGTTCCCGTGCCCCTGTGTGTAGTTCCCGTGCCCCTGTGTGTAGTTCCCTTGCCCCTGTGTGTAGCCCCTGTGTGTAGTTCCCTTGCCCCTGTGTGTAGTTCCCCTGCCGCTGTGTGTAGTTCCCTTGCCCCTGTGTGTAGTTCCCCTGCCGCTGTGTGTAGTTCCCTTGCCCCTGTGTGTAGTTCCCCTGCCGCTGTGTGTAGTTCCCGTGCCCCTGTGTGTAGTTCCCTTGCCCCTGTGTGTAGTTCCCTTGCCCCTGTGTGTAGCCCCTGTGTGTAGTTCCCTTGCCCCTGTGTGTAGTTCCCCTGCCGCTGTGTGTAGTTCCCTTGCCCCTGTGTGTAGTTCCCCTGCCGCTGTGTGTAGTTCCCTTGCCCCTGTGTGTAGTTCCCCTGCCGCTGTGTGTAGTTCCCTTGCCCCTGTGTGTAGTTCCCCTGCCGCTGTGTGTAGTTCCCTTGCCCCTGTGTGTAGTTCCCTTGCCCCTGTGTGTAGTTCCCCTGCCCCTGTGTGTAGTTCCCTTGCCCCTGTGCGTAGTTCCCTTGCCCGTGTGTGTAGTTCCCTTGCCCGTGTGTAGTTCCCTTGCCCCTGTGTGTAGTTCCCTTGCCCCTGTGTGTAGTTCCCTTGCCCCTGTGTGTAGTTCCCTTGCCCCTGTGTGTAGTTCCCTTGCCGCTGTGTGTAGTTCCCCTGCCGCTGTGTGTAGTTCCCTTGCCCCTGTGTGTAGTTCCTGTTCCCTTGCCCCTGTGTGTAGTTCCCTTGCCGCTATGTGTAGTTCCCTTGCCGCTGTGTGTAGTTCCCTTGCCCCTGTGTGTAGTTCCCCTACCCCTGTGTGTAGTTCCCCGGCCCCTGTGTGTAGTTCCCTTGCCCCAATTTTATCGTTTTAAATCAAAATTTTTCTCTACAAACGATGCACTCAGTTTTGTAATTGTTGTACATCTTCAAATCAACATTCACAACATTATCTAAATGTTAATGTATTAACCATTAGTAAGTTATATAAGTTATATTTTTCTTCCACTTTTACAAAATTGTTTTTCGTTTGTTGTAGTGGCCAAACTGAACTCGTGCCACTGAGATGTGCACAAACAGCGGTTGCTATGGGTGACGTGCTTTAAATGGCTATTGTGTCTAATCATTCTTCACACCAGCCCAAGCGTCTTGGATGTAGATAAAAGGTCACTTTATTCAATCATATCAAAAAGGCAAAACTCCAGTGTACCAAGTGTCAAAAGCCCCTGGCCCCGAGCCAGGCACAACACTAGGGCGCCACCTGCAGGCCACACGGTCGCTAAACAGTTTGGCTCTTACTATGTATTCATCATCATTGAGACACTAGGTTTTTGACAATGTAACTTTACCTGATTTACAACAGTCAACCAAGTCATCGTCAAGGGCGATGAGCATGGAGCGTGGAATACTGCCCACCGACAGCCGCTGGACCTGCAGAGACAGAAACACGGTTCAACTGAATCAGGGTTTGTCGGAGCAAACGGCTGTACCTGCTCTTGGATCTTGATCTCTTGGTAGTCTCTGCAGGAGGCGGGCTCCGTGGCCCCGGAGAGGCAGCTGAACTTGTGGGATTCACAGCGCTCGGGGTTGGGACAAGCCACAGGAGCAACAAAGGCGTAGAACTGGTCGAACTCTGCGTTGACTTGAAAAACATAGCGACACTTGGCGCACATGTAGTCGCGCTGATACTCCAGCACCTGTCAAAGACGTGTTTAGACTCTATGTTTACAGTCACTAACAGAAGTTACATGCCCCAAGCCCGCCCAACTTCTGAAAGTACTTTTCTGACTCATGTCAATAACATGGTGGTTTTCAAAGAAATATGTACAAGTTCAAATTATGCTAAAAGTTTTAATAACGTGGTAATTTAGTGTTTAGGTTTCAGATATAGATTTAAATGATGAAGGGTTGTAGCCGACTTATCCATTCACTCCCAAACGCACTGTAAGCGTCTTCTTCTAATCAGAAACATAGTCAAATAATAAAACAATTGGGCGACTACAACCACAGTGTTGTGATCATTGTTTTCACATCGCTTATCTGCCCCAAGACAGTTTTAATTTACTTCTGGAACCTCGAGGTCGACAGTCACTGCTGACCTCCGTGTCATTTTAGTAGCGATTATGAATGATGTCTGGTCATTACAGTGCACTGAAACTCTAATTTAACTGGGGATTATGGTCATACCAGTGGGATTATCACTGGTATGATGCTAAGAAGCTCACAAGAGGGTACTATATAATTACAAAACCTGTAACAACTAAAAGCTTGTATTCCTGAGTGAGAGTAAAGCAAATGAGGCCCACCTTAGTGTCACAGGTCCGAATGACAGTTCCAGTAACTGACAGAAAATGACCAACATCTTTAGATCTGGGAATGGTTTCTCTGGTGAGCTCAGGACACACAGGTAAACCTTCAGAAAGAACACTCATTAAACTCATAAACCACAGCCTCATCTGCTTGTACAGCAAATCAGCAAGTATAACAATAATAACCTTCAGTTTCCCAGCGATGCTGTGCTCAGAGCACATATGCAGGGGAAGTATGACAGCTGGAGCACTGTCCTCTGCTTCTGACTTTTCCTTTCAATAGTATTTAATATTTTAGTTTACTGTGTCTGTTCATTGCTGTTCACATGTTTCTCTCCTTCTTCCAGTTCTCTCAAGGAGTGGTTCTGTTTCAGACACTGCTGAGGCTGACCTGTAGATCTAGATGCTCCTCATCTGCCTGGATGAACTGTCCTGCAGCTGGATGAACCTGCCTCTCTCCTCCGGAGTGGTTCTGGCGCCACAATTTATCTGACAATTAAAGCGCATCAGCCCAGGATCTCTCCTTCACTGTGGTGCTCCCAGAGGTTTCTACTTTTTCCCAAAGGGTTTGGTAGTTTTTCCTTGCTGAGAAGGACAGGGGACATTTTTCACTGTCACCCTTCGAGGCAACTGCTGTTGTGATTTTGGGTGTTACTAAAATAAATTGAACTGAAGTGTAAAGGCATCTTACACAGTTTGACTCTCACCTGAGATTCGTGCATGAAGTGTGCACAGTGGCTTCCGCTCTGCCGCCCTCTGCTGGCCATCCTTTGAAAGCTCCTGGGCTGTTAGCTGTAAAATCTCATCAAAAAGAGACAAGACTTCACTGGGATACACATTAAAATAGTCCCCAACCTGTAAGAAAAAACAATCAATCAAACAGCAAATGAATGTAATATAAAGGTAAATAAATGCTTCATGAGGCCTTACTTCCATATTTGCTTCAAATAGGTTCATGGCGTTGACAACTATGGCACGGTGAGTGTGCACTTCAGCCTCTGCGATGGCCTTTGTGATGTCTTCAGAGTGATGCTCCAGGGCATAGTTCTTGAAGACGCTGCGGATGAGGGCCTCCTCCTCTGACCTCAGCCTCTCACACTGGGCCATTCTGTCACAAAGCACATCGCCTTTACATTGGAAGTAACGCAAACAAAAGTACTGCACAAAGTCTTCCAGGTTTTTGTGGTTTTGTAATAATGACTTTGTTGACTGGAATAGTAGCTTCATGAAATATCTATCAATTTAACACTAGTGTCAATTTGGGAAGAAATGTTGAGAATCTTATTTTTAAATACAGAAGTAGAGCTGCGTTAAAAAAAAAAAAAAAATCTAAAATCAAAATACAACCTTAATTTACACACAAGGAGCAGTTTAACCTTTATAAATACTTATATCATATATTGTATTTGCCAAATCATAACTATTGTATAAATTAGACAAGCTTGGGTCCTTGTTTATAGTGTAGTTGCTAGGTAACAGTTATGGACCTAATCTGCTGCCAGATAAAGGTTACAGCTATTCAAGGAAAGTTCCGCAGAATGGCATTAAAACGTTCCGATGCCACTAAGCCAACTTTCAGGTCAGATCTGTGGAGAGGCGACCACGTTCATTGGAGAGAAAAAAAACATGTATTTTGGCGATTAAAAACACATGCAAGCTACATAAGCTTAATGTCATACTGCGGAACATTGCATGAAAAGCAATAATATATCCATGGAAACGCAGGTGACAGACCCTCCACCAGAGAAGTTACAGGCTGAACCAGAAGTTTGGTGTTTATACTGTATTCAGTCGGTAATGTTTGGTAGACAGTGGGCAAACCGTCGCTGTTTTTGACCTAACGTTAACGACTATTATCAATTTACCTGCAGAACAATGAGGAATATCCCCAGATTATAAAGAATCACATGTTGTTGTTGTTCTGCCTCGGCTGTCTTGTGTTTCCCGGGTCGAAACCATACATCCATGGTCGAAACGCTCGGTTTACGGTACGTTTAACCCTGAGCTTTGTATTTGGGATTTAATTTGTACTTAAAGAAGAGCATGTCCACCTCAATCCGTTACCAAATACAGGTATATGACAAAAAATACATTTGAAAGACTGGATTCCAAGTCGTTTGACGGACTACAAGAAAAAGTACTCATTTGACGTAAACGTTTATACGGAGAAGAGGAGCCTGGCAGGAAAATCTGTGAGAAAAATACACGTTCTCTTCTGCTTTTTCTTTTTCTTGCGTGTTTTAGGCAGACTAGACCAGACACCTCTTGCGTGGTGCTGCCTCTCACAGGTTGTTTGTGGTACTGCAGTTGTGGATCCGCTCAAATCTTTAGATGGAAGTTCTGTGTCGTAATCCGTTAATAACTGCCACGGCGACTTATTTTCTGAGCATTTATCAAACAATACCACTTGAATGAACTGAAATAATTGTAATTCCAAGTTCAGTCCAGTCAGGCATTTATAGAGATGTTTCTACATAATATCTTCTACTTCTTCTGCTGACGTTTCTCTGACAATGCGTGCTGCTGTCGCCCTCTAGCGCCCGCACAGAGTGGAGTTTCTCCGCCTGTGCTGCTGATGCTGCTGTATCATCTGCTGCTGCATCCCATCCGGACGTCCAGCCGCCTCCTCCGCGCGTCCGTGCGATGCTCGACCGCTAAAGAAATGCGCGTAACGTTGTCCCGCTCTGCCCCGGACTGGATCTGTTTGGTTATGACGAGAAGATGGAGAGAACTGGGTCAGACATGAGTAAAACAGGTCAGTGGGGCTGATGTGGTGCGCGGCGTCATCCGGGTAGGAAAAGCTAACGATGCTAGCAAGTGACGTGTGGCACAGTTATGCACAGAATGTCCCGGGATATTTGTTATATCCGGACCGGCTGATCGGTACCACAGACCCACAGGAGAGCGTGACTGATGGTTTCAGATGACTTTACTGCATTGTTTTGAAATGCTTTGTCATTAAAGTGTTCACAATTCAATTATGGGGGCGAAATGAAGTAGTCATAAGTGGCATTAGATCCAAAAATAAATGTCTTATACCAGTTATTTTACATTTCTATTACAGATGAGGTCCAGTTGAATCTAAAAATGAGGGATTTTGCATTTTGCCTTCATTAAAAATGTCTGATATCACTTACATGTAGCTGAGTGCTTTTCATTTGCCAACAAAGTATTGATTTTTCATATTCAGGGATTATATTTCACACATGATGTTCCACTTCATTCTTGTCTCCGGTTGCCTCAGTCCCAGAATTGTGGCTGTATTTGTTTGCAAACTGTTAAGACGTCAGAGGATACGTTGTTGTGTGTGTGACGCTTGTAAAGAACGATCGTTAAAGAGCTACAGAAGAACTATAACAGGTTCAGGTAACTTTATTCATACCCACAGGTAGAACCGGTTCACAGTTGGATTGGATTTGGCTTCTGTACACCACACACACAATAACATAAAAACAGACATGAGATCATAGATTAAAAACAGAGAACAAGTACATTACAATGAGTACTTGCATAAAACCATAAAAAGAGCCCACAATTAAACATTTACAGTCAGCATAAGAAGGATCACACTGATGGACAATTAAGGTGCAAGTTACAGCTTATTTAGCAAACAAACAGCTGCTGAGATGAAGCTGCAGGAAGATGCCAGAACTCCAAAGACATATCACATATTATAAACATCACATATTGCTATGCTTTACCAAGACTTGCTTGAGCCTCTGTTCAGTTCTCCGGGATCCTCTCCGAAGAACTGCAAACAAATAACTGCGTGTTACCGTGTATTTCTCACGTCTTTAACCGCAGTCGTTGCGTGTGCCGCGGGGAGAAACGTTCTAAACCCGTTTGCTCGTGCTCAGGCTGCAGCAGTCACGGAGGATCCACGGAGCTCCTGTCTGGCCCCAGCAGCCCTCCAGCCCGAGCCCCCCGCGCCAGGACGTCCGGCCGCAGAGCCAGTTCTCTGTCTGACAGCGGGGACACGGGCTTCTACACCTACAGCTCCGACAGCGTGGAGGGTAACATCCATCATTTTGAACACTACGGACACTGAAGTCACATTACACAAGCTGGCGCGCAGTAATACATGTCAACTTCACCATGACTATGTTCTGCTTACCGTATTTTCCGCACTATAAGGCGCACTGGATTATAAGGAGCACTGTCAATGAATGGTCTATTTTCGATCAGTTTTCATGTATAAGGCGCACCGGACTATAAGGTGCATTAAGCGAAACAAAACGTGTACCACACAAAATCGCTTTGAGGTCAGTGAGCAGTCAGTAAGGCTTTTAAGTGCGCCTTATAGTGCGGAAAATACGGTACATGTCTGTATGAAGGCATGCTTTAGAACTGTTTTCAGAGTGTGCCACATAAAATTAGGGTTGCATTCTACATTCAGGGGTAGTATCTGTCTCTCTGACCTGTGCATGGCGTTCTCCTCCAGACGTGTCCTCCTACCCGCAGAGAAGCTCCACGCTGCAGCCCCAGTCCCTGTTGGTCTCTGGTCTCTCCCCGGCGTCCCTCAGGCCTCTTTCCCTGACCCGCTCCTATGACCAGCTCTCCGCCCAGCAGCAGAGCACGGCGCAGTGGTACAAGACCTGCCAGCGGCTCACCTCCGCCCCGTCGCCCAACAGCAGCGGCAGCACCACCACCGCGAAGAACAACCAGGAACCCCTCCGAAAGAGCTCCTCGCTGAACAAGCTGTCGTCGTGGGCGGTCTACGACTCGGCGCGCGCGTACAGCGGCGGTAAGAGCGGCGACTCGCAGGGGTCTTTGGACAGGGGGCTGCTCAGAAGCTACAAAAAGGACACGGGCGCGAACAAAACAGACTTCTACCTGCCTTTGACGCCCTCGCTCCGATGCAACAGCTCCCTCCTGCGCTCGCCCGGCTCCGGCCCCTGTCATTACTACAAACTGAGCCGGAAGTCGTCGGAGTCGGACCGGTCCCTGCGGAGGAGCACCTCGGCCTTCTCCTCCCCGATCAAACACAACCTGTTCACCGGCTTTGCGTCCCCGCAGGAGCTGTGCGGCCGCAGCTTGAGCGAGCAGCCGCCCTTCGACCAGCCGCTGCAGCCCGAGGTCCGCACCCAGATGTGGCTGAGCGAGCAGTTGGCCTACAAGCCCCGGTGTGAGGTGGGAAAGCACGACGCGGCGGAGAATTACGGGGACAGATTCAACAAGCAGTCGGGCTTGTCTCCGCTCAAGTCCGGACTAAAACAGGTCAGAGAATACACAGAAATTAATAAATATACTTCATTATTTGGGCATTGTGTGTACTATATATATTCGGGATGTCAAGATTATTCGGTTAATCGATTAACTTCATTATTCAGATCATGGTATGAACATAGAACCAAAAACTAATAATCGTGACAATTTTAGAAGCTAAATTAAGTATTTTTAGTTCAAGCTATTGTCCAAAAAATAGATCTAAATGTAAATAACGTTTTATTCTGAATTTGTCATATTTTAAGGGAAATGTTGAAAAATCTGTAGAAAATGACAGGATATTATACTTGGTACACTCAATCATTCCAGTCAAACTTCATGCTTAATTTACACAAAGAAACAACTAAACATTAATTCAACAAAATAAAGTCGCTCTCATATATTTTTATCTGTCAAAAAAAATAAAAATGGTGACATTAGATGAATTTTTGCCCAGTGTTTCCTGGGTAATTTCCTAGTTTAATGTCAAACAGGAAGTGAAATTATAAACCTAAAAAATGTGCTATTCTAAGCAAAATTCCAAATATATTTATCTTAACTGCATTTTAGTTCAATGAGTTGTCTGTTTATTTTGTTTTTAAGAAAGTTCAAGTTTGTAAAGCTGCTCACAAACCTGAGGAATAGTGTTAGACAGTTAAGTGTCTGTTTTGTTTTCCTCGCAGCAAAATGTTATATTGTGACATACTATCATATATCAAATGTGTACACGATGAATACCATACGGCCCTAACCCTAACCCTCATCATTCTCACGTAACGCCTGAAACTAAGTGCCTGGACTTTTCAGACGGCAAAGTGCGGCCCGGAGCCCGTTCCTGGGCTGGTGAAGTTTCAGGAGGGGCTGCTGAGGCAAAGGGAGCAGGAGATAGACTGGTACTGTCCGCCAAATTGTCATCGTGAGTACAAGTGTCTCTTTTTCACCTGACGCTTCACGTGTGTGTGTGTGTGTGCCTGCCTGCGTGTGTGCGTGTGTGTGTGTGCGTGCGTGTGTGCGTGTGTGTGCGTGTGTGTTTGCGTGTGTGCGTGTGTGCGTGTGTGTTTGCGTGTGTGCGTGTGTGTTTGCGTGTGTGCGTGTGTGTTTGCGTGTGTGTTTGCGTGTGTGTGCGTGTGTGTGTGTGTATGTGTGCGTGTTCGTGTGAGTGTGTCTGTCTGTGTGTGTGTGCGTGTTTGTGTGTGTGTGCGTGCGTCTGTCTGTGTGTGCGTGTGCGTATGCGTGTGCGTGTGTGTCTGTGTCTGTCTGTGTGTGCGTGTTTGTGTGTGCGTGTGTCTGTCTGTGTGTGTGTGTGCGTATGCGTGTGCGTGTGTGTCTGTGTCTGTCTGTGTGTGCGTGTTTGTGTGTGCGTGTGTCTGTCTGTGTGTGTGTGTGTGTGTGTGCGTGTGCGTGCGTGTGTGTGTGTGTATGTATGTGTGTGTGTGTGTGTGTGTGTGCGTGTGCGTGCGTGTGTGTGTGTGTTTGTGTTTGTGCTTGTGCGTCTCAGGCAGAAGCAGCAGATCGTGCAGCTTCAGGCTCGGATCACGGAGAACGAGCTCCGGGTGCAGCAGGTCCAGCAGAGCCACAGAGTCCGGCTCGACGATCCCCCCATCTACAGCAAGGTTCTGTCCCGCCTGTAGTAGACTGTAGCGCCCCCCGTCTGCGCGCTTTAATAACACATGTGATGTGCCCGTAGGACAGAGGGGGGCTCCCGGGCGAACGTGCTCCCTTCACACTCTGCGATAAAGATCTGAGCCAGAAGCTGAGCGGGGCAGAGATGGAACTGCTCCACCTGAAGAATGTGTTCAAGCAGGTCACGCACAAGTACACGGAAGACGTCTGCAAGATGGACGACAAGGTACAACGATGGTCTGACTCTAACGATGGAAGGGGGAGGGCCAAGAGGGAGAGAGGAGAGGTGAGAGAGAGAGGAGGGGAGAGAGGGAGAGAGAGGAAGGAGGAGAGGAGAGAGAGAGGAAAGGGTCACACAGAAGTACACGGAAGACAAGCAAGATGGACGAAAAGGTACAAATGATGCTCTGACTCTTAACGATGGAAGGGGGAGGACAAAGGGGGACAGAAGAGAGAGAGAGGAGAGGAGACAGAAAAAGAGAGGAAGGAGGAGAAAAGAGAGAGGAAAGGGTCACGCAGAAGTACACAAAGCTGTCTGCAAGATGGACGACAAGGTACAAATGATGCTCTGACTCTAACGATGGAAGGGAGAAGGGAAAGAGGGAGAGAGGAGATGTGAGAGAGAGAGAGAGAAAGGGAGGAGGGGAGGGAGAGAGAGAGGGAAGCCAGGCCAACGTGAGGATTTTGCCTTTGCCCCATTGTCCTCTTGAAGCCCCTCACGTCCTTTGAGTCACAGTTTGTTATTGTTGTACTGTATTGCTGTCTCTTTTGTAGCACAAGCATTGACTCCCTCTTTTTGTCTCTGTCCATCGCGCTTTGTCCATCGCGCTTCGTCCATCGCGTTTCGTCCATCGCGCTTCGCCCATCGCGCTTCGTCCATCGCGCTTCGTCCATCTCGTTGCTCAGATCCAGACCCGGGACCGGTACATCTGCAGTCTGAGGAAGAAGTGCGCCCGAGAGAGCGAGCAGAAGCTGGAGCGGCAGCAGCGCGTGGAGACCCTGGAGTGCTACCTGGCCGACCTGCCCACGCTCACGGAGGCGCAGGGCCAGAGCCGCCGGGTAAACGAAGCCCCGCCCCCCCCACCTCCGCCGCCGCCGTAACGAGCGAAAACCCTAATATGTGTGGTGTGGTTTCAGCTGAAGGAGGTCAAGCAGAAAGCCAAAGAGATGGACAAACGTGCGTCGTGGTTACAGAAGAGCCTGGAAGAAGGACAGCTGCGACTGGGAGAAAAGTATCTGGAGATGGAGCGGCAGAACAGGCGGGAGAATGAGCTGATGGCAACTGTGCTCGGGTAAAGTACTCGAGTACACCTGTGGCGCGCTGGTTTAGAGAACATGTGTCCAGATGTGGAGCAGATAATGCTACACACAGTCCACTGCAGATCTAGTTTTACCTGCTGCTCCTCCTTTAGGTTACTACTGCTTTAGTGCTACTTTATAGACCTAGTTTAGAGCTGGTGGTAATCAAGAAGCTAGATTGTTGCTGTTTGAGATGTTTGGAAAATTGGATGATGTTGCAGTTATTGTTTTGGAGATGTGGAAAAATACAATATTGAGTTGAACAAGATCATCTCAAAAAGGGACAGAAAGGTCTAATCTCCAAAATGAGCGCATCGTGTGACATTTCTGCATCTTACCTTCAGATTGTGTTCATGAGTTATTATTTGTCTAACTACTGTATTTTCCGCACTATAAGGCGCACCGGACTATAAGGCGCATTAAGCGAAACAAAGCGTGTATCACACAAAAACGCTTGGAGGTCAGTAAGCACAACCAGAATTATTAATCCATATATAAGTCGTTTTTGAGAAAATTAAACTGCGCCTTAAAGTGTGGAAAATGCGGTACTTTTTACTTCTACTGCGTAATATTCCTTCGACTGCACTTTTCACAGTTCTTCTGCTAATGCCGGCGCTGTTCTCTTGCAGCCTGCAGCGGGAGGTGCAAAGGAGCCTGGAGGCCAGGGTGCGTTTGCCCGTGTCTGACCCGAAGACGCTCCAAACAGAGAAGCAGGACTGCATCGCCAAGGCAACGACACACACACACGTTTGCTTTCAGTGCTTTGTTTGATTCCTGGGGCCATGACAGTGACTTTACCTCCATTTCCTATAGATTCGCACCAACACTTAACTATACATATATTATACTATTACTATTACTACAAAGCAAGTCAGTAAAACATGTTTGTACGTCTGAATCTCTCCAGGCGACTGATCAGCAGAAAGAGCAGCTCGAGAAGACGTCTCTACAACTGATGGTAGGTCAGTTATCTTGACTATAGACGACGTCAAAAAACGCCATGTTTGAGTCATTAAAAGAGGTTTTATGACTTAGAACAGCAGTGTCATTTTAGCTAAACCCGGGTCAAATCTGGGCCTTTCGCTGAATCGATGAATCAAAAGAATAATAGAACAGTTGGAGGAACGTACACGTGTATTTCTCTTATAACGTCCTGCCCCAGTTTCAACGCCATTTCACGCCGTACTATCCTGTCCAATAAAACATACGGGCCATGTAAATACTTGGCAAGAACACATGCTGGAGGGACAAATGAAACCCCTTCAGTGAGTCATAGCAGTGATGATCTAACGCACATCCAGAGTAAGAAATGGCGAGTCAATGAGAGAGTTTCTGTAGCTGCGGCGTGACTCACCCTGTCGAGTCTCACCTCTTCAGGACTGTCCTAGCGTCATCTCAAATGTGTCGATGTTCTTCTGTGTCCCCCTCAGCAGCAGACGGAGACCCCGCCGCAGAGGCCTGAAGTCACTCAGCTTCTCCGGGACATGTCGGTGTGCGTGAGGGACCTCCAGAACCTGGGAACCGTCCTGAGCCAGAGAGCTCAGGGACAAGAGCCCAACCTGTCCGTGCTGCTGGGAATCAAGTGTATGTGGATTACCGTATTTTCTGGACTATAAGTTGCAACAGCCAAAAAATGGATAATAGAGAAACAAAACATATATAAGTCGCACTGGAGTATAAGTCGCATTTTTGTGGAAATTTATTTGATAAAATCCAAGACCAAGAACAGACATCTGCTCTTGAAATACAATTTAAAATAATAACAGATGAGAGAACATGGTAAATAGGTGTACGTATGCTAACGCTAACACCTTCAGCTACATGAGGCACAGACAGAACTGTGGTAAGTGTCTGGTATGTTAACGTAACATATTAACAGTTATTCAGCTAACTATAGCATAAAGAACATGCTAACAAGTTTACCAAAGCATCAGTTTTACCCCAAATCACTAAATCCATTGAATTCTTCTTCCTCTGTGTCACTTCTAAACAACTCCACAAACTCCAGAGGTAGAGGAAGTGCAGATTCTTCTTCTGCGTCGCTTAGAGGCTAGAGCGCCCTCTTGTGGTTGCCAGTGTGAAAATAACAAATAATATCAAATAAGTCGCTCTGGAGTATGAGTCGCACCCTGGCCAAAACTATGAAAAAAGGTGCAACTTATAGTTCGGAAAATACGGTTTGGTCAAATGAGATGCAATGTGACTGTGGAGAAACCAACTTTTAAAGAAGAAGATGCACAAAACAAAGCAGAACAAATGTTTTAATAAGATTATATAAATCAAAGAAGAAACGCCACAATCTCATCTCGATAATTTCTGTGTAAAATTGCGCATCATCCATGGATTTGTGTGGATTTGAATTGAATTTGCCTGTTTTCTCTTCAGCCCTGAGTCTGTCCGTGGAGGAGAGCGACCGCCGCGAGCCAAAGGACGAGGAGCTGACGATGAAGCTCCAGGAGGTGGCCAAGCTGAGGCGGGACATCGAGGAGCTGAGGAGGACTATGGCCCCGCCCTCCGCCCTGCACTGAGGACCGCGCGGTGCCCTGGTGGGTCCATTCTCAGACAGCGTGCACTCCCTGCCCTCATTTGTCCAACGTCAGTACAGCGGACAGTAGAAGCATCTGGATTTGGATCTAGTCCCACCGTCGCATTGTCCTTTTTGACGTTGGACAAGTAATTAAGCACTAAAAACATTAATTACTTATTTCATAGCAAATGTAGGATATATTTGCAGGTTGATTTGTATTACACTGTTAATTTTCTGTGCTTTCCAATGAGCCAAAACGACATAAATCTTTTTTTATGCAATTCTTTGTGATTTCCTGTTCGGATAAACACACTTTTTGCCGTAGACACAGGATCAGAGCAGCGTGGATAAATGAGGGCTCGTGTTTCTTGATTTGTTTTTCCCCGCTTTTGTGGTATTGAAATAGAACAAACGCACTTGGCTCCTGCTACATGCTCCTGACCAAGATCCTGGTCCTGCAGAATCCTCCCTGGACACTCAGAGAACACATTTCTTTTGTAGATAACGTATATTTGTCTATTATAACCTTGCCTAAACCTTACCTTTTTGACTCTGTAGCGCACTATGTAAATACATGTTGAAAATAAATGATATAACCTGCTAAAGTACTTTCAGTGTCAATGTTTGTTATTTTCACAAATGACTACTTTGACCTGAACTTGTTGTTAGCGCTTGTTCTTAATGTCTTATACATCTTGTCTTTAAAATATTTTTGCAATTTCTTTTTTATTTTTAACTGGCACTGATGAAAATTGTTGAATTAGAAATACAAAAAAAAAAAAAATTGAATCACAAACGTTGACATGAGCGCAACTAAATACATGTCCTGCAGATGGCGCTGTAACATGTAATACAGCCTATGATCCGGGGACCCTCACTGCTAATTGAAAATGCTGGATATAAGTTCAAGTTGCACATTTAAAATCATGTTTACTTTGTGTTCATTTGAGTTGCTTCGTGTTATTTTTCCCGAATGTGACACAATTTAATTATTATTATTATTATTATTTTTATTAAATAACATCATTTGAACATTGCGTCTTCCGTCTCACGACCCCCAGCTCATGCTCACGAAACAGGCACATTTTATAGTCTGACAGTGACTCCACAATTCATACAACTAATGAGAATATTGTAAATAAGCATCTTTCCAACTGCTGTTCTTTTTTCCCCCCATCGTTTCAGTCAGTTTTGTTTTGTGACACAACAACCAGCAGAAGGTCAACTGTGACTTCAACACTGCTGGTTAATCATTCCAACACAAGCAAACAACAGAAACAAGCCCATGACAAATAAAGATCAGTGTGTTATTTATTATTTATGTAGATACAGCGCAATTACATCACTTTGAATGATGCTCCTTGATGAAGACAGAGGCTGAACGCTCTGCCACTCTAAACATATATTTACTGTACACGGTTCCACGGCTCAGACCGAGTGAGGGCCCCGGGTCTGAAGGTGTGGACAGGAAGTGGGCCCGCGCGCGCATTCCTCCAGCAGATGTTTGACCGGGACAATATTATGACAGATGGAGAGAGGAAGGTACAGGGAGAGAGAGAGAGTGAGGGGCCTGGGTGTGGGCCCCAGAAGGACTCTAACACGGTGACAGGAGCTCCACGTCAAGCGGGGCCCATCATGTGATTCTTTACATGTGTGTTTCATCACTGCTTCACTCTGCACCGCCCGTGATTTGTGTCCGCTCCAAGGGGACAGGTTTATGGGTGGAGGGGTGGAGGGATGGAGGGTGGAGGGATGGAGGGTGGAGGGATGGAGGGTGGAGGGTGGAGGAGTGGAAGGATGGAGGAGTGGAGGGATGGAGGGTGGAGGGATGGAGGGGTGGAAGGGTGGAGGGATGGAGGGGTGGAGGGGCGGAGGGGTGGATGGAAGGCGGAGGGGTGGAGGGGAGGGTGGAGGGGTGGAGGGTGGAGGGGTGGAGGAATGGGGAGAAGGAAAGGGAGTGGTGTAGGTCAGAGCTCCAGGTTCAGTGTGAGATTTAGTGAGAAAAGATGCACAATCAAATGTAATGTATAGAGCCAGGGAGAAGTATTTTTGTATGTCATTATTATTATTAGGCCCGAGCGCCACAAGCTGGCGAGAGGCCTATTAATCTCGTAAGGCCGTGCAAAGCACGGCCTTAGTACCTCACGAATACGTTCCCCATCTCTTGCATGTTCCGTGCATATAAGCATGTAATGCAAAAAATGAACATTATTACTGTATAGAGGGCCAAAAACACAAAGTGGGCGGAGCCCACTCAAAATTAACGAAAGTACCCGTCAGTGACCAGGGACCCACACCATGAGGTAGGAAAGCGCGAGTGCTTTCCGAAAATGTATAGTTTATGATATTTGAAAAATGGGAAACATTGTTTTCGCATCGGAATATTATTCTTTCTTCTTCTCGGGACCAACCCCCCTATTTTTCACCCAGTGAACATTGACGAAAAGTCACAAAAATGTTCACACCTCTAAAAATCGTGCCTCTCTACATTCTGGCTATTTCCCTTTTCTAAAATAAAAAAAATTGGTCGTACTCTTACGAACTCCTCACAGGGCGTTGGCTCTAAAAAGCTGAAATTTGGTGAAAATGGGACTGAGGAGTGGGACATCAAAAGTTATTCAAATTACATTGATACCTCTCACAGTCTTTGAGCAGCGAAGCCGCAAACTTTAGCTAGAATTTCAGAAATCTCCCAAATTTAACATTTCTGCCGTTTGCGCAGATAAAGTCCGAATTGCGTCAAATTAGAATCAGTTGTTAAACTCTTTGCCCTAAACCTACTTGAAGTGAAATAAATTAATTTGGCACAACAGCGCCCCCTACAGATCTTGTATGGAGGTTAAATGTTTAGTTTTGCGAAATTTTATGAAATTTGACACACAACTCAATTTTGGCCCCATCAAAAAAGTCAATGAGACCCATGTCATAGTTGTTATGGTTTTGCCGTAGCGATGACCAAAACCTCCCACGTTATTCCAATGGGGAAATCGCCAGAACATGTTTACACTTTAGACTTTCACAAACTCCTCCCCCTCAGGGCGTTTGCCCTATTAACCTGAAATTTGGTGAGACTCATCTTCAGGACCATCAAAAGGTATCCACATTTTTATTCAAGGAGTCAAAGTGTCTGTGCGGCAGAGCCGCACATTTTGCCAAGAATTCAAAATAAAATTGCTTTTTGATGGTAAAACAAAGGGGAGAAGACGTGACAGCGTCACAGATTCAGCAGTAGGCGTAATAAAAGGACAATTGGGGCGCGTTAGCGCCCCCTCCTATTGTGGCGTGGCGGCGGCGGCGTGGCAAGGGCCGATCATTGCCGCTTGCGGCTATATTTATTATTATTATTGTTATCATTATTATTATACCGCTTGTTCCCTGTGGGTGACTGGAGCCTATCCCAGTGACTTTTGGGCCTTAGACTTTTGGGCCTTAGACGGGGTATTATTATTAGTTGTAGTAGTAGTAGTAGTAGTAGTAGTAGTAGTAGTAGTAGTAGTAGTAGTAGTAGTAGTAGTAGTAGTAGTAGTAGTAGTAGTAGTAGTAGTAGTAGTAGTAGCAGCAGTAGTAGTAGTTAGAAAAAGTCCTTGAAAAAGTTATTTACCAACAGCTTAATGACTTAATAAATAACTCAACTCACTTTTTCCTTTTTAAACAAACAGCAACAAAAACATACATAAAACAAACTGACCTATGTAAAGAAAAATATATATTAATAATCAAAATAATTTAATAGGAATAATAATAACAATATAATATTGATAATAATTGAATAATAATAATAAAAAGAGAGCAGGGTTGGGCCGGACCATAGAGAGCTCAGGATAAGTAAAACATGACATTAGCAGGTATGGCAGCATCCAAAGGAAAGAGGGGGTAACTTATATCATGGCAAAAAGTATGAGTCCCATTTTGTTTATTGTTTGTTGAATTTGTCCATTTACAAGTCCGGCGGTTCTTTTTTTTCACCGTGCGCGTGTCAGTTCTGATGTCCGTCCAGTCCTCCATCATCGGAGTAGTTTGTGTCATCCATTTTGATGTGATCGCCTTCTTCCCGGCGGCCAAAAGCATGTTACAAAGATATGGACGTTTGATGTTTTCCAGTCAGGTGTAGAGCCCATCAAAGCGCTGGGACTGCTCTGATCACAGGGACAAATGACGTCCTGAACACTGACACAGGCTAAAGTCTCAGTTCTGATCCTGTTAGACCTGAGTGCTGCTTTTGACACCGATGATCAGAGGACAGGGCAATCTCTGGTGCCTAAACTGGTTCATGTAAGACCTTAAGGACAGGAAGTACACACTGACACTGACCCCTCATATTCAACCTCTACCTGCTGCCGTTAGTTAGTTACTTTATTGTATTGTCCCTGCAGGGAAATTTTGTCTTCGCAGTTGTACCATTTGAAAAGGGAACGCCATTTTACAGAAAAGTCACACACATCAACCATCACTTACATTCACATGACATACAGATGACATCATTCAAGTGCATAATCAAACAGGAGGTTTAATGGCTGTAGGAATGAGGCTGTTTTAAAATCTTGCTCCGTTGCATCCCAGAGTCCTGTGTTGTGGAATAATAACTATTGATAAGATAAGATAAGATAAGATAAGATATGCCTTTATTGTCCACACATGGGGAAATTTTGGTGTTACAACGCAGTAGATACAGGGGGAAAGGACAGATAACTGATAGGAAGTTTAAAAAACACACTAATAACACTCTTAATTGAGTGTTGTCCTGTGTTATTGTGTGTTATTGTGTGTTAATGTGTGATGCGCGTCTTGTGGCTTTGTTATTTAGATGTGAGAGGTCGGGAGAAGGTTGGCCAATGTTTTTTGTTGCTGTACTGGTTATTTTTGTGTTACATACGCGTGTATGTACTACAGTGTGTCGGCCAATTCACAGTTTAAAAGGAGAAACTCCAACAGTCCAACAACAACATATTACAATACAATAAACTTCAAAAAAACACTGTCATCTGCATTCATCTGTTTGACCGCAGAGGGCACAAAAGACAAGGAAAAACAATTTGTTTTTTTGTACCGGTACATAAACACAATGTCCTGAAGGCATCGTACCAACAGTCAGGAGCCAGAGAGTTTAGATCATGCTTTGAAGTGTGTTTTTGTCCTCAAAGCTTTGGAACTAGTAAATAAAAGAAAATGTGCGGATGCTTTCGATCGATGGACAGTAAAAGTTATAATAAGCAGCGATAATGTTTCCCACAACAATGCAGACGACACTCGGACTCAATCACAGCAGGTGAATGTCGCCACATCAAACAGAGCAATGTGTGAATACTTTCTCCAGCTGAACCCACGTCATCGTATTTGAGCCACAGAAATAAAGAGAAAATGTCCGCTGTCAAGTCCAGCTCTAAAACCTACAAATCATTTTAGAAATTTGGGGGGATTAAGGGACTCAGACATTCATTTTAACACCCATGTCAGATCAAATACATCAGGCAAGGCAAGTTTATTTGTAGAGCACAATTCAAACAGGAAAAAAAGCATTAAAATCACAAAGACATGACAGAAATCACAAAACAGTTTGAGACAGAAAAGAGAAGAGTGCAAAGAGAATCATTTCAATCATAACAGTCATATCATAACAGTTCTGGTTTTGCTGTGCATGTGACTGAATCCCTTTAAACTGCACTCTTATTTATGTTTTATTTGTTGTGAAGCACTTACTAATTACTTTGTGAACAAATTGTGTACACATCGTGCTCGCCTTCTTTATAGTTAAATACTCAATACTTTCTTTTTCACTATAGAGAATTTGTCTGGATCCCTTGTTCCTTGAACGTGATAAAAGTGAGAGTTAAATCTATTAAGTCTGCCCTGACGGCGACAACCTCACTTCAAATTGTGACTGAAAAGAAGGTGCAAACATGATGCCATGGTCAACAGTTTAGCATGTTTCCTTTAACAATCTAAGTCACATAGAGATCAAATTTGGTGATGAACTTTTGGTGGAATAGAATTTATCTTGATTCTTGTATTCAGTGATTCCCAGCCTTGTCTTTTAATTGTTATGAATGTAAAATATACAAAATGTTAATTTATTTTATTTTTCCATTATTATAATTATTAGTAGTAGTAGTATTATCTTGTCTTACGCTAGCTGTTTTTATTCTTTATTTTATATATTACATTTTATATTTTATATTTTATTTATTTTTTATTTTTATCTTTATTATTTTTTCCTCTCCATCCCTTGTTGGGAAATGGGAGGTTTTGTCTATAAGAGTTTTGTTTATAAGAGCTCTTCTATTGAGAGTGTTTTTCAAACTTTCAAACTTATGTTCTTTTCTTCTGTATCTACCTGCGTTGCAACAATTCAATTTCCCCATGTGTGGACAAAAAGGATTATCTTATCTTATCTTATCTTAATATAATTAAAATGCAATCCTTCAGTCTAGCAGTTTAGTTAGTCCTCTTTTAAAACAAACCCTGGGAACCTCCTTATGGTTCTTTGTTGGTCCTTCACTTTTGTTCGATGCATGATTATAGCGTTGACATAAACATTTCTCCGTACTTCAGGTTTGACAGTTTGACAGTTGGTTACACATCGCCCTGCTTCGCTTCACATGCCACTTTACAACCTGCACAGTGTCAGAACATGTGTCTCTGTGCCAGGGCCGGCCCAGCCTATAAGCGAACTAAGCAGCCGCGTAGGGCCCCGAGGCGTTAGTAGGGCCCCCAATCTGGCAACCTGTCTTATGAGAAGTGTAAGCGCAGCGTGCGCCACTAGTGTAGTAGCGCTGCTGGCGCGGCAGCGCACACAGCGGTAACATATAACGCACAAACCGCATTTATTTGTAATGACAATCTGGCAACCGAGACACCAACCCTGCGCTGATTGGGCAACTTCATTGTGCGCGAGGAGCTCGAGAGCAAAACATAAACACAACACAACGTGGTCCCTGCGTGGTCCTCATGTCCAGAGGAATATATCCCCCCGATGCCGAAAAACGAAAGAAGAAACTTCTTGACGATGTAAAGAAACTGCAAACTCAACAACACTCTCCAGGTATTGAGCTTCTCTTACAAAGAGACGGTTAATGCTGCTGTTTGAAACAACACGAGTCTGTCACGTTAGTTCGCTCAGGCTGGAGGCGACGAGAGCTCTGCCCCGCGCACAATATGTGTCTGAATGAAAGATAATAAGCTTAACATTTACACCAGCCCGGGAGTGTTAGCTGCAGGTGAGGCCGGGGAGGGGCGTCTATGCCCCGGGTCACTAAGAGGCGGCGATCCGGTCCGGACGAGCGCCGTCTCGTCCAGAACCTCTGACGTGAGACTTTGGAGTGAACAGTGTGCGGCCCCTGTCCCGGGCCCCTGTCCCGGGCCCCTGTGCAGCCTCAGTCAGAGATGAGCGGGTTTGAGTTTGCGTCCCTCTCTCTCACATCACCATGTGTGAGATCAATCGTGACTCGTGATGTCTGTTTTACTTTGACTTCTTAAAGTGGAATGAGAGGAACGTAAAGGTGCAGGAGTCCAGTGTGTGTTGTTCTGATCAGAACAAACATTTATATTGTAATTCACTTTTAATAGAGCAATAAAACATTTCAATTTATTTAAAAAGCATCATTAGACTATTTGTTATAAATTATAATAAATTGATAGTGAAAAATAACCAGACATATTATAATTACGTCTGTTATAGAATAATACTATATATTTTTATACAAAAGTGGCAAAGTTGCAGAAACGCAGTCTCTTCACTATAGCGAGGTTTGGACCTTCACTTCTCGTTCTGTTCATTCTCTGGGAATAACATGTTTGCACTGTTTTATCAGTGTTAATTGTTAATCAAGCAATGCTTATGCCATTTTTTTTTTATTTAATATAACTTGTTTTGTCACTTTGGCAAGCAGTAACAGTTGGAGCAGTAAAAGATAAATTAGTAAGGATAACTATTACTTTTACATTTTCAGTTAAAATGAATCAATTTGACCATCATTATTTTTCATAGCCAATATTCTATTGAGTAATTAAGTACACTAATGTATTAATAACTGGCTTTAGTCATTTTCTCCTGGCACAGTTTCATCACATCATCATTTTATAGCATTACAATCTCAACATTTTACTCGTACTTTAGCCGGCTGGACCACATTAAAATGCACCAGAAGACCCAAAAAAGGTCTGAAAATTTCTGGGGGAGGGCCCCCAGACCCCCCCTGTTCATTAATTTAAACTGCTAATGTGGCTGTAGACCCTTAACGCCCCCAAATACATCCAAAAACGTATCTGGGACGTGTGTTATTTGTACAGGGAGTAGAGGTGATGTCAGCGGAATACCAAGTTGCATTGTGGGATTTAAGTTATCAATATTTGAGCTTGTGAGGTGTTGAGAATAAACTAACTGGCAAACGGATGCCCTGGCGTTTTGGTGCGCTTTGTTAGCGTTGAAGAAAGTTCCCATATGTGAATTGTTCACTGACAATGGCAATAAAACTGATTCTGATGACGTGGTGAGGGGCCCCCAAAAATGTTTTCGCTTAGGGCCCCCTGAAGGCTTGGGCCGGCCCTGCTCTGTGCGACGGCAGCGCTCCGGTCGGACCAGTCCAGGCTCTCCCACGTATACGATCATGAGAAAAGTGTAAAGCATCGTTTGAACCTGCTCCAAACGACAGCGGGGCCGTCGCAGGATCGCAGTTTGACCCGGGCCAAAGTCAGCCCAAAACAAATATCTCTGAGACAGGAGCACCGAGTCTGCCACGGGCGATGGGAAACCGCGCTTCTGTCTCTTCCAGCAATAACACCCATGTATTTTTCAAAACTGAATAAGACTTGACGTTAACGGGAACAGAAGCGCACGAACTGGTCTCACGCAGGTTACATTTCCAGAAAAAAAAAAAGTCTTAGCAGTCTGCAACCTTGGGAAATAAAGAAAATTGGCTTCATTGTGTAGGTCAGCTATAAATTATGATTTACATTCATTCTCTTTCACAGTTATGCTCATAAAATACTCCAGCGTACACGAACAGTCTAGTGAAGTGTCTTGCCTAATGGCGCAAATTACATAAATTGTAATGTGAAAGGAGAAGTTTGGGACATAATGGAAAGAGGAAACAGAACCAAAGATGTGTATGAATAAAACGAGAGACTAATACAGTTTATGGAAACCAGGGAGATCAAAATAGACTTCATGTCATAAAAATGTAAATAGCAACAGCGTCCTGCAGCAGAAGTGACAGTGCCTGTAAATCTCATCTGAAACCTTTTGTCCACACACCAGCCTTCTCCTGCTTTCTCTTATTTAAATGCAGATGAGCTCGTTTGGATGACCGGATAAAAAAGTGTCCGTCTACAGATGTTTCAGGCCAGTGCTCGACTTTAATCTCGACAATAAAAGAACGTCGGAGCATCCGGAGCTCAGGAGCAGCCAGCGGGAACTCTGCCCTTTGAAGGACCAGGCAGTGAAACCTTGTACTTCAGTGTTATGGAGATTTCAGCCGCAAATGAGTCGTGTAAGCCCATAAATAAGACTTTTTAATCATAGTTCAGAGCTTAACGGTTGATGTTTTCAGGTATGTTCTGGGTTAAAAGAGTTTGTGAGGTTGAATGAGCAAAGAAATTCATCTGATGTAATGTAAACCTAATGAGGGCTCAGATCTCCGGCTGACAGACGCCTTAAATCCACTCGGTCGTCCCTGGGGACATGCTCATTCACCCCGCACCATCGCCATGGTAACCCTCGCTCACAATAGCGGTGCCATTTTATGACCGTAGCTCAAAAGGGCACAACTTTGGAAAAAGCTGCCCACAGATCATGCTAGTTTATTTAGTCAAAGCTGTTCATAATAATCGTGATATTTGGTGTCTTCTTTTGGGGGTGTGGTCTTGTGACTGCACTGAGAACATCGGATGTCTGTCGCCCTCTGCTGGCAATAGTGGGGAGTAAATCATGTTAAAATCCCAAATTAGCAGCACGATTAAAGTAACAGATGCTTCAGCCCTCTTTGGAATCTCCCAAAAAATCCCTGTGTGTCTGTACGAATAAAAGATTTTGGGGAAGTTAGCAGTTAATGAACAAGTTGCGCCACTAATTCTGTCCTCTCTTAGTTTGTCGACAAGTCTTAGCAGTATCAGACATTGCGAGATAGTTTCAGCACGTTTTCCCTCTGCATTCTCACAATGGCGAGGGTCAAAAGTCCTGATGTCGGCGAGGGCCTCAGCCTCAAGTTCCGTGTTGACACTTGAAAATGAAAACCTGCTGTGTCACAACCCGCCGCGCATCACTGGACCACCCAATCGGAAGAAAAGGATTGATACCGTCCTGACCCTTCCCCGATCGGCCTGTTCTCCCTTTGAGAAATGTGGACAAGAAAACGATATGCGCTGGACAGACGGCATTATACTCTGTCAGTGTGTCGGCTTTTATATTAACCATTTAATCGCTGACGCTTTAACACCTGCACGTCCCTGTCACTTCTGAACGTCGAGCTCTTGAGAACGTCGTGATTGCGGCCTTTTGTCGGCGTTTGTCCTGAGCTGATTCAAACATCAATGTCCGGGTCTCTTCGGGGTCTCTTCGGCGCTCCGTTTCCCACCGCTGTGCACCAAAGCCTATTGTGTCCAGAGAGAGAGTCCAGGGGTCAGCTGCAGACCCCCCACCGGGTCAACCGCAAGCTGCAGCCGAGAGAGAGAGCGAGAGCGAGTGAAGAGGGGGGCCGGCGGCGGAGGGTGGGAAGCAGGAGGAGCGTGGCCGTGACGTCAACGGAGGCATTTCAAAAGTTCACTAAAGAATTTGAATTACTTGCGCGAGTCAATGGGCCAAGTCTGAGTCAGGGTCTAATCAAAAGGCTGTTGCTTAGGGAATTTGGGTTTTCAGCTAATAAATTCATAAATTCATGAAATGCAAATGACAGATAGGCGTGGTTGGACAATCGACAGGACGGTGAGCCTGAGATGGGGCAGAGAGTGAGGAGAGACGTTCAGTAAATTGTCAATGTCGGGAATAAGTTGCTCTCTTTCTTCTTCTGTCACTTCGAACCTCTTTAACCTTAAAAAGTGTGTATAAATGTGCTGCTTCAGAAATCTCTTCACTTGTGGAGGTTACAATCGGTGTAGGTGTCATTCACAAAAATAGTTGGGGGAGTGAGAGGAGCGACTGTTACTGCCCGAGGGATCCGCTACAACTGTTTACTGTTGCAGGAATACAAGCCGGCGTCAGCACCATTACGAGGTCATTTCCAACGTCGGGTGCGAAATGTATATGTATTCAGGTGGCCTTGTTTGTGATCTACTGTTCCTAAGATGAGGCGTAGTACCCAGTTACACTTACATGAAGGAATTGTACTTTTCAGAGTAGTTTTCAGATTTCATACTCCTACTTGAGCAATGTTTTAAGTAACAGTATAAATTTGGGTTCCTATTACCTCTGTGACTTACTCTGCAAGTGATAAAAGCTTTATATTGACATTATTAAGGGTTTAAAATGTGTGTTAAATGTGAAATCCTTCATGTGCTGAGATTTTGTCCATTATTTCATGTTTTGTCCTTCCAGTTACACTATACTTACAATTACTACACTTAATATTACAATTACAGCATGAAAAACAGAACAAGTCCATTTTCAACTCTTTGCTGCAGTCCTTGTACTGCTCACTTCCCAAGTCACCGGGTCAGAATGCATTTTCTTTGCACATGTAAGATATGGTCGTTTTATGCCATATGGTAGAACGTCCCATCATTATTGTTTCCCCGGAGACAAGAGGGTGAAGAGTTGCATCGTGCACATTTAACGAGAAGATGGCGGTCGGTTCTGCTGCTGCTGCTGCTGCGGTTGAGGCGGGTCAGAGGAGGACTGTCTATTAAACAACATTTACAGTACTTTTCACGTGATGTCGTGTCGAACATCTCTCATGGGGATGTCACTGCTAAGTATCAATCTGGTTCAAGAGGTGACAGGAGAAGAGATACAAGCCAAATATATACTTGTGCCACAAGCGATGAAAGAAAATACAGGCGAGCTCTGACAAATGTGAGACGGGGCCAATGCCTCTGGGTTATAGGTGTGCCGTTTCTGGTTATAATTTACTTTTTACATGTTACTTGAGCTGCTGACAATCCTGGATGATCTGTGTTCAGAAATCACTGGATACAAAATGCGAGCTCGTTACAGGAAGACTTGAGTTATCGAGTTTGCCCAAAGTGACAGCCGTTCTGAGCTGATATCTGAGACCGGCTCTCACTTTTCTCTGCCCCACAAAGGAAGTCTCAGCCAAAGACAACCAGAAAAGGGCCACCGCACCCTCCCTTTATGTTGGCTACCAAGGTTTCTATGGTAACCTTAATGCTATTTAGTCCACTGCGTGCAAAGCGATCCTTGTAGGTGCTCAGAGGGAAGAATACCTCCAACCCAGCACTTTGGAAACAAGTGTGTGTGCTGTGCGAGACAAACTAGTTTAGTCTGGACTTCTGTTTGCAAGAAAAGATAAACATGCAGATTTTTGTAATTTATTTTCCAGAAGTCTTAGATTTAAAGAACAAGATCTTGAATGCTGTTAAAACAATCCCTTTTGATCTGCAATTTACATTTCCCTGGTTTTATGTAGACTTCATGTTTGAGTAATCCAACATTCTCTCTCTTGAGAACTCAAAATACTAAAATCTCCAAACATGCTCCTCTGTGTTTTTACAGCTACACCACACTATCTGATCAACTCTCAAAAAACATTTATTATGCATTATGGAAGCGGTCAGCAATGCATTCGCCTGATTTAAACTGGTTCAGTCCTCAGTGTGTCCTTGAACATTCTGCTGTCAGAATCAGAATTATTTTTATTCATCTCCAACTGCAAACTTTTGTCACTGCAGACATGATGAGCAAAAGAAAAAAAACATCAACAAAGTGAAGAAAACTAAAGCTCAATAAACTGATATTGTAGGCTTTACAGTGCACCCAAAAAGAAGCTGTAACAGCCTTATTTTGAAATGTATTAAATTCATTATTTGCCTCAAAGTCCTACAAACGATTTAAACTTTAAAGAAGGTTTTTTTAATTTTTTGTATTACCATAACACTCAAAATTGACACTCAAAATTCACAAGCCCAAAGGTTGGTTCACAAGTTTTTCACGAATTTTGAACATTATGACATGGCATTTGTAAGGGTCTATGCACCTAAATAAAACTGATGTTAATTCTACAGCGTGTGTGGAACACGATAAACTTGTGATATATCCGGAGCTCCAGCGCAGGAAGCGGTGCCTGCCTCTCCGGGGTTAGCTCACCTGCACAGGGCTGAACGCGTCCTCTCCCTCCGCCGAGTGGTCCAAGACTCGATCCCGGTACAAAGCCCATAGTCCGACATTCGAGAAGAAGAGCAGAGCGGCGACGAGCAGCCCCGGCGATCTGCTTCCGCTGGTTCGGATTTGTGAACTTTCGGACTTGTGAACCTTCAGACTAGTGAACCTTCAGACTTGTGAACCTTCAGACTTGTGAACATTCAGACTTGTGAACCTTCAGACTTGTGAACTTTCAGACTTGTGAGCAGCCACCCAAAATTGAACTCAGGTTCATCGTTTTTCCACAGGAGCCTCCTTGAGATTCTTGTACAACATGATTTGGAAAAGCACACTCCTGTCTATATAAGGTCCCATAGTTAACTGTATCAAAGCAGAAAAAAGCCATTAAGTCCAAGGAATTGTCTGACCTCCGAGACAGGATTGTTAAGGCACAGCTCTGGGGAAGGATACGGGAAGAATTCTGCAGTATTGAAGGTTCCTCTGAGCACAGTGGCCTCGATCATCCGTAAATGAAAAATGTTTGGAACCATCAAGACTCTTCCAAGAGCTGGGCCCGGCAAAACTGAGCAATCGGAGGAGAAGGGCCTTAGTCTGGGAGGTGACCCAAAGGTCACTCTGACAGATCTCCAGGAGAACCAACCAATCAGGCCTTGAGTGACCAGACTTGAATAGCAGTCGTCATGTCTCATCACCTGTCCAGTACCATCCCCACAGTGAAACATGGTGGTGGCAGCTTCATGCTGTGGGAAGGTTTTTTCAGTGAAAGAACAGGGAAACTAGTCAGGATCAAGCAGAAACATCCTTGATGAAAACCTGCTCCAGAGGCTCTGGACCTCAGACTGGGGTGAAGGATCATCTTCCAACAAGGCAACAACCCTAAGCACACAGCCAGGAGAACAAAGGAGCAGCTACAGGACAACTCTGTGAATGTCCTTGAGGGGCCCAGAGCCCAGACTTGAACCAAGCTGAACATCTCTGGAGAGATCTGAAAATGGCTGTGAACAGAAGCTCACCATCCAACCTGAAGGAGATTGAGAGGTTCTGCAAAAAAGAATGGGAGAAACTGCCATAAATCTGTGTTACAAGCTCATAGCATTAGACTCAAAAGACTTGAGGCTGTGATTAGTGCCAATTGTGCTTCAAAAAAGTATGAAGAAAGGCTGTGAATACATGGGATTTTTTATTTATTTTTTGTAATAAATTTAGCTAACAATTCAAACAACCTTCTTTCACGTTGTCATTATTCATAGAAAAAGATTCAGTTATAATTGTCTGGAAAAAAGACGTTTTGACTTTCATACAAAAGTCATTCTCAATCTGAGAACCACTCTTTTGAAGACAGTGAGGGGAAGATTCTAAGCAGGGAGAAGAGTTGGTTTGAACGTGGAATTAAGGGGGCCATTTTTATAAAGAAAAAAAGTATAATCCCTCTGTAAAGGTAAACAAACAGCCGAGGCCTTGAGGACCGGCCGTCATCATCAGAATCAGACACTTTTATTCACCCTGAGGGAAAATTCTTCAAAATCATTCAAAGCTGAGCTGAGCGATGAAGCCTGTGTGATCTGTCGGGGGAGGGAAGCTGTGTTATGATGTAGCAGAAATGTGAGTGTGGTGTTACTGAGGTACCTGTTGCCATGGAAACCTCATCCCCAGGGAATATTAAGGACAGCTCTCTGAGGTGTCAGATAACAGTGTAGTCTGTGCACACCCTCCAGCATGCCCCTGGGACCAGACTGAAACTGAGGGCCCCCACGCTCCAGGATATTTAGCTTTATTATGATACAGATTCTTTGCAGACCATATGTAACAATGCGTGGTGTTTGTGCTCACTTGAATAGTAACCGAGCTTGATAGAGTTCAGCCAACCACAATTTGACCCAGCGTCCAATGCTGATTTATGACCCAATGTGCGTACACAGCACAGGAACTACACTATTGTTTCATTTATTCAGACTGACAAGCCAAAACAGTGTTTACACACATTGTTTCTTGCACAGCAGTGGGTTCTACTTTGATAAATGATCAGGGTAAAAACACAGCAAACACTCTCCCAGTTTCTGTGAGGGTGGCAGTACAGTAGGATAAGTGAGAGGAAGTCGAGTGGTTTTCCAGAAGCTCGGCTCACTGAGCCAGAGCGAGCTGCTGAGGCCTCTGTTAAACCAGGCACAACAGCCAATAAACTGCAACAGGATGTCTACCACATGTCTGAGTCCCTGAGACCACGGCCCAACATGCACCATGAGAGGATTGTACATGGAACATGGAGAAGTGTCTCGCCTGAGGACACCACAACAGTATCTAATGTCAGTAGTGAAATACTGCATAACTAATGTTTATGTTGGTGTAATGCAACTCGAGCTGAATCTGTTTCTATAAATGATAACATGATCAAATAACCTTTAGCATAACCTTTAAAATCCCATAAACAAGAACATCACACGTGTCAGACTGTGTCTGGGCATTACTGTTATCACATAATTTAGTTAGGATGCTCTTACTGCAGACTATGGCGTCACACAATTGAGCCTGAAGCGGCGCTTACAAGACAAAGTAGATACGGGGATAAACGGTGGAAGATAAGATTGTTCTCTGCAAAGGAAATCATGCCCTCTCCCACTGAGGCTTGGCTCAGTCCAACCTGCTCTGAGCGATCCTCCATCTGCTGCTCCTGTGCGCTGGAAAAATATGTATGTCTCGCTGCGTGCTTTAACATGGACTTGCATTTGTAATTTGGAGAGTAAATTGTACTGCGACACATTCTGCAGTAGGTAACAATAGGAAGCTTGTTTCAAACTGCAATTCAAACAAAATCAATGGATCTGGTAAAAGGTGATATTGAAGAATAGAGGATTGTTTTAAAGCTACAGATACTTTTAAACTATACGAATTGAATAATCAAAACAAGACCAACAAGACTATTTCCTGCAAAAAAGGCAATACAATGACTGCAGTATAACTAATTTGTAGCAAAAAAGTCTAAAAACAGGCATTTTGATCCCATTTGACAAATGTATTCAGTGTTGTGTGACAAAAACGGGCTTGTACTTGTACATATCAAGGCATGAAAAGATGTCCCCGAGCAGAGGTGAAGTTCCTCTATAATCTGACGTGAAGCCGACAGCTGAAACGTGGTGAGCTTTGGAGTGAAACCGAAGCAAACCAGGGTTCTGTCGCAGGGAACCACGGTGTGTTTGAAGTGTTCCTACCAAACCAGAGCCAAGGTAAACATGAGCAGAGCACTGTCCCGACCTCCAGCCCACTCATCACTCACAGGCAGCTGTTACCGTTTAGCTGGAAAAACCACCGCATTCCAGCTCCGGAGTGGATGTGGGACATGGAGCATTCCTCTGGTTCGGTCCTGTTCTAATGTAAAGACCTCGAGCACTTATAACCTCAAGATTATGTTATGTACGGCCACAGCTACTTCACAGATACTTCGCCACCACGGAAACTGCAAACACTGGTATTTGCATTTGACCCAGCCAACTGCTAGGAAACCAAATACAGAAGAAGATAAAAGACAAGATGCATATGAACACAACACGTTTTATGTAAATCTTTATTTTGGTCGGCAACATCTTTTCACTCGGTTTGGTTCTGGTCCAGTTTTCTGCGCTACAAAAATAAATTGAAATTGAATTGTTCTAGTCCTGGTTTAGTCCTGGTCTAGTCCAGGTTTGGTTTGTGGTTTAGTCCCACTGTATTGCTAATATTTACAGTATTGTCCCCGTTTTTGCGTAATTCCTTTACTACAGCAGTTGATAAAAGCCACTTCTATATTCACTGCACCCATAGCCTCAGCACTCACTACCAAACAACACTCCGCCTTCATACTATTGGATATGGGTGGCATGTACTGCTCATGGACACAGCCACACTAAGGGATGGGAGTGAAACCCAAACCTTAAAGACGTCTGCCACTGGAGCCCCAAGTGTCTAGATTCTACACTAAAGTCCTGCTTTGCTCTCATCTCAGAACACAGCTCAAAATTCTTCAGATCCAACAAATGAGGACGCTGTGTCCCAAAGAGTGGATGTCTTCACATGTATGATGCTTCTCGATAGAGGGGAGTGCGACGGCGTCAGGGCTGCTCACTTGCGACGGCGTCAGGGCTGCTCACGCTGGTGGAGTTTGAGTTTTCTCCTCAGGATTCATGGACAGGACACTGGGTCCCTGCTGCGGCCTCACTATTTAATGGGTAGAGCTGTAACCCAGTATGTGACCCGAGGCTACAGAGCTATTGTGTGAATTATAGATGTCACTTTTAAGAGCAGATTTAATGCAATGTATGGGGTAATATTCTCAATAGCATTTTTTCATTTTGCATCTAGTGATAAAATTGATCACTAGATATCATCAAGTTGGACAAGTTACATTTTATTTCTACTTGTGCATTGACATTTTAATAAAAATGCATTAGCTGCCCTTCCCGCCTCTGCAGCCTGAGCAACTGAGAAGAATTCTCCAAAATCAAACACCTTTTGTCTAGCTTGTATTGCAGCACATTTGGAACCACAGTAGCCCAGTAGTCATAGCACTCGCCTCACAGCAAGAGGGTCCTGGCTTTGAAAGTAGGACTGCGTGTGGCCTTCGCAGAGTCAGTGCTTTTGGTCTAATTTTGAGTTCCCCACTGTTTTCCACTAAAGGAGCATTCCTGTGCTTCTGTCCTGATGTGATTCTGAGAAGTGAATGAAGTCTAAAAAGACCTTTGTGCGACATGTAATAGTCATTGAAAACAATAATGAGAAATAAGAAATGTTATAGTCTCATGACAGCACTGTGTGTGCTTCTTTTATTTCAGGATACTTTTAGTACTTTTGACTAGATTTTACAGTACCTAATATGTATGTAAATACATGTTTCTAACCAAACTAAATGTTCTCACCTCATTTTTAGGTATAACTGAGACAATTCTAGATCATCTAAAATAAATCAAATCCAACTAGTTGAAATTACTCCGAAAATGTGTTTTGCCTTATACTAAAAGAGTACCATCTTGCTTTCTGATATCACATATCTGTTTGGCAACAATCAGCTCACACAAGGTTTGATTTTCTGACTTTAAGAACATTCAACCAGAATAACTCTCCTTAACCACTCTCACCTATTCAACTCCGCATGCACAGTCCATGACATCATTGTGATGCGTGATGTGTAATGTCTGTTCATGACCTTAAAGGGAACTTGGGGTCATTTCCACAGACGTGGAATGTAAACCGCAAATCCTTGCAGTATTTCCTGACTCAGAATCTCACCGTAGCTTACATTTGGTCTGCACACCAATCAGGAGGACGTCAGGAGGCAACGTTCCAGTTTCAAACAAAGACCCATCAAACTACTACAACAGTCATTTTAACTTCAGCCTAGACGCTGAGCATGCTGGTCTGACCCTGGTGCAGAGTGTCCACTGCTCGGGTGCTTCAAACAGACATTATCAGAGGCACCTTCCCCCATCCGAGCTCCAAGGTCAGTGTGCAGCTGCTCGTGTTCACAGAGAGGTAAAGTCTGGAGTCTACAGATCCCACTCACTCCATGACACGTCAGCAAAGTGACATTCTGTAGATACTTTTATTTTACACTACACACTACACACTTAATACACGTGCAAAGACATGTAAACTAAACTAAATCTAACTCAGTGTGTAACATTGGACAATTATGAGAAACCTAGATGTAATAACTGTAATCAAACTTGTGTAAAATACCAGCACGTCACCAGCACGTGACGCACAGTGTAACAACAGTGTAATAACTGTGTAATTACAACCTTCTACCATAAACTCAACCCTAAACTCCACCCTAACACTAAGTTATTACAACTTGTTCCACAGAGCAATACATTATACTTGATAATGAAGATGTAATGTATTGAGGGTTTTGCAAAATTAAATGTGACGGTAAAGCGTGATAATTTAAACATGTATAAAGTAAAGGAGATTTCAAACTCAATCTGTTTCATGCTTCTTGTGTGAGTAACCTTTGGAGGCCTCACTTTGGGAAACGCCGCCATAGCAAAGACCTGTGCAATACATGTGCGTTCAGCTGCTCTAAATCGTTCATTAATCAGTGGACAGAATAAATTACGGGTCATTTGAGAATGCCGCCGCTCGCGTTAAAGCCACGCTGTCACAAAGTGGATTACAGGCCGCGGTGGCAGTGAGCACGTGCACAGCTCTGTCATTAGCGCTGCGCAGAGGATAAATGTGACTGTCTAATGAAGAGGGAGAGGAGCGAGTCACTGAGCAGCTGTGTTCTGATGCCCAACTGTGCCACCAGCTCCGAACATGGCAACAGGACTTTTACAATCACTTTTACAATGCATTCAATTGTACAACTGGCCCTGAAGTTTTGTTGCAACTGAATAAAAGTCACTTCACTATAGACAAGATAAGATAAGATAGGATAACCTTTATTTGTCCCACAATTGGGAAATTCCAGTGTTGCAACACAGATTAGGAACAGAAGTAAATTAAAAAAAAAAAAAGATAACTAATAAAACGCTCTTATAAAAAAAAAATAACACTCCTATTTACAACTGTTATATGGACAGAAAATATTGCACCAGGATGATTGACATTATAATCACAGTATTGCACATGATTATGACAGCATTGCACATGATTATCACAGTATTGAACATGATTATCACAGTATTGAACATGATTATCACAGTATTGAACATAATTATCACAGTATTGAACATTATAACAGCATTGCACATGATTATGACAGTATTGCACATGATTACGACAGTATTGCACCTGATTATGACAGTATTGCACATGCTTATAATTGTATTGCACATGATTATGACAGTATTGCACATGATTATGACAGTATTGCACATGCTTATAATTGTATTGCACATGATTATGATCGTATTGCACATGATTATGACAGTATTGCACATGCTTATAACTGTATTGTACATGATTATGACTGTGTTGCACATGATCATGACAGTATTGCACATGATTATGACTGTGTTGCACATGATTATGACAGTATTGCACATGGTTATGACAGTATTGCACATGATTATGACAGTATTGCACATGCTTATAACTGTATTGCACATGATTATGACTGTGTTGCACATGATTATGACTGTGTTGTACATGATTATGATTGTGTTGCACATGACTATGACAGTATTGCACATGCTTATAACTGTATTGCACATGATTATCACAGTATTGCACATGATTATCACAGTATTGCATATGATTATGACTGTGTTGCACATGATTATGATAGTATTGCAAATGCGTATAACTGTATTGCACATGATTATCACAGTATTGCACATGATTATGACAGTATTGCACATGATTATGACAGTATTGCACATGATTATCACAGTATTGCACATGATTATGACAGTATTGCACATGATTATGACAGTATTGCACATGACCTGGTTGATCGTATTGATGAACTCAAACGAGACACATTTAGCTTTTGTCTGCTGTAGCCGTTGCACCCGTGAATAGTTTCGCACAATATTTTGGACATTTTAAATCGCAAAATCGATCTAAAACAACTTGTGTCCACCTGCCACTTAACAGTACTTCACTAAGTCACCGTAACAACGTGCACCGCCGCCAGGACTCGCAGACGGCCTTGTCTATGCAGAGCTACTGATCGTGATATTTTTTTCTTTCTTTTTGTGCCTAATTGGCTATGCTACGCTGCTGAATCCTACGTGTATCACAGATTAATCTTAAAATATGTAATCTGGGTGTGAAAACATGCACGAATCACTCGAAACACGACTATAAGTGCAAATTAGTCAAGCACAAACCTCCTTATAAAACATGTATGTGCAGCCAACACGCTGATGCTGGGAGTGCGGTGTCCTCAGATGGCAGAGAGACCCTCTCTCTGAATGTTCTTGGCTCTGGGCCGGCTCTGTTTTTCCACTTTGGCAAAACTGCTGGAGACGTGGCTGCCCCAAAAAACATGACTCAGGGAAATTTGCCTGGCTCTCCGGTCCAGGGCTCCTCTGATGGCTCAAACACATTTAATCCGTTGTGCAGTATCAATGTCTACCAGAAGTTCATGATGGATGGTGTAGTCGCTTGGTAATATGTCGTGCATGGTAGAAGTAGATAATTACAGCTTTACATTGCATTATTCATTCACTGTGTGGTATTTTCAAGTCACAGCTGCTCGGGCTGAGTAACCGCTCACTTGTACATTCAAAAATCCAGAAAATGTTCTTGTAGATCCTTTAATATAAAATTCTACGTCATGACAATGTATAAATGATGGACTGGAGGTGACGGGAGCCAAAATGAAGACAATCAAAACACATTTGCATTAATAAGTTTAAGTTTTTATAACAAAAAATAGGCGACGTGTTTGTATTTCCATGGAAGAACATCAGTTCATTTACTTTTTTATTACAAACGATAAAAAAATATAAAATTTCCTTGCATACAAATTGTATTCTAGCGTCTCATATTATATATGTGAAGACAAAATGAAAAACTACAGTGAGAGCATTTTCTGTGAGTATTTATTTGTTCAGTTAAACCAAAACAAATCTGCATTTTGCCTTCATCAGCAATAGTAAATGACTATTACAACAATCTCCTATTAGAGAAACAAAGGCTCTGATATTGCAAGGACCTGAGTGGTTTTCATTTGTCCAAAAATATTCATCAGTTTTCCTATTTTATGATATTCTGTGGTTAATCCCAATGACTTCAATGAACTCACATTTTTTTCCACTTCACTCTTGCATTTGGGAAACTTTTAGAAGCTTTTAAGATAAGATAAGATAAGATAAGATATTCCTTTATTGTCCACACATGGGGAAATTTCATTGTTACAACCCAGTAGATACAGAGGAAAAGGACAGATAACATATAGGAAGTTTAAAAAACACTCTTAATAGAAGAACTCTTATAAACAATTTTAGAGGGTCTGTACTGACTTAATCAATCAATCACAATCAAAACCAAATAGCACACTCGAGACTGCGACGGCATCAGTCACAACCTGAGAACCAGCACATGCATTTTCATCATTCACTATTTGAATATGAGTTGCGTGTTCCCGTGCGTCAGATACATAATCCCACACAAACCTGCAGCCCTCCCCCCGCACACGTCTTATCGCCGCTTCACCTTCCTCTGTTTTGCACGAGGGCCTCAAGGCAGGACAAATTGTACCGCTCGCCACCTGCAACCCTCAAAGACTCCCTTCATTCCCCAATCTGGCTGTGGACGTAACCGCCGCTCGCTCATCCTCGCCCATAAATCGTCAAATGATGCTTCTCTGTAGATATGCCCTGGTTAATACACGCAATGTAAGAGTCATGTCATTGTTCTGCTGCCGGCCTTGTACGCTGTGTGGCTCTTTGTGCTCTTTTGACAGAGGGCAAACCGCATCCAAAATGAGACAGCAGAGGCATTGTGCGGTGCTGGAGCTTGAGCCACTTGGATGGTATGCCATTGACTCCTCCTTTTGATTCACAGCCCATAATAGTGAGATAGTGTGTACTGTCAGATGAATAAGAGCAAAGGGCGCTGGGTTGTAACTGCCGGGCTCCGGGCATGCTTTTAGGAGCGCAAGAATGTAAGAAATGTGATTGTTCATTGATGGAGACAAAGTGATTTTTTTTTTTTGCAAGAAAGTAAAAGCAAGTGGCGGGTAAAAGAGTGAATGTGCTCCAGCAATATGGGAACTGTCACCTGGGCATTTGAAAGAGAAAAACAATGACATCTCGCTGCTGGTCAAGTGCAGCTCTGTTATGCAGTTTTAAAGGAGCTACATGCATGTTTGTTTGATCCTTATTCTTCTGCAGTCACGACAATATGATGCAAAAATCCCTGCTTTCCCCCAAACCCAGTACACACACGCTGCCCTTTATTTACCAGGCAATGTACGTGGGATTTTAGCAGCATCACATATAGAAAAACCAACTGTTTGGAACCCTAGAGGGGGTCAGCCCGATGTTCCCCGGTACCTGTGTTCCCTGAGACATGGGTTAGGGGTTGGGTCAGGGTTATATGATGCTATATTTTATGCTGTTGAACCATACATTTATGCATAACTTTTGGGGCTGTGGAACCTGAACCAGTATTAGCGTAGTTCCCTCGTTCATAGAAAAGAGGGAACATAGGTACCGAAGAACATAGGTACTGGGGAATGTAGGTACTGGGGAATATAGGTGCCGGGGGATGTAGGTACGCACCCCCGTGGAGCAATCCATAGGTGGGCCAGCAGTCTATAGTCCAGCAGCACAGCACTATAGCTGCTTTAGGGACAGCAGGAGGCGGACGGTGAAATGTCCCGGCGTGTGATTTATCCATGGTGCGGGGTTCTTCTTGGGCGTTGACTACAGGGCTGTGATTATTATTGCACATACTTATCACATACAACTCCATACAGTATGTAACAACGAAGACAAGTATTATGAATACCAAGAAATACATATATTCACAAATTAGAAGTATGAAGTACATTAGCAGTCATGTGTTCAAGTTTATGGTTCCCCAAGAGATTTCAATTGAGCAATTCAATAAACGCTGTCAGAAACACACTCCAACTAAACATGCTTAGAATTTCACACATTACCGTAACTTAACTTATTAATTGATTCAACATTAATTCAATATTAAGGACAATTTATGTGTCAGCTTATCACAGCCTGTCGACTTAATCTCTCGACCAATGACCTTTCAAGGCGTACACAAAGAAGGGGCGCGGTGTAGAAGGTGAGCTCATGCCGCTACAACGCTTCTCTGATCATTATTGAAATGTGGACCAGTTTGATATTTGTGTATTTGGAAGCTTACAACATATGTATTGATTAGAAGTGGCTCTCAACAGATCTGACCTGTAACTGCATCTTAAGGCGTCACCTGCTTGTCTCCATGGAGGCCACTTTAATGTCGTACTGTTATTAAAAACGGAGGCGCTTTGCTGTTGTTGCTAGGGCACGTACCATGGATATATTATATTATCTGGATAAGACACTCGCCCTCTGTCCGTGAGCCGGATTGAGCCGGGCCCAAGAAGAAACATTGCAATGCATTTTTTCTATTATTAGTTATAAAACTGCTTGTGCTCGGCTCAATATTTTCACAACATGAGGTTTATTTTTATTTTTTTAAATGCTCAAAGTTAGGTTTAGCCTAGCTTTGCTCTTTCGACCAGCGCCACTCCGCTCCACCGCGCCATGCAACCCGCTCTAGCTGGCAGCGTGTCTGTCATCACATAGTGGGAGGGGCTAGCTCCTATTTAGGTTGTAATCATGGCAACCTAATCATGTAATCTACTCTGTAATGTGGAAGAAAAAACATTTGGGGAGACATGCGCCACTGATCACAGGCCATAGAGACCAGTGCGCTGCCATCTTGGATTCCTCTTCCAGATCTTAGTTCCGAGGCTCGTACTCCCTGTAGCAGTGTGTCGCTGTAGGCCAGGTGTGGGCATGTCCCCGGTGGTCCTCTGAAGTTATGGGTCATTCGAAGCCGAGTGTTAGACCCTTGTTTGTCGTACCTTCAAAAGTGGTCACATGGCCGTCCAGCGCAACCACCCATGCCTTTTTGATTACACCTGTTCACTGCGTTGTCAACCGCCTGCTCTCGTTACGTGGGCGTGTTCTGGAACTCAAAACTTAAAGCTACACTTAATAAATTATGCTTAAAATGGAACAAATTGTTCCCTGTTCAATAAACAAACCTACGTCCTTGTATACTGATGCTTGATTCATTCTGCGTGCTCAGGTTCACCCCTCAAATATCAAATGGCAAAGTAACAACATCTCCATGGAGACAAGCAGGCAGCGGACCATCCATCAGAATAGCAGCATAGTGCATATTTAAGATTTCCTGGTTATAAAAACGTTTTGTTTTTTACCAGACTTCATATGTTTGTGCGTACATGACTGTGATTACTTCACACACACTGTCCTCCCTAAAGACTGTGTAATGTCCCCTCAGCGTTCTCACATTCCACAGATAAACAGTCCGTTACAGTGGTGTAGGAGACAACAGTACTGCTCCTCTGCTCCATAAAGACGGCCTTCATGTCCCGGGACACTTATGGACCATGCATGAGCATACAAAGCTCTGCTCTGTGTGCCACCTGTCCCTGGACTGTCTCCTCTGACAGCAGCACGGACATTAGAAGAGCACTGGGAAAACATGTTATATAAAAAAACAAAACAATGTATTTCATGGCCAGGGCCCCTGGGGACTGCCATCGATATTGTAAGCGAATAACCCAAAATAGTATAATAATTTGTGGAACACAGTATAAGGTGCATTCTGAAGGAGGAGACTTGTTTTGAAAAGATAAGATTTCGTTTGCATTGTGTGTGGAAGAGTGAGCCACACCTAAATTGTGCAAGGGGAGAACACTGCAGGAAAACATGTTTGCTAACAACTTTATGAGGTTTATTTGTGCACATTTGACATCTCTTGGACAAAGCAAAAAGAGATGAAAAATGTTCTATTATTGCTCAAATAATAACAGGTATGACCATAATCGACTTGTTTTTGTCCTCACATGAGAGAGAGAAGAGAGGTGAAAAAGAAAATCGTTTAGGATTTCCATAGTGACCTTTTTGTTATCAGATGGCAGGCAAATTATACAAGATTATCTTTCACAGCAAGCTGCTCAGCTGCTGATGACCTGGGAGCGATATAAACACACACATGATGCTGTAAAAGAGCTGTTTTAAAGTTAAACCGTGCAATTCTGTGTTTAAGACAAGAAAAGGTTGAGAGGAGGAAGAGGGCGCTGCGGTGGAGAAAGTGTCGCACATGACTCTATAACTGAAAAAAGAAAACGGAAAATGTCTCTGTGAGAGTGGAATCGCTTGGGATGTGTTTAGTTGGGGAGTAAATGCAGCAGGGTGTGGGCGGCTTCCGTGTTGGATTTATTAACATTTCAGCAACAGCAACAACAGGCAAGCAGCAGCAGCAGCACAATAAAGAACAGAAAAGGAAATAAAAGGAACATCTGCTAACATGCTGACTTTGCACTCACATCGCTCTCGATTCCTCCCGCCTCACGGTCAACATAATTTACAAGACATTCAATACAAAGAGAGGTGGGTCCGGTCTTTCAAATCCAAAGGGCCTTTAGGCGATCAAACCCTCAGGGGAGTTTTCTGGCCTGCGTTAAACTGCGGGGAGGGAGGAAAAAAGCATCACGTTATCCACCCACCTACCGCGCTCTCATTACTTTATATCGAGGGGTTAACTGCAGAGGTCAGCAGTGGTCAGCCTGAAACGCAGAGAAACCTCAAGTCAAGTTCATCTGTAGCGTCTGCTCCTCTGGGAAATCACAGTAACGAGATGGGAGGGTTATGAGCAATTCATTTAGATCTGTTAATGCAATGATGCTCGGGACATTATGTGCATTATGAAACACCTGCTGCATGGGTATTTATTAACAAGAACGGCAAAATGTTTTATAATTCTCTTTATTTTTACCTTCCTTTTCTTAATATTTGTATTTACATGTTTTACATTCTGGGCAGGTCAACAAATTAAATTATATGTTTTAATTATTTTTATTCATAATTATTTTCCATTCATATTGATACTGATATGTTGATAAAGCAATATTTTAAGTGAAATAATTACATATTTATTTCTTGATGTATCTTGAGCCAAATTGTTTATAAATGAAAATCCTGATCCGATATTATTAATTTTCTGTACCGTATTTTCCACACTATAATGCGCACTTAAAAGCCTTTAATTTTCTCAAAAAACAAAAGTTTGCCTTATAATCCAGTGCGCCTTATATATGGACTAATTCTGGTTGTGGCTACTCACCTCGAAGCAATTTTATGTGGCACACGTTTTGTTTAGTTCATAGTTAGTTATTGATTGATTTATGTATTAGTTTATGCCACATATTGTCGAACCTAAAACCTTCTACAGGCACACGTAATGTTCCATGTCATCCGATAACAGGCCCGATGACGACGCGTATGTGACAGCGGCGTCAAGAACAGTTCCCGCTCAGAGGAGGCCGTACCATGACTACAGTGGTAAGCCTACGCACAAAGCTCCTCTGTGCTGTGTTTACTACCGTGCAAATGAAAAGGCCTCTGAACATGGCGCATCAGATGGAGGCAGTGCGTGCAGATGTGTCCCGTGTGAAACACAATAGGCCTTATGTGGGCAGCGTCAAACGTGGGGCTGGACACTGTACTGGGATGAGCCAATAAATGAGCATTGTTTGCATCGACGTCACTGACTTCAATGTACGCCGGGCTATTGCTTCGTGAATGTGCGTTTCAACTGCTTTGTTTGTAGATGTGATGTAGTTGTGATGAAAAAACACACACGCTCCTCTGAACCACATCATCCATTCCAGCGCGAGCGGTCAAACATGACGCTGTGTCAATATTGTCTTTTTTCCGAGTTTCACTTATGCTGAAATGTACCACAAAGTAATCGAGAAGGAAGTAGAGGTTCCTGATTATAATCAAAGGTCATCCTGTGTGAGGACATATTCATTTGACCAGTCTGCGCATTCATTTGGCCAGTTTGTGCATTCATTTGGCCAGTATGCGCATTCATTTGGCCAGTATGTGCCAGTTTGTGCATTTATTTGACCAGTTTGTGAAATTTGAATGATAAAGGCAAAGCAATAAACATCTCCAAGAAGTCCGATCGGTGGTGGACCCTTCACCATAAAAGTGACACCTTTCAGTATGTTTCCGTGCTGGTTGGTGAAGATTGAGGACATCAGAACATCAGACTATGCCAGCTTTCTGTTTCAAACTTACATCAGGTTTACGTCTTGTTGTTCTGATCAGCTGATTGTTGAAGCCGTTGCAGCGCTGCGGACGAGCGAACAGAAGTGAAACTGTTCACCACGACTTCTGTTTGTGGAATTTCATCTTCGTCACTTCTCCACATTACAATATTACGCAACCAGCCAGACCGCGCAGACCCTTCCGACGTTAAATATACCATCTGTAAAACGACATTCAGACTTTCAATTAAAGAGTTTATTCATAATGAGGACGATAATGATGCAAGAGGGAAACTTCTTGCACCACCGTACATGCTTCCGTTATCTGCCAAATCAATGCACAACTCATTCGCTGCTTCGCTGACCACTGATGAAAAAGGAAGTGAGCCAAAATGCTCTCTACGGGTGAATGTTCAACACAGATTTAGCTAACCTCTTGAGGGTTACAAACATCCAGTTCAATAACCTATTTACATAAAATTAGTGACTAGAAAAGACAACAGAAACAGATGAAGCTCAATGAATGGAAAGAATGAAATGTTGCTTTTAGACATTGGATATCAGCGTAATAAAGGGGGAAGGACGATTGATTTGCTTGGACGTATGTCTTTGTCACTGGCGTCCAATAGTGACCGGACAGAAGATAGGATGATTCTACTGTAGAGGTGGAGGGGTGTTGCTATAGCAGAATTGTCAGGGCAACTACAAACATTTAGTACGTTAGCATTTGGCACGTAGCTCGACTTCCCCCTGCACTGGTTTCTTTATTCCTCCAATCGCCTGCAGCGGACTGGAAAAGCCGGTTTTACCCAATGAAAGGGGGAACTTGAGCCGGATGACCTCTCGCCCGAGGATAGAGCGCAGGGAGGAGATCCTGGTGCGTTTACTCTCAGACTGAACAGGTGCCCCGCGGAAATCATCACGCGGCGGGGAGGCGGCGGTTCCGAGTGACGGAGGCAGACAGCTGCACGCACAGCTGCCCCCGAGCTCCAGGTTTCACACATTCTTCTTCTCAGGAACGACAGTAACCAACGCCCCACTGCTACTGTAAGCCCATGATAATGTATGGGTTTGATGAGTTTGTAGGGGGGGTCTTGACGTAGCACTTCCAGCAGGGGCCTCTAGGGGAAGTCCCGAGCACGGACGGTTGCTGAAGAGCTAGTCTTAAATAAGAAGATGCTTTTTGTATCACGCTGCAATGAGCTGAGCCAAGAACAGTGTATGTTTCGAAGCTATTAGCAATTCAAATCTCGAATTGAATAAATGCAAGGTAAATAACATCTCCATGTAGACAGGCAGGTGGCGGCCCCCCTCACCAGAAATGTCACACAGTGCACCTTTAAAACTCCAATATCATCAATACAAAGTGCAATTCAAAGTGCTTTACCACGTTTAAAATACAATAAAATAAAAACTAAACAGATGCAATACAGTGTATGTTACAATAAATAAATAAAAACATAAAAACACATTAACATGGTATTAGAAATATTGTAAACCAGGTAAAAGTGTTTCAGTCATTTATGATTTAACCTTTTTTGTCCTAATAAAATGGCAATACCAAAAAATATTATACTCTTGGAAACAGTCAAAGTGAGTCATTCCATCTCCAGGACTCAAGTACATCTCTGGTATGTCAAGCTGTGAACGACTCATTTGCACCGTGTTCATTCTTTACCCAGCGCAGCACAAAGACATGTTATATCCCCTGTCCCGCAGAAGACCCCCTTCACACGGCCCCTTTAAAGCACATGCTAATGAGGAGCTGGAACTCTCCGTGAAAGAACTGATGGTTTAATCCTCGTTTGTCTCCATGAGTGTCTTTTTGGGGTGAGTATTTTTTCCCCTGAAGCGCTGACTCATCTGATGTAGCGCCTCCCGGAAATCAGAAATGAGCATTAACACTTTACTTTACGCTGCATGATCGAGTGGCTGGCAGAGTATTTGCCTCAGAGCAAGAAGGTCACACGTTTTATTCCCAGCTCATGAAGGTGTTTACGAGAAGTTTGCATGTTCTCCACGATGCAATTTAATTACGGATCAAACGCACAGAAGAACAGTTCCATACCACAGCCTTCCTTCACCTACAATGACATTTTCTCACACGCGAAGTGCAGTTTCTCAGAATGGGAACCTCCGACTCGTTTGGTCGACATTTCTTTTCCGTATTAATTCACGTGCCCGGAGTCAAGTCCCTGCCACTCCAAGCACATCCTTGGCATTCCAAAACCAGAGCAATTAGTGAATTCTGCCTAGTGCCATGCGAGGGGCCGGGAGCACCGCTTCATGAACCACGCATGGAGGACCTTTTCGAGCAGACGACAATGACTTTCCGACATTCCAACACTAAAATGTACATACGCCCCGCAGCCATGCGAGGCGGAGGGGCAGTGGAACAGGCTCAGAATTATCATGAGGGGTCTTGGAGGTCTTTGACATGAAGTGCTGGCGATGGGAGCCATGTTTAACTGGCTTCCCACAGAGCACGGCAGCGCACAGGGGCCTGAGAGCGGTGGCTAATCAACAGCTTCCTGCCATCAGTCAGAAGAGAAGGGGCTCATTGTGCTGACAGTATCATGTCCACGGAGTCGCAACAAAGAGAAGGCCAAAAACATGAAGCGGGGACGCGGCCTGAGACACATAATAGTCCCAGAGTCAGCTGTACTTGGTACGACCAAACATCAAATCACAATCCTCCCACTGAAGAGTTATGGCAATGCAAAGCGGGACTACATCAGGTTTTGCATGAGCCATGTCCCGGATTCATTTCCAACAGGATCCAACAGGAGAATGGAGCTGCTGCACTGATAACACGTCACTATGTGCATGTCTTTGTGCCACAGTGTAAATCAGGCTGTTTAATGTCGGCACAGGCAAGGCAAGTTTATTTGTAGAGCACATTTCATACTCAAGGCAATTCAAAGTGCTTCACAGCAGGAAAATGCATTCAAATCACAAAGAAATTACAGAAACAGAAATACAATCAAATTAACTAAATAAAAAACACTTAGCCACAAAGGGTAACGTGTTTTCGGAGTCCAACTCCTTTTTAAATCCTTTTTAAATCAGTCCAACTGATTGTCTAAACTAATGAAATCACAAAACAGTTTAAGACATAAAAGAGAAGAGTGCAAATAAAAATCCTTTCAGTCACATGCACAGCTAAACTAAACTGTTTTTAGCTTGAACTTGAACATTGTCAGAGTAGAACCTGTCTCACATCTTCAGGAAGAATGTTCCAGATTTTAGCTGCATAAAACTGGAACGCAGATTCCCCATGTTTAGTCCTGACTCTGGCACCAGCAGGAGGCCAGTCCATGTTTAAGATATTCCTTTATTGTCCCACATGGGGAAATTTCATTGGTGCAACGCAGGTAGATACAGAGGTAGATACAGAAGAACAGATCACTTATAGGAAGTCTGAAAAACACTTTCAGTAGAAGATCTCCTATAAATAAATAAAAACTCCCATAGACAAATAAATAAATAAATAAATACCATTGCATGTGATCCCGACAGTAATTGCACATGAATATGTGTCACGACAGCACATAGATTGCACATGAATTTCACAGTAATTGCACATGAATTGCACATGAATTCCAACAGCAATTGCACATATGACAGAATTGCACATCAGTATTAGGTTAGGTCAGTATTGCGAGTGTTCAGTACTAACAGTTTTTGTTATAAAGTCTGACAGCAGCAGGAAGGAAAGACCTACGGAACCTTTCCTTCACACATCGAGGGTGGATCAGTCTCTCACTGAAGCTGCTCTCCAGAGCGGAGAGAGTGTCCTGCAGGGGGTGACACTCATGGTCCAGCATAGATGTGAATCTAGCCAGGACCCTCCTGTCCCCCACCTCCTGCACCGAGTCCAGAGCACAGCCCAGGACGGAGCTGGACTTCTTGATGACTCTGTCCAGCCTCTTCCTCTCCCTCTCTGTGATGCTGCTGCTCCAGCAGGCCACACCGTACAGGAGCTGATGCCACCACAGAGTCGTAGAAGGTCTTCAGGAGTGGCCCTGTCACTCCAAAAGACCTGAGTCTCCTCAGGAGGTAGAGCCGGCTCTGGCTCTTCCTGTACAGTGCGTCTGTGTTATGAGTCCAGTCCAGTTTGTGGTTCAGATGAACACCCAGGTACTTGTATGAGTCCACTCTCTCAATGTCCCGTCCCTGGATGTTCACTGGTGAGGGGGCAGTGGGGTGGCGTCTGCGGAAATCCACCACCATCTCCTTGGTCTTCCCCGCGTTGATGAGGAGGTGGTTCCGCTGACACCAGTCCACAAAGTCCTGCGCCAGTCCTCTGTACTCCGCGTCATCGTCGTCCGTGATGAGTCCGATGATGGCAGAGTCGTCAGAGAACTTCTGCAGGACACAGCTGTCCGTGTCATGTCTGAAGTCTGCAGTGTAAAGGGTGAAGAGAAAGGGCGCGAGGACAGTGCCCTGGGGCGCCCCCACACTGCAGGTCCGAGTGTCAGACACACAGTTCCGGGCTCTCACAAACTGGGGTCGGTCTGCGAGGTAGTCCAGGATCCACTCTGCCAGGTCACACTCCACACCAGCCGTCTCCAGCTTGTCCCTCAGGAGCAGCGGCTGGATGGTGTTGAAGGCGCTGGAGAGATCAAAGAATAGAATCCTCACAGAGCTGCCAGGCTTTTCCAGGTGAGAGAGAGAGCGGTGCAGCAGGGAGATGACGGCGTCCTCCACTCCGATGCCAGGCCGGTATGCAAACTGCAGCGGGTCCATGGCTGAGCTCACGGTGGAGCGGAGGTGGTCCAGGACTAGCCGCTCCAGTGTCTTCATCAGGTGGGACGTGAGAGCCACTGGCCTGAAGCTGTTGAGGTCTTTGGGGCGCGGTGTCTTAGGCACAGGTACCAGACAGGAGGTCTTCCAGCCCTGTGGTACCACCCTCAGCTTCAGGCTCATGTTGAAGACATGCTCCATAACTCCACACAGTTCATCTGCGCAGGACTTAAGGAGCCTGGGGCTGATGCCATCAGGTCCTGCTGCCTTCCTCACTTTAATCCTCTTCAGCTCACTCCTCACCTGTGCTGCTGTGACAGTCAGTGGTTGGCAGGGGGACCGTGTGCTGGGGGGATGGGTGAGTCCAGGCGAAGTGGGGAGCTGATGGTCCGGGGCAGATAAGCGAAGAGGAACAGATGCAGGGCATTGTCCAGCTGTGGAAGAGGGAGCATGCAGCTGTGCAGGGGGAGGGGCGGGTGACCGATCAAACCTCAAGAAGTGAGCATTTAAATCATTCACCCACTGTAGATCCCCCTCTGTCTGGGCAGGGGGGATTTTGAAGCCCGAGATGGTTTTCAGGCTCCTCCACACTCCCTGAATGTTTTTTTGCTGCAGCTGCTCCTCCATCCTCCTCTTGTAGCCGGCCTCAGCCTGCCTGATCTTCCTCCTCAGCTCCTTCTGCACAGTCCTCAGCTCCTCCTTGTTCCCTGACCTGAAGGCTCTCTTCTTCTCCTTCAACAGAGCCTTCAGTTCACGGTTAATCCATGGCTTGTTGTTTGGAAAACACCGCACCGTCCGGGAGGGAACAATGTTCTCAAAACAGAAGTTGATGTAGTCCGTGATGCACTCTGTGATGGTGTTGATGTCCTCCCCATGTGGGTCATAAAGCTCAGTCCAGACAGTGGTGCTGAAGCAGTCCCTCAGAGCCTCCTCGCTCTCAGCAGACCACATCCTCACCTCACGGGACACCACAGGCTGCCTGCGCACGATGGGTTCATACACAGGCCTCAGATGTACAAGGTTGTGGTGCGAGCTGCCCAGGGGAGGGAGGGGGGAAGAAGAATAAGCCTCCTTGGTGTTGGCAAAAAACAAGTCCAATGTTCTATTCTCTCTGGTGGGGTGGGTAACATACTGGGTGTATGTTGGTAGAACAGAAGAGGGAGAAGCGTGGTTAAAGTCACCAGAGATGAGAGCCTGTGGATGCTGTGTTTGCAACCTACAAGTGCAGGAGAGCAGTGCTTCACAAGCATCTTCAGCATTGGCAGACGGGGCCACATAGACTGCGATCAAAATCACATGTGAGAACTCCCGGGGCAGATAATATGGCCTCATGCCAATAGCCAATAGTTCAATATCCTTGTTACATAGCTGCTCCTTCACTGTGCAGTGTTCGGGTTTGGACCAGCTCGTGTTCACATACACCGCCAGACCTCCACCTCTTTTCTTCCCGGATTCTCTCGTTCTGTCCGCCCGCAGCAGATGAAAATTGTCCAAACCTACAATAGAGTCTGGCATTTCTGCTGTTAACCAGGTCTCTGTGAAAATCAAGACGCTGCTGTCCCTATAAATCCTCTGGGACCGCATGAGGCTCGCTATTTCCGTCATTTTATTTTGAAGGGACCTCACGTTACCCATGACTACGGCGGGAACCGACTTCCTGTTTGTCCCTCTCTTCTCTCGGAGTTTACGTCCAGCCCGTCTGCCTCGTTGCGTTTCCTTAGGATGTCCGCCAGGATAACGTGGCGATCTCCGGGTAAGACGACTGTTATCCGCAGTTTCATGAGTTCCTCCTTTGTGTAAACGCGGTACGGCGCCGGGCGGGGGGCGGGGCCGGAGCCGGGGGACTCAGAGCCAAGACACATCGCAACGACACGACGAAAACACTCAATCCAGCAGAATAAAGTCAAAACAAGTTAATTTAAAGCGATTCCAGTGCGTGTCCCGATCGTTCGTGAAGTTCCTCTTTCATATAAACGTGTACGTAAACGTGTACCGACGACACGCCGTACTTTAGCGCGGCCGGAGGGCGCGGGGGGGGCTGGTGGGCTCGCTCGGAGCTAGCTCACGTCACAACAACACAACGAACGCAACAAAAAACGCTCAAATCCAGCCGAAAAAAGTCAAAAACAGTTGAATTAAAAAACTATTCCAGCGCGTGTCCCTATCGTACAGTGAAATAGAAAAAATATACTAACTATATTTACAAAATATAGGAGATAAAGCACAATAAGTGTGAGAAAGAAGAGAGAGCGTTTACACCGGGCTGCCAGCTGTACCAGCGCCTTTTAGTCCTGACTCTGGCACCAGCAGGAGGCCGGTCCATGTTTAGTCCTGACTCTGGGCACCAGCAGGAGGCTGGTCCATGTTTAGTCCTGACTCTGGCACCAGCAGGAGGCCGGTCCCTGAGAACAGGACTAATGTGATCGTACTTCCTGGTTCTAGTCAGGACCCGAGCAGCAGCGTTCTGGACGTACTGCAGCTGTTTTACAGCTCGTGTGGAGAGGCCAGTGAGCAGGCCGTTACAGTAGTCTAATCTACTGGAGACAAATGCATGGATAAGTCTCTCTAAATCTGGTTTTGACACTACATTTCTGATTTTGGCAATGTTTTTTAGATGATAAAAAGCTGCTGATGTTATTGATTTGATGGTGGCTGTTAAAGTTCAAGTCTGAGTCCATTATTACCCCCAGATTTCTAACTTGGTTTGTAGGTTTTAGAGCGAGACTCTGGAGGTGACCGCTAACACTTTCTCTTTGTTTCTGTGGGCCAAAAACGATTATTTCAGTCTTGTCTGAGTTCAGCTGGAGAAAGTTGTTTTGCATCCACACACTGATCTGTTGGATGCAGTGACAGAGTGAATCTACTGGTCCAAAGTCACCTGCCGATAGTGAAACATAGATCTGAGTGTCGTCTGCATAATTGTGATAGGACACATTTTCACTGCGTATCAACTGACCCAACGGCAGCATGTAGAGGTTGAACAGAAGGGGACCCAGGACTGACCCTTGGGGCACTCCACAGGTCAGGGTCATGTGGTCTGAGACACAGCTACCAATTTCAACAAAGTACTTCCTGTCTTCCAGATAGGACCTTAACCAGTTTAGGGCAGTGCCAGTGATGCCCACCCAGTCTTCTAGTCTCTGTAAGAGGATCCCGTGATCGACAGTGTCAAAAGCAGCACTCAAATCCAACAGAATTAAGACTGAGGCTTTGCCCGTGTCAGTGTTCAGGCGGATGTCATTTGTCACCTTGAAGTGCAGTCTCAGTGCTGTGATGAGGTCTAAAACCTGACTGAAAAACATCAAATGAGTTGTTTATTAAGAGGAAATCTGTGAGCTGTTGTAAACAACCTTTTCAAGGATTGTTGGGAATGTTCCAGATTGAAGCGACGTGTTGACTATGTGAGTGAGTGGTGCAAGTAAACTGTTCAGCACAGACTTTAGAAATCTGGTGGGTAACACATGGATGCAGCATGTAGATGAACTCAGACTGGTGATGATCTCATGGACAGTTTTGTCAGTTACTGGTGCAAAGTGAGTCAGCTCTAAGTGTCTTGGTGGTTTTAGGGTAATCTTTTGCATTGTGGGATTTATAGCATTTTTAATGCCCTGAACTTTGTCATTAAAGAATAATGCAAACTCATTACACTTGGATGTGGAAATGAGTTCTAACGGCAGCTGAGCTGGAGGGTTTGTTCATCTGTTTACTGTGGCAAACAGGACACGCAAGTTGTTACTGCAGCTTCCAATTATTTCAGAAAAATATATCTTTCCCTAGTTCTACATAAGATTAGGTTGTACATGTTCAGCTTCTCTTTGTAAATCTCTTTTTGAACCTGGAGCTTTGACTTGCGCCATTTCCGTTCGGCCCTGCGGCACTCCCTTTTCTGTGCCCTGACCGAATCATCATTTCTCCACGGCGCCTTCTGCTTATTTTTAACCATTTTAGCCCTCATAGGGGCGATGGTGTCCAGAACATTCAAAACACTAGATGTAACAGAGTTCAACAAATCATTTACATTGGAACATGAGACATTTTCAAAGTTTATCATTTCCATAAACAGTGCACCTGTGCCATCACTTATGTGTCTCCTCTGAACAACTGCAGGACCAACCGGTGGTTTGGGAGAAACAGACAGGTCAAAGAAGACACAGAAATGATCAGACAGAGCAACATCGACCACATTGACATTTGAAATATTTATCCCCTTTGTAATTAGCAGGCCCTGATGCCCTGTTGCCAATAATATTTCGGACTTCCCCTAAAATAGCTTGCAATTCAGTCATATTTTTGGTGTTATGTTATTCTCAGTAAAAGAGAAGTGGCGTAGAGACTGTCATATCGAGAAAAGACAGACTAATACAAAACAATTGTAAGCCGACTTTTAACTGGCAGGTCTGTACAATAAAAGAGCTTTATGCTGTTTTTAATAGACTGGACTCGTGCCTTTGGATTCCATGGCCCTGTCTAACCACGGCGACCATGTTTACAACACTGCAACACGTACGCAAATGTCTGAGCGTGTGCCAAGTGTGAAGTCAGTGTGGAGTCAGCAGCAGAGCAGAGCCGGGCCGGGCCGATCGAGGGGGGGTGGGGGGGCGACCATCTGCACGCCCCCAAACACGTACCGGGACTAGAGCAGCACCTCGCCATCCAAACAAAACCCAGCTTATGTGAAACGGGATCGCCTCGCTGTGTCCCGGTGTAGGGTTCCTCTGCCTTTGTTCGGAAAGCACAGGGACAAATTTTGGGTCTTAGCAGTGGATTGAGTCAGTCTTTTCCCACAGGACGCAAGAGCATTCCTGTAAACACCATCGATAGAACGAGTACAGTGTGGCAACGACAGATTCACAAGACAATATTGAACAGAAATACAGCCTTGTAATACTCAGTGCTGTCTATAATTGTGCAGGGAAACATAAGCAAATGGACAAAAACGCAAACGGTAAATATTGTTTGCAATCGTCGAGAGCGAATAGAGAAGAATGTTTTGTTCCTATTTGACAAGTTCCTATGAGACTTTGCTGGGGGAAAACGTTTCAGCACTCCGGTTATAAATTATTATTTTCAGAGATGGTACAAGGAAGAGCTGTCATTCTTTTGGCACAATATTGTGATTGTGTGAATTTGCTTCCTTGTCGGACAATGAGTGAGTGTTCTTGTATCATAAAAAGCCTTTGGCAGTTCATGATGTTTCTCTTTTCCTGACAGGATTTTGGAGCTCATTCAGAGGCAAAATATTCAAGAGTGCTACTGCTTGAATTCCATGTAAAAGAAAATGAGTGAACTCCAAACTTTGTGCATTTATTCAAAATCAATCCTTTTCCATAAGTGTAGGTTTGTCTCCTGCTTGTCAAATACGTTCCACAATATGGCATTAACATGTACCATTGTGCACCTTTGGAAAACAACTAGTGATTATCATGACATCATTCCGTTAAACCGTGGTGAACGGAAGGGCGTGGCTCGGTTTTGCATGTCAGGTGAGCGTCCTGCTGGGCTGTTTTGCATTGCACTAACAACATGAGGACAGAGCCGCGGGAGGCCACAGGAAGCCCACCTCCCGCCCCTCCCACACGCTCACACATTTGAATTGGAAATAGAATAGACGTGTTCCAATGTGCCACCTCCCCCATGGGCATCCACAACAACCCTGTAGATAGAGTGATCAGAGGTAGAGCCAAGGTCACAAGTATTGATGGCTGCAGTAGTCACATTTATATGCGCAACTTTTTAAATAAATTATACTTCTTGAATAGCTATTGCAACTTGATATTTTTACTGTATATTTTGAAGTACGAGTATACGGAGAGGGAAGAAGAAGTCCTGGGCTGTCCTGGTCTGTGCTCTGGACTCTGAGCAGGAGGTGGGGGACAGAAGGGCCCCTGGATAAACTCACATTGATGCCGGACCACCCTGTCGGCCCTGGAGAGCAGCTTCAGTGACAGACTGATCCACCCTGGCTACATGTGTCATCCACCTGTAGTGATCATGTGCAGCACTATGTCATGTGAATTATCTCTGGAACATTTCACTGAAATCACTTGAGCTGACATTTGATCCTGTCCATATGCTGCACTGTACATCATCATAGTCCACTTATACATAAGTGTATGTCAGTGTTTTGGGATTTCAGTCTGTTTTACAGTTATGTATCTCATTTTTATGTTTTTATTCTCCTGCCGCCACCTGCTTGTCTCCATGTAAATTGTTACTGATTTGCCTAATGCTCCACAGTATGCCTGGCAGTACGCCTTTGACCTGCAGCCTCTGGCCTGAAGGTGCCTCCTTTTCTCTGTACAGATATTTAATGCAATACTTTGCTGGCAAAACAGCATCAATATATATGTATAAACTTGAGTATGTCTGGGTTAAAACACTATGACATAATAGGAAATCAAACTGAATTTTAGTATTTGTTTAATTTGAGCAGTCGTTACTAAGTGCTGCGGAGTAGATTTCTCCACAGCAGTATCAATAAAGTTATTTTTTATCATAACACAAAAGTTGTTCCAGTTTAAATGAGGGCATGAGCTAAGGTCTAGTTCCTATAATTGGATCTGGGGCTCTATACAGCTGTGTTTTCTGTCTCAGTGACTCCTAAAGAAGCATTTGGAGGTGGCCTGCTTCACACGCAAATAAAATGAATCCATACAATCATCAAGGGAGAGATGAGGCAGAGGGTGATGCATCAATATTGTACTCTGTAGGTTAATAACAGTAACATAAATTCACAGACATCTTCTTTATTGGACCGCAGCTCTTGGTTAACGACCAAGATGGCCCAGACCTCCATAACCCTAACCAAGTCCCTGGTGTTTCGGTGCACTTTGTTTTGTGTGTTTTTGTGCATAAATAGTGTGTCAGCGTACTCTTACATCTGTGAAGAGCTCTTACCTCAAGTCCTTCACCTCCGCCCTGCTGGACCCCCTGCTGGACCCCCTGCAGTTCACCTACAGAGCCGACAGGTCTGTGGACGACGCCATCAACCTGGCACTCCACTTCACCCTGCAGCATCTGGACTCCCGGGAACCTATGCCAGGATCCTGTTTGTGGACTTCAGCTCTGCATTGGTGAGGCTCCACTCTAAAGCTGGAGAGAGAAGCATGCTACAAGTGACAAAGAAACAAGATTAAAATAAACAAATCCATTTCTGTAACAGAAAACACCCAACAACAAGAGCCACCATCACCAAGAACTATGAATAAAATTACCCTCTAAAGTGAGCCCTGATCCTCCCCAGCAACCTAAAGACCTACACCAACTGCAGGACCATTAGATAATACGGAGTAAAATGTACTAAATAAACTATAATAAATGACAACCAGCATGGTGCCTGTGAGCAGCACAGTGCAGTTTAGTGCAGTATTAACAGTTTCATTCCATTCATAATAAAATCAAAGATGACAGCATATGAACACTGGACTGTTAAGACCCTTTATTTTTCACCAAAGGTCAAAACATTAAGTTACAATAGTTTGTCACACCAGAATATTGTAACTTTTTTAATGTTTTGACCTTTGGTGAAAAATATTTAACCCCCATGTGTTCAGGAAGAGGAAGAGAATCAATTCACCTCTGACCTTTAAAGTCATGTGACCAACCTAACCCTGCCACATTATTATTTTATTATTCATTGTTTTATGTTACACCTAAACGCGAGACAAGTTCCTGTGTTTGCAAACTGTGATCGATGTCAATGGCAATAAACCTTTTCTGATTCTGAGCTCTAAAGGCCTCTTGGCAAACAGCTGAAGTAGGACTGTTGGACTTTAAATGTATATAAACTCTTTAATTCCTGATTTGCAGTGCTCTAGTGAGTGTCTTGCTGGACCAATCAGAAGTTTTCTAGTTAAAATGGAGATGATTAAATATCCCAAAACGTTGCCCCAACAAGAGTTGATACATTCTATTGTGACCCTTTGTAAAGAGTGAAGCTGCAAACCCGGAGCACTGCACTTTCAGGGACTGTTGGGAAGTGTTGTGAGTTCACCACTTTCCAAAGACAAATGCAGATTCAAACATGTTGTCTTGCAGTAACACCACAGCGGCTGCGTGGATGATGCTCCTCCAGCACATTTGAACGTTATTCCTTTGTGAAAAACAGTGTTAGAAGTGTTCTTGTTCTGTTTGGTGGGCCCGGGCTCCGCGCCTTGAACGCAGCGCTGCGCCCCATTGTCACTTCATTGTTCACCCCTTCTCCCCGAAGCCCCGCCCCCCTGACGAGCGGACCCTGTCATTGGCTGTTCTCAGCTGTGATGCCGTCATCGTTCTGAGTCCCATTCATCTGTGCACTTGGGCGTTGGACTCGCATCTTATTAGCAGCAAGAGGGATTTTCCGTTTCTGCAGCCGGGACGTCGGATTTTAATATTCCTCGCCCGGGCTTTATCCTTTCTTCACCGTCTTCCACCGCCGCGCTTTCATTCCTGTCCCCGCTGTTGAGAGCGCACAGAGCGGGGGACGCGAGGGGCTCCCCGGTATCACGCAGACGCGGCTCTTTGTTCGCTTTGATCGCCTGCTCGGAGTTCTTTGTTGGAGTGAACGGCGGCAGCAGAATGGGAGCGCAACTAGCGAGGGCGACCGGGAAAGCCGAGTTGGCGGCAGAGAAACCCGGCGAGGCGGCAGTTTCACCCGCCAAAACCAACGGGCAGCAGGTAAAGCGCGGCGCGGTGCCAGGCGCGCGGCGAGGGGGCACTGGGGGGCACTGGAGGTGCAGCGGCGCGCGGACCATGGAGCAACAGTTGATCCTCTTTGCAGTGGGAATGAGTGGAGACAATTACAATGATTTAGTCTGAATTTAACTCATAAATTTGCAAAGTCCTTTTTTCTTTATTTGGCAGTGGTTGATTTAGACCCGAGGCCAACAAAGGGTCCGGAGCACCACGCCTATTGTTCCAGGCTGCTGCTGCTGCGGGCTCCGGGCTGAGAGCGGGGGCACTGGGCCGTGGAAGGGGGGCGTGAGGTGGAGTGTGGGGGGCTCAGTGGGAGGCAGCGCTGGGCTGGGGGCTCTGGGGGGGCTCTGGGCTGATTTGTCACAGTTCACACTCGAGGCAGATGCAGACTGCGCCTTTACTTCACCTTTAGTTTGCGTGTTTAGAGGCGCAGCTGCCGTTTGCATTATTATGATGGGGTCAAAGTGGAGTCGCGCTGCCCTCTAGTGACGCAGAGGCGATAAAGCAACAATAAGGAACATGACACATGACGCTCCTACTGCCCTCGGTACTACGGGTGACGTGAAGATGATATTTGATTTGGCACGTGACATGACGTGGTATAAATAGAAATGTGGCCGCATTTGATTTGGTTACTTTATTCTTTCGTTTATTCAGCATGGCCCGTCCAGTGTGCTGAAGATGACCATGTATTCTGGTTATTCCTCAACTTACAGTACTAGTTGTTGCCAGTAGTGCCTGATATGATGATCAAAAGTATCGAAAATAACTTGAATCAAAACTAGATAGCCTAGTCATGAAGTCTAAAAAAGCTATTTAACTAACAAATAAAGAAAAAAAACAATGATTTTGTGTAGAAAATTAAAGTATTGTTTGATTGTGGTGATAAAATCTATAGTATTTATTCCCTGGGCGTTACAAATGACAGTGTTGTGACATTAATCCTTGACTAACAAAGATGTTTCTGTTTGTTTCAGGAGAACGGCCACGTCAAAGCCAACGGTGATGCTGCTGTTGAGGCAGGGAAAGAGGAGGTGCATGCCAATGGCAGTGCTCCTGCAGAGGGGGCTCCGAAGGAGGATGGAGAGGCCAAAGCCGAGGCCCCTGTGGAGAACGGGACTGAGGCAGACAAAGTAGAGGCGGCCCCAGAGGGTGAGGCCAAGCCAGAGGAAGCACAGGCCTCCACCAGCGAGACCGAGACGCCCAAGAAAAAGAAGAAACGCTTCTCCTTCAAAAAGTCCTTCAAACTCAGCGGCTTCTCCTTCAAGAAGACCAAGAAGGAGACCGGAGAGGAAGCTGCGGAGGGCCCCACAGAGGCAGCTGAGGATAAGGCTGAGGCCCCAGAGGCAGCAGCAGAGGAGCCCAAGGCTGAAGGGGAGGCGGCCCCCAGCACAGAGCAGCCAGCGGAGGAGCCCAAACCAGAGGCAGAGGCCCCTGCAGCAGAGCCCCAGCAGGCCGCCCCCACAGAAGAGCCCAAAGCAGAGGAGAAGCCAGCTGAGCCGGCCCCCGAGGCCCCAAAAGAGGAAGCTGCCCCAGCCCCAGTAGAAGCAGCTCCTGCTCCAGAAGAGCCAGCCCCTGCACAAGAGGCAGTGGTGGCTGAGGCCCCTGCAGATGCTCCAGCTGAGAGCGCAGAGTGACAGTGCCCCCTGGAGGCTGTCTTCAGAACTCAAACAGATCTCAACCCTTTGTAGTCCTGTCCCATTGGCCCCTGACACAAAACCTGCTCAGCCCTCTCCTGCCCGGGGCTGACAGTGGGTGGCTTTGATTTGTAAAACTAATTAACTACATCAGCCATATATTTTTCAAACAGTATTATTTTTATTTTGGGAATTTTACACAAAATGTAAAAAGGACATGGCCTTGGGGTGCAGCTGTCAGTGGGGGAAGGGGTCACCAAATCTTAATAAATCTAGAATCAAATATAAGACCAGCATCCACAGGACCAAACGTTTACAACAGCCAGCCTTAGCTCTCCCTCGGTGACGCTGTAGGAACAACGTAGGCTTTCTGACCTTATGAAAATGTAAGTATGTATAGGCGGGGGAGGTTTTAACTGTGATTATTGTACAAAACGAAATCTTGATTTCAAGGAGCACATAAAGTTTGCAGATTTTATCCATTCTGTTATTTTTAAACCAACACATTAAAAAAAACACCCAGATGAACTTTGAACCTGACCAAATTGTGGCGTGCACAAGCGTCACCGTCTACACTGCCGTTCAGAGCGTACACAACCTGGAGACGTGCAAATCTTTGTGTAGCATCTTGTTCTTGTTTTCTTTTTGTAAATAGTGAAGAAGACACTTTGGCCAATTTGACTTTGAGATGGAATGTAACTTTGCTTACAAAAAATGCTATTAAAATGTCTCTGCTTAAGGTGTGTTCTAATTTTCTTGGGGCACACTAAAAGCACAAATAAATGTGAATAAAATGTGTCTAGAATCTGTCATTTAAAAACATCCTCAGTGGTCTAGGTGTGTTTGATTATTAAGATAACATTTAGGTGCAAATATATCTTTCTGGACACTGTGGCAGTGTTTACAGAGTTTTAAATGTATCTCTTATTTCCACTTACACATTGGTGGTTTAAGTGCTCATCCCAGCAGCAGGATAAATAACCACACAATCTTTCATTATTATTTAACAGTGTTTTAGTGAATATCCTTAATATATCATATCCATCAGAATAATCCTGTCCTCAGTGCAGCTTTCAAATATACATTTTTTGGTGATGAAGCATGTTTAGCAGTACAATTTTCATATATTTATGTACTGCATTTTAATTAATTTGAGTTTCAATGGACTAATTACGTAAGTATTTATTATCAACACCCCGTTCTAGATATGCAGCAGAGCCCTTGATTCTCAAAGTACAATTACTTAATTATTTTCAGAAAACTTCACTTTCGCTCCTTTAAGTAATTGAACATTTTATTTGTGATTACACACTTGATATCACAAGAATGGGACGAGGGTTAAAACTAAAGCAGAAAAGTCCATAATAAAGACTTTTGCTGATGTGATGATGTTTTTTTACTATTCATACGGTTTGGTCTCTGGTGGTAAAACTGCAGACTAGTATTCTTCCACATTCATAAAAATATGTCTAACTGACCCTCATTACTTTTAGTGCCAATACTATATAGTAGGATGACAAACAATCCAGATGAAACCATTTATATTATCTGTAAGACTAATGTTAATCCACTGAAGCCATGCAGGAAAGAATTACACCTCAAACAAACACAATTGTGTAAAACATTTATTGATGAATGCAAAAATATCAAAATTCGGACATGATCATTTAGAATCTAGAAGCTTTTGCTAAAAACATTTAAAAGTCTGCGCACAATTTAAATCATTTAAAGGGGGCTCAATAATGGCAACTTGCAGTGGACATTTCCATGACAACGAAAGGGAATGACAATGACACAAAAATCTGAATAAATAGAACGCTTATTAATGTGTGTGAGTGGATGAGGGGGATGGACCGCACCATGTAGCAGCAGGAGAACACTTCAGGTACTGACGGACTCCGCCTTCACACTGGAAAACACAAGTAAACTCAGGATGAGACTTTAATTAGTCACAAGGTCAACACTGCATTAGAACAAAGGGGCATTACCTTTTAGAGTCGCTTTTGTCAGCAACAATGTCCTTAGACTTCTCCTCCTCTTTAATTTCTGAGGGAAACAAAAGATGATTAGTTAATTGGTGATTAATAACGAGAAGAAGTAGGACTGGGACCATACGCTTTTGTCATGATACCAAAACTGCTATGAACAATACTGATGCCAACACTAGCTTTAGCTTTAGCACAAATGGCAAATTTGTTCTGCAGTTTTATTCTAAACGACATGTTTTTTATAGTATTGCGACACATACTGCATCCACAAAACCGGGTGACTAAAGTGTAATTGCAGAACGACATATTGTTCCAGTCTTAATGAGCGACTCAAGTGTCATAGTACGTAACACACCAGTCTTCTTGTCCTTGTCCTCGGCCTCCGTCTTGTCCTCCTCCACTCGCAGTCGCTTCACTCCCTTCTTGCTGTTGGCCACGTTCCTCCTGCCTCCCTCTCCTTCATCTTCAGAGTCTGAAAACTCTTCATCACAGGCGATCCTCTTGTCCCTGTCCCGAACTGAAACCATTCACTTTCATCACAAAAGTCACGCTTCAAAACAGCACATTCTGACTTTAAAAACAAAACAAAAAAAAAATCACACAAACTAAAGCCAATATCCACATTTATGTAGCTACTGTCAGTTTGTTAAGCACTAAAGCACCATATGAAAACACGTGGTAACAGGAGGATCTTACTGGAGACACGCTTGTCTGGGTCCTCTTTGTCCTCGTCCACGGTGTCTTCCGGGACAGCGTCCTCGGGGATGGGCTGCATCTGAACCCCTGGAGCGTGAGGCAACATGCGCAGGTTCTCAAAGAGCCGCTGCCTGTCCACAGAGAGAGAGAGGAAGACGCTCAGAACTAGCACGTACCGGGACAAATGGCTTGAAGGGAACTCGGAACAAAGCGTACTTGATTTTGTCCGTGTACTCCTGTGTGTTCTGGTTGGTCATGTTGGACGGGCTGATGTGCAGTTTGAAATCTGGTCCGAAGTACTCAAAATAGTCGTTGTACGGTAGTTCTGCACCAAACAATTAAACAGGTTAGGGGCCGAGTGATGACTGTAAGAAGAGCTAAAGGACCATTATTGATTTATGTTGAAGAGTTGTCAGGTTAATGCAAACGCCAAAGGGTTTATAACAAAGACAAAATACAACAAAACCCAAAATAATGCTCAAATTGGGAAAAATCTGGTTGGCTGACCATCAGGAATCTCCGTGTCGAGTGCCACAGCCGTCTCGTAGGTCCAGCAGCGGGCCACGTTCCGGATGGTGTAGCCGCCTCCACCCAGCATCAGCAGAGGCAGGTTGAAGGACTTCATGTGCTCCACACACTTTGCATGTCCTGAGCAGACACAGGGACCACGTCTTACTCATCAAGTCATTCTAACAGCGTACAACTGAGGAAAACAGTGATTCTCACCTCGGATGGTGAGGTTGAAGCAGCCGAGACGGTCTCCTGAGAGCGAGTCTGCTCCACACTGCAGCACGATGGCACTGGGCTGGTACATTTCCATCACTTTGCCCATGACCTGCACACGTCACAAAAAGGTGGTATTGTGACCATGAGATTACAAGTCAATGTGAACAGTAGTTTGTGCACGTCAGACTCACAGGTTTGAAGATTTGTTCATACGACTCGTCGTCAATGCCATCTCGCAGAGGGAAGTTGACAGCGTAATATTTTCCTTTCCCAGCTCCAATATCCTACAGACGTCAACATTCAAGTTTAAACCCAGCTTTGACATATATCGCGAATTCTGATATTTTAAAATATATTTCGGTTAGAAAGATGAGCCACATCTCGATATACGCGACATCTTGAGTATCAGCTCACCCGCAGGTCTCCAGTCCCGGGGAAGTACTCTCCGTATTTGTGGAAGGACACAGTCATGACCCGATCTGTGGTGTAAAAGGCCTCTTCCACCCCATCACCATGGTGAATGTCGATGTCTATGTACAGCACCCTCTGGTGGTACCTGTCCAGCATGGCAGGAGAGAGATCCTTACACAATGACAACATATTTTACATTATTGTGATATAGTAGACAAGAGAAGTTTGAACCTACTTGAGCAGCTCCAGGATGGCTAGCACGATGTCGTTGACGTAGCAGAAGCCAGATGCCTCAGATTTCTTGGCGTGGTGAAGACCTCCAGCCCAGTTTACTGCAATGTCAGTCTGCTGTCTGTTCAGCTTCACTGCTCCAGCTGAAGACAATAAAGGCCGCTCATATTTCAAGACACAAAACAAACTCCAGATTGGGACCACTTAAACAGGGGTGTCAATCATCCGGCCCCCAGATGTTTCAGTCCAGTTGTAATTTATATTTATTCATTTCTGATAGACGTATAGCAGTTTTTATCACTAGAACTAAAGGTCCCACAGTCCTTTGCAGCACCCGCCCCTCCCCCTCGCTGCTCAGTGCTGCTGGAGCGCCTCGTCCAGTGCCAAAGGCTGAGTAGAGATCACTGCAGACTTGCACAACACTTTACAGACTAGAGCAGAAGTCTGAGCGGGAAAAGAGACGTGTGGTTTTGGGAAACACGTGGAGGAAGAAAGAACGGTTTTGTGGATCTTAGAGCGGCGCTAAATGCGACACTAATGTGGAGCTAACAACAAGAAAACAAACTTCTGTGACGATGCTTAGAGAGGAAAACAAGTGTAAACCTCAGATCAGGAACTAAGGGGTAAAAACACAGTTCAGAGGGTAATAATAACGTGGCTGTGAACACAAACACAATGCACTAAATTAATCATTATTCTCACTAAGCTTAACTATAAGATATATTTGTGTCAAAATAACTATTACTAGGTTATATCAAACAATTTTATCATTCTTATTGTTATTATTGTTACTGCGCGTTCGTGTCTACCCAGTCAGAGCGTCAAAATTTGGCCTCTGGCCCAAAATGAGTTTGATCTAAAGGGGCATTCTAAGATTAAATAAAGCATTTTCATGCCATGTGTTGTTGGTACTTACCAGCCGAGCCTCCGGAAGAAAGCTGACAGAACTCGAACAGGCCGTCAAATACAGGGCAGTCTTCTCCCACATTGACTGAAGAACAAAAACACTCTTATAAACCTTTAGTATAGTCAAGTGTATATCCAACCATTGCTGGCTATAATGTTTGTAGAAAACATCTTTTAAATTGCATTTAATGAACTGAAGGACAGAATGTATAATCCCTCCAATATTGCATAGTACTTTTAAAAATGTGGCTCAGAATAATTGCTTAGCACAAATATTTCAGAGCAGAACTCACATCTCTGCATCTGTTTGCTAAACTCTGACATGTTGTCGGGTCGTATTGATCGCAGGAACTTGATGTAATCATCGCTGTGGTACTTAGTCATTTCATCTGCAGTGGCTTTGTGAGGTCTCTGTAAAAAGATCAAATAAAATGCCTTTATGTATCTGAAATGCTAATGTCTAGTGTTTTCTAGTTTTTACACTTACGTAGATCTCCATTTTCCTGTAGAGTCCGTAGTTCAGGAGGAGGTTATGGGTCATTCTCATGCGATGTGGCTTCATCGGATGTCCTTGGCCATAATAATAATTCCCAATGTCACCTGGAAAACATCATTGACTTTCAACAATAATGACTATTAATAGCATATTCATCTGAAAATATACTCATGTTTAGCATACGTTTATAGCTGTATGTTTGCACTACCCTCAACTCAAAGAGCTGTCACATGAACCTTGAGCTGGACTGACAACGGACAGTACAGGAGGGGCCAGAGTGGGCTCTACCTCCTGAGGAGACTCAGGTCTTTTGGAGTGACAGGGCCACTCCTGAAGACCTTCTACGACTCTGTGGTGGCATCAGCCCTCCTGTACGGTGTGGCCTGCTGGAGCAGCAGCATCACAGAGAGGGAGAGGAAGAGGCTGGACAGAGTAATCAAGAAGTCCAGCTCCGTCCTGGGCTGTGCTCTGGACTCGGTGCAGGAGGTGGGGGACAGGAGGGTCCTGGCTGAACTCACATCTATGCTGGACCATGAGTGTCGCCCCCTGCAGGACACTCAGTCGTTTCACAGGTCTTTCCTTCTGCTGCTGATAAGACTCTACAACAAGCATGTGTCAGCCACTCTTTATGTGCTAATATCATTATAATTTATTCTATCCATAACCAATAATATTATAATACAATCAAGTCACTTTAACTTCTATTATATGGCATTTATCTTTATCACTAAGTGTATATAAAAAAAAAGGTTTGGGGTATTTGCCCAACCTGCACATTGTGTTAAATGTATATAGTATAGTATATATTTTAAAGTGATTTATGTTGTTTTTAATGCATCCTGCTGTTCTTAAACTGTGCGTTGCAACACTGGAATTTCCCCATTGTGGGACATATAAAGGTTCTTACATGAGTTCATGTTCATATTTGATGTAATAGTGTGCACGTGCATGTGTATTGGACCGACATTGTACTGTGTTTAGAGTGTTTAAAGTGTTAAGAGTGTGTTTTGGGTCCTGGAGCACAGTCCCCCCGCTGGAGGAGGAAAGCTGTTCTTTAATGATCAGACAATGAGCGTGCGCAGAGACCCGTGTCTGGCACGACGCTTCAGTCCAATAAACACACTATAAGTGCCCCTCCTTCAGTAAGAGGAGCCGGACTACACTCGTGCTCATGTCACTACAGTTACTGCAGTAAAAGTACACTATTGGAGATGGATAAGAGTATAATATGTGAGATCACAGGAGCGACACCGCTCATTAACACCTCCTCGTTAGCCATGCTAGCTGTGCCACAATAATGCATTAGCTCAGATGCTAACGTTAGCCTCAGATGATCCGGGGGCTGCTGTGGGGGGCTCACCGTCATAGTAGTAGCACACCTTCTTCTTGGTCCCCCCGGCGGTCGTGTAGGCCATGTTTACAACTCTACTTCACAAAGTTGCAGATTTGGGAGATGAAGCTCGCGCAGACGGATTCAATTACACAAGAAGAGAAGCGGCGCTGCGGGGCGGGGCAAATGCGAGGGGCGGGGCCAGACTTTAATCTAGGGGCCAAGGCTCCCATCAGGGCCCCGCCCCCACCAGGGCCCCTGGACCCTTCAGCCACCACACTCTATGTTGTGGGGGCCATGCTGCCACCAGGGCCCCTGGACCCTTCAGCCACCACACTCTATGTTGTGGGGGCCATGCTGCCACCAGGGCCCCTGGACCCTTCAGTCACTGTCCAGTGCCAGTGATGCTCAGTCCACTCTAGGTCAGGTGTGTCCAGTGATAAGTCTTTAAAAGACCCTTGGCCCTAGATCGGCCCTCGCCAAAGACACTTCTACATTAGTTTAATCCTTTAGAATGTAAAAATGTCATATCATATGAAATAGTAACAAACTGCAAAAACAGGAGTTTAATAATTCAAGCTGTTTATTCTACCACATTTTTGACCGAATGACCACAGGAAGGAGTCAACATGATGCCATTTTAAATGTTTAACACAATGAAAAGTCAAATTTGACAAAGATAAACCAAGCACCGTTATAGAATACCATTTTGTTAGATTAATGAACAGACAACAGAAACAAGGATGTTTTAAGATAACAAGTGGAGCTTGAATACAGTTCAGTTGTGAGTGAATAAGTGAGAACAGGACGAATAATAATTATTAATAAATGTCCAGCATTTAACAAAAAATATAACATTAAACCATTTTATTCAATGACATGTGTAAATACATCTGCTTTAATGCCCATAACTGAACATATCTTATTAACAGATCATTGCAGACAAAACTAAATGAATAAAAACATTTTTTTGAATACAATTCAGTCAAAGCATGCCTAGTTTGTACTTCAGTAGGTTTGTCTTGAAAATAACCTAATATTCAGCATATGATAAATACTTGTACTTTTAAAAATGAAGTGCTTTGTTCAGAGCTGATCTCAGTCTGGAGGAGGTGTGGGGCTCATGGCCAGGTGAAGGTCCTTCCAGTGATCTGGTAGAACTTCTGGTTGAAGGGGTGGAAGAAGTGCTGCAGTTTGGTGAGCACCGAGGGCTCCACCTCTGGGTGGATGCGCCCTTTGCTGCCAGCAAGGCACTTGCTGAAAACAATATTGAATCGCAGACAGTAAAAGCCCCTGGTTGCATTGAAGTAGAGGTTGAAGGGGCTGATTCTTGGTGGAAGGTTAAGAAACTGCTCCACCAGTGTCAGCTCAGACAGAGGGTCTGTGATGAGACGGTCTCCATCCACAATATGGAACTGCTCCACAGGGAAGAACTTGAGCCAGCGCTCCAAGTGTTTGGTGTAAATGCTGGTACGAACGGCTTTGTACTTTGTGTTCACCTCTAACGTGTTAGGATCTATGGCTAACTTCTCAAACTTGTGGTAGGTTTTGTTTTTGCGTTCTTTTCCCTCTAGCACTTGTGTATAGTCTGACACAGCTCTGGTGGTGGGCTCTCTCACGATAATGAGCAGCTTGATGGAAGAGTTCATCTTAAAGATGCGTTCAGGAACCTCCTCTGTGATGAAGTATGCAGGGCTCTTTTCAATGCTAATCTGATGGGGGAAAGAAAAGGGCATTTTGCTCCTGTACCACTCAATGCCTCGAGCGTAGTTCTTGTCATTGTCAAAGAAGTGAACTTCCTGTGAGGCTTTGACCACAGCCGGGTGCAGGTTAAGCATCTCCAAGAGCGCCCGCGTGCCGCCCTTCCGCACCCCGATGATGATGGCCTGTGGCAGCTGCTGCACCAGCCGCTGCAATCCCAGCTGCTCTTTTGTGCCATTGCCTCGGCGCAACTCGTGGAGCAGCGCCCGTTTGAACTGGAGGATTCGCAGGGGAATCTGCTCCGTCCCAGGGACCAGTCTGTGCTCCACGTGGCAGATCGGCTGCAGCCTGGAACACATGCCCCAGGATCAGAGTTTGACACTTTACATCAGAGGTGACAGTATACACCGCCTCAGTCATTACCTAGACCAACAGTCAGCTAGCAGCAATGCATTTGTGACCACTGGATTAGACTTACCTTTCCAAAGTCCCAACGCGGGCCACCAGATACAACACACTTCCAATAGCAAGGCTGCCCAGAACCAAGAGCTTCTGTCTGAGCTGTTCCTGCTGTTTGAAGAGCATGGCCCTCCATCAAACTTCAGGACTGTCTCCCGAGTCTGCAGAGAAGTTCTCAGGTTAATGCTCGCAACATCCAAATGTCATAATCATCATCACACCAATAGAATATTCATTTTCAGGCTGGCCTTTCTTTGACCTGTCTATGCGATGATAGACATTTGGAAATGTAAAATTATTGTCCACTGTATTGATCAGATTTGGGATAATGAGAGAGATTGTGTGAGCTCTTTTGTTATGAGTCTGAAAGGTTGTTCTATGGTTAATACGATACAGTTAACAAACTAGGAACTTGCTTTGACATTAAGGTGCAATAATAATTGTAGCTAAATATATTTTAAAAAGGCCAGAATTTACTTATAAAATAAAATGCACAAAATGAGCAGTGCAATTAATGGTTATTGGTTTGAATAACTTAAAGTGACAGTGTTCAAGAAGTGTTCATGAGTCCAACGGCAGAGGGAAAGAAACTGTTCTTGTGGCGGGAGGTTCTGGTCCGGATGGACCGTGGCCTCCTGCCTGAGGGGAGTGGCCTCCTGCCTGAGGGGAGTGGCCTCCTGCCTGAGGGGAGTGGCTTAAATAGTCCAGGGTGAGAAGGGTCGGCTGTGATCCGACCTGCTCGTCCCAGAGCGCTGGAGACGTACAGGTCCTGCAGAGATGGAAGTCTGCAGCCGATGACCTTCTCAGCAGAGCACACAATGTGCTGTAGTCTCTGTTTGCCCCTGGCTGTGGCTCCAGCGTACCACACGGTGATGGAGGAGGTGAGGATGGACTGAATGATGGCCATGTAGAACTGCACCAACATCTGCGCTGGCAGGTTCTCATTATAATACATGTCATACACAATTTATCCAACTGAATTAATGAACTTCACACAAAACAGTTTCTCGAAAAAGCTCTGCAATTACATAAAAGCTGACTGGCTTTTTAAAGTATAATTAAAACTGAAAAGTGGTGCTGTTTATAGACCACAACATCTCTAATTACTTTCCCTGAAAAACAAGTGTAAAATCATTAACAGGAATGATGCAGAAAGCCCAGTGAGACAGTACCTTTAGTGCTGCTGTCTGCACACTGTTACAGAGTACACAGTTACTTCAAAATATTATTACTCAAGTAGAAGAGCCTGTTTCGCAACTTTATGACTGCATTTTTGCACAGATGCATACTTTTTTTAGATTCTCTCAAAGTAAAAAAACAGACTCGGTGACTTAGGTCAGGCGTGGTGCAGAGTCCACTCAGTAATATAAATAATTTAGCTTAAGTTTATCTTTGTGTATGCAGAGGGGATGACGGTGCAGACGCGCTTCTGCAGCAGAGTTTCATTTGAAGGGTATTAAATCCACATAATTTATTCATAAAGCAGCCCAGCTGTCTTTAAAGAAGCTCCACACACATATTCTGTTTTCTGTCCATCTGAACTTTTGCCTTAGTTTCTCAATGCAACAGGTCAAAGAACACACCAGCTCCAAGCCCACGGGAAGTAGTACCTGGGTCCCGGACTGGTACTTTCCAAGACATTTACGGGAATCGTGTGAAACCTAATTACTGATGACATTTTAGTGCAGTGACTCAGACTCGAGGACTCAGACTCAGACTCAACTAGACTTGACTAGTTACATCTCTAAAGTCCTTATACTTCAGACCGCTGTATAATTACCTTTAAAAACATGTTTGCAAAGCAGGATTTTAAGTTAGTTTGACGCTATGAGAATGCACAGCAGGGCCTGGACTTGAGACTTAGACTCGGACATGTTTTTACATGATAATGACGTGACTTGGACTGGAACTTTATTTGAATGACTCAGACGTGGACTTGGAACTCGAACAATGAGGATAGCGGTCAAATAAACAAATACTATTGGTACACGTCCTTCAATAATATTCCCAAAACACATTTTGAACAACCTTAAGAACAAACCACTCATTTTGTGCCGGTGTTTTCTGCGTCTGAACCAGTATTTCTCATTCTAGCATAAAAGTGTGGTCTAATGCTCTGTCTTCCACTTGTCGGAGTGATCTCAAAGTCAAATGAGCAGAGCGAGCTTGATGGATGACTGTGGAAGGAGGAGTGGCAGCTCATTTCCGTGGGAACATATGAAATTGATTTTTTTTTTTTATACGTCAAATGGTGCAGAGTCAGAAAAAAACAATATTAAATTCATATTTGTTCAAGTGTGTCCCTCTCAGTCCATTCAGTGATCTTTCATGTCAGCAATAAATACAATATTGTTCAGGGGCCGGTTTCATGACTAGTTGAATAAAAACTGATACTTATAGTTTAGAAGTTTAGCTCATCAATTCTCGTTCTCTTTCATAATGTCTGGGACCATTCTCTGTCGTCCCGAGCAAAGGCAATCACAGATAATAAATCATAAACACTGATATTTTACCTCATACAAAAAACATACCAATCCAGCCTCAAACCCAATATGGTCTGCATCAGAGAAGATGCAGGGCTGAAATGTACAAATGCTTAAGAAAACTAAAGAAAAAACCTTTCTGGTGGGCGTTTGCTACTTATGCTTATTTCCACGAAGATGTTATTGCTTAGCCTCGATTTTCCTTTATAATAAATTAAACTGAGATGTTATATTAATTGATTTGATTAGTTCTTTGCTGCAGTAAATTAATGCTGAGATGTTAAAAAAGCACCGAAGTTGCTTGTGAAATAAAACATTATTGTTATGCCTGTTGCGATGTGTTTATATCAAGTTACTTCAGTTCAATACCCTCTTTTTTAGTAGTAATTTTGAATTAAGTTCATTCATTCATATCAGAGATTCAGATCAGCCAGAAGCAACTTATGATTTATGGAACCAATATCTTCCAAAAGCTCACTTGCACGTGAGTCATAAATAATACAGCCCAGTGTGGCGCCAATAAAAGACAAACGTGAAGTCAGCGAAACCTCCGAGCTGCTCAAAACTACCTCCAAATATTACAGGTCAACAAAGTTCCAACGGCAGCGGGCCTTGGCGCGCTTGATTTATGAATTTTGTTGTTTATTTGCGTTGTTTACACATAGCAGCGCTCTTAATTTGGCCATATTTCAGAGCGCACTGTCACCTCATCTCTGCAGCGGCCCATAAACCAGTGGAGATGCTGACACGCTGGGAGGAACGGGCAAGGATTCATCATGAGCCGTGCGCTGGGGATGAACAAAGCTGGGTCAGGCGCGATGAGGGAGAAGAGGGGGACGGAGTGGATAAGAGAGGGAGAAAGAGAGAGCGAGAGAGAGAGAGAGAGAGAGGAGAGCAGAAATGAGCTAGGTCAGGTGGCAGGTGCGGAGGGATAGAAAGAGGAGGATGAGAAGGCAAAGAGAGAGAGAGATGGAGTATCTTTGGGCCAGTCTCAGATCAGTTAGGGCTGCACTTTTGGAGCGAGAGGAGGTGAGAGTGCAGCCTGGCAGAGAGACTGACTTTTGTGTAGATTCAACTTTTTGTGGCTCAGAGGAAACTGGCAAACCGTCCGGCGCCTCAGGAGGGGAAGCACTGCTTCACCAACACCGTTTATGGTGCGGGTGGAGACCTGCTGACCTCGACTGTGGATGTCGTCGGACGGTGGAAGGAATCTCCTTAATCCCTCAGTCACGTCTTCTGAAGAGGAAGTAGAGACCGGGGACTCAGAGTCTGGCTCGTCCATCACCCGGGCTGAAGCCCTGTCAGGGCTCCGGGGGTGGATGAGATCCGCCCTGAGTACCTAAAGTCTCTGGATGTTGTAGGACTGTCTTGGTTGACACGTCTCTGCAACATCGCGTAGTGGTCGGGGACAGTGCCTCTGAACTGGCAGACCGGGGTGGTGGTCCCTCTGTTCAAGAAGGTGTTCCACCTACAGAGGGATCACATCCTCAGCCTCCCGGGTAAGGTCTATTCCAGGTCTATACTCTCCATCTGGTGCTCGAGGGTTCATGGGAGTTTGCCCAACCAGTCCACATGGGCTTTGGATCTGGAGAAGGCTTTCGACCGTGTCCCTCGATGAGAATCAGCACCTCCAAATCTGAGGCCATGGTTCTCAACCGGTGATGCAGTCGCTGCATTGGACCTTTGTGGTGAAGAAGGAGCTGAGTCGAAAAGCAAAGCTCTCGATTTACCGGTCAATCTATGTTCTGCCCTCACCTATGGTCATGAGCTTTGATTAATGACCGAAAGGACAAGATCGCAGATAGAAGCGGTCGAAATGAGTTTCCTCCACAGGGCGGCTCCATTAGAGATGGGGTTAGGAGCCCAGTCACATGGGAGGAGCTCGGAGTAGAGCCGCTGCTCCTCCAGCTAAGGCTCAGGCATCTGTTCCGGAGCCTCCTGGATACGATGGAGGGACTATGTCTCTCGGCTGGCCTGGGAACGCCTTGGGATCCCGCCGGAGGAGTTGGAAGAAGTGTCTGGGGAGAAGGAAGTCTGGGAGTCCCTGCTTAGACTGCTGCCCCCGCGACCCGGCCCCGGATAAGCGGAATAAAATGGATGGATAGATGGCTCAGAGGAGACAGTAGATCAAGCTGAAGTAAGCACACTGTTCTGTGTGTGTAGAAATAACATTTGCATAAACCTTGATAAACTTTCAGTATATTGGTGCACAATTTTGGAAAAACATTTTGCATAGTGTGATTGCGATTAGGATTCTTTTCAAAGTTCACATGTTAAACGTGACCAGGAGAATTGACAGAGCTACTGAAATAGAAGTATGTTTCTACAGATCTAAACTAGATGAGCAGTTTTAGCAGAATAAGGCAGAATAACTGTTGTTTGTAGAGGAAATTGATTATAGTTGCAGCCGTTTGCTTTGGTTCACACGCCATGTTGACAGTGCAGTATTCTGTTTTCTCACCGTCTGGTCCTCATGACTTCCAGGAAACTGCAGCCGGAGAGAGATCAATGCTCAGTCTGAAATGACACAGTAACACACGGCACATTAACTATCTGAAGCAGCAGTGGTGCAAGAAACAATCATATTTAAATTACTAAAAGTGAGAGTACTGTCACAATGTCAAATATATTACTCTCGTAGGAGTAAAAGTATGGCTTCGTTTTTCACCAAAGTAAATGTAACTGATCCTGTGAAAAAGCTGCAATGTTAAGAAGAGTCTTTATGTCTAGACTAAAACACAGCAATGATCCCGCACACCTAAGAGTTTCCATTCTAGTTCTTGGTTCTGTGTGGCTAGAACTTCATTTAGGAGTTCATCGTTGTTTCTTGTTTCAAATACGATTTTTTGGGACCGATTATGCCATCCTGAATAACACCACACAATTCCGTAACAGTTTGTGTTTTGTGTTTTTTGAAGTGGACGGTGAGCAAAGAGACGAAAACACAACTCCGGGTTTGTTTCAGCAACATTGAAATAAAAGCTGAAAAAGTCAGTTTGGCATAACAGGACCAGTCAGCTGCTTAGCGCCTTTGAATCCTGCTGAGTTGAGCGCCCGAAACCCCAGAGCTAATCACGGACACAGCGCTCAGGTTACCCACGGTGACACCGGACCGGGGCCCGGGCTACGCGGGCCGATGACATTAACGAAGATGTATTGATTGGAGTGTGACTGTGGTTTCTGAGCTTAAGATACAGCGACGGGACAGAACAAAGCCGGTGCCAAGAACAGGTACGAAAAAACAAAAATGTGTTCAAAATGTCTGTCGTACATTGAATCCAGGTAGGTAACTGGGCAAAAGGTTTAAGAATGAAAATGTTTCGACACTGATCCAAGTTGCTTCTTTTCGTTTCTCTGCCTTATATCCGTTTGTCCGCTCATCCGAGGGGAAGGATAGAAACTGTTCTCTAGCTAAAGACTGCAGGAATCAATGAAAAAAACACTTTGGGCACATAAACAAGGTAAATTAACACTGTAAGAAGGTTAAAAGCTCGAAAAAGTCAATTTTGCATGATATGGGCCCTTTAAGCGGATTGAATTATAGCGTCATCTTTTGCACGATTGTTCAAACTCTTATTGGGACGTCTAACACCTAGCATAGCATAATCTGATTAGCCCTATCTTTGTTTTGGTTCAGGTGAGGATGGAGTTGTAACAAGTTGCACCGCAGACCCCCATTTCTGTTGTCTTTCCTGTCAAATATAGCAAATGTATGTCAATTGTCAATATACAGCACATGGCAAAGGAGATTAGGTGGTTTATGTGAGAAAGAGAGGTAAAAAAGACGATATATCCTTCTGTACTTCATCTACTTCTGTGCAAACCGCCTTGTTACTCACAGTAAACATCTCAAATCCTTTTGTCTGAGCCGTCGCAGTTGGAAATGCATTCTATATAAAGGTTTAGCTGCGAGGACAAGTGTGGTGTATATTGTAGTTGAATGGGAAAGAGAGGTTATGATGACGATGAGGTGCAGAGTGTGCAGGGTGCAGCTGTGGAAAGAGGACAGTCAGCAAAAACAGAACACAGTGAGCACAGGACCAGCTCCCTCCAGGTGTGAGGACGACACTTTCCCTTTGCCCAATCTCCTCTGTCCTTAGTAGATGCCGTAGTAGTAGTAGTGTATAGTTTTAGTGGATGCAATGATCCTAGCACCTTCTGTTGGCGTCTTATAGTTATACTGTATTTTATGGAAACAATGGGCACCAAGCACACTCACTGATATTACGGTTATCCAACTTGTCAGGTTTTAAAGGGCCTGTTCTGCAACATCGTGTGTGATTCAAGCACCTTTTTGATCACATTTCTTTCACAGTGGCAGTGAAAGTAGGTTGGCCCGAGGTTTGGGGTCATTTTCACACTTTCAAGCGGCAAACGTAGGTATAAAGTCCTAGCTCTAACAAACCCGTTGGCACATTGTTATTGTCCACAAGCATTTTCTTTTTCCCGGCTGTAGAAAAGCTTTTTTTCAAACGACAAAGGGAATCTAGTACATTTAAATAGTTTTTCTTTAATGCGTGCCATTTTTTACTTTATATATGTTGTTTTATCATTGTTCATTGTTTTATGTTGCACTGAACCACCAAGACAAGTTTCTATGTTTGCGAATTATGTTCATTGACAATGGTAATAAACCTTTTCTGATTCTGATCCTGAATCTCCTGCAGACCGCCCCAAGCACAGCCAATCAGAACGCTGCTTCCACAACTATTTCTGCCTTGACGTCACATGTAACACTTTATTATTGGGTGCAGAAAGCATGCAGCGGTCTCATTTTTGTCACCAAAGCTCTTTTACATCGAATCGAAATATTGAGGCAGTGTGAACAAACCTTGAAGTATTTTTAATAGTTACTACATGAAAGGCGAATGCTACGGTTTAGGGATGGTCTTTGTGTGTTTTTGATGCCAATATTTCAACGTTTGTCCAGCAGTTGGACCGATATGAAAACAACATATAATCCAATATATTGTCCGTTCCTACTAAGGTTTCCAAAAGTCTCAATCATCATAATGCACACCCGCCATCACTCCAAACACTAAAATAATAAACTATTTTAGCAAATGATGAAAGCCCCAGCATGGCATGAGCAAGGGAACATGTGCGCTGATTAGAAGAGTGGCATTGTGGCGTCGGCCGGTGTCCAGGCTGCACCAGCAGACCGAGGCCCATATGGCTAATGGAGGCTGCTTATGATATTGTTTTGGAAGGCGGAGTGTGGCCGCGTCCTTCACATGCCTAAGGACCAACAAACCCCAACAAATCAGTGAGAGGAGGGAGAGAGAGAAGAAGAAGAGCTGAGTGATGAGCGCGGTCACCTTACACGTAAATCAGAGCCTGGAGGGGTGTCAGCGGAGAGCCCTGACAAATGCCTGCAGCGGCCGGGACCGGGCCCGCGCTGGCAGCTGCATCACTCACTGCTCCGGGAGGCGTTTGTTCAAAGCGCGAACTCGGCTCTAAACATTTGGAATATTCAAACGGAGGGTTAGTGTGGAAATGTGAGAGCTGAAGTAATTGTGTCGTCTTTTGATTATTTCTTGGTGAAATGTTAGTTACAAGTTACAAGTAATTTATAACTAACAGTAAGAGATGGGAGTGGGAAATGTATGAAGTGCCTTGACCAGGGACACCACAGCCCTGGGATTGGTAGATGCATAAATGAGAATACAAGTTATTACTATTAACTATGGCTGAATTTGACTGAGCGTCGTATCTTGTTTTAATGTTGTTCCTTCATGCATGTTTGGTCAGTTTGGTACCGGCCATATATAACTTTGGTCTAAAATGGCATGTATCTGATGTATTATTATGATAAATTTGTCAAAAGCATGTACATAGACCTGTCACAATTACAATTACAATTACAGATTAATTGTTCAATAAATGAAAGCTGTATATTTTTGGGCTCAACATTGTGCATATATTTTACCCACGGTGTAAGATTTCAGCCAAATAATATACAATAAAAGCATAAATCCACTAAAAACTGAGAAAAACATGCACTCTTTCTGTGAGCAGGCTTGACTTTCCACAGAGCTGACTCGTGACTAGCCTGGTGAATGGCAGGTGTTTTCTTGTGAGATGTTCTGACTCTTACATTCCACAGAGTAAAGATAAAACTCATGACGAATGGTTTAAAGTTCAGCTTTAACTTTTATGAAGTCATGCAGATGGCATGGAAAATTAATAAATAGATATAATACATCTGTGTCATGGACACTAACTCCTTTCTAACGTGTCTCTGCACTTCAATAGTCAATATTACTTAACAATTAATTAATAACTTTTCCAACATGTGAATAATAGGACCCAGTATTCAGTCCAGAGAATGTAAAAATCAAAACAGTGTTATGTTTAAGAAAGATGCCATGAGATGTAAAATAATAGGATCAATGTGAATTAATCCTAAAGTAATGGTCCCTCCCTGTGCCCCCCTCCTGCCCCCCTCCTGCCCCCCTCCTGCCCCCCTCCTGCCCCCCTTCTGCCCCCCTTCTGCCCCCCTTCTGCCCCCCTTCTGCCCACCCTGAGCACTGGAGTTGGAGCACAAGCCAAGGTCATGTGGGGGGGATCCTGGATGCATTCAATTAGCGCCGGTGCAAAGGCAAACGTGAGTGAAATCTAATAAGTGTCCATGTCTCAGAGGAGGATGCAGTGGAGAGCAGAGAGGGATTGTCCCGTGTGCTCACAGCTCCGGAGCACACCCACACCCACATCCACAACCACACCCACATCCACACCCACATCCACAACCACACCCACATCCACAACCACACCCACAACCACACCCACATCCACAACCACACCCACATCCACACCCATATCCACAACCACACCCATATCCACAACCACACCCACATCCACATCCACACCCACATCCTCTACCACACCCACTACCACATCCACAACCACACCCACAATCACACCCACAACCACACCCACTACCACACCCACACCCACACCCACATCCACAACCACACCCACATCCACACCCACATCCACAACCACACCCACATCCACAACCACACCCACATCCACACCCATATCCACAACCACACCCATATCCACAACCACACCCACATCCACATCCACACCCACATCCTCTACCACACCCACTACCACATCCACACCCACATCCACAACCACACCCACAATCACACCCACAACCACACCCACTACCACACCCACAACCACAACCACACCCACAACCACATCCACAACTGCTTCCATTTCCACAGCCACTACCACATCCACAACCAAGTCCACATCCACACCTACATTCACAACCGCTTCCACATCCACAATCACACCCACAACCACACCCACCTCCACATCCACAACCACACCCACATCCACACCCACATCCACAACCACACCCACATCCACAACCACACCCACCTCCACATCCACAACCAAGTCCACATCCACACCCACATCCACAACCGCTTCCACATCCACAATCACACCCACAACCACATCCACAACCACACCCACATCCACAACCACACCCACATCCACAACCACACCCACATCCACAATCACATCCACAACCACATCCACAACCACAACCAAGTCCACATCCACAACCACTCCCACAACCACACCCACATCCACACCCACATCCACAACCGCTTCCACTTCCACTTCCACTACCACACCCACAATCACATCCACTACCAAATCCACAACCATGTCCACATCCACAACTACATCCACAACTACATCCACAACCACGTCCACATCCACGTCCACAACCACGTCCACATCCACACCCACACCCACAACCACACCCACAACCACACCCACGTCCACATCCACATACACAACCACAACCACTTCCACATCCTCTACCACAACCACATCCACAACCATTTCCACATCCACACCCACAACCACAACCACAACCACACCCACATCCACAACTACATCCACAACCACGTCCACATCCACGTCCACATCCACACCCACAACCACACCCACGTCCACATCCACAACCACTTTGACATCCTCTACCACATCCAGTACCACAACCACATCCACGTCCACATCCACACCCACAACCACACCCACAACCACATCCACAATCACATCTACGTCCACAACCACACTCACAACCACATCCACGTCCACACCCACAACCACACCCACAACCACATCCACAATCACATCCACGTCCACAACCACACTCACAACCACAGCCACATCCACACCCACATCCACAACCACATCCACAACCACATCCACAACCACAACCACATCCACAACCACATCCACATCCACAACCACATCCACACCCAAATCCACAGCCACATCCACATCCACAACCACACCCACAACTACACCCACATCCACAACCACATCCACAACCACATCCACAACCACATCCACAACCACATCCACACCCACAACCACATCCACATCCACACCCACAACCACATCCACAACCACACCCACATCCACAACCACATCCACAACCACATCCACAACCACAACCACATCCACAACCACACCCACAACCACACCCACAACCACATCCACAACCACACCCACAACCACAACCACAGCCACAGCCACATCCACAACCACATCCACAACCACACCCACAACCACATCCACAACCACAACCACAACCACACCCACAACCACAACCACATCCACAACCACAACCACACCCACAACCACATCCACAACCACAACCACAACCACATCCACAACCACATCCACATCCACATCCACATCCACAACCACAGCCACAACTAGGGCTGGGTATTGCCAAGACCCTCGCGATTACGATACGTATACGTTGTATATTCCAATACAATTCCCTCATTATGATACGCATCCCGATACATTTTTGAAAAAAGGGTCTTAAAAATGTACCAAAAAAAAAATCGATTCTGAGTCACAGTATCGATATATCACGGAGTCCGTGACGATATATCGCCGTATCGATATTTTGAACACAACCTTATCCACATCCACACGACATCCTGGGCTTAGGGTCCTGTTCCTAGGGGCTCAAACTATACATGCTTAAACATAACTGCATTCACTAGGGGAATAGTACAAACAGGACCAATGCAACGTAAAGTACTGTATATCTAAAACCAAATTTGCAGTGAGGCGAGAGTGGTAACTAATACACACTGTGCCATAATCTCTGATAGAACTCATATCTAGAGATTTCTGCAAACAAAAACCTTTGCACGTCCACATACTACTTATTAACATCAGAATGTGATCCGACCCACTGATGAGCTGCAGTTTATGTTTTAAATGTGTTTAAGGTTTTTTGTTCACATCTCCTATGGTGAAGTGTGAATTAGAAGAAGCAAATGTTTTTAGTAATTAAAAACAATAAAAGCTACAGAGTGGACTTGGATCATGCTATTGGCACAAAATGAATAATATAATCTGCCGCATCATCACAGATCCATAACTGCAACCAACACCAGCCTTGTTAGTGTCTTAAAACATAGGTCTATGTGTTGAATATTAGAGATATCATATATATATCAGATTGCCATTATATCAGTTTAACATTATATCGGGACAAATCAACTCTCGACCTCTCCATTGGAGGCTGATGTTTTGCTTGTGTCAACTTTGCTTTATTTGAATACTTTCGTGGAAAGACGGCGATCACAAAATGAGACTAAACTGCTTTCTTATCCAGTTTATAGTGAAACAGGGCTGTGGACGTAGTGCCAGGCAATATAATGATCAAAACAAAATTGTGATCTCATTCCAGAGTGACAAACTGAATTTTGAAAAATGTACATATTCATTCAGTAATTTTGAATGTGATAAAAATATGTCTGTAAATGTCTTGGCTGAGGTCCATGTATTGCAAAATAAAGTGCAGAAATATCACTTCATACCTTTGTTTGTGAGATAACACTCTTTCGAAGCTCATTTAAAAAACATATATATTATAGAAAAGACACCTGATATTCTAATTTAGCATATTTCCAAACAATATGATCAAGTTTCCTACCTCTACATGTCTTGTGATCAAATCAAAATTGTTATATTTTAGCCCCAAGAAAATTGTGATAATATCACAATTTTCTTGGGGCTAAAATATCACAATTTTGATTTGATACATTTTTTGGCATACTGTCCAACCCTATGTCAATGATTAATTTGGGAAAAATAATGAGAATCGGCTCTAGTCTCTGTTCAAAACCATCATCAGAACTTATTGGTTTCTCTGGATTCTAAAGCGTATAAAACCCGTATTGGCACAGGTCATTAAAGCAACAAATCAGTTGATCTCCATCACATACCTTCATCACATCATCACCACCATAATGTGTCATTTGTTTGACATTTCCAGAGAGACGTTCAGTAGCAGTCGATAGTAATATGTACGACATGAATCAACTGAGGGCTAAATTTCGAGTGACAAATACACAAGTTTAGGCTCCGCTCTCATGATACATGCCTCTGCCTCCTCGCTGCTGTAGCCTCTTCACTAATAAACCTTTATTAGAGTGTAATGCAGAATAATGATGACAGGCAGCGCACTGAAAATAGCACCTGTCACCTGGCTCCATGATGGATGTCTGCAGAGAGGACCAGAAATGGGCCATGGGAAGATAAGGAGTGGAAAAGAGTGTGTTTCCTATAATACAGTAATGAATGAGTTTAAAAATACAGCCCTTACATGTCAAACTAACCAATAATTCAGTCAAGGACAAAGAGCTAGTTATAGTCAGGCCAATCCAGTCAAGACTCACGATTTAAAGACCGTTTTGTTGTGACTTTAAGCTTCTGAAAATGTCTGTAGCCTACAGTCTTCTGAGATGGAAGCTCCAGGGGAAAATACTTGAGTCTAACATCGCAACAAAACATCTCCAAAGTTTACATTTCACCCAAGAAAAAGTACTTATCATGAGAGCAAAGTTTCCTTATAAAAAAATCTGAAAAATCACCTACATAAATGCAGTAAATGAGTGTTTAAAAAGGATGATTCTTAATGACTATTCAGCATTTTAAATTAAATCTCTCATCTTTAATATCTTTAAAAACACAGCTGTTATACTCCTTCAGTGATGGCACATTTTCAAATAGAATAAAAACCCTGGATCGGTGTGTTTTTACCTGCAGCCCTCGTTTCCTTTCCGGTTCCGTGTCGGTGGAGGTCACGGCGTTGGCCGCGGCGTTCCCTTCATATCCACGCGCCGCGGGAAGCCTCCGGTGCGGAGTAGAGACGCAGTCCGGGGGAACATGCCGCGCGTGAAGAGCAAGTGATGCTCTGAAGAGGAGGCTGCGAGCGAGAGGCGTGGTCTGGGACGGGGGCGGGGGCAGGGGGGGATACTGTACCAGAGATGGAGCCAAACATCAACCTTTAACTGTGTTTTACTGATATCCAGGTAAACAGCACTTACATTCATCTGTTTAGCTTTTTTTGTATATATGTAGGCCTAATGCTATAGTATGTAATGTGTTTCGTACGCCTGGTTTTGCATATATTTAATTCAGAAATAAATGTGTTTGCTTACCTTAAATCGTTAGGTTAAATTTGGAAATGTGTGTTTCTGTTCTGTATTTATAGTTTTGCTGCTTGCAGAGTTGAAAATGGCCGGTATTTATCACATTGTGAAGACTAAAATCTAACACGCACGTCATGAATAGGGACAACAATCAGGTTCCCATGACGTAAATAATGTAACATTAGACCAACATGATTTAAATATAAGATATGGGTTAAAATAAGTTAAGGTTAAGGCAAGTAGTGGCTGTGATTAAGGGAAAGATCAGTATCCAGGAAATGAATGTCCCCAAAAACATATATTTATTGGTGTGTGTGATCATCATTGGTGGTGGTGGTGGCCAAATATAATAAGGCAATGTATGTCAGATTGCCCCAGGGCAGCTGCGGTAGCAAAGCATCTTACAAACAGAAGAATCTCGTGATAAGTGTTTGTTAGTCCTGTGTTTGAGCCACGAGATGATGCAGTTTTGTTCTCGGAGTTAGACAAAGAGCACAGCGTTCCCTACTCGCACGGACCAATGCAAATGGCACTCAGAAAACAGGCGGTGATGAGCTCGCGCTTGGAGCGTCTGAGCATCATAAATAATTCACCTGCTGCGTTTGTGCGCCACCAGCACCTCTGCAAACGCTGCTGCTTGCGTCCAATGCGGCATATTAAGTCAAACCTGTCCCACGCTATTATGAAAATGAGTCAAGTTGGACAACAACCTGTGAATGTCCATAAAACCGAGCATAAATCAGGCACTCTGTAAGGCGCGCCCGGCCGCTCCTTACTTATAATGTGCTACAATTACCACAGTGGCCATTAGTGGTATTAGAGTGAAGCTTTACCGATGGCGGAGACCATCACCAGAGTCATCATTTAGCCCGATCACTGCTGTCACTTCAACACAGCCATTGACACCATGGATACACGCCATTACAAAACACAGCGGTATAATATATGAGCACATTAGCACTGATCTATATTCCATAGGCCCGGGTAACTTGTCATTCCACTGAGCGTAAAACTGGATGGACTTTGTCAAGGTTGAAAGAGAAGTAAAGGCAAAGAGGAGGTTCTCATTGAGCTGATCCTTAAACGCTCCCACTTTTGAGGAGCATGTAGGGTGTGTTGTCACAGCCAGTTAATCACACATAAACAAGGTGGGCAAAGTGTCTTGCTCAGTGACGAAATGACAGTAAGAACTTGTTGGTGCTGAGGAGTAGAACCAACAAACGCCTGGTTATAAAATGAACACTATATTTCGGCCATTGTGATCTGAATCAATTTGCACTGCTCTCACTGGGAAACGTGGGCATTTTACAAAGTTTTCACATTGCTAGTAATCATCAGAAGACAGAAGAAGAAGAAAAACATCATATGACACCCAGAACTACACCTAACTCATCCATACTTGTAACATTTTTAATATTTCTTTATTTTCCAGTGAAGCTATTGAACTGTGAACGTGCACGTGTGCCATGCGCCTGGAGTGCCTGGTCCTTTGATGGTGCCGCTCCTGCAGAGGATCATCTGGTATCAGAGAGCGGAGGTGACACAGGCTAATGGGCCCTCAGCGTCCAGAGGCCGGCCCTTGCCTCCACGCAACTTAGGCTCATTTTAAATAAGTGCTGCAATTGGAGCAGTTTTGTAGAAGGACCTTTTCAGGAGCGGAGACAGGGCAGTTATGTCCTCAATAAAACAACCTGGCTGAAATGAAACCAATTAGCTATTCCCATTCCTGCCAACTCTTCACTTTGAGTGGCAGCTTATTGTCTTATTAAGTATTTCTCACAAGGATAAGAACATTTCTAATTCATCTCCAGAAATGATTTTCATAAACTGGCAGCATTGGGACAATAACCAGTAAGGTATTTAAATGCCACAGTATCAACACCGTGAGGATGGACCAGACATTTACAGAGCTGATTTATTTCACTGGCTTTGTAAAGTACTTAATTTAAACCTGTTAAATACAACTCTTGAGGTTTTGTTTGTGTCTGTGTGACAGAGAGAAGAGTCTGTGAGCGTCAGACACCAGAGGAAGGCCGAGGGCAGAATCCTTAAATATTTATGTGTGTTTATTAGCTTTGCCAACCTCTGCAGCTTCCATCATTCTGCTTCAGCCAAGCATTCGAAACACTCCTGCAAAACATCAAACAACAAAGATAAGAAACCAGAGAGAATATATTACATTTTATGAATAAGAATAAAGAAGCCATTTAACGAAAAGAAAAGAGCACATAAAGTCCAAAATAAATGTCCCATTTAGGCCAGAGGCGATCAAATTGATCCATTTTCAAATTAAATCAAATGGTTTTTTTTTCATATTTCGTATGTCAATAATACATCCTTGATCTTCGGTGCAATTTGTGTCATTCATTTTTTTGTGATGGCCTTTTTCCAGGAGTTTCCTTCAGAGATCCTCATTTATTGTGTCGATGGCAGGAGTTTTGAGGCCCAAATACATAGTTCTGGGTCGATGATGTCCAAAGAGGGCCAATGATGTCATAAATTGTTTGCAGTGCAGTCTTAATTTCAGTTCAATATTTTTGAGCAACAGGACAGTCCCAGAACACATGATAGTGGTGGGCTACCTGGCAACCACCATCTCACCAACAATCAGAATTTACATGTGAATAGTGAGCACTTTGTGAGTCACAGAATACTTTCCAGACACGTGACATTATGCTCCTCCACTGAGATGAATTAAGTATTAATGCATTTGTATATTTTTTATATTAATCTGCTTAAAAATTCTTGGTTATAATAACTATAACTTATTTTTAAATATCTGTAAAAGTCCCGTTTCTCAAGCCAAATGATATCTTCAACATATCAAGTGTTTCATTAGATTTTCTTTTACAATCTGGTGAACTTTTACATCATTTGTTGTCTTTTAATTGCACTTAGAATTTCAAAACTATAATTTCAGCTCCTCTTGTTGTTGCAGTCATGACAGCTAAACTTAGAGTATCCAGAAAGGATTGTATTTCTTCTTCTTTTGAAACTTTTTTGTTGAAGGATTCAAACAATGAATGTATTCGATCTTGTTTGGTTAAAACTGTGTAATTCTGCGCTGCCCATTGGTCGAGTGGTCAAGGCAGTGTCGCAAGTTCAATTTACTGCAGAGGGAAAGCCCAGTGAAGAAAGTTCTCTTTTCATGGGCCCAAAATAAACAACAAACAAACATAGGATACTAAAACAATCAACCAATACATAAAAACACACACAATATGAGATCAATTCTAATATTATTACTTTCCAAAAGCTTTAATTTGTTTGCTAAATTTTTAACTTTTTCATGCCTTTCTTTTGGGTCGAGGTGACGGCAATGACCCTGCCTCTCAAAACTGCCTTAGCTGCATCCCAGAGAATAGGTGGAGAAATGTCATTTGCCCTTCCATTTTCCTCTACATAAGTCTCAATGTTGTTTTTAAAAATCGAGTAGACTAGCATCAAATCTGTTTTTGTTCACCTGTCTGTGTTGACGATACAAAAAATCATTCTATTGCGGATCTTATGTGGGATGGATGCTAGTTTTTCAAGTTCATACATCTTTACCAGACTCTTGCAACACAAATCATGATCATCTTTTTCACTATAAAATCTATATTTGCTGGGATCATCTTGTCAATAAACTACTAATCTCACCTCACTTAATTGTCTATTTAAAGTTTAAAGTTTGATTCATTTAATGGTGTTTTTTGTCAACATGCCTGATCTCTGACTTCCTGACAGCGCAGACACAGCACGTGCGGCTGGGGAAGATTATCTCGGACACTTGGACCATCAGCACAGGGTCGTGTACTTTCTCCTCTGCTGTTCGTGCTGTACACCAACAGCTGCACCTCCACGGCTCATCTCGGGGGCTTCTATGGTCAAGTGCCGGTGAAATGAGGTTCTTGCGCAAATCCCTGGGACGACAGAATTTGAGCAGTGTGTAGTTTTGATTAATGAATGTCAAACATATACTAATACCGTAGCGCTCTGAGGACATGGTTCCACTTAGATGCCATCTTCCGTGTCCTGTGGATTCTACGCAACTTCTTTAATGACATACATGAGCAGACAGGCCCTTTGTGAGGAAACGATCAGCTACCGGCACGTCCCGTACTCCTCCTCTCGCTGCTATTAGCATGCAATCCATGGCAATTGGCGTTTTAATGCCTCTTGCTCAGTCAGCCTCCAGACGTTTATACCTCAACGTTGTCAACAAAGCGACGGCGATTTCAGATGATGTTTAAAGACTAATGATCGCCGGGGGTGGACAGTCGAGAACAAACAAATGTGATTGACCCCTGTGTCGGCTCTGATGGGACATGAGCGTCATTTGGTGAGCTGCCTTTGTGTTGTTCATGACCTTCGATGAACTTCACCTGGAGAGAAAGAGCTGGGAAATGGCTTTCTCTCCATCTATTGGTCATTAATCCTCCGAGCGCGGAGCAGTGCGGCTGGACACGAGGAGGATCAGGCCAAGCGAAGAGCGCAACGGACTCATCTCAACACGATTGTCCCTGAAGGGAGATTTGCCCTGTGCTTTTGATCACTCCTTTAATTCTACTAGAGCCCGTCGGGTTGTCAAAAATGGATGCTCACATAGGCTACTATAGATGATCCTAAAATATCTCAAGTATCAAGTTTCAATATGGACCAAAAAAGGTTTTATGGTTTTGAATGTTATCAGAACTATTATCAAATCTTATATTATTGCATGTTGAAAATTAGATTCCATTGTTTTTTACTGTTATTGTGGTGTGGGACTGATATCGAGTATCAAGATCAGGCTGTACACATAAGGCACCTTGAGGATTTTGCCTATTGTTGCATGTTTCAGGTTGCTCAGGGAAATTGGAGTATCCTGCTTGACACAGGCAAACGCACTGAAAAAATTTGAACTCAGCTCAGAAAAGTCCCGCCCACGAGTAAAACACATGATCTTCTGTCTTGCTTCAAACTTTTGTGGAGAATCAATCTAACCACTAGGCCATCCGCTCTAGAAAAGGCACCGTTTCCGTGTTCGTAGAGGTTTTTCTGACATAACTCTAGGAAACAACATTGTGACAAGGATAAAAGCAACAGAAAAAGGAGTCAGTTTAGTATATTATTGGAGCTTGGATGAAACACGCGATTCATAATGAAATATGTAAAATCTTGTCATATTTCCTGTGTGGATGTCAGTGGTTATTGGAGCAGCGGGACATCGCTCTCTGGGTCGTTATGTCTGCTCGGCGATGTGACTGAACACTTAAGAGTGGGTTATGGACTGCTAACCCTGCAAAACATGCACAACCCCTGACCCCGTGTCCATTTCAACCTGCTGACCAGCATCGTTTCCACCATAACGTCCAGAAAGCCGCTCGTAAATCAGTGGCATTAAAAGAAACGTATCCGTCACGCTCGTTTAAGGGCACGCTGGACACCGTTAGGCCTCTCGTAACGTTGATGGATCGAGACTCGATTTACTCGGCGTCGGCATTCAAAAGACCTGCACTCTCGGATCATACGTCGCATGCGGAACCGCGGGGTCGACTCGGGTGTCGTGTGTTGCCATGACAGCGGCGGAAAGAGTTCAAATGTGGAAAGCGTTACGAATAAACATGTTTTGGAATTGTGTGCGTGCTCGTGACAGAATGATAGGGTGACCTAGTGGACAAGTTGTATACTGCAGCACTGTCTGAAACAGAAACACAATCCACTTTGAGTCATGTTTACGCAAAGCAGCAATGATTTAAATTCACTATTTAATTCTTGTTGTTGAGTAATTCACTAGCAAGAACCATAACCCCGGCTACGATGCAAAGTGTTTATTGGCGTACAAGAAACATGAACAACACTAATGTAAAATTTTTGGGGGCTTCTGAGGGCTATAGGCTCCCGGGCCTCGATACCCCCATCCAGGGTTAGGGAGGGAAGGGCACGAAGTCACGAACGCTGATGTGTGTGACCTTGATGCTTGAAAAGTGTAGCGGCAGGAAAGGGCGTGAAAGGGGTGTGATCCTGCTCATGAACTTAGGATAACAAACTTAACTGTTTTGACCAACTTTAATAACAGGCTTTGATGTTTGATTTGTTCCTGAAATGTGTGTGTTCTGACTTTACTCATTTATTATGGGTTCTTTTTGTGTCCCTCGGCGCTGAGTCAGTGCGTTTTCTCCTCATACTGATGGGACGGCGCTCACTGTGAGTCCCTCCTCACACACTTAAGCACATCCACTCAGGGCGACGCTCTGAGCCGGCTGCGTATTACCGAAACATCACTTAACATTTCACCTTCTCTCTCCAGCTTGAGCACGTGATAAAAGTGACACGTGCCGGCTCCCCAGGGGGAACGGGAGCGCCGAGGAGCCATAAATCCCAGTAAGCACGTCCCGTACCAGCAGCAAGGCTGATGAGGTCTGCCGCGGGACGCTGAATGTGAGGACTTGGCCTGGGTCTCAAACAGGGCCAATCAGACTAAGTGCAGGTTCTCAAACACACCTCGCCAAACATTAAAGTCAGAGTCGGACATCACGTAAAGCTTAATACCAAGACTGTTGATATTTTGATGATTCGGCGGTAATGTCGCAATGGTTTGGATTCTGTAGTTCAGATCTGGGCTTCCTCTTAGACTGATCAAAGTATTTAAAGCTTAACGGCTCTTTGTAACTTTTCAGATGGAGTTTAAGGCACTGAAACATTCCAAACTTTGAATTGGGAATTTAACATTTTAGCAAATGAATAAGCTTGTTATTTCCTCATATTTGTTGTCATTTGGTATTATAAGTCAAATTAAGAACTGAAATTGTTACTAACCCCCGATATGATCCCTTAGCAACCTTCCTGAAGTGGCCCGTGCCTCCACTGCTCTAAACACATAAACTCTCAAGCGATGGGGTTTTTACGGTTTTCTCTGGCATTAAATCTTGAATCGCAGGTGAAGGGAGCGGTCCATAATCTCAGATCTTTTGTCAGGAATGGTGGATAGATTGAAGAGGAAGAGAGCATGAGGAATGGAGATCCACAGGGTGTTTGGGTGTTGTGGAGTTAGTTTATGGATTAATGCTGATACAACGCTTGGTGCTCCAGTTTAGAGAATGCTCCGCTCTCATGTGGGTCACAGTGGCGTAGTTCTGAGGTGGAGAGTATTGTGATCAACCATAGTTAGCACTCAAGCCTCAAAACAACTAAGCTCCTGCGTCCATGTGTGGAGTTTGGTTTCTTTTAGGTGCTTCAGTCAAAAATATCAACCTAAAACTTTCATAATTGGCAAATACTTTCATCCAAAATTATGTCTCAAGATAGTAAACGAAACATCTCTGCCATTTGTTCCAGTTTTTTTTTCATGATTATGTTATGCAAGGAGCACTATATAAGTTTTCTGTACTGCTTGACCCATGTCTCATTTAGTATTTACTATTTTACAGAAGTGGCAAGTAACAAAGTATGTGTACTTCAGTCAATATTTCAGGTGTCTATTCTTGAGTGTTAATATTTCTGTTGAATTTTTACCTCTACTCCTTACTATTTAACCCAAGTCTGTACTTTCTACTCCTTACATTATTAGAATGGGATTGTTTCTTTTTGAAAAATCCCTCCATTTTATTTTGCACATTCAGGCCATGTCGTGGAGGCAGAAGTATGAGGCAGCTTCTCCAGGGACTCGAGGAACATCTGGGTCCACAGGTCATCGATGAGTCTGAAAAGAAGAAGGAAAGGCAATGAACGAATTGCAAGTGAAATTAAATATTAAATATTGTTTGATAGAATAAGTATTCAGCAGCAGAGGATAGTGCTCAAGCTGCCATACTTCCCCCATAGTTGCTCCTAGGGCAGCGTAACTGAAACTGTAGGTTTATATTTCTGTTCCTAACTGGCCTAATCATAAACTATTTCAAAGAGGAACGTTTTAAGCCTGGTCTTAAATGAAGAGACTGTGTCGGCCTCTTTAACATGGACAGGAGCTGATTCCATAACACAGGAGCTTGGGAGCTAAACGCTCTGCCTCCTACTCTGCTTTTAGAGACTCTTGGGACCACCAGAAGGCCAGCATTCTGAGAGTGAAGAGCTCTGTTTGGATGATATGGTTCTATAGCATCTTTGAGGTAGGATGGGGCCATGTCATTTATGGCTTTGTAGGTCAAGAGGAGGATTTTAATCCTAACCTTTTCATCCCCAGCGTGCGCTTGCATTACAGCAGCGCTTTGCTTGTTTTCCTTTCACTTCTAAACATTTGATCCCGTGGTGTGGACTCACACACGACCCGTTAGAAAAAATATAAGTCGACTGAACCCAAGACTGTGGTGTGAACACGGTGAGAGTGGGAGAGAGGGAAAAGAGAGATGACCAAATGATATTTCTGTGGTGTTTGACCGCATGAGGTCACCACCAGGTCCCAAGACAAAGACCAGAGAAAGACCAGAGCTTTGGGCTCCTCCTGGTAAAAGCTTTGTGGCAGGAATACTAGAGCAACAGTCACACATAACATGGATCATGCCAAATTGATATTGTGTATCACTGTGTGAAACAAATATCGTGAGGATTCATCTGGCCAGGTTAAGTAACACAGGCTTTACTTTGAATTCATCTTCATCATCAGGAATTAACAAACTAAAATGTTGAAAACAAGTTCCTTATCTATAAGTACCTTTTCACCATTTGGTTGAAGTCAAATTAATTATATAATAAAATAATCATAAATTACATCATGAATTTACTTTTTACTACAATTACAATTGTATCTTTACTAAAGGAGTTTCAGCTGTACTTTTACCAGAGTAATTTTGAGAAGTAATAGTATAATGAACGTCAGTACTTTTGCCACCTCAATATATATTATATTTAACTGGTCAGAATTCAAAATGGGTTTAAGGCTGAATATGAAATTTCAATCCTTTCGGTCTGATGATAAATTTATGTGGTTAGGGGGGAAAATGTGCTTCTTCTTTTAGCCCCAGCACACAGCCGCATATTAATGGAAGCGCAGCAGATGCTGAAAACCCCAGGCCCAGAATAGGACCACCAGTGAACCTGTCCCGGTTTGAAGAATGAAGCCAAAAAACCTCACTTTTTACAGCATAATAGAATCCCAAAAAATGTGTTTTAATGATAGCGGTGCTCTTATATAAATTGGGGGAGGAGGCAGAACAGCCACTTTTAAACCTGGATAGATTCAAATATGAATATGTGGTGCAGCTTCTGATCATAACACAGCAGTGAAGGGCTTCACAGGTGAGGCAGCAAGGTTTACACCCCAACCCATCGCGGCCATTAAAAAGTCATCCAAACAGTGTCTGACTTGTTTGTACTAGACATTTGAGCCTGTGCCTCGAGCTCAGATCATTTGGCCTGGGTTGAGTGTCTTAGATGTGGGTGGCAGAGCAGCAGCAGACAGCTGGTACACCCCAGGGTGACCTCCAGAAGGAGCAGCACATTTGTACAGAGGTGTCAGATGCAGCAGCTCCTGCCAATAAGCCCCCGGTCAATGCTTCATCAAACCAGCACTGCCACATCAACCTCTTCTTTTGTCTTCTTAAATATGAGCTGCATCAAACAACTCAACACCAAAGTGTTTTCTTTATTTACATATGACATTTTAAACGTGTTTCAACAGGACACAGCTGGAGAGTGAGCTGTAGTGAAGAGAGACACAGTGTGTCATATGTAGAAATTGTACAGAAGAAATGAGGGAACACAACTGTTTTTTCCCAACAAATGTCATTCTATGGATTGTATGCAGCTCCTCTGTGTTTTTAAAGTATATACACATTCACTCATTAACCTAATATCAGCACCAATTTATCTTCACTTTACAAAACACATTTGAGCTCCAACTCATGTTATGGCCCTAAAGCTGCACTGGGGGACATTTGTGGTTGGAGTCAGTCACTGCTCGTCTCTATGGAGATGGTTTTGCCTGCAATGTTCCACAGTGTGGCATCAAACCTCTATCAAATCATATAATTTATTCTATTGTACATGTTTTCAGTGTTAAAAAATACCTTGAAAAACATCCTTGTCTCCATAGCGATGGATAATTGTAACGCTTATCTGTGGAACTCTCCAGGCAAAGCCGTGGCAGCGATGTTAGCCGGGCATAGCGAGTAGAAGGTATAAACCGTGTGTGGGTTTCCTTTGTGATGAAACAATGCAATCGTTTTGTTCTTTTTGCATCTGTAGCGGGTTTTTTCTCCCTGCGATGTCAAAAGAAAAACCATAAAGCAGAAAAGGAGAGTAGATTGCCGCACTTTCTGAGCATTTCCTCGGCCCTATTGAAGCAGCATTACTTTGAAGCGATCTGCATGCCGCTGTTGCGAGGATAATGAATCAAAAGGTTTTAGTGTCAGACGCCGGCGATATGACAATGCCGCGCGAGTCTTATTTATTCCTCGTGTATTGTCAGCGCCTCTCCTCGGCTGATCCAGATGAATGGGGCTTTCTCAGGCAGAACAAACCAGGGCATTCATCATCCTCGCTGTCCCTGAGCGATCGACAAGGCCGAGGCAAAACCTGCAAAAATAAATAGTTTTGAAGACTCCGCCAAAGGTCAGGTAGAGATGCAAATCTGATCAAAGTTTGATGAGATACAAATCAACCAAACACACAAAGAACTCTAACTGGCAACCTTTTCATTGTGCTGGAAATGAGCCCCACAAAAGGATCCGTTTTAACCATCTAAAACAGGGAGCATTAAATATCACACAGAACAGACACACTATTTATATTATCATTCTTCCAAGGAGTGGTTTATTGCTGTAAAGGATGATCTATTGGTATAAAGTAAGCATCATCATCTCATTTACACGTTTAGAAAGCACTGACAAACATTTAAAACGGCACATAATTCAACACAAAAACATAACTACTTTGAATAGGTTAAGCAGATGACATTGCAGCGTTCTCTGTTTTAGAGTCAATGTGAGTCATGACATTTTCTCCTGTCAAACACATCTAAATGTGAAAGAGCTGCTGCTGAATGAATATAATATAATAATATATATAATAATATATATATGAATCTGATGAATATAAATAACTCTACTAAATATTTAGTATAAAAGATAATCAAGTAAACAGTAAACCAGATGAAGAACAGGAACTCTGCGGCTACGCTCACATTTATCACTGATGCAGACTTTGGGATCACACGGTTCATCACCTTTCCCTCCTTAAATAACATGTTTTAATTGTTGTGCAGCAAATGAAGTATCTGCTCTGCACGGTAGCATCAAATACAGAAACGTATAAAGATAATTGGAACTCAACAAACAAAAATTAGGATTTAAAAAAAATAAATAAACATTGAATGAGTTGTGCTGCACATAATTCTGCCACTCGGTGTCACTCAGTCGAACGTTCATATCCCACTGTCGTCCTTGGTCATGACACATGTGGTGCGTGTCTGAGACACTTTAGGCACATATCGACAGTCAGCCTTGGGGCGGTGTAGGCACAAAGAGCTTACGCCGCAGAGTGGAGAGTGAATGAATTAAAAAAAACATACCATGCTAAAAATAAAATATAAACTAAATTGTACTGTATAAATAGTGGAGTGATCTAGAACCTAAAGGCAGAATGGGACTAAATCGGACACAGCACATGACACGCCTCATTCAGGACTGGAAATATATTTGATGTTTTTGGTGTTTTTTAAGAAGCATCCAGTTTGATACGTGAATAACATTTGTAGGCTAAATTTTATTGCAAATGAGTTATATCTACGTATATTTAATAACACAATACATCTTTATAAATGGGTTAGAAAATAAACATTTCCATGTAGGTGCTTATGCTGCAGCTAATGGAGGTAAACAATGAACAAATCACAATGTTGCGTACCATTGTGATGGTCACCCTGTGCCAAGGCCGTGTGTCGAGCTCAGAGTACACCCAATAATTGAACTAACTTTTCAAACCCCATCTTACCTGAAGGCTATGTAGTGTGGAAAAATCCAGCCATAGCAATAAAATTAGAAGCACAGTGCGGACCCCCTCGACAAGCAACAAAATGCACCTCCAAGAGGGAAAGAAATGAACATTATCCGCAATGCAGCTACTGTGGGCCGGCCATGGATGTACTATGGACAGGCCACTGACTGAAATATTCCAGACCTGCAATGACGCATGTCTACACATCTTGGATCAAGAGGCCAGTGAGAATTGAATGGCCAAAAGCCTTTTTTGATCTTTGCCCTGTTGATAAATCGTCAGACTGGACTAAACCCACTGCAGGACACTGGTGAGAGAAGCTGCTGAAAGACGCAGCGTCCCAATGGGCACGACCATTTGTCTGTGTCAGAGTTTATGCTACACTCCCAAATACTTTGCCTAGCCCCCCCAACTTTCCTGTCTGCTCTGCTCTTAAAGCAAATCCATCACGCTCCCCCATGCAGGAAAGTGCTGAAATAAAGAGACAATGAGGTGGAATGAGTGAGAACAGGATTGATAGTTTCAAGAGGAGCAGACTGGTCCACACTGCTGAATATGAGCTATGCAGATAGATGGAGCCAAAGCCATGTAATCGTATATTCAAGAGCTGCTCTGATGGATGGATCCTTTATGCATTTCAAGAAGCCTGAAAGACAAAGGTCTGCAAGAGAACAAATTATTCATTTTTGTGCGAATGGTCACCATGTTCTTCAGCATGTAGCCACACCACTTCATCAGGCATGTCCTGTCCATGACATTTGTGCACAAGCAAATGAAAAAAACGGGCGAACTGCGATAGACCATGGCTTGTTCATGTCGTTGTAGATCGTGTCGTCACGGCCTCCATTGTTTTACTAACTCAGAGGGCTCTATATTGTTCAAACTTGTCATTTGGAAAAGTTGATCATGATATTTCCTTCACATATTCAAGGTAATTTAAGTTCCAATGCAGTTCCAATAATGCAAATGATAATTTTCTCTGATTTTGCCAAAAAGTCAATATAAATGACAGTTATCAACCAGGTTGAATGTTATTGAACAAACCTCCTGATGATATCAGTGTTTTTTCAAAAATAAAAGACATTAGGGGAAAGTGACTGTGTGATCTCTGCTTCAGAATCCTTTTGAAAGAAACAAAGAAAGGAAAGTGAACCAGAGCAGCCTCTCGTTATGGTCAGACAGGAGCTTAAAAAAAGACAAAAGTGGATATTTTTATATCAGAGACTTTTGTCAGCTTGGTACAGCAAGAAGCCGCGGCTAGCTGGTTGCAGTGAAGCTAATGCTCTACAGACAAGGCTTGGTGTGAAAATGGTGTCCGGGACATGAAACATCTGTCTGAGAATATACAAGTCATAAGAATACTTTTTGATGTGCGGTTGTGCCATCTGTCAATCTCCTTACATGTGTGCATTCCCGCCCCCTTGTGTTGACTCCTCACATTAAATGGGGACACGGTAATAATTGGTCTCCAAATATACCCCCAGGCCCCTCTTATTTACCCCGTCCACTTGGCACGCTACATTGGTGGCAGTGGTTGTTATTTTCTTTTCCCAGAAGCCTACGTTCAAGTACAATTAGCTTAGCTGCTCAGTTTTATTGTAGAGCAAGAGGAACTCGATGAATCGTCGTCTTGTCGCAGACAAAATGTTGTAATCTGATTAAAAAAATAACTCCCACCACTTTTCTCTGGGGTTGACATTGAGAGCTTCTCCAGTTGGTTGCGCCAACATGAAGGGGCCATGAGGGCACTGGTGGCAGGTACTGGTGGGACTATGGCTGCTTTTCTGTTATGGGACAGTCTGCCAGCAGCTGTTCAGGCAGTTTATTCAGCAGCAAGGGAAGGATTACAAGAGGCCTTAAGACAAAGACATTTCCGGGACAGTTTTGGAGCTTACCTCTCTGCTGGCCGCCGGGCCCCTGGGGAAAGCCTTGATGTTTATGTCACTGATATAGGTGCAAGATGCATTCCTTAACTATGGTGTGGCAGCTCAGAGAGAGTAGGTTCTTAGCTGGACTTGACTCCTGTCTCAGAGCTAAATGTCGAGAACAGGGAGCCTCTGCCCTCGTGCTATGGGTCTCAGAGGGGGCTGGCTGGCAGAGCACCAGGCACAGGTTGGCTGATGATGTGAAAGTAATAAGAAAATACATTAGAAGGCTGTCAGATGAAAATGAAATATTGTGAGAGAGGGCTCCTCTCCCATGGCAGTGCAGGGCAGAGGCTGCCAGTCTGGATTGTCTGGATTGTGCCGAGATGGCGTTCACCTGATCCTGGCTGGTGAGAGCGTCAGAAGGATAGATACCCCGGCCCTGACCGTCACTCACCATCACCCTACAACAACCTCCCCAGGGGGGCTCAGCTCGAGCCCGCTCGGAGTTTTCCATGTGTAAAGTTTCACTCCCCACACCGAGACAACCCCGCCCACACCGAGACAACCCCGCCCACCAGCAGGAAAACGAGATGTAGCCTTCATCGTGGGCCAGATCCACCCTACAACTTCTGTGTGGCCCTTTTAGGATGATAAATTCCAGCCTTCCATCAGTTATGAGCACTCCTCCTATGTGCGGGGAAGTATTGAAGGTCCTGAACTTAATATCTTAATCGACATCATTCATCAGTGCAGATTCTCGTCAGTCAACCCCTGCTCTGCGCCAGCGGCCTCTCAGCACAGGTTTTATTGCTGCTCATGTTGTGAATGGCCAGCATCGGGCATTTTCACAGTTAACTTACACTTGGGCTGTCAGTCAATGTGTCATGTTTTTCATGTGCTCCGGAAGTCCACCCAAACAACACTCCTCAGTCCAAACTTTCTGACAGCACAACATGCACCGTTAGATTTCCCCATGGTACTCTGCAGCTGTCGGGTAAGGACATCGCTTTGCTAAATAGTTCAGATTTAAATGTAAAGTTATCCCAGTTTGCTGTAACGTGTCTCGTTCTGCTACTCTAAAACTGCCCCCGTTAAGTGAAGTGTTGCCATCTCCGGACCTACAAAACGGCTCCATGACTTTGTTGGTTATCTTGAATCTAGCCCTCAGAGTGGAAGTGAGTGTGTTGTAGCCCACACTCTCACCACTGTTAAAGGTGGGATGACTACAGCCTGAACCCCGCCAAAGAGAACCTTGTAATTCGAGGAGGACCTGATGGCACTACCTGCATCTGTGGATTGTGCTGTATCACCTGAGGTTCCCCCAGTGGCTTTAACCAACTCAGCTCAGCTCAACCCAAGTCCTGCTGGCAGAGTATGTGGACATATTAAGTATGTTTAAGGCAGTGACTGGTAAATGTACCCTTTTCAAACTTTACATTAACACAGGTAGCCCTCTGAGACAGTGTGCCTACCGTGCCCCTCCAGAGAAGGTGCAGGAAATCGATCGACATGTGGCGGCCCTGTTAGCGGATGGAGTGATTGAGGAGAGCTGCATCCCTTTGGTCTTGCCTGGTATCCCGGTGAAGGAAAAGAACGGAGATTGGAGGTTCAGTACGCTTGATTTTTCCAATGGCTACTGGCAGGTCGAGGTGGCTGAGGAGGACAGACGGAAGACAGCGTTTACCACAGGTAGAGGCCTGTATCAGTGGAGGTCTATGCCCATGGGCCTCACACACTCACCTGCTACATTTCAACGTATGATGGAGTTGGTTCTGCGCGGGCTCCCATGGCAGGTGTGTATGGCCTAGCACCAAAGTACATCTTGGATATGTTAGTGCCATATGAACCATCTCGGACTCTGAGGACCTCAGGGACCAGCCTCCTGCTGGTGCCCAGAGTCAGGACAAAACATGGGGAATCTGCGTTTCAGTTTTATGCAGCTAAAATCTGGAACAGTCTTCCTGAAGATGTGAGACAGGCTTCTACTCTGACAATGTTCAAATCTAAGCTAAAAACTGTTTTGTTTAGCTGCGCATATGACTAAAAGGATTTTTTCTTTGCACTCTTCTCTTTTGTTTGTGATTTTATTAGTTTAGAAAATCAGTTGGATTGATAATTTTTAATTTAGTTAATTTTATTGTATTTCTGTAATTTCTTTGTGATTTGAATGCATTTTTCCTGCTGTGAAGCACTTTGAATTGCCTTGTGTATGAAATGTGCTCTACAAATAAACTTGCCTTGCCTTGCCTTGCCTATGGTGTACTTATGGAAGATCGCATGGCCGGTCTGCGAAAGGTGTTTTCTCAAATCCAGGTGGCCGGTCTCAAACTTTACTCACAAGTGCAACTCATGTTGTTTCCAGCCTTGGCCTTCAGCCAGACCCTAAGAACGTGGACAAGGTCAAGACATGGCCCACGCCGCAGTCGCCATCAGAGGTGAGAGCTTTCCTTGGACTGCACTCTTACTACAGGTGTTTTGTTAAAGACTTTGCCCGCTATGCTGCTCCATTACATAAGCCCAGGATAAGAACAGGCTGGAAACAGAAGTGGCTTATGCTAGTCAGTCACTTAATGATACTCAAAAACATTGTGCTGCGTTTGACAAAGAGCTGTAGGCTGTAGTGTGGGCGGTGTGTCACTTTAGGCATTTGAATGGGTCTACTTCTTTCACTATTATAACTGACCATAAGCCTCTTTCAGGACTACAGGGCATGTCTGTTGACAAAGATCGTACTGGAAAGAGAGCAAACATCTTTGCACCTGCAGCGCGGCTGCAGAGCTGCAAATTGTGACAGAATACGAGCGGTTTACTTTGATGGACACAGGGCGCCTCAGTGACAACATGAGAAAATAACTCCAATAATACAGGAGAATAGAGAGGTCTGAGCCCATATGTAATGTACTACAACCTGGTGCAGCTTATGATGATGATGATGGTGATAATAATAATAATAATAAAAGAGCTGATTCTTCTTTTTCAGTTTCAATGAACAAAAAAAACTCTTCCAAAGTCAAAATAACTTCACAATATACAGTAAATGGATGATTTATTACACCTTTTTCTCATATCATAAACAAGTGATGTAAATTTAAATATAGAATTATGACTGCAACAAACTGTAATCATCATATTTTGACCGTTGAAATCATTATCTGGACTATAAATGTGTTTTTAAGATGTGCCGAGGCAATGGTTTACAAAGTATAACAAGATAAAGTCTAAATTATTATGATATTATTCACTCTAGGGACAAACCAATGTTCCCAAACACAAATATAAACAGTATAAATGATTTGACTGGTTATTTGCTTTAGACCAATTTCCAATCTTTATTTTCGGTAGATCAATAACAGAATTTTGGAGGATCATTTGTCGGAGTCATTGTACTTTGCTGCCACCAGCAGGTCACAAACAGTACCAGCTGTAACTTTTGACATCACATCAATAATGCATTACATTTATATTCAGAGATTACATTTGAGTTACTTTTAAGAAAGTGTACATTTCTGAATAGTACTTTTCTAGTAGCATTCTTTAATTCCTACTTGAGTAACATTTGAAGTAACAGTACTTTTTTGCATTATTTAATGTCCTCCAATTACATGGTCTGCAAATCATCAATCACATCCTGTTACTCTTGCAGTTAAACCTTCTCTTACTTTAACAGTAGTTGAGTTAATGGACAGCATTTCTTCTAGGAGTTTCCTCTAGGCTGGGCATTCCCTAGGGTGAGGAGCTCAGTCACATGGGAGGAGCTCGAAGTAGAGCCGCTGCTCCGCCATGTGGGGAGGAGTCAGCTGATGTGACTGAATGGAAAGCAGAGTCATTTATTGGACCACCACCTTGTATTTCTACCCGAGTAATATTATTTTGAAGTAGAATCAAAATCAGAGAAGGTTTATTTCTATCGCCAATGAACAGAACTCACAAACATAGAAACTTGTCTTGGTGATTCGATGCGACATAAAACAATGAACAATGAACAATGATAAAACAACCTATATAAAGTCTAAAAGGACACGCATTAAAGAAAAACAAGAAGTAATTAGTTTAGTAACTAGTTAACTATTTCCTACCGATCTTAATAATGTCACATGTGTAGTAGCCAACTCAGAGTTACAGTCAACAAAGTACAATGAATGGACTCTAAATCCCGACATGCATTGCGCCGCCTCCATCGCCATAGCAGCGGGAAGTTCGTCTGATGCCTCCGCTGTATGGAGCCTCAGCCCCGTGTGTTCGCCACCGCTTTAGTGGCGTCTCCAGCCCGTGACATGGAGCAGATCCTGGACACGGAGCGGCGGACACCTCGCCTCGCTCCCCGGTCCAGAGAGCTCCAGGTGACGGGCTCTGCGGAGCTCTGTGTCCCGGCGGATCGCGCCTCCGTGCGGGTCCGAGTGAGCAGCAGCAAAGAGACGGTGAACGAGGCGAGCGACAGCGTTTCACGGAGACTCGACTATATTTTACAATGTTTCAGGTAGAAATACATTTACACTTTGATTTATCAGCGGCAGACTGTTAGCATGCTGTTGTATGTTAGCATGCTATCGTAAGTTAGCATGTTGGCTAAAAACAAGTGAGGACTACGGAAGCCGGGAGCAAACGCAATTTTAATCAGCGTTTACACGTGTTACAACAGTGTTTCATTACATTACACAGTGTTTTTTCACATCAGTATTTTGATTCACTTTGATTGATCGTTTGACTTAATCCATTGTCCTGAATTTGAGATTTGAGTGCTCTGAAAATTTCAGCTTTCACCTACCACCTATCCCCGCCCACTCCTCTGTACATATTTAAAGAAAAGAAAAAACACTTCAGACTCTTAATTCATGCACACAGGATTAGTAAATGTCATGTTTTATTTAATTGTTGCTGTTTATAATGAACTAAATGTGACGTTAAAATGATGAGCTACATATAGTATAGTTTAATACTAAAACCCCCCAAAAATGCGTAATCTTCCTCTTTAAAAGGACAGTATGTAACTTTCTAGAGGTAGAAAGTCATCTGCATAATTCTGTGGAAATAGAAAGTTAAACCATACTTCATACAGATGGATATGTTTAATGCCATACTGTGGAAAATTGTAGCTAAAGGAACAACATTTCCTTGTAAACGAGCACAAGAGGAGATGCAAGCCTGCTCACAGTAAGGACAAAGGATTTTACGGCAATAAAACCATCCATAATAATACAAAAAAAAATTTAGTTGATATATATTTAACATTAAGTATGAAAAAACCTGTAATGTTTCAGGTATTTAGTATTAGTAATTTTACATCAATTATTATTATTTTTTAATTTGACTAATTGGATTAAACCATTATTTCCAGGCAACACGGAGTCAAAGATGAAGATACAGTGATGTGCAAGTTCCTTCGCAGAGAAGAGAACCTTTATCACGTGGACCTTGAGGTGGAACAATACAACGCCGTCACCACGAGACTCTAGCTTATAACTATGTTGGGCTTTCCGTACTGACAAAACAGTTCTGTCCTCGGCATTACAGGCGACCGCGACGTTCTCCGACTTCTCAAAGATGGAGCGGGTGTGTGGAGCCCTGCTGGAGAAACTAGACAAGAGCGTCACCGTGGGATTATCTTACTACCACCACAGCCCTGAATGTCTCGAGCGGCTCAGGTAAAACTCTCCACGGCTTCATCCGCGCCAACCCGTTGCATTGTTACGTGTCCGTGAACTTCCCGTGTGCTTGTGTTTCCAGGAGACTCGTTTGTACGTCCGCGGTGGACAATGCTAAAAAGAAGGCCGGCGACATCGGTCAGCTCCTGGGCCAGACGCTTGGATCTCCTCTTCTGGTCGTGGAAGAAGAACTTAGAGAAGTGCGCAGCGATTTCTACAACGGGAGTGAACCCAGGTCTTTGACAAGTCTTCTCTCCATTCCCTCCATCACTGCCTTTTCACGCGTGTCCGTCACGTTTGGACTCAATGACCGAATTGGGAAGTAACTTTAGCACAATCAGGAATACAGTCACGTTTCTGATACCGCCGTCACACTTGGCTTTGGAGCAATGTATTTGGGAAACTCACGTCGTGGACATGACAGATGGATATCTTCGGAGCATACGTTTGGCAGCCGAGAAGAAGGCAATCACAAAAAGATGGAGGACACAAATTGCGCCGACGATCAAGGACTGATATCAAAACCGACATACACACCATGGAAACAATAACCGCCAGAGTCAATTTGAAAATGGACAAATTCAATAAACAATGGACAAAATGGGACTCTATTTTTTTACATGTCGTATTTTCCAGATGTTGCACCTTTAATAGTTTTTGTCGATTTATGTGTGATATTATTTGTTATTTTCACACTGGCAACCACAAGAGGGCGCTATAGGCTCTAAAGCGACGCAGAAGAATCTGCACTTCCTCTTTTTGGCTGGTGCGACTTATACTCCGGAAAATACAGTAGTCTGCTTTAACCCTATTTTTTTATGGTTGTTTTATGTTTGTTCTTGTTGTTTTATGTTTAAAAAAAAAAGCAACTTTAGGAATTAAAGTGCATTTTATTACAAAAAAAGGGCAATACTGTATTTGTACATGTTTTTGCGCAAAGAGATTCAATTCTTAAATGACAGTAGCAGACTTTGTTTATTAAATTAATGAATTGCTCGTTGTCGTGACCTTTTCACATTAGAGTCCGTTTTCTGTGTCTTCATCTTCAGGATAAATCGCTTTGAGCCAGGGCTGCATCAAGAACCGCTCCCCGTCAAAATGAGTGAAGTATTTCTCCAAAGTGGGAATGTTCGGCTGGAAATTAAATCAATAGAATTCATTTTCATAATTTATCAGGGACAAACGGAGACAAAAAAAAGTACAAGGTCATAGACAATTTTCACAACTGTCCATTAAAAATATTGGTCATTTTCCCCTCCTAAATGGATTAGTTTAGAGCTGATTATGTAAGTACAACACTCCATTTTGATTTGGTGCTTTAAAGACTTTAATATATTCACTTTGTCCCATGAAACGTACATTTTAATTCTCAAACCAGGCAGAATACATGTCCGTACTCACCTTCAGCCCTGTGATTTTTTCCAGTTGAGTCTGAGGGAGGTAGGCCACCATCACAGAGGAGGCTCCGGGGCCGCTGAACAACACTTTGTAGTGAGGTGTCCGCTCGGGTTTCACACCCTGGACGAGAGTTTAACGGTGAGAGACGATCCCTAAAAACATTTCAATAAAACAGCATTCGAATGTTCAGGATGTGTCACGCGTTTGACACATTTTGCATGATTTTAGGGTGAATTTACACTAAAACCGATATTAAGATGATTGATTTGCTTCATGCAGACGGTGTTTAAGGTGCGACAGGTCGACGCATTGAACTAAAATGCAGTCAAGATAAAAATATTTCGAATTTTGCTGAAAAACTTAAAAATGATCTCAGAATAGCCCATTTTAAAACTCATCATTTCACTTCCTGTTTGTAATTGATAACATCACACTAGGCAATTACCCAGCAAACACTGGACTCATCTGTCACTTTTTTATTCAACAAATAAAGCTATATGAGAGCAACTTTATTTGTTGAATTCATGTTTAGAGTGACAAAAAAGTTGTTTCTTTAGTGTAAATTCTGCATAAACTTTGGCTGGAATGAGTGTCTCTAGTGTGATGTCACTTCCTGTCATTTTCTGCAGATTTTTCTAAATTTTCTCCACAAATACCTGCTCGATTGGTGTAAAACTATAACATTTATATACAATAGCTATAATTACACCAAATGAAATCATAAAACCCTGTCATTGGCGCTTAAAGGCATCTCAAGAGTAAAGTAAAAGTGTTTTTTTAACCATTATTTGCAGATACTGTTGTTTTTTCCCTGTCTATGTATTGCAATTAGATTTTAAATGGATGTATACAAAGTAGAATTCTCATTTCAAGAACGTCCAGGAGCATTAGCACTTGAGAAAAGACTGGAACAGGAACGTACGTTGTTTTGTAGTTTACAGTTTGTGATTTTGATTTTATTATGAAAGCCCTGGCGGATATTGAAAACATTGTTCACTCATTTAATTTTTGTATAATTATTAAACATATATTATTCTGAGATATAAAACAATTTCATGCATGATTTAAAAAACAAACAAACAAACGCCATTTTAGCCAATTTGCTCCTATTTCAGTTTTTGCTCATTAATCTGTTCAAAAAGACAAATCTGCTGCACTGAAGATGAGGAGGTCAATGTCGGCCATACTTTTTCTTTAAATCTAACTTTACTCGTCTAAAAATGCCACTTGGAGCTCTGAATATCGTTTAAAATCCTGTGAAGAGCTCGTGCGGAGTCCTGGGTCCTCACCTCGGCGTAGTCGAACGTGCGGTCCACCCACTCCGCCGGCGCTCGGAGCTCCGGGTCCCAACTGACCACCACGCCCACCATGTGGCCCCTGGTCTCCACGACGACCTCTCCCACCCGCAGGAACACGTACGGAGGCCGGGGCGCGCGGACCGTCTTCGAGGCTGCGTTTGGGGCGGCGGAGGAGTGGCGTCGGCGAAAGATCGAGAATCGAGATCGTAGTGAAATTAGGAACATTTCAAACAATTATCGGGAAAATTGTGAGAAATCGTGAAAAAAAATCTGTTGACTAGAGAAATGATAATCAAATTTAGCAATCTTCGGACACTTTTTTGTGCAACATATTCGTAATTGCAATAATTAATGGACAGTTTGATTAATTAAGCCGATTTGTCTCATTAAACGGAGCCGATTGTTAGATCCTGAGTATTAGAACCTGACACATCTTCAGTGTTTGGGGAAAGCAGGACGTCCCAGTTTGCCATTAAACGCACCCGTCTCGCCTTTATCCACGCACCACCTTTCCGCAGACCTGACCTGTAACTTGTTTCGACCGTGGCCCCATTCCGGCAATAACATCTCCATGGAGACGAGCGAGCGCCAGCCCACGTCGCATTAAATGATCGATTGTGCTTGCGAGTGCGCCGCAGCTGGTTTTCTCGTGGGTTTTTGAGGCGATCGCTTAAACTCGGACACCGGCGGCAGAACTTGTATTATAACAGAACTGAAAACGGTGAAGTACAAATATTACAAAGCCAGCAATAAGCAGCCAGAGTTTACTGCATATTGACAATTATGCTAAATGATCTTCATGGGTTTTAGGCATAATGAGCCACATAAAATCAAAAGTATTCCATCTTTTTGGGGAAAAGGCCTCACGAATTCCTTGAGATCGGAAAGGACTATTTTTTCTGAAACCTGTGAATGGTGCGCATTTAATTATAACAACTTTATGCATCAATAAATACAAAAAAGTACATTCCTCTGCCTCTCCCGGATGTCTCCCGTCAAGAGCCAGTCCCTTCAGGAGTCTTGTTTGTCCGAGTTTAAGTCTTTCCTCGTTTAAATATGAACAGATATTGACTCGTTTGACGCACGTTGTTGGCAATAGTATGTAAATTGTTTGGGAGTGACTATAATTAGACTAGAACATGCCTTCTACAACATCTGTGAGGCTTTTACAGCGCAAATGTGCAACTTTACCTCCAAAATATCCTTGGTCGTTGTCTATGAGCATCCGATCGAGTGGCGGCTTCGTTGTGGACTCTTGTGTCGCACTCTCGAAGCCCAAATAAGACCTGAAGAAGGAAAAGAAACTGTAACTGGGCTGGAACCATCGGGCTAAAGCACAACGAACGCCAATGTAAACTCACGTCACTTTGGAGAACTGCAGGTCGCTCCACTCCAGCCACGCCGTGCCGTTCAGGTACAAACTCCAGTCTTTCCAGATCCGGAGTAACCTGTGTCCGAGAAGCAGCGGCGTTCACTACTTTTGTGTCGCACAGTGGGATTCATGAGATACACTAGACGCTCATTTGAACACGTGTCCAAATAGAAAGGAAAAAAAAGATACAAAATGTGACCTTGTTCTTTTTGGTCCGTTTCAGAACTGCCCCAGCAGTTTATCGAGTTGTTCCATGGTTCGTTTGTCTATTTTTATTTTACAATGTTTTTGCTATTGCATCTGGACGATTCTTTGAGCACATCAGAATCGGAAAAGGTTTGTTGCATTTGTCTTTGAACAGTTTTCAAACACAGGAACTTGTGTCGGCGTTAAGGTGCAACATAAAACAATTAATAATAACATGATAATTAAAGCCGCGGCAGCGGCGATGATGGCTCTCGCCTCCCGCTCGACCACCTTCCCGCCTGTCCAGAGGCAGGAAAATAAAGAGGAGGTACTACAAAAATGGAGAGAGACTACAAAATGACCCGGGCTACAGAGTGGAAACGCGTCAACAATCCTACAATCTCCCTCTCCCTCCCTTTCTCTCCCTCCCTCTTTTCCTCACTCTCTCCCTCTCCCTCTCGAGTTGTGGCAGAGAGAATAAAGTCTAAAGAATAATAATTCTAATGCGGCACAAGAGGAAATGTCCCATCAAAATAAAAGCGGAAGAGGAAGTGAAGACATTCATTGCGCCTCTGCTGGTCAATTGTGAAAATGCACAATATCTGCAATGCACTTTTTTCATGGCGTCTCGAGGAGAATATAAACCATGAGTTTCAAACAAATCAGACAATGTTGAGGTTTTCACACATCCATCAATGTTCAGGGGGTCAAAAATGCCAGAGTTGTGGCAAAATTTTACCATGAAAAACTATAATAATAAGAAACCATGGCAAGAACAAAGACTCGTCGCATTCCATTCCATGGAATGGCTCGAGCCAATAATAGCAACGTCTGTATTGGTTGAGTATTGTTAAAGTGGCAAGTGTTCATAAATGCTAATAAAAGTAACTTATGGTAAGTATAGTATATTTTCTAAAACAAAAAGGGAGTTATTGAAATGGATTCAGTACCGATTTCAATATCAAAATAGTGCATATGCATCAGGTTGAATTATTGTTGAACATGGGAAACGGTTCATTTAAAAAGGGAAAGGTGGAAATAATTCAAAATGGTAATAGAAATATGACATGATTAGATTGTGTTTGTTTATAACTTTTGGCATGCCTTGAAACAGAAGCCTGCCCCTCCTGCAGCACAATAACTCGTGTACCTGGTGGTCCCGTGGAAGCGCTGCGCGCTCGTGGTCCCGTACCAGCGGGAGATGACGTACTGCGCAGGAAGAGCGGACAGAAGCAGCGCGAGCTGGAGCAGCGCTGCGGCCGAGACTCGCGGCATGTCTGCGTCAGGTGCAGGCGCAACAAGCAACAAGTGAAATACAGAACAAACATCCTGCTACAGTCACTGCGCTAACAACAGGCATAAAACAGCCTCACACCTAAAGCCAGAGCTACAAATGAACATATGTCAACGCATCATTTGTTAAAAGGTTAATTTGTTGTATGAAACTTACCTGGGGTAAGCCCTTTGTCAGAGAAGCATGCGGATGGTCTGCTGTGAAGAAGATGGCGTTTTATTTACATACAGCTGCAGGAAAGTCTGGTTTTCCATGCCGCAAGCAGCTTTAAATTTTATTTGACAAGAACTCGACAAACTTGTTTAATCTGTCCAATGGTGACGTCCCACGGACGAAGCAGTGGACCTTTAGCGGCGCGCCACGTCAGGGGCCGGCTTCAGATCAGAGCTGACGCTGCACGTGCACTGAGGCAACACCAGAGGGCGCCAAAGATGCACTTACACTGAGGCAACACCAGAGGGCGCCAAAGATGCACTTACACTGAGGCAACACCAGAGGGCGCCAAAGATGCACTTACACCGAGGCAACACCAGAGGGCGCCAAAGATGCACGTACACTCAGGCAACACCAGAGGGCGCCAAAGATGCACTTACACTGAGGCAACGCCAGAGGGCGCCAAAGATGCACTTACACTGAGGCAACACCAGAGGGTGTAAATTACATTTAAAACGTGATGGAGCGTTGGACCTGGAGTTTTACTCCAGGTTTGTTCTCCAGACATTGCAAGTCCCTATGAACATTGTTTAATCTGTTTTTCACCGTCGCTCTCCGAGAGAACTGCTATTTGAAATTGAACTGAATTGAAAACTACACTAGGTACTCTTACCCACCTCTGAGGCTGAATCCAGATAAATCCTTTTCCTTCTTTTGAGAGTGTCCTAGTTCAGGCTGTGGGTCCAATCCCAGCTCCAGGAAGGAGGTGGAGGAGGTGGTCCTGTAGTGGTGGTGGTCCTGTGGTGGTGGTCATGGTCCTGTGGTGGTGGTGGTCATGTGGTGGTGGCGGTGGTGGTGGTCCTGTGGTGGTGGTGGTCGTGGTCATGTGGTGGTGGTGGTCATGTGGTGGTCATGTGGTGGTGGTGGTCATGTGGTGGTGGTGGTCATGTGGTGGTCATGTGGTGGTGGTCCTGTGGTGGTGGTGGTCCTGTGGCGGTGGTGGTCCTGTGGCGGTGGTGGTCCTGTGGTGGTGGTGGTGGTCCTGGTCATGGTCCTGTGGTGGTGGTGGTCCTGTGGTGGTGGTCCTGTGGTGGTCATGTGGTGGTGGTGGTCCTGTGGTGGTCCTGTGGTGGTGGTGGTGGTGGTAGTCCTGTGGTGGTGGTGGTCCTGTGGTGGTGGTGGTCCTGGTGGTCCTGTGGTGGTGGTCATGTGGTGGTGGTGGTGGTCATGTGGTGGTGGTGGTGGTGGTCATGTGGTGGTGGTCAGGTGGTGGTGGTGGTGGTCATGTGGTGGTGGTGGTGGTCATGTGGTGGTGGTGGTGGTCATGTGGTGGTGGTGGTCATGTGGTGGTCATGTGGTGGTGGTGGTGGTGGTCATGTGGTGGTGGTCATGTGGTGGTGGTGGTCATGTGGTGGTGGTGGTCATGTGGTGGTGGTGGTCATGTGGTGGTGGTGGTGGTCATGTGGTGGTGGTGGTCATGTGGTGGTGGTGGTGGTCATGTGGTGGTGGTCATGTGGTGGTGGTGGTGGTCATGTGGTGGTGGTGGTGGTCATGTGGTGGTGGTGGTGGTCATGTGGTGGTGGTGGTGGTCATGTGGTGGTGGTGGTCATGTGGTGGTGGTCATGTGGTGGTGGTGGTGGTGGTCATGTGGTGGTGGTGGTCATGTGGTGGTGGTCATGTGGTGGTGGTGGTGGTGGTCATGTAGTGGTGCTTTTCTGACATTCTGATTTCCATCTTTGTTCTAAAAGCTCTTTCAGTCTGTAGGTCCAGAAAAAAAAAAAAAACGACTTCGATCAAACAAGCAAGAACACACGCAAATATGAAAACACAACATTTTATTTAAAATATTGGTATGAACTAACTGGACAGCAGGACACGCCTACACATTCTAGCACGAAGCTTCTTTTCGCATGTTGTACAGTTTATAAAAGTATCCAAACGAACAAACACAAGCTCAAACCCACCGTGCAGTTTCCCCCCCCCATTCGACCCAAACTCTCCGCCCCCATGACTAAACCCCGCCCCCGCCTCCCCCCCGCTCAAACGCGACCACGCTTTGGCACAGCCCGGCGAAAACGTTATTGATCACGTCAACACAACACATCATTGAATGGACCGCTGTTTGAAACCAACTCAAAATTTAAACTAATATGACAAAAAAAAATCATAAATACATTTAATCTCTGTATAGGTTTGACTACTTTTATTTTCTTTGCCAAAGGTAGTTTTGGTGTATATAGTTTAACGTTGCTTCATATATTAATAAAAGTTCTTGTGCTGACGAGTTCCTACTTTCTTTGAAGCTCAGATATTGCCTACGTTCTAATAGTGTTAAAATGTCGAATATAATTTGTTTTCCCATGATAAAGCAAAGACAAAACATTCCTTCTGTTGCCGTTGATGACTAAGAGTATATATATATATATATATATATATATATATATATGAAACGTTAAGAACAGAAGTGTGCAACGTGAACGAGATCCCAATGGAAAATCTAAACACGCAGACGTCATTTATGGCAGATTCACAGATACAGGTATATGCACTTTTCACAGGCAAAATATGACAATAAAACAATAAAAACATTCAAAATCCTCCGTGCTCAGCGCCTCGGTGACAGACTAGACTGCGGCCTCGGCGACAGACTAGACCCCTCGGCGACAGACTAGACCCCTCGGCGACAGACTAGACCCCTCGGCGACAGACTAGACCCCTCGGCGACAGACTAGACCCCTCGGCGACAGACTAGACCCCTCGGCGACAGACTAGACCCCTCGGCGACAGACTAGACCCCTCGGCGACAGACTAGACCGCGGCCTCGGCGACAGACTGCGGCCCCGGCGACAGACTGCGGCCCCGGCGACAGACTGCGGCCCCGGCGACCCGGATTACGGAACATGTACGTCGTTGGGACATCTGAGAATAACACAAACGTGATCATATGTGAAACACTCGGGTTCCATTGATTGAAGTTGTGGACAGTGACGTTATCGGTTTGGTCCGATATCAAAAATGTAACCGATATTTGGCCCTGATATTCTTCCTCAGCTTCCCCGGTCTCGACGACGTGCTATGTCTTTTGGATTTAGTAACGTGGGAATATCTCAGACCAGAACATTTAGACCAGGGGTGTCCAAACTATGGGGGCCAAATGCAGACAAATTTTGGTTGGCCCTCAGGCTTCCTGCGACGATCTTAACAACAAAAATAACTACTTGATTTCTGTCATGTCTGTGATTTTAATGCATTTGTTTTCGTGTTGTGTGAAGCTCTTAGAATTGCCTTGTGTACGAAATGTGCTCGACAAATAAACTTTCCTACTTTTTTACTGTAAAATTGGTCAAAATGTGGCCCTCAGTGAAAAAAGTTTGGACACCCCTGAGTTAGACGTTTATTTGTGACCTTTCCTATTCGTGGGTTTCGAAATGATGACGAATTGGAAATGTTGCAGTGGCGATTAACATGTATAACTCAATTGTATATCTTTTGACTGAGGAAAAAGTCCACAAACCTCGGCATGAAACCGGAACGGGAAGTTGAAACATTTGTTCATGATTAGTATTGGCAAATATCGGCCATCGATATCGGCTGAAAACATAACATCGGAAAATCCTTATTACAAGTTATGCGTAGATAATGTGCCAACTTTGTCAATTGTATCTTTTGCCCATTTACAGTCGACGCCCGTGTTTCGGGTCAATTTTCCGGTGTTTTTTATAAATGAAAAAAGGAGGAGTCTAAACGTAGCCAAGGCACGCAGTCGGAAAGTTGATTGTGTGTGGTTTCCAGACGCCCGGGTTGAGAAAGTGCTAGAACATGCGACGCGCGTGGGACGATATATTCCACTGTGGTTTAAGTGCATTTCAAAAGCTAAGTTGCCCAAAGCTCCAAACCTGTACCTAAAGTTTGTGTACTGCGTTGCTCATGACAGGATCGGTGTGGACGTACAACAACAACAACAACAACAGAAGATTTGAAGTAATTTCTTAAAAGAGATTTCACAATGATCAAGTCTATGCCACTGTTGATACGCTTGTAGTCAAAGGTGCGCGATGTGTGACTTTTGTGGCGACGCCGTGGAGATGTTACTGCCGTTAGTGTTTTGTTTTTGTTTGTTTTGGCATCTCATGTTTTAGAATTTTAAATATAATGTATGTACTGAAAACACGCATTACTTTAATCTAGTCACGATTGGTTTACGGACCTAAAAGCAGTGCCGTAGAGCTCCAGTGATGACGTTCCACAATCTGACGTTGCAGAGGATGCCTTAAAAACGGCGAAAAACAATAATAACAATACAAATAATAATAAAAAATATTTGAAACTGAGTGTTTTTGTGAGGCTCGGAGAAGGAGCAGAGAAGAGGATCTCGTAAACAGGATGAATTAAGCGTAAATTAAGAAGAAAAAACAACTCCAAGAAGGTTTTTGATGAGGGAAAAATGTTATAAAATGGTTTAAAGCTTAAAAATAAAAAAGAGGAAATTTTGTATAATACGTGTCCTTAAAACAAACCCGTTTCCGTTGAACCAGCAGGTGGCGCCGTCAGGACAGTCAGTTCTGAAGGAAACCTCGCTCAAAGTCATGTATTTTCTGACAGTACGGACTCTGCTAATGGAATAAATGCTAAATCGCCAAGTGCCACAGTACGAGACTTTCCGGGCAAGGCAGTGACATCTCCAGGATTTCCAGAAAAGTTCCACAGTGAACCTTTAAAACATGTTTGCACACACGGTTATAAAAACACGCACACCCAGACAGGCACATGTACTTTGCAGAACGCAATCACGAAAAGGCACGAAGAGGTTTTGCTAATGACGGACGAGCTGAAATATAATCGTTTCATAAACATTCGACACTGTAAATGTGCGATAAACGATGATCTGCAAAACCTCCAAAACAAACTGCCCCCTAGAGGATCAACTGTGAATGACAGCCTCAAGTTTTAAAACCATCTTTCACTACGCCAGATAATAAACTAAATATAATCACTATTTATAGTGGAACCAGATAAGATGTTTAAAACACAATATCTAATGACAATAATACTTACTTAATATACTATTCCCATGTTGGCTTTTACAAGATGAAATATTGTCAATATTGGGAGACGCGGCGCGCAGGAGCGTGTAACAGTCGATTTAGCATGTTTTGCATTGCTCCGTCACAGACTCAAGAAGGATTTTGACGAAAAATTGCTTCACTCGCTCTTGTCTTTTGACTTAATATCGCTTTTTATATTTCATTTAATGCTATTTTGCGTTATCAGCGGTACTTTATTCAAAAAAATTATAATAATTTATTTTATTTATATTGTAGAAATCAATAATCTAAGTGCGGCGGATCCGTAAACCAAGTAATAAAATAACTGTGGCCTTATTAACCTTTGTTTAACCAGGTAAAAAATAAACATCGAGATCGAAACCTCTTTTTCAAGGTTTATCTGCAACGTCTGAATATGGGATATATATTTATATATAAATATATTGAGTTTGAGGTCAACATTGTAAATAAAAATTATCTTATTATTTCATCTGGTGAAATAAAAAAATAGCCTTAAAAGTGCAACAATCACAGTTTGTGAAAACAAAGATTTTGCAAATCACTTCTTGTTTGACCTTCATTTACAGTGTCACCGTGTTCATGGATGTTTTCAAATGTATAATAACTTTGTGGTCTTCACTCACGCTTCACCTTCCGCTCACTCACAGTAAAAGGGGTTAAAACAATAGAACTTCCTCTTGAACATGCAGAAACCTCTCACTCCAATAGTAAACAGACCTAGTATCTACAGTACCTCAGGAGGTACACCTTTTGGTTTGTAGCACACGGACACGTTTAGGTTTTAGTGAGACAGCCAGTCACATGTACAAACCTTACAAAAGCAGAGAGGGGTAAAAAAGATGTTTCCAGGCCAGTGGTCTGTAGTCCATCAAAGACCAAGCGTGAGCTCCGCAGGGACATGAAAAGCTCTCCTGTTGCAGACCACACAGACCTGCAGTTCTTCCACATCACCACCAGGCTCTCCATGTTTCATAGTTTCCACCAGATGTTTAAAGTTATATAAAGTGATGGGTTCTGGACATAAACTCCACTCTGAAGATCCAACATGGACCAATAATATAGAAGGAGTCGCACACTTCACAAACACACGCCTTTCTTCACTGCTTGGACCCGTTTCACGCCGGGTTCAAAGGTCACCGTGTCTTACCAGCCGATCAGATTGGCCTTGGCCTTCTCCGTCAGCTTCCTGACACGCCCTTTAGACGACGTGCCAAACGTGATGGACGAGTCTTCAAAAAGTAGCTGCCTCTGCTCCTCCTCAGAGTCCTCCTCCATGTACCAGGCCGAGCGTCGCCCCTGGTTACGCGTGCGCATCGACCCCTCCGCCCCGTCGTCCGGACTCTCGCCTGGAGGCTCTTTCCGATTGGTCCGCTGTGGTACTGCTTGAGAAGGGGGCGTGGTCTCCTCCGCGGCGCGTCGGCTGCTCCTCCGTAAAGGCTCCGCTTGAGACTCTTTCGGAGGGGGCGTGTCCTCTGTCGTTTTGGGTCTTCCTCGTCGCCGTGGTGATGACAATACAGAATCGGACATGGCGGTGGAAGCCCCGCCCTCGTCGCCGGTGGATTGGCTGAGCTCTTCTTCCATCTCCTGTTTGGCTTTGCCTTTCTTCTTGGCTGAAAGGGCGGGTCTTCCACGGGTCCTGGGCGGGCTCTCTGGACTCGTAGATGCGTCTTCCGGAGGGCTCAGAGGAGGCTCCGCCCCCGTCCTGCGACTCCGCCTCCCCACGCCCAGAGTCACATGACTGTTGTGGCCGTTCAGGTGAACTGTGCTGGGAGTGGACACACTGGTAGGAGTTACTGCGGCAGAAACACGTCACACAAGTGTGTTTAGAAATGAACAAAACATCTTTAGTCAATAATGCCACTTTAGTAATGGTCCTTCATCATAATGTCTACAAACAGCTGACATAAACTGTTATGGAGTAAATATGTTTGCATTAGGGCTGCACAATATTGGAAATGATTGTGATATGGCTGTAAAGTGCTATGCAATATTACAGCAATATTTGAATATATTTTGCGCACAATTATTTCAGTTGTATTAATCAACTTCTGTTTGAATAAAAACAGACAAAACCAAGATTAAATTTAGGCTAATGTAGACTGATTAAAGAAAAACATGATTAAAACCAACCTTCTCTTTTTCTTTTTTAAATTACGACTATACGATTATTAATTTTCCTCTTTTGTTTTGTAAATAAAAAAAACAGACAAGACACATGACCAGAGAGCACAGAAAAAAGAAAAAACAAAGGCATCTAAAGAAAATGAAGGCACATATAATGCAAAGAAAACGTCCAAGTTGGTCCAAAGTCCGTCTAATTTATACATTTTCAACGTTATTTTCCGTTCCTTATAGTCTGGAAAACATGGTGGTACATTTCTGTCAGATGGAGAACATTAGTGTTCCGTTTGTTTTTTTCATACATAAATTATTGCGTCAGCCAATAAAGCACAAATAATATCTTTACTTTTGCAGAATATTGTGCAGCCCTCGTTTGCATTCTAAGCCATTAAATCAAACTCCGCCTTGTGTCGTTTGTACCGGGAGTGTGGCGCATGGGGGTCCGGAGCTTGCGGCGCGTGTTTCCTCCGCCGTTGTCAGCGCCCGGAGACGATGTGACTCGGTCGTTCGCCGTCGGTGTGGATGACGACGCGGAGCTGTGAGCGCGAGTCGACCGCGTGAACTCTGAAAACACAAATACACGAGTAAAACGATGCAATAAAACTGGAGTAAAGGAGCCGCTGTTAGAGCCGCGAGATGCAAGAGGAGGACGGCCCACTCTGGGATGAATCGGGCTGTTTATTCTCCAAAACAAATTAAAATAACCTAAATCCATCCATTCATTTTCTACTGCTTGTTCCCTTTCGGGGTCACGGGTGACTGGAGCCTATCCCAGTTGCATTAGGCGGGGTGGGTGCAGTGGCCAACTCGTCACAGGGCCGACAGACATAGACACATAGATAACCATTCAGGTTGACTTCACTCTCACATTCTTTCACTAGGGCCAATTTTTGAGTCACCAATTTTACCTAACACATGAATGTCTTTGGACGGTGGGAGGACCCGGAGAGAACACACGGTAACACGGGGAGAACATGCAGACTCCACCCAGAGAGATCATGTGATGTTGGTCCGGAAGGCAAGAGCGCTAACCGCCTTTGCCACCGTGCACCCAACCTAAATGCAACCAAATTTAATAGGACTTTTACATGCTTTTGCTTTGTTACATACTTTCATATTCCACCTGGACTTTTTAACTTTATTACCAGTCCCTAATCTGGATTATTTTCAGTTAAATTAGCTTCAGTTTTGAAAGAGGAATTGTCAAAATCCATCAAATGCTCAAACTATCAATCAGAGCATCCTCCAACACCAGCTTTATGGAATTTAAAATCTGACATTCTTGTAGCTCGTTTTTAATTATAATCGGCGTAAATCAGTCCATAACTGCAGAGTCTCAGCTTCACAAAGAGTCCAGCCATTTGTTTATGCTCCAAAGGGTTCAGGAGCAGCTTCAGGTTGAATTGAAGCTCATTTTAGTCACTCTTGAGTTTGTTTTAATGTACACCATCAACATGTACAAATCCCAAAAGGTGCGAATAGTTCAATCACACAATCTCCTCTGCAACAGCGTAATCCGACCCGTATACGAGATGTATCGCTTGAGAAAAGTATCAAAATGAACGATAATATTGAGACTACTTTTTGCCACAGACATACGGTACATACACTTTAAGCCAGGCAATCGCAGTAAGTCCGTTATCTAAATGTATAATATTTTTAGAAAACTTGAGCTGGGATGAATAAAAAGTAGAATTAAACACTTAGGGATTACTTTTGTGTTTATAATTAGTCAATACAAGTTTGTTATTTGATCTTCTACAGCTCAAATCTTGATACACTACAATAAAATAACTCCCCACTTGTGCAAAAAAAAAAAAGGTTCTATGTGTTATTTATTGAACGATAGGTCAATTAATTATTGTGACAAGCCTAAACATGATGTTTGCTCTGATTAGTTTATAAAAGTAAAATGCATGAGATTCTTGTATTTGTTCACTTGCTAATACTGACGTTTTCCCTTTTAAATGTTTATAATCACGGACAAAATGTGAACTTAATCTGGGCTGATCATAGAAGCAATTTGTATTTTAAAACCAAACGGTCACCTGGAGTGCTTTGTGAGCTGCTGGTGTTTGCGGAGGGCGGTGGGGAGTGAGCCAGATGCCTCGCAGAGCTGCGTGTCCGTCCTGGAGTCGGAGCGTCTGCTTTCCCGTTTACCAGCAGGGGGAGCTGCTTCGATGGGATGTTCTGTCTCAGAAAGGGGGGTCTGGCGTGCGGGGGCGACGGCTCTCGTCTGGCGATGACTCTGGTGGACACGCGCCTCTTCCTCTCTGGACTGAAGGCAGATTTATGAACGGTCTTTATGGTTACGAACAGTGAGGGCGACACCATGTTTACAATGATGCGCTGCACCCGCTTTAAACGTGGGAAAGACAGAAATCATTTGCAGCGGCTCCAAACGTTTCCCTCACTTTTCATACTGCATTTGTAGCATCATAATTATTCACCGTGATGAGTTTAAGAAGCACTTTTTTGTGTGCAAATTTAAGGGGCCATAGCAGAGTTTTGGAGCCCGTTACCACTGCTAACAACAATTAGCATGCTAACAGCACACTGGACTTACTTCCCGTTTCCTGCTTTTACAATAGATCGGTTCTGGGGGGAAAAATATTCTTCTTTAATAAATTTATGAAGAAATAATCATGATTTGTGTGAATATATTTTATTTGAAGCTAAATCACTTTTTAAATAATTCTGTAAGAAAATGTATGCGAAATATAAGTCTGTTGTAAGAACTTCAAACAAATCTAATTCTGATTAAATTATAAAACCACAATGTACTGAAGCTTTTACAAAAACTACTTTCAAACGACTTTTGCTGATGGAGGCTTAAGTATTATTCGAGGAATACGAATACAAGTAGGAATACTAATACTTAATGAAGAACAAGAAGAAGGAGGAGGAGGAGGAGGAGGAGGAGGAGGAGGAGGAGGAGGAGGAGGAGGAGGAGAACAAGAAGGAGGAGGAGAAGAACAAGGAGAAGGGGAGAAGGGAAGAATGAGAAGTAGAAGTAGAACGAGGAGAAGAAGAACTGTGAATAAGACCCCAGGAAGAGTAGCCGTCAACGGCTTATTAGAATCCAAATAAAGAAACAAAACAATGAATTACAGCAGTGAAATGTGGCACGGTGTAACGTCCCTCACATTTACTCTAGCGTTAGTAGTTAATGTCTTTCTCACGAGCACAACAACCCTCCACAGAGTAACATGTGCACCCTAAACACCGTTAAACCCCCTACAACTCCCTCACGCTCTGTACCTGGAGGCAGTGCTGCTGGCAGAGTCGCTCCTCCTCCGCCTCCTCTTCATGGCGTGCCGCGTTTGCCGGTCGGGGGCGTGTCTGGTCTGGCGGTCAGAGCCCTGTCTCGTCAGTCGATCCGTCAAACCGTGGATGGCTTTATAATCTGCCAGAATGGGACTGATGTGCTCCTCGAACAGCGCCGACAGCCTCAAACTCATGCTGTAGATCTGCAGAGACGACCGACTGATTAGTACAAAAGATTTACACGCGTGACCTTAAGCGTGTGTGCGGTTTTCACTCGCTTACCCTGGATTTCTTGCTGGGAGTGTAGGCTTTAGAGTTGCTGAAGATCTGGCGCACGTCTTTGCACAGTTCAATGGGAGACTGGTACTTCCCGTCCTTCAGCGTGTTCAGGACCGTGTCAAAGTCCATGGGCGACCCTACAATTTCCAGGTAGTCCTAAAAACACAAAGATCATCCTCTCAATACTGTAAACTAAAATAAAATATAAACAATTGCTATGGATAAAACGAGAAACTAAAATGACAAATGAAAAAAAAAAAAAAAAATATATATATATATATATATATATATATATATATATATATATATATATATATATATATATATATATATATAAAAATATTATATAATATATTAAAAAAAATATGACAATGGATAATATTACATATATAAATAACAAAAAATATAATAATTAAATAATAAAAAGAAAAAACAAATTGGACAGTAAATATATGGTCTATTAAAACACATGTAAATACATAAAGATAAATTCATGCTGACTGAAATTTATTATTGTAGTAAATCACAAGCTGTTTTAATGTTTGTTTGGATTTGTTTATGATAAAACATATTTTGTCGTGCGTTTTATAGTCTGCATCGTCCAGAAAACGTGATTAAATAGTCAACGATTATGTATTGCAAACCTCCCTCTCACATAAACTCTACCTTATACCAACAAACTAGCTGGACAATGACAACAAAAGTTATACTAAAGCATCCAGATAAAACACTGAAATATCTCCTCCAAAATGACAAAAATAATACGTAGGAAGCACCGACTACTGTTCCCTCGTGTCTCCAAGCACCAAAGTTCAACCACGTGATAAACAATTCACCGTTTTCTCTTGTTTACGGACGTCGACTTTAGGAGGTGTGTGTGTGTGTGTGTGCGTGCGTGCGTGCGTGGTTTTACCGGGTACTCATGCAGGTCCACCGGTTCCCTGAACGGCTCTGAATCCTCGCACTGAAAGATGAGGTCCAGCAGCTCTTTACAGCGGCTCTTCCACGAGTGAGGGTCATACGAGGCGTTCCGGTTTCTCAGTTGCCGTTGCGTGGCCCGACGACCCTTTGGACGGACGAAAACACAGCATAATTACCACTTTTACCACTTTGTAGAGCTGCGATGACTAATTGTGACTACTCAATGATGACAATTTTACGTAATAGTTATCTGGACTATACAGACACATACAAAAGACGTTTAAGACCTTAATACCTTTTTACATAGTTTTGCCCGGGGTGCGACTTGTACTCCGGAGCAATTATATGTGATATTATTCGTTATTTTCACAAGAGGGCGCTCTAGGCTCTAAGCAACGCAGAAAAAGAAGCTGCACTTCCTCTACCTCTGGAGTTTGTGGAGTCGTTTAGAAGTGACACAGAGGAAGAATTCAATGGATTTAGTGATTTGGGGTAAAACTGATGCTTTGGTAAACTTGTTAGCATGTTCTTTATGCTATAGTTATCTGAATAACTGTTAATATGTTACGTTAACATACCAGACACTTACCACAGTTCTGTCTGAGCGTCATGTAGTGGAAGGTGTTAGCGTTAGCATACGTACACCTATTCACCATGTTCTCTCATCTGTTGTTATTTTAAACTGCATTTCAAGATGAAATGTCTGTTCTTGGTCTTGGATTTTATCAAATACATTTCCCCCAAAAAGCGACTTATACTCCAGTGCGACTTATAAATGTTTTTTTTTTCTCTATTATGCATTTTTTTGCTAATTGACTAATAATTTGGAAAATACGGTACTCAAAATCTCAAAAAAGCTGCAGCCCTACTACATTGTATACATTTAGTTCCTTTCTAACAGTGTTTTCATTGTTACCCGGTTTCTTGTGGATGTTCCCGGTGCATTAGTGTCTTCATCCTCCTCCTCCTCCTCCTGAAAGAAGATGGATGTAAAGATTTCGTGTGTAGAAATAATTGGGTCAACAGCGCTTCAGAGCGTGAACGTACAGAGTCTTCGGTGTCGGAGAAAGTTGCCTTCTTCATCGTTTTGTAAAGAGGCATGAGGTTTGTCAAACTTTGGTCTCTGAAGAGGAGAGAAACGCAGAGATCAGTTTGAGTTTAGGAAAAAAAAAAAAAAAAAAAATAGGACATAAGATTGCGGCTCATCAGGAAACGCCCACTAAGCTAACAAAAGGTTTGAACGCCTTCGTAGACAAAAAAATAACCATTTACTCTGTAAATGTGGACTTTGTGTCTATATTTGGTACAATATAATTCCCAAAGGCGTGAAATCAAATTAATTGGTTTAATGGCCCAATGCTAGCACCAACTGCTAAGCATAAATTGCAACTCGACTTGAATTTGTTGTGTTCGAAAGACACATAATCCGCCAGGAGACGTCTTAAACGACAGAAAAGGGTTATGCTTCCCATTGAATTAGCATAACCCTTTTCGGCACCTTCTAATTATTAGAAGGTGCTTTTTGTATCAAATACATTTCCCCACAAAATGCGACTTATACTCCAGTGCGACTTAAAATACGGTACCAAAGGTGTCCGAAAAAACACCCAAGACCAGCACTGATTTACCGGAGGGTGCAAATAAAGACACCCAACCCAACGGCTGTTCCACTGCATTTTGTGAAAGGAGGAGGAGCCCTTTTCTTGCTCACGCATTTTGGCTAAACCCGTGAACAATACTTTTCACCCGCTGCTCCAATACGACGCGTTGTAGACTGAATTTCGCGTCCTGGGACCAGACAATTCAGCATCTTTTCTCCAGTAACTTCGTACACCGATGTAAACGGGACAATGTACGGAAAACAGCCTTTACACGGTTTTCTAATGTCCAATACTAAGTTGTAATGGCTGCATTTTGAGCACTAAACTGGAAATTCTACCAACGGTCTTTTAAACGTTATTTCACTTACTTCATAAACTGAAGCATCAGGTCCGAGACAAACTTGGCGGTGGTCACGATGAACGCCCCTGGTTCGTTGAAGGTTTGGGCGTTGTGTTCGATGTAGCGCACCTCCCACATCAGAGACGACAGCCGCCTGCACCATAACAGGACTTTACATTCCCGTTCAGAAACAAAGCGTTACCGCAGCGTGCGACGAGGCGGAGACTTGCCTGTAGAAGCGGTTGACGAGCCTTTGGCGGATCGTGCTGAGGTCGGTGACGTAGGCCACCACCGTGCAGTAGGTGGGATACGCCTGCAGGTCCACGGGGAAGGCGAACGGAGCCGCCACATCTGCACATTGGGATGTCACGAATCAAGTTTACAGAAACACATCACCATAGAGAGCACTCACGTGACGTCACACGGCCGCCCCCCACGCTCCCCCAGGCTCTTGGCCGTCATCAGTGCGTGTCCCCCTATACAAGCCCATTCTAAACCGCAGTCCATCTGCTTCGATTTACGACGAAACACGGTTCAAAGAGGCCCAAAACTTCAGTAATGATATCGCACTCTTTACTATTATCACAATGGTGAAGGTTTATGTGGCAGTTGATGCAGCAACCGGGAAGATAAAGATCCGATACGAGAAACCCGGAAATAAGAGCGCGATGGACATAGACTTATATCTCTCGATATAGATATAGATAGATAGATATAGATAGAGGTATAGAGAGATATAGATATAGATATATAGATATCTGTTCTGCGCACGCTGTAGAATTAACTTCAGTTTAATTTAGGCTCAAAGTAGATCTGAAGTTTTATCGGTTGTCACTCACTCACGCGCGGACGGAGCGGCTCGCGGCACAGGGAGCTGACAGCTGATCAGACCGGGGCAGGTGACCAAACCCCGGGCATGCAGCCTCACGCACCGCCTGCCTGCGCTGGAGCTCCGGAGAATAAACGCTGTAGAATAACTTCAGTTTTATTCAGCCGTAGAGCATTTGATCAAAATTGTGACTTTTGAACCATGGGACCAGTGGGCTTGGAGATATCTGGAAGAGTCGTGATTTAGGCATAACATATGGATCTGAGTTGATTGATCGCAGCTTTTCTAAATATTGACCTCTGTGTAGCTCGTCCAAGGAGTTTGTGGACTCTGACAGCACTGGGGGCTCCATAATGTACGTTTGAGATCACTTTCCACGCTCTATCAGTGCAAAGGAACGTAACAAGTGACGGCCAAGGGGCGGCAACGTATGATAAGGGGGCGGCAACGTATGCGTATCACGTGGTTTTGTGACGTCAGTGAGTGCTCTCTATACTAGAAAGCAGGATATACCGTATTTTCCGGACTATGAGTAGCACCTTTTTTCATAGTTTTGGCCGGGGTACAACTTACTTATATTTATATACTTATATTCCGGAGCGACTTTTATGTGATATTATTTGTTATTTTCACACTTTATTTCATACTCCATACTTCTTACATATGTTTTTTTCTTCTCTATTATGCATTTTTTGGCTGGTGCGACTTATACTCCGGTGCCACTTATAGTCCCGAAAATACGGTATATGAGACAGATTTTCTTTCAAGCTGACCAGTGGACATGGGCAAAAGCAACACAAATCGTGATGGCGACTAACAAACACAAACGCTGGATTAAGGAAGCCGCTGAGAGAGCCATAAAGCAATTGGGACGGTGAACAGAGACGAGGGGGCCTATCAGCTGTTGAATGCCCGTGGCTACCGTCCTGGAGAAGCCGGACTGCAGATGACGCCGTTCCCCTGCCGGTGGAGGGAGGAGAACGGCCCAGAAACCTGTCGCGCTACGAGTAACCGCCGCACCACGTAATAACTAATAAGACCAACATGATATTAAAGTGTGCATTCATCCCACAATGTTGGCCTTAAAATGTGTTCGGTTTAATATTTCTGCTGTCATTGTAGCACTGCGTTTTGGAACTACAGGTCAGGGGGGAAAACTCATTCTCAATCATTTTAAGACTGACATAATGCGTTTGCTTCTTTATTTAATCGCTTTTCAGTTAATCCTAGTCCACAACAGCAGCAACAGTTGTGGTGAATTTAAAGTGTACAAATAAAGCTTAATTAAAGTGCATCCTACACCTCTACAATATATAATTTGTGTGGAAGTCTGGTCAACACTGAGTTTATTGCCCGGACAGATTCACGACTTTCTACATGGAAATACATATCTGATGAATGAGACACTTATAATTGTTAGGTTAAATTCAGTCCTACTTTTATACAAAGGCATACTATAACTTCCATTTAATATCATGCTTTCACTTAGATCTCTGCAGCTGCAGCGTTTCTTGTGCGTCAGTAACTCAGATCTAATGAGGCAGAATGCGTGGGCGTAATGGGAGAGGGAGACTATTATTTACTCTTTCACCCTCTTCTGTCACTAGAGGGCGCTCCAGCCCGTACAGTTTCCACAATTACAGCATATTGCAGATAGCAGGTCTGAATTTGTTGTGACAATGACATCATATTTAAGAGGAATTCACACCAGTGCCTCCACGTCCTTCAGCACAATCGTTCTCAATCGTTTTACAGAAAATGTGGCTTAATAATGCTGTGATAATGAAATGCTCTTTCCAAGCTCTACAGTGTGAACTAAATGTGGAACAAACAAGAACAAAACCAGGTCAAAACGGCTCAAATCAAGCTAAACCACCGTTGTCATGACACTGACGTTTCAAACTCAATTTTGTTAAGAAAAAGTCTCGATACCAGTTTGACGCCACAAAGACGACCAGAAATGCTTCTTTTAACGTTACCATGTGGTCTTATAAGAGCTCTGTTCAAGATCAAGATCGTGCTAAAACTGAGCATCAATACTGAAGAAATCGCACTGTTTTAGTATTTCTACACGTCTAAATTGCGACAAGTTTAATTTGAAGTGGTTTGGTCCTGGTTTGAGCTCGATTTAGTCCAGTATCAGTTCAAAACCTAGTCCCAGTTTAGACGTGGATGTGATGTGTGGACTATAATATTACCGGTTCAGAACTATTCTAGCCCTGAAATACCAGCAGATACGGTTTTAAAGTAGGTCTAAAGCAGATTTAGCCCTAAACCACGACTTTCTCCAAGAAGAACCCAACGTACCACTGCTCCTTTTAGCATTATGCTGTGAAAAAGTGTTATAAAGTTTGGTGTGTTGTAAATAAAGTTGGATTGGTGCGTTTCCTGTATCACAACAAGAGCAGTGAGTACGGGAAACCAGTGACTTCAGTTTGATTCACCCAGAGTGCAACAACAATAACGATGACCCAAGAGCCCGAGCAGTTAATCAAATTGTGGTCTAATCATCTCAAACAGCCCATGATCAGATTTGTGCGTTTTAATGAAAAAAGTGGTGTAGTTTGGACGAGAATGAAGTGGATTATTTGTGTTAAATGTGTTTATTCATTGTCCATTTAAAAAGGCCCTCTGTGACCTTTTCTGGTTGAGGGTCCGCCCACTGCTCGTCTCCGTGGTGAGAATGTTCCACAGTGCGGCATTAAGCGGACGGCGCCACCGGGGCAAGTTACAGGTCGGGTCTGTGGAGAGGCGCGCGCAGTCGTTGAATTAAAAACATGTGTAGTTTAATAAATGGGGGACGGGAAAGTTTAATGGCGAGCTGTGGAACATTCCAGGGAAAGTAGTAACATCTCCATGGAGACGAGCAGGTGCATGAACAGTAAGTTTGTTTCAGTAAGAACATACCGGTAAATAAACATTGAAATACAAGCGGTTATTTTCATGTTAATTAGTATGATCCTAATATACTTTTAGTAATGAGGATATTGTTGTACCACATGAAATTTAGCTTTTAGCATTATAATTTTAAGAAATGTCCCAACATTGTAATAATAATAAGTAGTAAAAAGGAGTTAAAAAAATTAAGTGCTGGTAAATGTCTACTAAGCATCATGATATAGTTATACAGAATAAGACCTTAACAATTCAATTCAATTTATTTTTGTAAAGCCCAAAATCACAACTAATACTAATGAACATTGCATTTTAACGGCTTATACATGTGCAAACGAGCAGCCAGTTGAATGCGAGCTGTGTTCATACCCAGAGTGCAGAGCTGGTCGATGGCCTTGATGATGCGGTCGCACTCCTCGGCTCTGGGTCTGCAGCCCCACTCGCCCTCCACCGGGACGTACAGCAGCTCCCGGTGCTCCTCCGCCGTCAGCGGGACACTCAGGCCCAGCTCGTCAGGGAACGAGGCTGAGAAAGACCAGGAAAACACACACACAACCTTTAACTGTGGACTCGAGCGACAATGTAGAGCCTGGACTATTCTTTGTGCTTTTCATAAACTAGCAAGTAGGATAAAGAAGCTGAAATCAAAATGTGGCTTTATTTATGAAGTTATGATGTTTGCAGGGTAAAGTAAAGCAGACGGAGGAGAAAATAGCCTTTTGGCAAATTCTGGTACATTTACAGTAATGTTCATTGATGTACACTGTCCCTGTTAAACAAAGACACATATATCAATACTGTATTTTCCAGACTATACTTATGTTTAAACTTCAATACTTATACACCGGAGCGACTTATGTGATATTATTTCTTATTTTCACACTTGCAACCGGATTTCATACTCCAGTGCGACTTATATATGTTTTTTTTCTTCTCTATTATGCATTTTCTGGCTGGTGCGACTTATACTCTGGGACCGAGCACAAAGAGGTAAAAAGGCAGTCACAGCTCACTATCAGACCACTCACTGACTGCACATACCCCACAGTTAATGCTTCAACTGGTTTATGAGTGCGTTGGTCAAGACTCACCGTCGTCAGGGACCGGCTCCATGTCCCACGGGCTCATCTTCTCCGTGTCGCCGTTGTCCCAGCTGACAAGGAGGAGACAATATAACAGTCATGTCTTGCAACAGCATCACACTCGCTCTCGGTTTTGGTGACCTTCTTGTGTTGAATTTAAATGGCTCGAAATCGTGAGTGGAAACATCCTCCATCTCGTGTTGGAGACGATTAAACTCTTTCAAATGTGACTCACCGAGCAGCACATAAGTGGAGAGGCGACGGCTGTTATTATTTTAATCAAACTGTACTTTATTGAGCAAAGTGGGCACTGTATAATTTATGGTGCAAAAGATCGATGCGAAACAGCAAAAGAACATCGATTCGTTTGTGAACTTTCGGAGAAACAACGGCAGCTTTCAGAAGCACTTTTCCGATGTTCGTCTCCACGGAAACGTTAAACTTTTTTCTAGAAATGTTCCACAGTATGGCATTAAACGTAACCATTTCCAGGTTAAAAGTCAGATGTGTGAAGAGGCAACCTTTTCAGGGACTGTTTTTAGCAACAACAACAAAAAAACTAATTTAATAAATGCAATGAAGATCAGTTTAATGCCATATTGTGGAACAGACCAGGCAAAGCAATAACATCTCCATGGAGACGGACAGACGATGGACCCCTCCCTTGCCAGTATGTCCTCTTTATGCCCCTTTGTTATGTAGATGAAGAACCAAAACATAAATCGCATGTTTTGGTGACAGAGCAAAAGAAATTCAATAAGTTGTCAAATCAGAAAGTGTGTTTTATATTTTCAGGGGTAAAAATCAAAATATAATCAATGAAGAAGCTCAAACTGGTGACTGGAAATCAGAACTAATCAACACTGAAACTGGTCAACAATAATTATTTAGATTAGTCAACTTGCCAAACGATTATTTCTATTAAACATTGAGACTAATTTTTTCAATGAAATGTGGTTTCTGAAGGATTCTTGAGAGAATATTTATAAACAAAGTGCATTATTGACAAAAAACTGAAACGGTTTATTCCTTTATGACATTTTGATTAAATAAAGTCTTTGTTATAAAAAGGTTTTTTCGTTTATGTTTTAGAGACTGTTTAGTCTGTATAGTCTAGGTGACATATAGTCGATTAATCCTTGCAACAATAATAGTGTTGAAACTAGATACAGGACTTAACATTTTTAGACATTAGACTGTAATAAAAGCTAATAAAACTCAAGATTATTCTAAAACATTTGTGTTTTTATGTGTTTTTTGTTATCGCTGTAGTATTGTAATCTCAAATCTTTTCCCGTGTGTGGAAGTAAAGTCGTAAACTCATACCAGACGCTGTAGCAGAGGAACAGGCTATCGGGATACTCGGGCTGGTACGGCTCCTGGCTCTCGATGGTCCCGAACCACCAGGCGTCATCGATCACCGACCGAAATCTGTCTCCTGTAACAACAGAACGCCACAAATAAACCCGTCGCCGTCCCGCTCGTTACACGCTGTAAACGGAAGGCGAAAACGGCGCTGCACTGACCGATGCTCCACTGCCGCCGCCGGGCGTTCTCAAACTGCTCCCGCAAAACCAGGAAGTCGATTACGTCGGGCATGTCGTGGTATCTGCGATGAGAGGCAAAACAAGGCGTTCAAAGCGGGTTTTACGGTCGATTCGTGACATGATCTGTCGGTCTTTCTTCCGTTTTATCCATTCAACATCGGTCCAGTCATGATGTTCCAGTGGGGGACGGGCAATAGTGACAGAAATGTTGATACATCTCGCAATAACGATATCCAGACGATATTGTAACAGTGCGTCAGGAGTGTAGATGTCTTGAGGTTCAAGTATTGCATAAAATGTGAATGGACCATAACGTTGCAGAAATATCACTTTATATCCTTGTTTGAGAGTTTACAATAGATGTTTTCTGCCTATATTGGGGTCATTTATTTGTGTTTTTGTGAGTTTTTTCCCTTCAAAATAAAACACAAAAACAAACATGACAAGAGAGCAAAACAAACATCAACTAAACATTTAAACATGTATAAAAAACAGTCCCAACGAGTCCAGAGTCGGGCAAATCTTTCCTTTTCCAAATCAAGTTCAAATGTTATTTTTTCTATTAGTCTAATTCCTGTTTTAACGTAAGTCCAGTCTTTTGTCGTCAGGAGTTTTTTGCATCATTAATTTCTTTGTTATGGCTTTTTTTCCCCGCTTCCAAAAAAGTATCCATTCACTGTGTCCACGGCAGGAGGTTTAAGGCCAAGTACACAGAGTGGAAGGTCAAAAACTGTCTGCAGTGCGCCCCTGATATTTTAAGTTTGCAAATCTCCAAAACCATCAACGGCTCAACAATAGTTAGTTTAGCAAGGACGGGCTATATCGGTATCCCCAGATATCGATATCCATCCGATAGTGAAAGTGTCGCAGAAATGTGTCTTTACTAAACCGCCGCAGTCTGTGTGTGACGCTCTGTCCCCGTTTGTCCTGTGTGCGTCCGATTTGCCTCAGTAAACGGACTAACGACTAATAAAAATGGAAAAAGAAGAGCAATTAAGCAACAAATGTGGCTGCAGACCTCAATAAATACAGTATGTAGGAGAACCTGTGAGCTTTACTTCAAATCTTACTATTGGCATCATCAAATATCGATTTATCGATCGGCCACTTCAAGAGGACAAATATGGGACATCTGTAACCTTCATTGTGATCAAACATGCGACTCTGGGACGTTTAAGGGTAAAAGTCGGCCATTTCGCCCACAAATAACCGGCTCACTTCATGGAAAAGGATCCCCCGGTGAGCTTGCCGGTGTCTGGGTCCAGAAAGGCCAGCTTGAGGCAGCACAGCGTGGGCAAACCCACTTCGTACTTCAGCCCGACGATCTTCATCAGCTCCTGCTCCTGAAAACACGACACACAGAGGACTTTTAAGTACACGTGGAGCGGGAGAAAAACAAAACGCCAACATGTCTGCGCCCTTACCCTGAGCTCCATCTTGTGCCACGGCTGCTTCTTCGGGTTGATGCTGAAAATCTTTTTCTGCTTCGCCATTTCCACGTACGCGTCGTGGCCCTGTCTGAAGTAGTAAACCTGCAACGACACGATGGAAACGCAGTAAATACACTTGAATTATACTCACTCGGCTTGTACTCGACAATCAAATGCCATAAAACGTCAAGAAACACTAAATGTGCTTTTATAACAGCAGTGTACGTCACAGGCTTTGTAAAACAGACCTAGGGTGAATTGTACGTGCAATTTCAGTCCGCAAACAACCTATTTTATGGATAATTCTGTCATTTTAACACAAAAGCGGTAATATCTGCACTGCGATACATGCGTGATAGACTGAGGGTTATGAATGAAGTACAAGTGAAGGTTGTTGCACTGGATACAATGCACTTTGCTCCAGTTTCCCCCCTCCTTTTAAGGGCCGCAGATAAAGTAAATAGATAAATTACCTTCACAGTCAAAATCCTGTGCAAACATCATTGCCGTCGGGCGTTTTGCAACTCTACGTTTTCTACATTAAAAAGGTAAACGAAATGACCTGGTACAAGGCGTGTTTCCTGTCTGTTTTGTTTTACGGTGTTAGTCCTTGCACTCTTGCCGATTAAAAAGTCGCTGAACCAGATCGTTTTCACGTAATAAAAGTTACATCAGCCTTGCCCCAGCACAGATATTCACTCGGTAAGGTGAATAATAAGGCACATGTCATTAAAGCAGTTCGTACGGTCAAAATCAGACCGCTGTGAGCTGTTGATATCGAATTCTAAAGCCTTTGTGTTGTTAGCTGTTTGTGTTGTAGTTGTTGTTGTTGTTGTTGTTGTTAAGCAGAATTTCCATCTCGGAACGTTGCTCATGAACTCGTCACGGTGGATAATCATGACGCTTGGAAAGTGTTGTTGGACAGTAGTAAGCAATTTACACAAGAGGGAGAAGTTGTGTTTTGAGTGACGATTCCTGCACGTTTGAATCGTCCTTTATTGTCCTTCAGCTGAGACTTGAGTGCTCAAAAGTGTTAAAAATAAGAGACCGATCGATGCTAGAACAAGTATCAAAACTGGGTACTCGTTTGTATCGATATCGACGGGAAAAACTGACCTGGACAGTTTTAGACCAAGAATAAGAATGAAAATTCGTTTTTATATCGTCTTAAAAAAGAGCATTTTGTTCTTATTTTTGTGGTGCTGGAACTGGTTCTATGAGTTTATGCTGTGGCTCTATTATATTATGTGGACAAGACACAGAGCTTTGTATTTTAAAGTTAGAATTTGTATTATTTTTATTTTTTTATTATTATTTTTTGTCTCGGCCAATTTAATACAGCAAGCGAAAAGAAACACGGCATTTGACACCGAACGTTTAGTAAATATATCAAAAACAGAACTCGATTGTTTTGAGGCACAAAATGGACATTGACATATTCACACGTATTTGGTCTTTGGTTGTAGTGAGTAGCTGTAATAATAATAGTAATAATACTGTACACGCCCTGTTTTTCACACAAAAGCAATTATTCCCTGAAATAATTTTTTTTAGCATTGTGACAACACTACGTCCTGTATTTGACTCCTCCCTCCTCTGACTCCTCCCCCTCCTGTTCTTACGCCGTGCACGCGTGTGGTCACAAGGGTCACAGGGGTCACAAGGGTACCTCGTCTCCCATCTGGGGGATGTAAGGGCATCTGCGGGGGGCGGTGTCCGTGATCCAGGCCGAGGGAAGCCACTCCTCCAGAGTCAGGCCCTGCTCCTGCAGCTGGGCGCGCTATGTTCACAACGAGACGAGAAACGAGTTATTTCACGACGCAGGAGAGACATGTAGGACACATTTAGGCAGCTCTGAAAACACGATGAACCGCAGTCGGAAACATGTGTGCTCAAATGGAAACAGATTGGGCTTTTCATTAGAAAACGCATGCAAAAATAAATACATGTGAATCCTGTTGCTACTATAAGGCCCACGATTGGTACTTTTACTGCTTCTACCACGCGCTTGAAACTCTGCTCTCTACGTAAAACACAACACTGGAAAAATACAATCTTAAATAAGTGAATAACTAGTATTTAGCTTGATTTAACAATAGAGTTTGCCAATGGAAGAAGCATAAAATGTCTTTCATTAGTCAAAATAAGAAAAACACAAGCCTTTTTGTTCACTTAAAATTAACTGCATGTTCCATTGGCAAATCTTATTTTAAGAAGGTAAAAATATACTCGAATTAAGATTATTATTACTTGATTTAAACAGTTATTTTGCACATTTTGTTATTACAATTGTCGTTTTTCCAGTGAACACATGATAATACAAAAACATGTTTTATCAGGGCAAATCGTGACCAGTCGACATAATTATATCGATTGTAAGGATTATCTGGATTTTACAGGCGCCAAAACAGTGGCATTATTCAATCAAAACGTCCAAAAAGTAATAATGTACTTTGTCAATATTCTCTAACTTGAAGCCTTCACTCTCCATGTTGCAACCTTTATTTAGTCGATAATGTATTTAAAAAGTCTTTAAAAATTAAATAGAAACTCCTTTGAAACATTCGCACACACGTCGTTTGATATTATGTTAACATTCTGATTCTTCGTTCCCAGGGAAACACAGACCTTGGTTTTCTCCTTGGGCGGTTTGCTCTTCTTTGGTAAAGTGCCGTCTTTGTCCGGTTTCTCCTTCTTCTTTTCCTTCTTCCGCTCCTCTTTCTTCTTCTCCTCCCGGTCCTCCTCGAAGCTCTTCTTTTTCACCTTGACGCTCTTTTTGGGCGGTTCGAGGTTGATGCCCGCGTCCGCCGTCCAGTCGGAGTAGTCGCTGGAGCACTCGCTGGGAAAGGAAAAACGTCAGTGAGCGTACATGTCTTTAAAGCAGCTGTATTTAAATAACTGTAAAGTGACGGCGTGGAGACATAAACTGGCTCATGTGTGAAGTGTAAGTCCACCTTGAACTGCTGTGGTCGTCGGGCCACGGCTCCTTTAGGTCCTCCTCCTTCTCTTCTTCAGAGGACTGACCGTTCACCTGTCGCACTTCTGCCTCGGCCTGAAAACACAGCATCCTCTTAAGACTGAGGGATAATAAGAGCTTGGATTAAGGCTGTCCAAGTCTAGAAAGTATTGACGGTATAAAAACAGTTGCATAAACTAAAAGTGATCTTTCCTGAACAGTTTAAGAATGATCTCGAGCTTGGTCAGAACTACAAGACCACGATGAAACAAAAATAAAGCAGTCTTATTTTTGTTTTTCTCTGTGTTTTCTTTACATTGTGGTATCGAAAAGTGTTGACATTGAGATTGAAATGTTACCCGTGACGACACTTGTTAAGATTGGTATTGGTCTATGACGTCACTTCTGTCATGATAATACATTTTGAAATCGTACAAATAAAACTCCACAAGTTAGTTGGCATATTTGAGTCCTATAAATCTCAGACCCGAGCAAAAAAAAAGATCCAAATGGTCGCCATTTTTTGACCTGCAGTGACCGCCAGGGGTCAGGCTTCAACAGTCAATAACGGAAAACGTCTCAATCAACCCGATTTTAAGATATTTCAATCAATCCTTTATTTTGGTAGCGAAGGCGAGCGGGGGAAACATGCGGGTGACACGGGCGCCGCCATGTTTGTTGTGATTACGCTGCTGGCTTAAGCGTGAAAGTGCGCAGGTCAAATTTAATATGAAATCGAAACCATGATGCAGAACAACGTGAGCGGTGGCCAAACCAGTGGCGCCAACAGAAGAAAACCAAAAAAATAAATAAAGAAATACTGGTTCACTCCTGCATAGTCTGATCTATACAGATGCATATGTAGGTCCGAAAATGTAGACGGCACCCTTTTTCATAGTGTGACTTATATGTATATGTGATATTAAGATAAGATAAGATAAGATATTCCTTTATTGTCCCACATGGGGAATTATTAACACATTATTATGTAATTTTGTTCCTTATTTTCACACTGACAACCACAAGAGGGCGCTCTAGGCTCTAAGCGACGCAGAAGAAGAATCTGCACTTCCTCTACCTCTGGAGTTTGTGGAGTTGTTTAGAAGTGACACAGAGGAAGAAGAATTCAATGGATTTAGTGATTTGGGGTAAAACTGATGCTTTGGTAAACTTGTTAGCATGTTCTTTATGCTATAGTTATCTGAATAACTGTTCATATGTTACGTTAACATACCAGACACTTACCACAGTTCTGTCTGTGCCTCATGTAGCTGAAGGTGTTAGCGTTAGCATACGTACACCTATTCACCATGTTCTCTCATCTGTTATTATTTTAAATTGCATTTCAAGATGAAATGTCTGTTCTTGGTCTTGGATTGTATCAAATAAATATCCCCCAAAAAGTGCAACTTGTATATATTTTCTTCTTCCTCTATTATGTACTTTTTGACTGGTGCGACTTATACTCAGGAGAATACGGTAATTAAACACATTTTAATCAAGGTCAATGATCAGCTCGGGCCTTGCGAGGTCCACAGCTCTGTCAGTAAAGAAATTGACTCTAATTAAAAGTCTTGTTGATGTTCAAGACATTAATATTGAAAGTCATATTTATTCATTGTTATTTAGACAAAATAAAACCAACTCGAGATTGATCAATATTGGGGGGAAAGACATGATTGAGTTGTCACACAGCCCAGCTCCAGTGCAGCGGTAAACTCTGACTGGAAAATAAAATAAGATAAATAACAACAACAATAGCGTGAGCTGAAACACTCATGATCGTTTCGGTGACAAAACGATCATGGGATCGGCGCCCCGGTCGCAACGGAGGCTGCTCTACCTCAGAGGCGCTGTCGTCCTCGTCGTTGGCGCTCTGTCGACTCGTCTCCTCCACGGCAGCACGCGTGTGGTAACCGTGGATACCCTGACTCCGCCTCCCTTCATCTGGCACACACTCGGGAGGAGGATGAACCTGGAGGCATTGTTAATACAGAGTTTTACTACAGGCTTATGAGACAGACATTACAATGAAGTAGAGACTTTCCTTAAATGATAAGTGTGTAAATAAAATGTCGATCTGCAGCTAGGATGATTTATTACTTCATTAATCAACTTGCCTCTGTGTGACATTGTAACTTTCTATAAATGCATTTTTCTCCCACAGAGACAAAGATTAGATTTAAAGCAGCACACAAACACCAAACTTCACTATCTTGTTCTTAACATGATTTTGACAGATCCCACAGAAGGGATTTGTTGACATCTTATTCTTAAAAACACAAAAACCTATAAGATCTAGATTTCGCAATTACTAAGTAAAATATCAAAAATTCCCTCAGTGAATTTTGTTGTATCTAATATGTCAACAAAGATAAACCTGGCTTTTTTCAGATTGACATGTCCCAAATATGTTGATTTTGTCATTTTTACACACAAAACGCAAAGTTAGAGTAAAATGTAATGTATTTATTTTTCCTATTCACCTGCAGTGTCTCACCTTAAAAACACAATATTTGAAAAATATTATTAATATATTAATATTATATATCAAAAGTAAGAAATATTCTGTCTTGTTTATATTTGTACAGAATAATTTTGTAGATGTTTAGGTTCGTATTGCAGTGAACCATGAGTGACCGTGTAAAACGATTGTGTCTCAATGACGTGACTTACTTTGTTTTCTTTGGACCCTGAGTGGACTGTACGTCTTCTGCGTTCAGACTGATAGATATTGATCTCCTCGTCTCCTTTCGCCTCCCTCCAGTTCACCTGCCGCCTACAGGACCAAACATGTTCAGAGGAGGAAATGTGTCACACCCAGTTTGTCTCCAGGGCAACAGATTTGTTAGTTTGAACTGACTAATGATTAAAATGGAAAAAGAAGAGCAATTAGACTGAAAATAATGTTCCAGGTATTTGCGTGTATGCCAGAACTAAACAGGAATAAAAGATGGACTGGACAAGGGCTAGAACAGGGCTAGAACAGGGCTAGAACAAGGCTAGACCAGGACTAGACCAGGACTAGACCAGGACTAGACCAGGACTAGACCAGGACTAGACCAGGACTAGACCAGGACTAGACCAGGACTAGACCAGGACTAGACCAGGACTAGATCAGGACTAGATCAGGACTAGATCAGGACTAGACTGAGTCAGTCAGTTTGAGATTTGGGGTTGAATTATGTTTTGAAGCTGCCTTTTTTACAGCCTTTTTTAGTGATAAATACACTATTTACTCGTAGTTTACTGTACAAACATTTGTAATTGCGTACATTCCTGTGAGTTCGTGGTCTTGTCAGTGCACTTTGGGCCAGATACGAGCTCTGATCATGGAGCTACAGAATAGTTGTGAGAGCTTTTGCCCCCTTTAAGTGGGTCAATCGATGAGCGTGCGTCTTTACAGTCGACTACAGTCTTTGCCACTGCGTTTGAGATCGACAGTTTGGCCTTTACCAGACGGTGGCGTCCTCCAGCTCGGGCACCAGGACCCTGCGGCTCCAGGCGACCAGGTCACCCTCTGTCGCCATCTGGCTGCGCGGGGCGTTACTGTGCATCTGCCGCACGCCCTCGATCTGCCCGCTGCGACGGAGGCCCACGTTCGGAGGAGAGTGCACCTCTGAGGGGGAACCAACCGAACCTGGAGTGGAGAGACAGGACTTAACCACGAGCTCAGGTCAAACACGTCGCACTAGTCTTTACAAAGAATGAGAACGGCGCCAAGATGGAGTCAAAACACTGTCCTGATGGCTACCTTTGGATAATTTATGCTATGTTTGTATTGTGATTGGTATTGTAAACACACTCTCAAGTGCCTTTGCGTTGGCATCTTATGTTTTAGAACTTAAAGTAGTGTGTACATTGAAAAGCTTGTATTACTGACGGATTATAATCAGCGGTGTGGGGTCAAATGCAGAGGACCTTCACTTTAACCTTTAACTCTTACTGTCAGGCATTCTCTCATCAGGATTTGTGTTAGCCCGCAATATCAGCAGGAATTACCATAGGGAAATAAACAAAAGCTTGCCCCGACATGCTAATGCAAGCACGAAGATGTAATGATTGTGTTTTTTTTCAGGCAGAAATGCTCAGAACGAGTCTAGTGACGATTTATGGATTTAAATACAGCACGAGAATCTGGTAAATTTGAAAGCTAGCCTTTTCTGAGGTTCAAGGGGAAGCAGAGAAGATGACCTGGTAAGCACAATTAATGAAACGAGCGTGAATGAAGCTTAACACAACTCCATGTACCTTTCTGATGGTGTTATAACGTGGTTAAAAGCTCAAATACATTAATTTGGTGTAATAGTATTCGAGTAAACACTAAAACGTACTGAACATAATTAAATTACACAATTTCACACAAGAGCCAAAATCCGCATAAACTACACAACAGTTGTATGTATATCTTGTCAAATGATCATTTAAACTGTCAGGAATGTTCATCAGTTGCAAATTGTCTCTATAATGCCATCAATATGTGACGAGCCATCGAAAACACAGAGGGATTTCCTTTTAAATCTCAGAACCACTTCCTGTAATTCTTAAACTCATCCTCAAAAAAGAAAAATCTTCACAAACTGCAAATTAAATGAAGTAAAACTGATAAATATGTACCACAGATTCTACGCGGCCAAACGAAGTCAAAATTAGAACAACTGTGCAACCGTCATATAAACTTTAAGATCTACAACTAAACCAAAGCGGCGCAGCAGTCCTACCTCTGTTGGACCTGGTGCTCGCGGAGGCGTTCGCAGAGGTGGAAGCCGCGGTGTCGTTGTTTCCTCGCCTTTGGTCCTGCTCCTGCTGCAGTCGCTGGATCATGGTGTCGAGGGGACTGGGCCCTTCCGCGGCCTGCTCGCTCACAACCTGGTTCAAGCCTGAGCAGAGGAGATCAGATTAGGTTCTTACTCTACTTTACCTGACGAGCACTGAGATTATGTGTTATCTTTACACCAGTTATCGCAGTGGTCCCCAAACTACGGCCCGCGGGCCACATTCTAGTCCCGTTCTAGTCCTGGTCGTGGGCCCGTTCTAGTCCTTGTTGTGGGCCCGTTCTAGTCCTGGTCGTGGGCCCGTTCTAGTCCCGTTCTAGTCCCGTTCTAGTCCCGTTCTAGTCCCGTTCTAGTCCCGTTCTAGTCCCGTTCTGGGCCCGTTCTAGTCCCGTTCGTGGGCCCGTTCTAGTCCCGTTCGTGGGCCCGTTCTAGTCCCGTTCGTGGGCCCGTTCGTGGGCCCGTTCGTGGGCCCGTTCGTGGGCCCGTTCGTGGGCCCGTTCTAGTCCTGGTTGTAGGCCCGTTCTAGTCCTGGTCGTGGGCCCATTCTAGTCCAGGTTGTAGGCCCGTTCTAGTCCAGGTCGTAGGCCCGTTCTAGTCCAGGTCGTAGGCCCGTTCTAGTCCAGGCCGTAGGCCCGTTCTAGTCCAGGTTTGGGCATGGTTTAGTCCAGGTTTGGGCATGGTTTAGTCCTGGTTTGGGCATGGTTTAGTCCTGTTCTAGTCAGTGTAAACCCTCTTACGATCCCACGTCTCCGGTACCTGAGGAAGTGACGCCCATCTGTGGGATGAGCTGCTCTTCTCTGCAGCCCTCTCGCCCTGGGACAAGCCTCTGGTACCGCGGCGGGTGAGGGTTGCCGTCCACGTCGACGAGGAACGGGGGAGGCATGAGGTGAGGCGCCTGCTGCGTCTGCTCGTCCAGGACGTAATTGTTGGCGTCTCGGATCAGTGGCCGGTAGTCAGTGTGGAAGAACATCTGGTCTGAGATCTGAAGGCGCAAAATACATGCGTTAAACCCCCGCGCTGTTACATTTGTGGTAGTTTTACGTGTTCACATAGATGAGGTGGTGCAGCAAAAGTCTAATTATTTAAACCTCATTTAAAAAGCAAACATTTAAAACTGTATGGAAATTGAAGCCTAGAAATCAACCGCTATTGTTTCTTTCATGGCCAATGTCGATACTGTTTAGTTAGACTTTATTTGTCAGGGACCATGCACAAATTCATTAATGTTCAAGAGAAAAGATGATTTTGCTCTTGTTACTTTTCCTCTGCAGTCCCTGGGCCGGTAAATACACAACAATAGTAATAAAAGTACAGATTTCATTACAATTACAGCACGTTACATTTTATTATTAACATTAGCGCAGTAAAATACACTATAAAACTAAACTATATCTAAAAATTACAAAATAAGTTCAGATAGATATAAAAAAAAAGTACAGCTAAAACCTAACTTGGCTGATGTCGGCACCGTTGATTATCAAGATGTGCTTTTTCAAGTTTTGAGTGAAGTTATAAATATCTACAAACAATTTCAGACTGTCTGTTCAAGAGAAAAGAAGAGAAAGTTGACTCCACCGTCTGATAGTTAAAGGTGGAATGGACGATTTTTTTCAGCAATTTTTTGTATCATATTTCCTCGTGGCATGGATAAATCATTTGTCCTGCCACGTATCAATCATAAAACGCACCTACCGCTCACCTGCAGCCGCGTGCGGTTCGTCCCCACGTTTCCGCGTGCCTAAGCGCATGGATCTATCATAATATAGTTCCCTCAGTGTACGGGGCAAAATGAAGACGGAGAAAGACAGTTCGAGCTGACGCAGAAGTGGACAGAAATCTACGGGAGACGAGAGATGCGATGCGCTCCGTTGTGCTAATAAACAAACACACGTGTCTGTTGTATCAGTCCGCACGGGGGAGTGGCATGCGCACTTCCACCTGCGTTCTCAAATCGCCGAAAAATCGTCCATTGCGCCTTTAAAAAAGAAAAGGCCCATTGTGCGGAGGCAGAGGATCTTTTCGGGACGGTGCAGTTTCTGCTGCTGTGGAGCGGGTCGATCGAGTCGTTTGTTCAGCGCAAAGTTGGACATATTTTTTCAAGGAGGTGAAGCAGCATTATTAAAGAGTTCTTGGATTTCAAAATAAAATAGTCAAAACTAATCATTTTTTAGGATGTTGCAATGGTGATAACGAAGTGTTCTTGTCAATTGCCTTTAATGTTCGGTTATAGAGAGCTCTGAGAGATTCGATTTGTTGGGGCTATTTGGATAATTTCCCCCAAATTATATGATTTGAAATGGCAACAAACTTATTCACAACCATATTCCACCGCAACAACCCATGAAAGAGCGCTTTGTGCCGTCAGTGCCCTTTAAAAAAGGGGTAAATGTCTTTCTTTGAGTCGGGTGGCAGGCCAAACCATGAAAAGTGCACACAGGGCCGACTGATATATTGACCCATCTCTAATTCAGCCTCTTTGATAAGTCCTGTCCTGTAAGAACTCTTTATAGTCACATTTTGTCATTCCAACGACATGAAACTGCAGACATGTTGCTTTAGAGTGTGGATGTTAGCTTCACCTTGTCATATTTGCTGCTGGAGCCGAAGCCGAAGATGAGCAGGTGCCCGTGCGAGTCTGTGGCCGCGAAGTGCTGCCCGTCTGGACTGCACTTACAGTCGAAGAGCGCGCCGTGGCCCTGGCCTTCGATCTGCACACACACACACACAAATACGTCCGTAAACAAACTCCGTAACACATGAGAAGCGTAGTGAAACCGTGTGAGACCGTGTGAGACCGTGTGAGACCGTATGCAATCAGTTTGTAGTGAGCATCACCTTCGACAAATGAGATATTGCAGTTTGTGTTCTCTGATTCACGGCTTCATCGGCTCGCGCAAACTCAGGCACGACTAAACTTGGAAATAAAGGACTGGAAATAAACCTAAAGTCTGGTTTATAAAGTCTAAACCAGGACTTTACCGCCACAAACCACAACTTAACCAAACCAAGACAGTTCCAGGATCAAAACAAGGACTATTCCAGACTAAATTATGAATAGAAGCGTTGTTCCAAAACCATTTTCAGACATCTAAAGACTAACTTGCGCCAACGTTTGTGACTTTTTACTAGGCCTGGATATGTTTAAATTGATCATCCATCCATCCAAATTGATCAATACAAGGAAAATAAGTTAGTTTTTCTTAGAGTCTATTTTAATTCCTTCTCATAATTCTGACATACTTTAGTCAAAAGTTAATTATAAGAAGGCATTTCAAAGCAAAACACACAAAGGAAACATTTCCTGGCGACAAAGAAAATCTGATCCATTTCCGTTTCAGCACTTCTCCATTCACTGCAGTACAAATGATGAAATGTGGGCACAATCGCTCACAAAAGGAGGGTTCAAAGTGATGGAGGAAAGTCAATTATGGCGTCTGTGGTTAAAGTCTGTTCCACGACGTTCTCACTGTTTCAGGCTGAATTATCCTTCTTTCACGAGCGCCCCACCTTTTGCACTGATAATTAGCACTGAGCTCGCCGCCACGCAAAACTTGCTCAATAGATAAACGCGTGGACTTTTAATGCGTTTCCATGGAGACCAGAAATGTACAAATCACGTTTTGAAATGTAAAAAGGATCAGATTGTTGTGAGTCAAATAAGCTATTAGTTTTCTGCAAATGGGCCAATTCCACAGAAGCGAAAAAACAAAGATGGAAAATTATTTAGGCACAGAATGTCCATGTGGTTTTGTACAAAAATAGATCCAGAACGTTCTCAAACTAAATCAGAAAATGCTGGAATTTGTCCTATTATTCCCCCGTATCAACTTTACAAATGAGAATCTAGTTTCAATGATAGTTTTAGTACTAAGGCTGTATTTAATTACCATTTTAGTAGTAGACTATTGAGACTGTTTGAATACATTTAAACCAAATAAAGGTTGGAATATGTCTGACTGTCGCCATTGTGTAAAATGTTGGCCCTTGTTTTAAAGTAAAGAGCCAGACTTTCTAAAAAATGGCAACGCAAAAAGCACAACAGACGAGTCCAATGTGACAAGCAACAGACAAGAAACAGACAAAAAAACAGAAAAGAAACAGACAAGAAACAAGCTACAGACAAGAGAAAAGCAGCAGACAAACAAAACGCAAGCAACAGACACAACCTTTAGAGACTAGAGTTTTTCCACTGCTGTAAAGCTACTAAACATTAGCACGCTAAGAGCACACTTCCTGCTTCAGAGAATATAACGCTCTCTAAAGAAATGCAGACAGAACACGGCCGTCTCATTTTCATCCTCAGAGCTGTTAATACAATATATCTGTACAGGGGGGGAAATATTAAAACAAGCCGAGCCAAACTGATCCCATAAAGAACCTGAGTAACTAAAGTGATTAAAGTGAGTATGACAGTATTTTTACCATTTTCTAATTTTGATTTTATTTGGTGTATTTATACCTGTTGTACATATAAATTATAGTTCTACACCAATTGAGAAGGTATTTGTGGAGAAAATGACAAGAAGTGACATCATACTAGATACACTCATTCCAAGCCAAAGTTTATGTATAATTTACACAAAGAAATAACTTTTTTTGACTCTAAATATTAAATCAACAAAATTAAAGTTGCTCATATAATTCTATTTGTCAAATAAAACAAGTTGTGACATTAGACGAGTTCTGGCCCAGTGTTTGCTGGGTAACAGGGAGTGAAACAATTATAAACCTAAAAAAAACCTGTGCTATCCGTGCCATTTTCTTTTTTTAGCACAATTCAAAATATATTTATCGTAACTGCATTTTAGTTCAGGGAGTCATCCGACCCATCATAGACCCTTTAAAAATAATAATGCAGACATCTTTTTTTTCCACTTAGGCAAGTGTTTTTAATAAGTTGTTTCGCGAGTCCGCCGACGTCAAAAACAGATTCTAAAAAAATATATATATATTTTTCCTGTTTTCGCGGATTTTCCGATGTTTTTTTGGCCAAAACCTCAATAAAAATTAAAATTAAAATGGATTCTTGTCATGGAATGAGACATACACCAATGCTATTCCTTAACACTCAGAGAACACAATTCAACTTAGAATAGGAAACAACACAGAAATATCAGACTTGTGTGGCATGCATGGGAGAAAACGCCGGGCCGGGTCACTCAGGCTGTTGTAAGCAGCCTGGCGACCCTCCTTCGTCTCACAACGTTTTTCTCATGCAGGTTGATTTTATTAGATATTATGGAATAGGCGGGTCACATTTCTCATTGGTCAGCTTCACATCAAGGCACTTGTCGTTTACAACAGCTGGTATTTTCCGTTAGAGATAAGCCTTGGTGAATGTTTTACCCATTCTCCCCTGGGGTGTTACCCTCCTCCCTAGGATAAACATTCTTTGCTCCATCTTTACGACACCTTCACAAACACAGTTTGTCACATACCGTTTTTCTCTTAGACTAATGATGCAGATAATATATCACTATTATGCAGACAAAAAATACATCACAGAAATATAATCATATTTACATTTTATCACAATTCTGCACCAGCATCTCCTCCGACCATTTCTGCACGACCCCGAGTTCGTCCAAACGTCAGAGCTTTAAAACTCTCGCAACTCACGGCTTCCTAGATTCATGAGATCAACATGAAGGATGTGGGTTGGGCGTGGCTTAGGCTCGCCCTCCCATTCATTGAACTCGTGTTCGAACGAGGAAATGAAGAATACGCGTCTTGACCGATTATATCAGAATAATTTTGTCGTTGCCATTTAAGTAGCACAAGTCCTCCTCATGTGGACATGTCCAGCTTGTGAGGAGTTACACGTTCTCTTCTGATCGCATTGTAAGGACGCTACTTCCCGATGATCTGAGCTGCGCTCGAGCGTGGGAAAAATTACTGCGCCGTTGGATCAAATCACTGTGGCCAAATTTAAGCTGCTCAATAAGACATTTTCATTCATTGCACACTTTGTGTTCCTGTCAAGACTCAATAAAGTTCATCAAACCGACTTGTTTGGTCACGAGAGGATTCATTTTCTTAGAGGTTGTCAGTCTGGGTTAGTTTATGACATTGAAGGTATTTTTGTACATCGCAGTATAATAAGAGTTATTTTCAATGTCTTGCATTGATAACTAAAATGATGTAGATTATGTAGAGAGGTGGGAATAGGGCCTATATTCTAAGAAGCCAAGAAAATTATTTAGAATAACATTTTATTTTTAAATTCAACTCCGACTTTTGGATGGTAGAAATGTGATTTGATAATGGGATAATGTCGACCTCAGAAAACGTGAGATCTGCGCGTCAAAATAAAACGCGTCATGTCACGTCTGGCCACACCCGACCAGGAAGTGCACTCTTAAACCAACCAAACAAAAGAGCGAGGTGGACGCACCATGTTGAAGTAGGAGCGGATCTTGGCGCCCTTCGACAGGTCCCACACGATGCAGTTCCCGTCGTGCCCCGCCGAGAAGAGGATTCTGGGATCGAACGGGTGCGACTCCAGAACGAACACCTCATCCTCGTGACCCTGAAGAAACGGAAAGATTAGACGCTAGAAAAATATACTTCTTTTGTAGAGCCGCGTTACGTAATGTACGATTTAACTAATTATTATTTTTGGCATCTTTGTTAATGTAGACTTTATAATTCCACATTTAAAACATTTCAGAATTGTAATGAAGTAATGTATTAAACTAAAGTGAACCAATTTGTTCTATTTAATTTCTTGCTGCCTATAACAAATTATATATATTTTGTAAAGACAAGAACAAATATTGATAACCATGTTGAATACTGCTATAAAAACATATTTGACAAAGTTTTAAATGGACCTTTTTGACAGATTATGTTCAATCAGATAAAAAACAATACCAATCTTTTCTTTCTGTTATTTACTAAAAAGCGATGCGTGTGGTGTGTCAAGAGTATCACTAAAACAAACCAAAAAGACTAAACAAATAAAACATTTCTTATCATTTAAATTCACGACTGTTCAGTTAATCCTAAGGACAATCAAATAATATTGACAATTTTAGAAGCAAAACAAAGACATTTAAATCGAGTTAATATTAAAATAAATTTACTTTTGTATTCAGAAAGTTTGATTTCATAAAGCTGGTCACAGACTTTTGTGTTAGAATGAAAGAAAGTGAGGGATTTTACAGTCAATAATCGTTACAGTATATCGCCACACAAAATGACAATATCGTGACATCCCCGCGATGGAAACCGAAATTTTGAATTAATTACCACATTTACAAGATTATGAAACATGTTAAAGTAACAAACCAGTTTCATTTTGGACGCTGTTAACTCGTACAGCTTTATTTCACATGTGTTTGTTTGTTTGTTTGCTTGTTTAATGTGCAGAAACGCTCCGTACCATGAGAACGTGCACCAGGTTCCCGTTTGTGGAGTTCCACACTTTGAGCGTCAGGTTGTTGGCTGCGGTGATTACGGTGCTGTCGTGGCGGTCCCAGGCTACCATGGTAACCTTTAGCTTAGTCACTTTGTCCTCGAGCGGCGGCGGGTTGTATTTCCTGAACAAAGTTTAAAACAAAAGCAATGTGAGAGGGACGTATTTTGGTTTAATTTACTTTCAACGAGATGGGCAAAACGTTCAAGAAGCAGAAGTCATTTTTAGCACAAATTATTTTCCAATTATTTTTCACGTTTGCCTTTCGCCGCATCATGACACATTAAAACTGATGTAGAAACTTTAAAATGTATAGATTCTGAATTCGAAAACTGAGGCCAATGTGACGTAGAACATACACTATGTCAATGGAGAGATTTTACTGGACAAACTAATAGAAATGTTGGCCTCACAATAGTTTTTTCACTTATGGCACACATTTTACAATAATTTTAACTTTCCGCGAAGCTCAATTCCAATTCTGAGGCTAGAAAATAGTACTTTTTTAACCTTGTTTTCTATCTATCCTTTTTACTGGAGAAGCAGCACATTAGCATTTAGATCTGATGTTAGTTCCATCACTGAAAACATCTCATGATCTGCTCAATTCTGCATACATTAATTTTAAACGGTTTACGGTCCACATGAAAATGTCTAGCATAAGATACGACTAATTGTAGCACTTTTCTGATGGTTTACAAAAATGTTTTGACTACCGTAAATGTCGGACTTTAAAAGGTGGAATGGACGATTTTTTTCAGCAAATTTTGTATCATATTTCCTCGTGGCGTGGATAAATCATTTGTCCTGCCACGTATCAATCATAAAACGCACCTACCGCTCACCTGCAGCCGCGTGCGGTTTGTCCCCACGTTTCCGCGCGTCTAAGCGCATGGATCTATCATAATATAGTTCCCTCAGTGTACGGGGCAAAATGAAGACGGAGAAAGACTGTTCGAGCTGACGCAGAAGTGGACAGAAATCTACGGGAGACGAGAGATGCGATGCGCTCCGTTGCGCTAATAAACAAAAGCACGTGTGTGTTGTATCGGTCCGCACGGGGGAGTGCGCATGCGCACTTCCGCCTGTGTTCTCAAATCGCCGAAAAATCGTCCATTGCGCCTTTAAGCCGCTACTTTGTCTATGCGCTTTGAACCCTGCGGCTTAAACAACGATGCAGCTAATTTATAAATGTTGTCGGGCTAACGGCCTCTAGGGGGCGCTCTAGCAGGAAACTCTCTCAGGAGCAGAGCCAAATGTGGAGGGGAAAAGACACAGGTAAATCAGACGTGTCCTCTGTATGTTAAGCTTCAAAATGCTGCATGTTATTATTGATTTTTTATTACAATAGTCACTGAGAAATGAGTCTAATGAGGAACCGAATATACACACAGCTGAACATGCGTGGAGCGCAAATATCTCATGTTACAATGAGGCCTATGTATGTAAAAAATAATACATTTTGTAAAATTTAGAGCGGTTTATATTCAGGAGCAGTCTGACTTTTAAAAATGATATGACATTTCTTTAGGAGAGAAATCCAATCAGTGGCTGCCTCACTCACAGGTGTTAAAATGCCGTTTTTCCTCATACATTATTTATGAAAGCTGCCTCTGGTGCAGTCTTAAACTACTCAAAAGTATATTTTTATAATGTAGGTGTAAATAACATCTGGTAGGTTTGACAAAGTTGCTATAAAAGTTAAATTTATTCAAACTTTGCCTTAACAGGGAGAAGAGTTTGTTGTTGATGTTTGTGACCGTGGCAAAACTCAGCCATTTATTAATAAACCTATTAAGTTTACATTAGGGTTGCAATGATTATTGACTAACGGACTAATCGTGACTATTCAATCATATGGAATAACTGTAGTTGTATTTTGATAATTGTACTCATTATCTGGACAATAAAGATTATTTTAACACATTTGAAAAACAGTGGCATTATTAAATCAAAATAGAATAAACCTTTTCTGATCAATTAATAATCCCTAAACAATTTCTACCTAGAAGCCTTTGGTCACCATATTTCAACCATTTATTTGTTAAAAATGTATTTTAAATCTGTAAAATGGAAATAATCACTAGACTAGTTGGCTTATTGAAGAAAAAAAAAATCATTGTTGCATCCCTTATGTACATGATCACCAAGTCTCTGACATTTCTCCAGTCTGACCTCCAGCTCGACCCAGACATGATGAACGTACCCAGGCAGTTTGGTCTGCATGTCCAGCAGAATGCTCCTCCAGCCCTGAGATTGCAGCTGCCAGATCCGAGCTGTGCCGTCTCTGCTGCCGCTGACAAACCTGCAGGACACACAAGACAGAGACATGTAGAGCAGAGCTGGGATCTATGATAGTATTATTAGTATCATTTGTATTAGTATTAGTATTAGTATTATGGCCTGCTTTTATATAGTATATCAAAATGTACCTCAAAAAGAGACAGTCTCCCAAACAAGAGTATAAAGGCCGAGAAGGAGGGTCTAAGGACACAGGATGCTGGGACATTTGTCTAAGGACACGGGATGCTGGGACATTTGTCTAAGGACACGGGATGCTGGGACATTGTCTAAGGACACTGGATGCTGGGACATTGTCTAAGGACACAGGATGCTGGGACATTTGTCTAAGGACACGGGATGCTGGGACATTTGTCTAAGGACACGGGATGCTGGGACATTTGTCTAAGGACACGGGATGCTGGGACATTTGTTTAAGGACACAGGACGCTGGGACATTTGTTTAAGGACACAGGACGCTGGGACATTTGTCTAAGGACACGGGGACGCTGGGACATTTGTCTAAGGACACAGGATGCTGGGACATTTGTTTAAGGACACAGGACGCTGGGACATTGTCTAAGGACACAGGATGCTGGGACATTTGTTTAAGGACACAGGACGCTGAGACATTTGTCTAAGGACACGGGATGCTGGGACATTGCCAAAGTCCCTATGAACATTGTTTAATCTGTTTTTCACTGTCGCCACTCGAGGAAACTGCCGTTGTGATTTCAGCCGTTACAAAAATAAACTGAAGTGAATTGAATAAAGGGATAGTTCTGTTCTTGAAGTTAATTTTATGATCTAGTCAGGGTTTTTGCTCGACTTAAGCCAAGACATTTACTGGCACATTCCGGATGATTTGTTTAAAAATTGTCTGAATATCACTATCAAGATAACAAAACCTTTTTTTTTTTTTACAAATAAAATCTACAAAACACCTTCAAATGTGACGTGCTCCTTAAAGAGACAAGGCCTGAACACAAAGAAACAGCTCCTCCTCAGAATAAATACACTTACAGTATATTTAGATGTTCACTTAGTATAAGAAAACATGTTTTTGCTTTTAAAAAGGCAGTGTGTAACTTCCATGGAAATAGAAAGTTAAAACCTTTCTTCAGAAAATTCTCCATAGATACATTTTATGCCCAACAGTGGAATATTATAGGATAATTTCTATGGAAACAAGCAGGAGCTTGTCCTCCAGGATAAGTACGAGTCAGGTTTGTGGAGATGGAAACCTGCTGATTACAATAATAAACCACTTTTGTTTTTGTCTATTTTTTTGAAAATGTTAAGTACTGTGCCTTTAAGGAAGATCTACACAGTAGAATTAGTGAAATTTCTGGTCAGTTTTCCATGGGTTTCACCGTTGCCATAGCAATTAACAATTCAAACCAAATACCACATAGTTTGAATTTTGAATGCCGATACCCCTGAATCGGATGAATGAAAACATGCACACTTAATATGAATTTTAGAAACGTTGCCCGGTTTAAACACTTTTCTTGTGTATTCAGTCCAGTACACATCCTTTACATTTTTGCAGTGCAGTTTGGTGAGACAACATGCTCCAGGATCGCACCAAACAGCGCGACAACACGCTCCAGGATCGCACCAAACAGCAAGACAACAAGCTCCAGGATCGCACCAAACAGCAAGACAACAAGCTCCAGGATCGCACCAAACAGCGCGACAACACGCTCCAGGATTGCACCAAACAGCGCAACAACACGCTCCAGGAACACACCAAACAGCGCGACAACACGCTCCAGGATCGCACCAAACAGCGCGACAACACGCTCCAGGATCGCACCAAACAGCGCAACAACACGCTCCAGGATCGCACCAAACAGCGCGACAACACGCTCCAGGATCGCACCAAACAGCGCGACAACACGCTCCAGGATCGCACCAAACAGCGCGACAACACGCTCCAGGATCGCACCAAACAGCGCGACAACACGCTCCAGGATCGCACCAAACAGCGCGACAACACGCTCCAGGACCGCACCAAACAGCGCGACAACACGCTCCAGGATCGCACCAAATAGCGCGACAACACGCTCCAGGACCGCACCAAACAGCGCGACAACATGCCCCAGGATTGCACCAAACAGCACGACAACACGCTCCAGGATCGCACCAAACAGCGCGACAACACGCTCCAGGATCGCACCAAACAGCGCGACAACACGCTCCAGGACCGCACCAAACAGCGCGACAACACGCTCCAGGATCGCACCAAACAGCGCGACAACACGCTCCAGGATCGCACCAAATAGCGCGACAACACGCTCCAGGACCGCACCAAACAGCGCGACAACATGCCCCAGGATTGCACCAAACAGCACGACAACACGCTCCAGGATCGCACCAAACAGCGCGACAAAACGCTCCAGGATTGCACCAAACAGCGCGACAACACGCTCCAGGACCGCACCAAACAGCGCGACAACACGCTCCAGGATCGCACCAAACAGCGCAACAACACGCTCCAGGATCGCACCAAACACCGCGACAACACGCTCCAGGATCGCACCAAACAGCGCGACAACAAGTCTTCCGCGCCGGATGCAAACGCCCGGACGCCATTTCTCTCCATCTCCGCTGCCGAAATCACAGCGTCCTGGGGGAATTCACGCCGGGGCCGTGTTTGTGCCGGTGCCAGGCTCATATTGACGCACAACGAGCATGTGTTTGTGTGCGAGTGAATTATTTAGGCTCGACGGCGGCTCGGAGGTCACGGTCGCACACACGGCTCCGGTATATGAACATGAACATGTGTGAGATAAACGCTCACCTGTCACTGTAGTGCGAGAACTGGATGCTGTCAACTTTGTCCTGGAAAACAAATGATTACGGTGAGATTAAAAGGTGAGATGCGACATTTAAAGGGCATATGACAGGCTTTTATGATTTTCAAATTTTGACGTCATTTGGAGCATTGGTACCAGTTTAAATTATAGTTTTACGCCAATCGAGTAGGTATTTGTGGAGAAAACGCTGAAAAAGTAGCGAAAAATAACAGGAAGTGACATCACACCTGAGACATTCCATTCCATCCCAACTGTATGCATCATTTACACAACTTTTTGGACCCTTTAACAATAATTTAACAGAATAAAAGGTGCTCTCATATGTTTGTCAAATATTTGAGATGGTGTCAGATATAAGATGGTGGCGTGTGTTGGTGCAACTTTAAAGGCAGGAATTGAAATAAATAAAACTACCTCAGTGCAGTTTGGACAATGTAATTTGCAGGTGAAGGAAATTTAAACATCTGTTTTGCCTGTGGTGTCTTTGTGAGTGTTGTGATTATTGTGAGAAGAAACGTCACGATTTTAACACGATTATTGACACCAAGAACAAACAGCAGGGAAATACTTTATTAATTTAGTTAATTCACACGGTCAAAAAGATTTATGTGTGGGCAGCTTTTAGTAAAAAAAATAAAAACTATGTGTGTCATTACAAACAAGATAATAAAAACAATATGAATTTACATTCAGGTTAGGGTCGACATTTTAAAATTATTATTATATTGTGACTTATAATTATATTGTGTTATAGAATAATTATCCTAATAAGGCTAAGCAAAATAATAAGTCTGTTTGCTGTAACCCGACCGACCCGCTATTAAAATAGCAGACTGAAAAAAAAATCAGCATTTTGTTGAAAAAACGTCAAAATGCCGTGTCAAATACTTTTATCACGCTGGTAAACCTGACTTTCATCTCAAAGGACTGATAACGCACTGCGCACCGCATGCACGTCTTCTGTTTTATTATAGACGCATGTGGAGGACTAAAAATAAACACGCGTAGGAGTCATCATATTGCTTTATGCAAGTAGGTTTGCTAATGTCGGCGCCACTAACATGTCCATAGTAATGTAATGTCACCCTCTGTCAGGGTGTGAAATTTGACTTTCGCAAATGCATTCTGGGATTCAAACACCCCCAGCAGCGTCATCACAACAAACATGGCGGCTCCCGTGTCCCCCGCATGTTCCCCCCGCTTGCCGTTTGCTACCAAAATAAAGGATAGCGGCGAACAAAAGGTCGATTGAAATATCTTAAGATCGTGAGATTTAGTCTCCCGATCGGGTTGATGGAGACGTTTCCCGTCATTGACTGTTGAAGCCTGACCCCTGGTGCTTTTTTTTTGCCTTCAAAGTAAAAAAAATAAGAATTTGCCTACCGTCCGAGCCACTTAAAAAATGTTGACTCGGGTTACAGCAAACAGAAAATGTATTTGGGGTAGCCTAAGTGTCCTTCCTTTTCCTTTTAATTTTCACACAAGTTGAATAGCTTTCAACTTCTACCTACTCTCTTTTTTCTTCTCTTATTTCAGCTTTTTTTTGTCATTTCGTGTTTTTTATTTATTATGTGTTCTGCCAATCAATCAATCAATAAAAAAGAGAAAACCTGAGTTAAGATTTTTTTAAAAAGCATCTACTGTTGAGTTCAAAAACCCGATGCACAATAAAATGTACTTTAATTGTTCATTTCTTTCCAACACAACTATTGTGCTGTAAAAACGAGTGAAGTATCAGCCTTACCGTGTGTGATTCCAGCTCAGAGATCTTCTCAGGTTGTCCCGAGCCAAAGTAGTAAACTCTGATGATGTGGTCAGTGCTGCCGGTGGCCAGGAACATGCCACCTGAAAACATGGAAAGAACGTGAAGATAAAGTGGAGAGAACGTGAAGAGAACGTGGAGAGAACGTGGAGAGAACGTGGAGAGAACGTGGAGAGAACGTGGAGAGAACGTGGAGAGAACATGGAGAGAACGTGGAGAGAACAGGGAGAGAACATAAAGATAAAGAGGAGAGAACATGGAGAGAACATGGAGAACAAGGAGAGAACAGGGAGAGAACAGGGAGAGAACATGGAGAGAACATGGAGAGAACATGGAGAGAACATGGAGAGAACATGGAGAGAACATGGTGAGAACATGGAGAGAACATGGAGAGAGCAGGGAGAGAACGTGAATATAAAGGGGAGACAAAGAGGAGAGAACATGGAGAGAGCAGGGAGAGAGCAGGGAGAGAGCAGGGAGAGAGCAGGGAGAGAGCAGGGAGAGAGCAGGGAGAGAAGGTGAATATAAAGGGGAGAGAACAATAGAGAGAACATGGAGAGAACATGGAGAGAACATGGAGAGAGCAGGGAGAGAGCAGGGAGAGAGCAGGGAGAGAGCAGGGAGAGAGCAGGGAGAGAAGGTGAATATAAAGGGGAGAGAACAATAGAGAGAACATGGAGAGAACATGGAGAGAACATGGAGAGAGCAGGGAGAGATCAGGGAGAAAACGTGAATATAAAGGGGAGAACATGAAGAGAGCAGGGAGAGAGCAGGGAGAGAGCAGGGAGAGAGCAGGGAGAGAACGTGAATATAAAGGGGAGACAAAGAGGAGAGAACATGGAGAGAACATGGAGAGAACATGGAGAGAGCAGGGAGAGAGCAGGGAGAGAGCAGGGAGAGAACGTGAATATAAAGGGGAGAGAACATGGAGAGAAGATGGAGAGAACATGGAGAGAACATGGAGAGAGCAGGGAGAGATCAGGGAGAAAACGTGAATATAAAGGGGAGAACATGAAGAGAGCAGGGAGAGAGCAGGGAGAGAGCAGGGAGAGAGCAGGGAGAGAACGTGAATATAAAGGGGAGACAAAGAGGAGAGAACATGGAGAGAACATGGAGAGAACATGGAGAGAACATGGAGAGAGCAGGGAGAGAGCAGGGAGAGAGCAGGGAGAGAACGTGAATATAAAGGGGAGAGAACATGGAGAGAAGATGGAGAGAACATGGAGAGAAGATGGAGAGAACATGGAGAGAAGATGGAGAGAAGATGGAGAGAACATGGAGAGAGCAGGGAGAGAGCAGGGAGAGATCAGGGAGAGAACGTGAATATAAAGGGGAGAACATGGAGAGAACATGACGAGAGCAGGGAGAGATCAGGGAGAGAACGTGAATATAAAGGGGAGAGAACATGGAGAGAACATGGCGAGAACGTGAAGAGAATATGGATAAGCTCTATTTAACAATCAAAGCATGTCTGAAGAAAGCCGGGGCGTATTCTCCTGCTCTTCATGCTTTGTGTTCCTCTCCTGAGTGATTTGTACCTGCGCTGAAGGAGGAGCAGATCATCTGGACTCCAGGTCTGGAGCGCTCCGTGAATTTACTGGGCCTTTGACTGGAGAGAGAATCACACACACAAATGTAGCACCGTCAATCCATTAAAAACATCAGATCAACCACACTTTTCAAATGTTTTTGTTCCGCACGGAACGTGGAACGGCAAGAGGAGGAAGAGGCACGAGGAGGAGCGACGAGGAGCAAGGAGGAAGAGGCACGAGGAGGAGCGAGGAGGAAGAGGCACGAGGAGGAACGAGGAGGAAGAGGCACGAGGAGGAACGAGGAGGAAGAGGCACGAGGAGGAGCAAGGAGGAAGAGGCACGAGGAGGAGCGAGGAGGAAGAGGCACGAGGAGGAACGAGGAGGAGTAAGGAGGAAGAGGCATGAGGAGGAGCGAGGAGGAGCAAGGAGGAAGAGGCACGAGGAGGAGCGAGGAGGAAGAGGCACGAGGAGGAACAAGGAGGAAGAGGCACGAGGAGGAGCAAGGAGGAAGAGGCACGAGGAGGAGCGAGGAGGAAGAGGCACGAGGAGGAACGAGGAGGAAGAGGCATGAGGAGGAACGAGGAGGAGCAAGGAGGAAGAGGCATGAGGAGGAGCGAGGAGGAAGAGGCATGAGGAGGAACGAGGAGGAGCGAGGAGGAAGAGGCACGAGGAGGAACGAGGAGGAAGAGGCATGAGGAGGAACGAGGGGGAGCAAGGAGGAAGAGGCACGAGGAGGAGCGAGGAGGAAGAGGCACGAGGAGGAAGAAGAGGCATGAGGAGGAGCGAGGAGGAAGAGGCACGAGGAGGAGCGAGGAGGAAGAGGCACGAGGAGGAGCGAGGAGGAAGAGGCACGAGGAGGAGCGAGGAGGAAGAGGCACGAGGAGGAGCGAGGAGGAAGAGGCACGAGGAGGAGCGAGGAGGAAGAGGCATGAGGAGGAGCGAGGAGCGCGGAGGAAGAGGCATGAGGAGAAGCGAGGAGGAAGAGGTATGAGGAGGAGCGAGGAGCGAGGAGGAAGAGGCATGAGGAGGAGCGAGGAGGAAGAGGCATGAGGAGGAGCGAGGAGGAAGAGGCATGAGGAGGAGCGAAGAGGAAGAGGCATGAGGAGGAGCGAAGAGGAAGAGGCATGAGGAGGAGCGAAGAGGAAGAGGCATGAGGAGGAGCGAGGAGGAAGAGGCACGAGGAGGAGCGAGGAGGAAGAGGCACGAGGAGGAGCGAGGAGGAAGAGGCACGAGGAGGAGCGAGGAGGAAGAGGCACGAGGAGGAGCGAGGAGGAAGAGGCATGAGGAGGAGCGAGGAGCGCGGAGGAAGAGGCATGAGGAGAAGCGAGGAGGAAGAGGTATGAGGAGGAGCGAGGAGCGAGGAGGAAGAGGCATGAGGAGGAGCGAGGAGGAAGAGGCATGAGGAGGAGCGAGGAGGAAGAGGCATGAGGAGGAGCGAAGAGGAAGAGGCATGAGGAGGAGCGAGGAGGAAGAGGCACGAGGAGGAGCGAGGAGGAAGAGGCACGAGGAGGAGCGAGGAGGAAGAGGCACGAGGAGGAGCGAGGAGGAAGAGGCACGAGGAGGAGCGAGGAGGAAGAGGCACGAGGAGGAGCGAGGAGGAAGAGGCATGAGGAGGAGCGAGGAGCGCGGAGGAAGAGGCATGAGGAGAAGCGAGGAGGAAGAGGTATGAGGAGGAGCGAGGAGCGAGGAGGAAGAGGCATGAGGAGGAGCGAGGAGGAAGAGGCATGAGGAGGAGCGAGGAGGAAGAGGCATGAGGAGGAGCGAAGAGGAAGAGGCATGAGGAGGAGCGAAGAGGAAGAGGCATGAGGAGGAGCGAAGAGGAAGAGGCATGAGGAGGAGCGAAGAGGAAGAGGCATGAGGAGGAGCGAGGAGGAAGAGGCATGAGGAGGAGCGAGGAGGAAGAGGCATGAGGAGGAGCGAAGAGGAAGAGGCATGAGGAGGAGCGAGGAGGAAGAGGCATGAGGAGGAGCGAGGGGGAAGAGGCATGAGGAGGAGCGAGGAGGAAGAGGCATGAGGAGGAGCGAGGAGCGAGGAGGAAGAGGCATGAGGAGGAGCGAGGAGGAGGGAGGAGGAGGAAGAAGCACAAATCTCACCCAAACTTGAGCGAGCGCGAGTCCCATTGCCAGAAGCAGACGGTGCCGTCGGCTCCGGTGGACGAGAGGAACGAGGGGGAGCAAGGAGGAAGAGGCACGAGGAGGAGCGAGGAGGAAGAGGCACGAGGAGGAGGAAGAGGCACGAGGAGGAGCGAGGAGGAAGAGGCACGAGGAGGAGCGAGGAGGAAGAGGCACGAGGAGGAGCGAGGAGGAAGAGGCACGAGGAGGAGCGAGGAGGAAGAGGCACGAGGAGGAGCGAGGAGGAAGAGGCATGAGGAGGAGCGAGGAGCGCGGAGGAAGAGGCATGAGGAGAAGCGAGGAGGAAGAGGTATGAGGAGGAGCGAGGAGCGAGGAGGAAGAGGCATGAGGAGGAGCGAGGAGGAAGAGGCATGAGGAGGAGCGAGGAGGAAGAGGCATGAGGAGGAGCGAAGAGGAAGAGGCATGAGGAGGAGCGAAGAGGAAGAGGCATGAGGAGGAGCGAAGAGGAAGAGGCATGAGGAGGAGCGAGGAGGAAGAGGCACGAGGAGGAGCGAGGAGGAAGAGGCACGAGGAGGAGCGAGGAGGAAGAGGCACGAGGAGGAGCGAGGAGGAAGAGGCACGAGGAGGAGCGAGGAGGAAGAGGCATGAGGAGGAGCGAGGAGCGCGGAGGAAGAGGCATGAGGAGAAGCGAGGAGGAAGAGGTATGAGGAGGAGCGAGGAGCGAGGAGGAAGAGGCATGAGGAGGAGCGAGGAGGAAGAGGCATGAGGAGGAGCGAGGAGGAAGAGGCATGAGGAGGAGCGAAGAGGAAGAGGCATGAGGAGGAGCGAGGAGGAAGAGGCACGAGGAGGAGCGAGGAGGAAGAGGCACGAGGAGGAGCGAGGAGGAAGAGGCACGAGGAGGAGCGAGGAGGAAGAGGCACGAGGAGGAGCGAGGAGGAAGAGGCACGAGGAGGAGCGAGGAGGAAGAGGCATGAGGAGGAGCGAGGAGCGCGGAGGAAGAGGCATGAGGAGAAGCGAGGAGGAAGAGGTATGAGGAGGAGCGAGGAGCGAGGAGGAAGAGGCATGAGGAGGAGCGAGGAGGAAGAGGCATGAGGAGGAGCGAGGAGGAAGAGGCATGAGGAGGAGCGAAGAGGAAGAGGCATGAGGAGGAGCGAAGAGGAAGAGGCATGAGGAGGAGCGAAGAGGAAGAGGCATGAGGAGGAGCGAAGAGGAAGAGGCATGAGGAGGAGCGAGGAGGAAGAGGCATGAGGAGGAGCGAGGAGGAAGAGGCATGAGGAGGAGCGAAGAGGAAGAGGCATGAGGAGGAGCGAGGAGGAAGAGGCATGAGGAGGAGCGAGGGGGAAGAGGCATGAGGAGGAGCGAGGAGGAAGAGGCATGAGGAGGAGCGAGGAGCGAGGAGGAAGAGGCATGAGGAGGAGCGAGGAGGAGGGAGGAGGAGGAAGAAGCACAAATCTCACCCAAACTTGAGCGAGCGCGAGTCCCATTGCCAGAAGCAGACGGTGCCGTCGGCTCCGGTGGACGAGAGGAAGCGCTTGGAGCCGCTGCAGAGAGGAGAGAACTGCAAACAGAGAGAGTTATCTGCACGTGTCCATGGCGACGGCGCTCAGGCTAAAGCTATACACAACTCTTTCACAGACCAGATGAAAATGTAAAAAAAAAAGGTTAAATGCTGGCGGTTTTTGACGTTTTGAGAAGCTGCTGTTCAAACCAAACAAAGAAACTGCAATTGTCTCGTCTTGTGGGAAATGTTTTTCTTGGATTGAAAGTGAAAATAAAGCAGAAAATCCACAATAGTCCTTTTTTTTAAGTTGAAAACCCTGTTGTGTTTGTTTTTAAAACCTTAACTAAATGTGGCAACACTTAATAATAATTACACTCATCCCTGCCTGAGTAAAGCATGAACAAATAGTTAAATTATAAATGAGCAAATACTTTATTAAGAATGAATCAGGCTCAGTGATTAACACCTATCATAACATTAATTAAGTGGTTACTAAGCCTGAATCATGCTTAATTAATGTTCATTGTTTGCGCATGCTTTGTTAAGGTGTAGTGTGCCAAATGTGGTTAAAAGAAAACCTGCTTAAAGTCAGTCGGGAAAAATACTTTGAAAATGTGTTTTGTATCATAATTTGTTATGTTTTTGAGGATTCTTTGTTTGTTTCTTTGATATATTAATGAACATCTGTAAGAGTTTTAATATTATGATTGTTACAAATGTGTTATCTGTTACATGTTCCAATACCGTACTGTACTCTGAATACTTAGAATACTTTTGTGTTGTATGATATTCAAGCGTATCAAAGTAAAACAAAGATGACAACTACTTTATGTTTGTTTCTTTTAACTTGTTGCTTTTATCTAAAATACCGTATTTTCCGGACTATAAGTTGCACCTTTTTTTCATAGTTTTGGCTGGGGTGCGACTTATACTTCTATTTATACTCCGGAGTATACATATATGTGATATTATTTGTTATTTTCAGACTTGCAACGGCATTTCATACTCATACTATGTTTTTTTCTTCTCTATTATGCCTTTTTTGGCTGGTGCGACTTATACTCCGGTGCGACTTATACTCCGGAAAATACGGTATATTCAAGCGTATTAAATTAAAACAAAGATGAAAACTACTTTATGGTTGTTTCTTTGATCTCAGCGCAGAACTAAAACCTTTTAAGTGACACTTTATCTGTAATTGACCTTTGCAAACACAATTAGAACGGCCTGACTGATTGCGAGTACTGAACCGGCCGACCTGCAGTGAGGTGATGGAGGCGGCGTGGCCCTCCAGCACGGCCAGCGGAGCGCAGGTCTGGAGGCACCACACGCGGATGGTCTTGTCGCAGGAGCCGGCGGCGATCATGGTGTTCTCGTGACTCACGGCCATGTCCGAGATCTCGGCGGCGTGACCCCGGAGCGTCGCCAGGAGACGCCCGTCGTCTGTGGCCCAGATCTTCACCAGGCAGTCGTCCGAGCCCTGAGGGAGCGACACGCATCCACACACTGTAAACACCGCTTTGTTTTACGGAACAACCACCTCTGGACTCAACGCGAGATAATAGACAAATGTAAAAAACAATGGACCAAATGGGACAATTATTCTGAACCGAATATGCTCCAATTCTTTTTTTTCTTTTTTTTTTATTGTGCCACTCCATTATTTTCTACTTTTATTCCTTTACCTATGTTCTTCCTGGTCCAGCTCACACTAGGGACACTCACTCAAGTCAAAGTTTATGCATAATTTATACAATCTAAACAAACATTTTTGTCTCTCTAAACATTAATTAAAAGGTTGAATGGACGATTTTTTGGGCCCAAATCTGAGTCTTATTTCCTCGTGGCGTGGACTGCCGATTAGTCCTGCCACGTATCAATCATAAAACGCACCTACCGCTCACCTGCAGCCGCGTGCGGCTCGTCCCATGAGAGCAGCAAGGTTCCGCGTGTCTAAGCGCATGGATCTATCATAATATAGTTCCCTCAGTGTACGGGACAAAATGAAGACGGAGAAAGACAGTTCGAGCTGACGCAGAAGTGGACGGAAATCTACGGGAGACGAGATGCGATGCGATCCATCGCGCTGATAAACAAACGCACGTGTGTGTTGTATCAGTCCACACGGGGGAGTGGCATGTGCACTTCCACCAGAGTTCTCAAATCGCCGAAAAATCGTCCATTACGCCTTTAATTAATCAAAAATGTTGCTCGCATATATTTTTATTTGTCAAATAAAAAAAGTGACATTAGATGAGTTTCTGTCCAGTGTTTGCTGGGTAATTTCCTAGTGTGATGTCATCAATTACAAACAGGAAGTGAAATTATAAACGTAAAAATTAGATATTCTGGGATAAAATCTTAACTTTTTAGCAACATTTTAAATATATACATCTTAAGTCCATTTTCAATCACGTCTGGATGTAATTTTTTTCGAATCTCCAGTAATAATATTGGTCCAGGGCATTCTGTCTCATCCGTTTCCGTCTTTGTTTTTATTGTTTCCACGGCAGGACATTTGAAGTATACAAAAAAAACTGAAGCGAAATAAAACACTAGATCGAAATGATTTATGCCACAGCGGAACATTTCAGGTAAAGCAATTAATCACACCTCCAGGCAGTGACTGTGTTTTAATGCTCCTTCAATTGTGCTCGTAGAATATGATGGACTCATTTGATGTTTATTTATACGGGAGACCAAAGTGTTCACATGTTATGATAAAAATGTGACAAAAGCGTCAGAGAAAATGGGTAATTTCACTTCCGGCTTGTTAAGGCTTTAAAGACGTTCTGATTCACACTGGGAATTTCTTGATTAATTTAAGTTTTTTGAAGGCAACGCGGCGGCGACGACCCCCACGAGCCTCCATTAAAACCACACGTCATTTCAGACAGCGACGGGTTACTCCCAAATGGCTCCGATTCAGTGTTTTGTTGGGGTTTTAAAAAGTGACGGCAGCGTAATGTTAGAGATAGCGCACGCATTGAGGAGAGAAGCCGACGGAGAGGATCTTTTGTCCTTTTCATCTCTTGAATCTTTTTTGAGAGACGGAATAAATGAGAAACAGCGATAAGAGGAATGAAGCGCAATATCGCCTTTGAACAGAGGTGTCACTGTGGGCAAATGGGGTGTTGCGATGTCGCCGCAGGAAAGAGTCAGACTTTAACAATTGAACGGCATGTATTAATTAGTCAAGCTATTTTTTATTTAATTATTTTATTTCATTTATTCATTTAATTTGTTCATGTTTTATTGAATTTATTATTGTATTTTATTTTATTTTTTAAATTTATTAAATTGATTCTGTTTTAATAATATTATTTTATTTATTTAATTTTATCAATTTTATTTACACAGGAGAAACCAGTTGAGAGTCACGCCATCTTTGACAATCACGCTCTGTCCGCACAAGGAGCACAAAGAAAGCATTTACCTTTTTTATTAACCACAATAAAAAACAAATACAAGTCGGTTGAAGCGTGTCCATTTGACAATCAATGTAGCTTTCAAAAGACGTTTAAAATTACAGACAGAAGGAAGTTTGCAAATTTTAAGAACAGTTTGTGTATTGTTCCAACTGTGGGGAGTGTAAAAAGGAAAAGGCACTTTAACGTGTCAAACCAAACCAAACATCAGCCCGTGTTGAAGATTTAAGCCGATACAGTAAAAAGTGCAAACATCAGCACACTGCACCGGACCAATGTTTATTAACCTTTATTCATCCAGGTAACAACATAAATCAGTCCATTTCCATTTCAGATCATCAATACAACTTGATTTCTTTCAATACAACTTGATGTCTTTCCTCCTCGCCTGGAGGCGAGGTGTCGCCTGTTTATAATAGCCAGCCTATTTTTCATTTAAGTAGTCAATTTTAAATCCAATAAATACACTCTCTCTGCTCTTTAACATCCTGTATGTCTGTGATGCAGCTCTTTTTACACCAAATCTGCCACGGGAGCAAAACAATCCACCTCCTCAGCCTCTCGTCTCCTCCTCAACACTAACAACAAAATCACAAAAACACCCAAAACTTAAACTAGTTCCTGTATTTTCCCTTATTTAACTGTATTTCAACTGTATTTCAACTGTATTTGCCCTTATTTAAACTGTATTTTCCCTTAATTAACTGCATTTCAAATGTATTTTCCCTTATTTAACTGCATTTCAAATGTATTTTCCCTTATTTAACTGCATTTCAAATGTATTTTCCCTTATTTAACTGCATTTCAAATGTATTTTCCCTTATTTAACTGCATTTCAAATGTATTTTCCCTTATTCAACTGTATTTTGCCTATTCAACTGTAATTTCCCTTATTTAACTGTATTTCAACTGTATTTGCCCTTATTTAACTGTATTTTCAACTGTATTTTCCCTCATTCAACTGTATTTCAACTGTATTTTCTCTTATTTAACTGTATTTTCAACTGTATTTTCCCTCATTCAACTGTATTTCAACTGTATTTTCCCTTATTTAACTGTATTTTCCCAAAGTGCCAAAGTCCGACTTGTGATTTGTGCTTCCCGATTGTCCGGATAACAAGTGTTTCGAGCTCGTTTTACACGAGTCGATTCGCAAACCGTTGAATCAATGGCTTACGAGAACCTTTGCAAACTGGAATACGGATCGCCCGACGGTTAAAAGTACGTTGTTGTTATGAAGCGCTTAGTAACCCGTCGGCGCGCTCGCCACTGCAGCAAAAAGGGGACGCGTCAACTCACAAAAACACAAGTGTATAAATAAGGGCGATCTTGAGATGTAAGGAGAGACGCGGTGAGAGGGAAAAACAGAAACGAGGGACAGTGCGGCGGGAGACTGGGGAGGCCACGGTGAATTTTAATTTTGGCACTTAGCCAGAACCACGGAGGAAACGTTTTCTTGTGTTATGATGAGGAATGGTCGGCGGGTGGGGGTTGGAACAAAGGAGGGGCCGCGGGTGAGGGAGAGATAAGAGAAGGGAGAGGAAGAGAGAAAGAGCGACGGAGTGAAAGAGAGGGAGAGAGGAGACAGTCAATCTGCTCCCCACGACGACAGCCATTTTTAGAGATTTAAGAAATGAAACGCGGCTGAAAATGGTGTGGAGCGTTACACTCTGAGAACTGTAAACGGGACGCGACATCGAAACACGTCGCCGAGGTAACGCGGCGCTGTAAGGTCGCCGGGGTGCGGGTTAAAAGGTCAGATCAGAGCATTCAGTTTGGTCTTCTCTTAATTGCAGAAACGTAAGGAAACTGACTATTGACAATGAGTAAAACAAACGCACACATAATAAATAATAATAGCCTTGTGTGTGCACTCGCTCCGGACCAAACTGTTGCTCAGGTGCAAATGTAAACAAAGACATCCTGACATCATACGATAACGATAAGGAGTGAATGCGTTTCACTCATACGTTGACGAGTGGCATATGTGCAAGTCACACGTAAGACTCGCGCCACTGAGTCACGAGAGTCAAGTCACTGTTTCTTTTGTAAGTTCAAGTTCCCTCAAGTCATCGTGCACATGAGTGTTGCCTAATCTATCTAAACTCTTTATGTTCAGCGCCACACAGAGCGTTCGAGAAAAATCTTAGCAAATATTTATGTGTTTATGTGTGAACAATAAAATTCACATAAATATGCTAAGCGGTTTGTGTTTATTTAATTTAAATGGGGCGGTTCGGTCCAAAGACTGATTGCTAACTTGGTATCATCTATGGCCTAGTATTAAATGTTACAGTTTATTGTTACACACACTTTAATGCTTCAAAAGAGTTAGTTATTTTATTCTCCAATGCCAATGAAATCTTTAAAAACAAGAATATACTAGAACTGTATTACTGTTGATCAAAATGAAAATATTGAAGTCTGAATACAACATAAAATTAAATATGTTTCCATGTGGTGCCCCCTGTAGGTGCCCCCAGAGTTTGCTTGTCTAACGTGGCCCCTCAACATCACAGGCTTCAAACATCACACTTGTATCAAGACGTTTGGGCTCATGTTTTGTGTCACTAGAGGACAGTATAATGTCAGAAATACTCAGCGCCACGTCCGCGGTGAACGCTTTGATGGCACAGAACGTCTTTTTTCAAAGAGCTAAAAATAACCAGAACGCCACGAATATGAGGTCTATCAACGTACAATAAAAACTGGCGAGAAGATTTGCCCCGGTAGATTGCCTTTATGGTCTCATTCCTATTGTTCTTGTTAATTATTAAATCTTAATTTCAGCATTTTATACGAGCGATCGCCGTTATTGACCTGGCTCATTACTGCAGCTGCCTCGTAGTGCTGATTGGTCAGAACGTCTCGACAGCAGAAAAATCTAAATTGTGTCATCTTTTTCATCCACAAATGGGCAAAGTGCCAATGGCCCTCATTTATTAACATTGCTGTGAAAACTGTATACATTTGGGTGTGTATTTGTTGGCACACCAGAGGACGCACGGTATTTATGAACCTGCGGATGAAAACCAGCATCATTTGAATAAAACGCCCAAAAATATTCATGTTTCAGCATTTTAGGGCGACATTTATCTGAACAGGAAATGATCCAGAATAGAAGCAAAAAAATCCTACATTTGCTCATTTGCTTTGAAATAATGTGTTTTTAGGGCTTAATCAAGTGATCGATTTCAAAAAGGACTGCATATAGTGTGATGCAGGGGCTACAGTGGGACTAGATCCAAACCCAGACCTGAACCAATAAATGGGTTAATCTCATTTGGGTAATTGTTTTTGTTATCTGGATTACACAGACACTTTCCAAATGAGCTTGTATGACAAACCATGCGGCGTAATGACAAAAAATACATAAATCACATTTAATTTTATCAATAAGAGGCATTTTTATTATACGTTTATCTGAATTTGAAAAGCGTTTTTTATCTAGAAGCTTTCAGTCACCATATTTCAATTATTTGTTTTTGCTTTTGTTAAAGATGTAATTAAAAAAACCAACAACTCAAAAATCAATTGGCTGAAAAATAATGCATTAACGAGTCGGCTACTAAAATATGTTACATCCCTAGTTTTTACTCAAAACCCTAAACTGAGAAAAATATAAAATAAAAATAATTGTGTCCATTATGTACGGTTATGCTGCATGTCGTGTTCATTTTCCTTGATGTCCTTGAAGCCGTCTCAGCACATGTTCCTCACTTTGTTAACCATTTCCAAACAACATTCAAGGCTGCAAAACCTCCTCTCCTGGTTTAAATAAAATCTCTATTGGTTAACCACGATGTGCAAGGGCTACCGACCGACAAAGAACTGCATTACGTACGTTTTACACGCCTCAACACACAAATGACAAGGTAAAGACAAAGAAACGCAGTGGAATAAGAGCGGAGTGCAGGAATAAACAGTCGAATCATAATATACCAACATCTAACCAACAAAAACGGCATCAACTGAGGCAACGACTGAAACTGTAAAAGGTCCGGACTAGTCTTTACTATTTACGGTATTTTTATTCTTTACACAAAAAGAAAACAATTGGGCGCATTATAAATTTACTCTTTAGTCGCTCTCATAAGCAGGAGCCCACAGACCTTTCAGTCACCAAAACAAACACCACAACCAGAATGAGGGGTGAACAATGGAGACAAAAGTGAAGACCTCATTTTTTACTTGTCTTTAAATGTTCTATTTGAGATTTAAATATCGGACAGAGGTGAAAGGAGAGTCATAATAACCACTAAAGTGCAGAAATATCACCAACATACTTCTAATATCAACAATATATTCTTCCGAACAACATCTGTGACATTATCAGTCCCATTTCCTCCACAAACAACAAAATATCCAGTCTTATTCTGCACAAAAACTATCAACACTGTAGTTTAGATCTGTGCAAACTTGACTCTTTATTAGTTTGCCTTTCCTTGAGTCAATTTTCAGTTTTCTTTGGTGTTTAAAATGTGAACTTTGAACAGAATCCCGTTATTAAAAGCAAAACCGTGCATCCAAACACTTAAGATTAGTTGCCACAGCTCTTCTTTTCAAACTAAGCATGTTCTCGTGCCGTGTGGGACGCGGCGCTTTACCGTGAAGACGCGGCGGCCCGTCCTGTCGAAGGTCACGCAGTACACCGACGACAGGTGTCCCAGGATCCTCTTGTGCATCTTCATGTGCTGATACACGGCTGTGGGCACCAGCTGCCTCTGTCGGTACGAGCCGTTGAGACGCCGACTGTGACTCGTCTCCACTGGGGACACAGAGACGGAGAGACCAGAGTGAGACAGAGAGACAAGTGAGACGGAGAGACCAGAGAGAGACAAGTGAAACAGAGAGACCAGAGAGAGACAAGTGAGACGGAGAGACCAGAGAGAGACAAGTGAGACGGAGAGACCAGAGAGAGACAAGTGAGACGGAGAGACCAGAGAGACCAGAGAGAGACAAGTGAGACAGAGAGACCATAGAGAGAGACAAGTGAGACAGAGAGAGACAAGTGAGACAGAGAGACCAGAGATACCAGAGAGACAAGTGAGACAGAGAGACCAGAGAGAGACAAGTGAGACAGAGAGACCATAGAGAGAGACAAGTAAGACAGAGAGAGACAAGTGAGACAGAGAGACCAGAGATACCAGAGAGAGACAAGTGAGACAGAGAGACCAGATATACCAGAGAGACAAGTGAGACAGAGAGACCAGAGAGAGACAAGTGAGACAGAGAGACCATAGAGAGAGACAAGTAAGACAGAGAGAGACAAGTGAGACAGAGAGACCAGAGATACCAGAGAGAGACAAGTGAGACAGAGAGACCAGAGAGAGACAAGTGAGACAGAGAGACAAGTGAGACGGAGAGACCAGAGAGAGACAAGTGAGACAGAGAGACCAGAGAGACCAGAGAGAGACAAGTGAGACAGAGACCATAGAGAGAGACAAGTAAGACAGAGAGAGACAAGTGAGACAGAGAGACCAGAGATACCAGAGAGAGACAAGTGAGACAGAGAGACCAGAGATACCAGAGAGACAAGTGAGACAGAGAGACCAGAGAGAGACAAGTGAGACAGAGAGACCATAGAGAGAGACAAGTAAGACAGAGAGACAAGTGAGACAGAGAGACCAGAGATACCAGAGAGAGACAAGTGAGACAGAGAGACCAGAGAGAGACAAGTGAGACAGAGAGACAAGTGAGACAGAGAGACCAGAGAGAGACAAGTGAGACAGAGAGAGACCACATAGAGACAAGTGAGACAGAGACCAGAAAGAGACAAGTGAGACAGAGAGAGACCAGAGAGAGACAAGTGAGACCAGAGAGAGACCAGAGAGACCAGAGAGAGACAAGTGAGACAGAGAGACAAGTGAGACAGAGAGACCAGAGAGAGACAAGTGAGACAGAGAGAGACCACATAGAGACAAGTGAGACAGAGACCAGAAAGAGACAAGTGAGACAGAGAGAGACCAGAGAGAGACAAGTGAGACCAGAGAGAGACCAGAGAGACCAGAGAGAGACCAGAGAGACAAGTGAGACGGAGAGACCAAAGAGAGACAAGTGAGACAGAGAGAGCAGAGAGAGACAAGTGAGACAGACAGACCAGAGAGAGACAAGTGAGATAGACAGACCAGAAAGAGACAAGTGAGACAGAGAGAGACCAGAGAGAGACAAGAGAGTCAAGTGAGACAGAGAGAGACAAGAGAGAGTCAAGTGAGACAGAGAGAGACCAGAGACCAGTGAGACAGAGAGACCAGAGAGAGACAAGTGAGACCAGAGAGAGACCAGAGAGACAAAAGTGAGACAGAGAAAGAGAAACCGGAGTGATGAGAGTGAGACCAGAGAGACCGAGAGAGACAAGTGAGCCAGAGAGACACCAGAGAGAGACCAGAGAGACAAGTGTGAGACAAGTGAGAGACAAGAGAGAGACAAGTGAGAGACAAGTGAGAGACAAGAGAGAGACAAGAGAGAGACAAGAGAGAGACAAGAGAGAGACAAGAGAGAGACAAGTGAGAGACAAGAGAGAGACAAGTGAGAGACAAGTGAGAGACAAGTGAGAGACAAGTGAGAGACAAGTGAGAGACAAGAGAGAGACAAGTGAGAGACAAGAGAGAGACAAGTGAGAGACCAGAGAGAGACAAGTGAGAGACAAGTGAGAGACCAGAGAGAGACCAGAGAGAGACAAGTGAGAGACCAGAGAGAGACCAGAGAGAGACCAGAGAGAGACCAGAGAGAGACCAGAGAGACAAGTGAGAGACCAGAGAGACCAGAGAGAGACAAGTGAGAGACCAGAGAGACCAGAGAGAGACAAGTGAGAGACCAGAGAGAGACAAGTGAGAGACCAGAGAGAGGCTTAAACAGGAAGGAAGTGTTTTTGAATGTAAATAACAGCATAGTTTCCCTTTAAGTCCCAACTCTGTGTAACTACACATATAAAAACAACATATTTTAAATAAATTCCCAAGTGAAGCACCTTTAACACACTGAACAGGTTAAGTACACTTTATATTCATCCTCTGCATTTGACCCATCCTTCAGTGCTGCTGAACCTGTCTAGGACCCATCTCCAGCTCTTGCTCCAGGTAAAGTCCTGCTGCTACTGACCAAGACCAGAACATGCTCTGGGTCCGACGGGGGAAACATGTAAACATGTAAACATGTGCAGAGAGTCTTACGTCATACGTGTAACACTCGACACCAGAGCCTTGAACGTCTCCAGCTGCAACACTGATGTACATAAACTTCTGCACTAGAACTCCAGCCTCATGCATCTTCTTTCACCTCAAGACACTTGAGTTTATCCTCCAACACAAGAGTGTGACACTGCAGAGGACACTGACACACTACACAACTACTACTACACACTACACTACACAACACAACACAACTACTACTACAGACTACACTACACAACTACTACTACACACAAAGTCAAGAAAGTCCATCAGGTTTTACTGTGTATTTGAGCCACTCTCATCTCCATCTTCTAAACCCACACACTGAAGGCTTCACTTACACTGAGCTGAACCCTGAGCCGTAATGATGACGTCATGTGGATAAAATATATAAATGAAACTCCAGTAACAAATATGTGACACCAAACTGCACTTTACCGATATTAGGGGGGCTCCCAAAGATGATGGGAGGCTCTGGTGGTCTCCCACAGTGAAGCGCAGCCAGAGCTGAGCCTTTCCACACCACATGTTTGCAACCTGGAAAACACATTCATAAAGATCATATAATCATATACAGAGACTACACAGTGGAATAGATCATTCTACTTGTATATATAAAAATACAAATATGTATCAAACGTTACATACATTTGGATTGTATTTCCTACTGCCCATGTTGCATTATGATTATGTGTAGTAAATCATGTGTACTGCATGTTTAATTACGTTATGTAACATGTATATAGTGCATATAGTGCATATCCTTGGCTTCTCGCGCAGCTGCGGCCGACACTGGTCCCGGCGCCGCTCACTCACTTTTGTCTGTGCGCAGCAGATTCTGTCGTCCGGCCCCGAGCAGGCTGCACAGGCCGGGCACGCTGGCGGGCACCTCCTTCTCCAGCAGCGGGCACACGCGCGAGCAGATCTCCAGCAGGTGGTCCGAGCGGATGTGACGGTAAAGCTTCACCTGCACCACAACCACACGCCGGTTTAGATTAGCATTTTACTACAAGGAAAACTACAAGGAGAACGCACGGGCCCGGACTCAGAGTCAGAACTATAACTGTACCAATCATTTGTAAAAACATACGAAAGACACAAGTGAAAGAGAGCGACAAACAACAAGTCCAATAACAATGGACCACCTCTGTTTTGTACTTTAATTATATAAAGATAACAAATCACACAACATTGTGTCACAGACATTAAAAGGGCAAAGTCGGCTTTTTGACAATAACATCAGTGTTTGACTCAAACTTGAAATCAAAATCAAAATCAAATCTTAAGTCGAGGCACAAATGTCCACGACCCTCATGTATACTTTCTTTGGACGCAAAGGCTATGATGGATGGTGGACGAACGATAAAGGAACAGGTTTTAAAATATTAGGAATTAATAAAGTAATATAATAAGTAAAGTAAAGTAAATAATTAAGTGATCAATTAAGTGATCAATCACATTAATCACTAATTGATTAGAACAAATAAATAGTCCTGATTCATTAGTAATTGAATAATCATTTCCTGAACTGAACACAGACTCAAAGCCTGCCAGAGTCTGAGATGTTTGATGACTCAGACTTTCTGAGTAATATGAATCATTTCTGAGTAAGAAAGGATTCATATTACCCAAAAAAATATCAAAAAAATAAATAATAATAATGAAATAATAAAAACTGTTCTGAATGCTCTATGAAGAGTTTCTCTGGTGAAATGTTCTACATAATCTCATATTCACACCTTTCTGAAAAACAAAACTGTTAATCAAAACAATAATAGCTAGATGAGCTGCCATATATCAAAGGTACAGAATTATTACAGAGTTTTATTATTTTAACCAATTTGCAATACGTGTAATTATATTGATAAATCAATCAATCAATTAATCACTTCACCGATAAGGCTTTATCTGAATCCGCTTTTAGACATTGTAGTTATCGATTACTCTCCCATACAAAGAAGAATATGACCAGCGCAGTGTATAATTAATACAAATCCCATTAAACTGCGATTCCAGATGGACCTGACGCGCGTGCTCCTTTTACCTCTGCGTTAATTACAAGGTCACGGGCAGAATCCGCATCACACGCCTCCCCCAAACCTCCCCATCACCGTGGAGAGGAGGAGAGAGGAGAGGAGGAGAGAGGGGGAGGAGGAGGAGAGAGGAGAGGAGGAGAGAGGGGGGGGGGGGAGGAGGAGAGAGGAGCAGCGCAGGGGGGCGTGGCAACGACGCGCCAAACCCCACGCTGCTCCAACCACGAGGCACACACCGCGTCACACACCGCGAGCCTCCCTCTCCCGCCGCGGACATACTACAGCAGCACACGACATGGGGAAATAATAACGTCAGAAACACGGCCGTGGCTCAAATAGCCCAGCAGTTTCACGAGGCGCGAGTGTTGTGCGCCGCGAGCCCGATGGCAAACGGAAATGCGCCGCAGAGTATTTTTGGCACGCGCGCTTAGTCTCATCACCGGGGGATTCACGAAACGATCAGTGCGTGAGGATTTAACGATTACTCACTATTTACATAGAGACCGTGACCAAACAGTGACATCTTCCGTTTTCCTTAATTCACATTGATCGATATTCTGCATACAAATCAACATTTGTCTATTTATGCGTTGTTGTTTTTTTATTACTTAAACTGATTAATTTTGCTTCTAAAATGGTCACGTTTATTATTAAGCTTTATTATTTTCAGATTGTATTGTACTCTGAATGTATACGATCATCGATTAACCGATTACTCTGGACACTACAGTCGACACGATCAGATAAGAGCCTGAAAAACGAGAGGACGCACGCGGTTCTTGAACGCACGCGAGGACGCACGCACGCTCTTAATGAAGTGTGTTAATTGCTTTCAACATGGCGCTCCGGGACGCACGTGTTGCGCTCTGAGCTCGTGCGTATTGACAACTGGCTCCGCGCGTGACGGACGAGACGCGATTCAGAGCCTTCAGCAGACAAATGAAGAGATCGGATGATAGAAACTAAGAGAATGTTATTAATATTATTAACAACAGACAGCAGTGGAGGAGATTTGCTCACGCGGGGATGGAATAATAATAAAGCAGTCAAATTAATTCAGCTTTACAAAACACTCGACATTTTTATTGCAAATGATAGATAAATACTTATCAGTTTGTGCAAATGAACTCTTCCAGGACTTAGATTTGTACCAGAAGAACGGACACAAACTGACAGAATGATATTTGAAACACATCTGTAACCAGGCCAACGCATCTTTATTTGCTCTTGCGTTTGAAAATACACCAAAAATGTGCAAAATATGGCGGAAAAACAAAGATTCGAACACGATTCCAGATTAAAAAATGCAATTCAATGTCTAAACGCACCTTTATCTGTTAAGCAACAGGCCAACGTGAGTAATTGCGCGTCTTAATTAACCAATGGCATTTAATTAATAAAGCGCCACAAAATAATTCGTGGAAGCAACGTCGATCCACGCGAGTCCAACCCCTTTCTCTCCAAAACCACACACACATACACACATACACAGTCACACACACACACAACACGACAAGACAAGAGTCCAGACAAAACGCGCCAAACGATCTCAAGTCACGAGTAATTAAGAATAAAAACCATCCGCGGTGCGTTTTAATGCGTGGATTCTAAGCACAAAAGCTGAACACGCAGCATGAAGGAGGAGCGAGCTACGGCCACGCAGAGGGAGAAACCACGCACATACACGCACATCCTCTGTCAATAACACCTTTAACGTACTTTAACACACTCCCCACGTCCTGCTCACGGCAAGTGTCACGAGCCGTGCGTAAAACCGCCCCGTGCCAAACGCGCGCGCCTCTCCACGCCGCGTTTGCGCATTTTAAAATAAATTTTAATTATTTGCTTCGTTTGGGGCGTAATAACAGCTGAATAACTGCTTGGACAACTCGAAAACACCAAAGAGACAAGAAAAAAAACATAAAAGCCATGATGAATTCCTTCCACGCCCCCATGCGTAATAGACGTGCTTTTTTTGTGTTGACATCACAATTAGCGCGTGAGATCGTTGCGTGGTAATGGCGTGTCACCTCTCATCGTCTCACACTGCCACAATCCGTGTGCAGGTCGTGGAATGAGATGAGAAACGTCCACGGGGAGGAAAACAAACCGTGGCGGAAGCAGCGGCGGCGCGCGCGTGGCACAAACCGGAACCTCTCTGCGCTTGAGACAATGTTTATATTTCTTCTCAAAAGTGCTGTTCTGTAACTCTTTGCCCTCCCACCGCGCGTGTGTTCCCCGTGTGAGTCCCTACCCCCCCCCCCCCGGACCCTCGCGCCACAACACAACACTCGTGACGTATCAACATTTATTTACACCATCAACTATTAATCCCGTTAGTGCGCGTGCCGTGGTCCCCACAAAACATCCACGCGAAGGTGAGACACGAGCCCCCCACCCCCACGCCACCGCAAACACGTCATCACGCATCAAAACTTGCCTCATACAAAACACTTCCTCACACACTTTTGACTTTACCAGCGGATTTAAAAATTGCGGGAAATTCAATTCTTGTGTCGCCCCGTGCAAACTTTTCCCTCGGCCGTGGCGCGCGCGCCGGTGCTCACCAAATTCTCGTACGTCCCCGGGTGTTCCTGCCCCGTCCAGTCCACGCGTTTGGGCAGCAGCTGCACAGAGAGAGAGAGAGGAGGGGGAAACAAACGCGTCACGATCCGTAAAACCGTGGAAAGTGTCGTTTATATGCGTGCAATGTTGATTATGCTTATGTTTTTAACGCGTAGTAGTAGTAGTAGTAGTGCAGGCGCGCGCGGCGGCGGGGGAAGCGTCCTCCGCGGCGCCGCTGCTGCTGCTCCGCGGGCTCTCACCTCCTTCTCCTCCGCCTCGCGTATCAGGCTCTGCGAAAACGGGGGGAGCACACGTTACAACGCCGCGTCCATTTCGCAGCAGAGCAGAGAAGGGAAACAAACAAACCTGCGCCGAGTCTTGACACGGTCCGGCTTCTAAAAACCTCGCGATTAGGAAGTAGAGCTCTGTCGGGAGAGAAGCGGGAGGGGGGGAGGACAGAGAGGAGGACCGCGGCGTTAGGGGGAGAGAGGAGGACACCGACGCGAGCATTTTTAAAAAACCAAACGTGACGCACTCGCCGACGCCCGTGTGTGCACTTACCCGAGGTCAGCTGCGCGATGTGCGAGCGGTCCGAAGCCATTTTTTGTTGTGTGCGCGCGCGAGGGGGGTTGTTTTGGCAGGGCGAGCGCGCCGGAGAGCGAGCCCGTGCCGTGCCGCGCGCGTGTGTGTGTGTGTGTGTGAGTGAGTGAGTGAGTGAGTGTGTAGTGTGTGTGTTGGGGCTCGCGGCTGCCCTGTAGCTGTCACTGTTTATCCACCAGGAAGAGGGCCGCCTCCATGATTCGCCGACGAGCGCACGCGCGAAACGAGGAAGAAAACGAGGCCCGGCTGCGTAAAGCACGTCCCCCGCGCCGTCGTCTGCTCCGCGCGAGGGAGAAGTAGTGCCGCGCTCGCCGGCGGGTTTTGAGCGAGGTGTGCGCGTTTTCTGCCGAACCGAGAGGCGCGTGGGTTTGATTCGACGTCGGGGCGATTTTCCGCGCGGGTGAAAGGCGGGTTTGTGACAGCGTTTAGTCCCCTCCCCCCTCTTTCTAAAGCGCGAGCCCTCTGCGGAGGACTACGAAAAGAACGCGGCCAGGGGTTGCCACGTCCGTTCGTTCCAGCGGCTTTGAGCTTGTACTTTTTTTTCTTTAGAATCAGAATCAGAAAAGGTTTGTTGCTGTTGGCAGTGAACAGAATTATCAAACATAAGAACTTGTTTTGACTTTTTAAAACAATGAACAATGATGAAACGACCTATATAAAGTCAAAAAGAACAAACTATTTAAATCTGCAACGAGATATTCCTTTATTGTCCCACATGGGGAAATTTCATTGGTGCAACGCAGGTAGATACAGAAGAAAAGAACAGATCACTTATAGGAAGTCTGAAAAACACTTTCAGTAGATCTCCTATAAACAAAAACTCCCATAGACAAATAAATACCATTGCACGTGATCACGACAGTAATTGCACATGAACATGTGTCACGACGGCACATAGATTGCACATGAAATATATATATATATATATATATATATATATAAATATATAAATGTGTGTACAGTTGAATTTACAGATGTAGTGCAGAATGTTCTTATTTTTCTTGTTTTTTTCAGTGGGGGCAATGTTGACCAAAATTACCTTGGCAACTATATTCAGACAAAAATGTGTAAAAGGAGGCATACTATGCTTTTTTCAGGCACTTTTTTTTCAGGCACAATTGAACTATAATATAAGTAGATCATCATTTTCATCAGAATCAGAATCAGGATCAGAAAAGGATTATTTCCATTATCAGTGAACAAAATTCCCAGGCCAGGAACTTGCTTTGGTGATTCTGTGATCATTTGCTCGGTGTAAATCCAAATATTGATCTGAAGCAGCTTTGTAATTGAAGCAGGTTCAGTGACTTCTTGTTCAAAACTGCAGAACTGATGATAAGCCCTGCACTTGCATGTTGCAAAATGAGTAACTGTTATGTTCTGTTTCATGATAACAGACCCAGTAATGATGGAAATACACTCTGTTGGCAGTCACTTAACGTTATAAAGCCTTTATTACTGCCTCTTCATGGTGACATTTCAATGTAACAAGCAGCGGATCGTGTTTTAGTCTTGAAAAGTTGCCATTTTACTTTTACCCACGTGTGTCACTGAGAGTCTTCATTTGTCAAATAATTGCTACAAGTCCAGAACAGAAGACAAAACAGGAGTAACTCAAACATCAAATTACAACTTTAAGGAAACCACGATGATGTGTTGATGAGGAAACACAGATGAAACACTCATTTAGCATCACATTTCCCCTGTGATGCTAAATCAACTTTGATCAACGGAATCAACATGTCTTTAAACATGTTAGTTGAGGTTTGGTTATGGGACAAATGTGAAATGTGTCTGTCGGGCTCTGGAAGTCGATTGTCCCTCGGGCCAAACGTCTGTGCGGCGCATACCTGTGACAAGCTGACGAGTGCACAAGGATTTAAACTAAAACCAATCACAAAAGGGCAAAAATATCACCTCATTCCCCTATTTAAACATTTCTAACATAACCTCTTTCTTTCTAACAGCTCCAACAAACTTTTTTTTTGTAACAGTTTTATTATAAATGATACACTCGCTGTGCTCTTTTGATCACGGGATGCGTCTTTTAGGCTTTCTCGTCGCACTTTCATGTTCTTTTAGCCTTTTTGGTTCTGTTTCACGATAATAGACCCAGTTATAAGTCAATTAATGTTTTACAGCTGTTATTAATGTTAAATATGTGTGATTAAAAGTCAGTGGCAACACTAATTGACTATTTTATTAAAGGGGAAATATTTTGTAACAAATTCTATGCAAAATGATGATATTGAGTTACAGTTCAGTACAAGTAACTCAAAAAAAAAGCATAATACGTCTCCTTTAACATACTTGCGTGACTTTTTAGGCTCTTTTTGTGAATCTGGCAACCCCGGGCTCCACGCACTCGGGGAGAGAGGTAGAAATGGCAGCTTACGGGAAGAGGACACATTGCTGCTGCAGAAGAATCACTTTATTGCACGATTATGGCCCGTTTTATCCCCCATATTCGTCACTGGCGTTTGCGCGCGTTTCTTTCACTGTCCGCAAACCACCGCGCAAAACGAACCCACTGTGCCTCATCCTCCATCATTCACCCGTAAAGATTTGCGCTGCCGGGGGGCGCGTTTGAAGATACGTGTGCGTTGGTTACGACGGTATCTCTGCGGGTTCGGGAGTTGCGCGTGTCGGTTTGCGCCGTTTTGGCTCGCGCGCGTCCCGATCGCCGCTGCCGCGCGTCGTTTATTGTGTAACAGGACGTCAGGCGGACACACCCACTTTCTCCGGGGAAGCGATCGTCCATTTCTCTTTCTAATAGCAGCATTCAAATGAGGGGGGGGGAGGGCCGGTGACGGGGAATGCGGCTTAATGAACGAGGCCGCGTGAGTTGCGGGAACGTAACGGCGACCGGACACTCACGTGACACTATCAGAGGATGATCAGAGAACGAATGACACCACACATCCTGTCCACTCACGTCCACTCATGCACGCCGCAAACAATACTTTTACACGGCACAAATCAGATATAAACATAATCAGATCACAACTACAGTCAGATAACAGTCATCATCAGATAACAATAATAAGATCAGTTTATTTTTGGATTTGTGTGTATGTTTTACAGGCACAAAAGTATTCTGATGGTCAAAAACACCTGGTGACACGTGGGAGTTTATTAGTAGGTTTTTGGAGACGGTTTCAATCTTTTATTATTTTTTATTTGTTTGCCCTTTTTGAAAATAATGTTCATGGCAAAACCCAATTGTGACAGAAATCCAATTACTCAACTGTTTACATGGCATCGCAGTAATCTGATAACTCCAGAAGTCAGATTTCTGGTGTGCACGATACAGTAAACAGCCAGTGAAAAGGCCTGTAAAGATGGTTTATGATGTGCCGTAAGTTTTCAGTCTTGTGCGTAAAACGATGATGGAAATGTCATTTTTTATGTAATTGGGTAAAACATTGGATCGTGTGCAAGTGCAGAGTTGTCCAAAAGCTCTTCTTTCTGTACCTAATTTATAATAGGCCTGTGTAAAGTGCAGCAGATTGGCCATAAAAGATGACGTCAAGAAGTCATCACTAAACATTGAGTCCTCTTCAAAGTAAAAGCATTTGGCTGTATTTAGGCAACACATTAGCATAAGTCATTGCACCAAAAACATGATGAATCTTTGATGATCTTAAACAAATGTGACAATTGTTTGTTAAAGTTGGCCCAGATTGTCTCACAGAAATAGTAACTTATGCTGCTACAAATCACAATACATACATTTTCACTACAAAAAACACATGCAATGGCTAAAATGTATGTAACAATAAATCTAGATGTAACAAAATGACAAGGAAATATAACATACATATGAATAAAATAAAGGACCTAATAAATTATAAAAAATATAAATGAATACATTTTTACTCCAAAAAACACCTGCGATGGATAAAATATATGTAACAATAAATGTAAATCTAATAAAATGTATGTAACAATAAATGTAAATCTAATAAAATATATGTAACAATAAATGTAAATCTAATAAAATGTATGTAACAATAAATGTAAATCTAATAAAATGTATGTAACAATAAATGTAAATCTAATAAAATGTATGTAACAATACATGTAAATCTAATAAAATGTATGTAACAATAAATGTAAATCTAATAAAATGTATGTAACAATAAATGTAAATCTAACAAAATGATGAATAAAAATGTAAAAGAAAATATAATATGTATATAAACAAATAAAATAAAGGACTTAATAAATTAGAAATAAATATGAGATAATATAAGAAATAAACATAGAAAAAATATAAATAAATGAATGATTAATTTATGTAGTTTTGATATTTTTTTTCCTTTTGATGCATCAATGTTTTTTTAGTTCTATTTTGTTTTTGATTGAATTTTCGTGTGAACGTGGGGTTTGTTTAGTTTTTACTACATTTTCTCCACGTCTTCCTTGGCTATGTCTCCTTGAATCTCCAGTATTCATTCAAACAGACGAGATGAAGTGTGTTGCTCAAGAACATATTCACAGTGGCTGAACATGATGTAAGATAAAGAGCAGAAGCAGATGTGGTTGTGACCTTTACCACAAGGAGGCAGCCTCATTCTGTCCAGCTCTGAATGAAAAGTCAAGGGTCAATATTCCAATCAGAGAAACACATTTAAGTGCGTTCATCACATCGAAATAAAAAATAAAATAAATCTGGACTAGATCAGGACTAAACGAGGTCTAGAACAGGACCGAACCAAGTCTAAATCAGGATTAAACGAGGACTAGAGCAGGACCGAACCAAGTCTAAATCAGGACTAAACGAGGTCTAGAACAGGACCGAACCAAGTCTAAATCAGGACTAAACGAGGACTAGAACAAGACCGAACCAAGTCTAAATCAGGACTAAACGAGGACTAGAACAGGACCGAACCAAGTCTAAATCAGGACTAAACGAGGACTAGAACAAGACCGAACCAAGTCTAAATCAGGACTAAACGAGGACTAGAACAGGACCGAACCAAGTCTAAATCAAGACTAAACGAGGACTAGAACAGGACCGAACCAAGTTAAAATCAGGACTAAACGAGGACTAGAACAAGACCGAACCACGTCTAAATCAGGACTAAACGAGGTCTAGAACAAGACCGAACCAAGTCTAAATCAGGACTAAACGAGGTCTAGAACAAGACCGAACCAAGTCTAAATCAGGACTAAACGAGGTCTAGAACAGGACCGAACCAAGTCTAAATCAGGACTAAACGAGGACTAGAACAGGACCGAACCAAGTCTAAATCAGGACTAAACGAGGACTAGAACAAGACCGAACCAAGTCTAAATCAGGACTAAACGAGGTCTAGAACAGGACCGAACCAAGTCTAAATCAGGACTAAACGAGGACTAGAACAAGACCGAACCAAGTCTAAATCAGGACTAAACGAGGACTAGAACAGGACCGAACCAAGTCTAAATCAGGACTAAACGAGGACTAGAACAAGACCGAACCAAGTCTAAATCAGGACTAAACGAGGACTAGAACAAGACCGAACCACGTCTAAATCAGGACTAAACGAGGACTAGAACAAGACCGAACCAAGTCTAAATCAGGACTAAACGAGGACTAGAACAGGACCGAACCAAGTCTAAATCAGGACTAAACGAGGACTAGAACAAGACCGAACCAAGTCTAAATCAGGACTAAACGAGGACTAGAACAAGACCGAACCAAGTCTAAATCAGGACTAAACGAGGACTAGAACAGGACCGAACCAAGTCTAAATCAGGACTAAACGAGGACTAGAACAGGACCGAACCAAGTTAAAATCAGGACTAAACGAGGACTAGAACAAGACCGAACCACGTCTAAATCAGGACTAAACGAGGTCTAGAACAAGACCGAACCAAGTCTAAATCAGGACTAAACGAGGTCTAGAACAAGACCGAACCAAGTCTAAATCAGGACTAAACGAGGTCTAGAACAGGACCGAACCAAGTCTAAATCAGGACTAAACGAGGACTAGAACAGGACCGAACCAAGTCTAAATCAGGACTAAACGAGGACTAGAACAAGACCGAACCAAGTCTAAATCAGGACTAAACGAGGTCTAGAACAGGACCGAACCAAGTCTAAATCAGGACTAAACGAGGACTAGAACAAGACCGAACCAAGTCTAAATCAGGACTAAACGAGGACTAGAACAGGACCGAACCAAGTCTAAATCAGGACTAAACGAGGACTAGAACAAGACCGAACCAAGTCTAAATCAGGACTAAACGAGGACTAGAACAAGACCGAACCAAGTCTAAATCAGGACTAAACGAGGACTAGAACAAGACCGAACCAAGTCTAAATCAGGACTAAACGAGGAATAGAACAGGACCGAACCAAGTCTAAATCAGGACTAAACGAGGACTAGAACAAGACCGAACCAAGTCTAAATCAGGACTAAACGAGGTCTAGAACAAGACCGAACCAAGTCTAAATCAGGACTAAACGAGGACTAGAACAGGACCGAACCAAGTCTAAATCAGGACTAAACGAGGACTAGAACAAGACCGAACCAAGTCTAAATCAGGACTAAACGAGGACTAGAACAGGACCGAACCAAGTCTAAATCAGGACTAAACGAGGACTAGAACAGGACCGAACCAAGTCTAAATCAGGACTAAACGAGGACTAGAACAAGACCGAACCAAGTCTAAATCAGGACTAAACGAGGACTAGAACAGGACCGAACCAAGTCTAAATCAGGACTAAACGAGGTAGTATAGGGCAAAACCATTCAAATTTGACATAGAATTATTCAATCATACTGTGCGTTTCTCGTCAATAACATGATCTCTGAATCTAAGTACATCACTGCTTGATTTTGGTAGTTTATAACCACAAATACAGTGCACAGAATGTAGAAATGTATGTGCGTTTGGAACTTTGTACAACTTAATATTTGAAATGTTCTTCTTCAAAATAAACTACTTTAACTAAATATTGTATTACTTGAAGTCTATGCGTGGTCCAATTGTATACGGCTGAAATATATGTTGTTTAATCAACCCGGACTGGACCAAAAACAGTTGGATTCCATCAATAAACCTTTAATATTGTGACTTTTAACATCTTGAAAGTCTCGGCACACTTACAATCAACTCAATGTTCAATAAATGAAAGTTGGAACAATATTCTTAGAAGGTCAATATTTAACTACACTTTTCACCGATGGAAAACTTTTTCTTCCTTTTTTTAATACATTTGAGCTGCACAAGGAGAAATGAAGAACACGCAGCTCATTAATGACACCAATTTAAGAGTTCATTCTGCTATGTATTTATTGCAGCTCATATATTTTCTTTTACATTGTTGCAGAGTTGAATCTCCTGCTTTTTGGAATAGAATAGTTTAAATTTTTATCGTTCATTGTGTCATTTTCTATCACCCTCAGACGTGTTATTGAGACAGCTCAAATATACGGTGTTGGGTGGGTTAGTTAACTGTTAACAGCTCTTTGGTGAACTGTGAACCGCTCTTTGGTGAACTGTGAACCGCTCTTTGGTGAACTGTGAACCGCTCTTTGGTGAACTGTGAACCGCTCTTTGGTGAACTGTGAACCGCTCTTTGGTGAACTGTGAACCGCTCTTTGGTGAACTGCGGCGCGGCTCCGTCAGTTCACGCTCTGCAAACGCTGAGCTTTCACTTCCTGACGCTGCAGTTGGATTTAACATGAGCTGCCCCCCTTTTGTGTCGGCTTCACACAGTCCCACCGACCCGGCTGTAACGTGGCTATGACCGCGGCGGGACGGCACCAAAACATACAAAGATCTAAAGCGCGACTATTGTGAATATGTTGATTTTTCTCATTGTTTTATTAACGTTGCAAGACTTTTTTGAATAGTTAGTTCTTAGTTGCGTAATGGTGCGTTCACATATGTCCTAGTTTTGACCCGGGTTTAGCTCCGATTTTGAAGTGGTTTGGTCCAATGTTAGTCTTGGTTTAGGTCCGGTCGAGTCCAGGTTTAATGTAGAATTTTTTGAATACATTCACTCTAAACTGGGACTTTACCCCTAAACTAAATTTGTGTTAGATTATGACTAAACAAGGACCAAACCAAGTCTACGTTAGGACTAAAACTGGCTCAATTTATATGACCAAATGACGGTGACGAGTGTGAACGCAGCCTTCGTCTAGGTTTGATTCCAGTTTTGAAGTGGTTTAATGTATGTGCAAGTGTGAACGCACCATCAAAGTATGTAGAAGTTACAACTCTGGACTAAACACAGAACTAAACCAGGAATATCAACAAAACCAAGTCCAGTCAACTTCAGGACCAACATACGACACATTATCAGAGGTGTTTCCTTTTTGAGTTAAATGGAAATGTCATTTGAAACCAAACATAAACCCAGTGTGTAGCCGAAGGTAAACAAAAACACGTGCAACATTTGTAGTTTTTGTCGTTTTATTTCAAAATAGTCCAGTTCCGACAGAGTGAAACCAAGTTAAAATAGTGAAATAACAAGAAGCACCACTCATTATTGCTGTCACTCTGCGGCTGCGGGACCACGCCTTCTGGGGTCCCGGGGGGGGGGGGACTGGTACACGCACTCACTCTGCACGCACTTACAAAATGTGGCGCTATGACACAGAAGCGGGCATTCTTAAGTCGACTGTGCGCGTGATTGTGCAGAAACGTGACCCAAAGTTCACCGCAAAAAACCCTCTGCTTGAACTTCAACTTGAACGCAGATGATTATAATAGTAATGATTTTGTGCACATATTTTTACAATATTTAACTGTTTTTCCAACCTATTATTGAAGCTTTTACCGCCTTTTCCTCAAAACAAGCAACATATTCACCAATGAAATAAGAAGATTGCATTTGAAATGCTGTCGTGTGTCGACTGATTGTTCATCGTTTTGATAAAATACACGTCAAACACTTTGATACAACTTTATACAACGCCTTAATAAGTCTTAACAAAGCATGAACAAAGACTTAATACATAATGAACTAGTGCATTTGTTTATTCAGGCTTGGTAACAAATTTATTACATAGAGTTAGGATTTAGGGTATTAATTACGTACCAAACCTGAATCATTCTTAATAAACTTAACTATGACAGGTTTTTTTATACCTGCTGTACATATAAATTGTAGTTTTACACCAATCGAGTTGGTATTTGTTGAGAAAACCTTGAAAAATCTGTAGAAAATGACAGGAAGTGACATCACACATCGTTCCAGTCAAGTTTTTGCATAAATTTCACAAATAAACACATTTTCCGACTCTTTAAACATAAATTCAACAAAATAAAGTAGTTTTCAAATATCTTTATTTGTCAATTTTTTAAAAATGGTGACATTAGATGAGTTTTTGGTAATTTCCTAGTGTGATGTTGTCAATTACAAACAGAAAGGGAAATTATAAACCTGAAAAAATGTGCTATTCTGTGATTACATTTTTGGCCAAATTTAAAATATATTTCTGTTCCAAACTGTCATAGACCCTTTAACTGTCTTTGTTCATGCTTTACTGAGTCTAATTCATGCGTCATTATTAAAAAGTGTTAACAAGAAGCGTAACAAACACTAAATCAAGACACATTTTCCTTTCAAACAAACTCTAATTAATCAAGAAATAGTTGTTTCCCCCCCCGCTGTGATAACTATAACAAGATAAATCAATTTGGTGCTAAACAATAATGACACAGGCACAAACGCAGCTGCCAAAATTCCTAACCGCCGAGAGTATTCTTGGCGGTTGGATAAAAGTAATATGTGTCGGCGTTTTGTCTGTCGGAGAAACAAGAAGGTCCGTAGGTAAAGAAGCAGCACGCTGCTGCTTGCCTGTCTAAAACTATCGCCAGTCTAAAGGAAAACGCGGTACAAAAAGTGTCAGTAAAAAAAGACGTTCGCTGCCATGGAGACGGAGGGGAGAGGCTCCTCTTTCCTTACGCCTTCTCCTCGGTCGCTTCCTCCGCTGCCTCAGTTTCCTGGTCGCAGAAGACAAGAGAGTTAAGACAAGCGGTGTTCAGAGTCGGAACTGCAAAAGCAAAAACACACCAAAATATAGAGGAACAAACGAGGTCGTCCAGGTTATTCGGTTAATTGACAATGTAGGCGGCGGCGATGAGTAATTAAATTCTATGCTACAAAAAAAGCAAACACAGTCCTGGTCCACTCCTGGTTCAGTCCTGTTCTAGTCCTGATTCAGTCCTGGTTTATTCCTGTTCTAGTCCTGGTTTATTCCTGGTCTAGTCCTGGTCCAGTCCTGTTCTAGTCCTGGTCTAGTCCTGTTCTAGTCCTGGTTCAGTCCTGGTTTATTCCTGTTCTAGTCCTGGTGTAGTCCTGGTTTATTCCTGGTCTAGTCCTGTTCTAGTCCTGGTTCAGTCCTGGTTTATTCCTGTTCTAGTCCTGGTGTAGTCCTGTTCTAGTCCTGGTTTATTCCTGGTCTAGTCCTGTTCTAGTCCTGGTTCAGTCCTGGTTTATTCCTGGTTCAGTCCTGGTCTAGTCCTGTTCTAGTCCTGGTTCAGTCCTGGTTTATTCCTGTTCTAGTCCTGGTGTAGTCCTGTTCTAGTCCTGGTTTATTCCTGGTCTAGTCCTGTTCTAGTCCTGGTTCAGTCCTGGTTTATTCCTGGTTCAGTCCTGGTCTAGTCCTGGTTCAGTCCTGGTTCAGTCCTGGTCTAGTTCAGGTTTAGTCCCTTTAGCTGTGTGAACCATCAAAGACGCTCGCCCACTCACCGAGGCGTTGCTGGTTTGAGTCCTGAGTCTTCTTCCCGTAGTGAATGTTTTACTGCGACTGACCGTGGTCAGTCATGGTTATTGTTGGCACACAATGGCAGTCACATCTTTGTCAATCAGAACTCACGGCAGGTGTGAACTAAATTTGCGGACCACCATAAAATAATGGACTAATGTGGCGCCGTTTATCCACCTTAATGTGAACACGTGAATAAACACGTCGCCTTGAAGAATGTGGCAGTGAAAGAGTGGGTTTAAAGTTGTCCTTGGCCCACTTTTCTGCACAAAGTCAGTGAGGGCAAAGAAAAAGGACGCACTCGATTAAAACCTGATTATTTAGTTTCATCCTGGTGTTGTGGGCCTGCTTATATTACTGCACTGCTTATATTACTGCTTGTATTACTGCTTATATTACTGCACTGCTTATATTACTGCTTGTATTACTGCTTATATTACTGCACTGCTTATATTACTGCTTGTATTACTGCTTATATTACTGCACTGCTTATATTACTGCTTGTATTACTGCTTATATTACTGCACTGCTTATATTACTGCTTGTATTACTGCTTATATTACTGTGTGTATTACTGCACTGCTTATATTACTGCTTGTATTACTGCTTATATTACTGCACTGCTTGTATTACTGCTTGTATTACTGCTTATATTACTGCTTGTATTACTGCTTATATTACTGCACTGCTTATATTACTGTGTGTATTACTGCTTATATTACTGCACTGCTTGTATTACTGCTTGTATTACTGCTTATATTACTGCACTGCTTATATTACTGTGTGTATTACTGCACTGCTTCTATTACTGCACTGCTTATATTACTGTGTGTATTACTGCTTATATTACTGCTTGTATTACTGCTTATATTACTGCACTTCTTATATTACTGTGTATTACTGTGTGTATTACTGCACTGCTTGTATTACTGCTTGTATTACTTCTTATATTACTGCTTATATTACTGCTTATATTACTGCACTGCTTGTATTACTGTGTGTATTACTGTGTGTATTACTGCACTGCTTGTATTACTGCTTGTATTACTTCTTATATTACTGCTTATATTACTGCTTATATTACTGCTTGTATTACTGTGTGTATTACTGCTTGTATTACTGCACTGCTTGTATTACTGCTTGTATTACTGCTTATATTACTGCACTGCTTATATTACTGCTTGTATTAGTGCTTATATTACTGCACTGCTTATATTACTGTGTGTATTACTGCTTATATTACTGCTTGTATTACTGCTTGTATTACTGCTTGTATTACTGTGTGTATTACTGCACTGCTTGTATTACTGCTTGTATTACTGCTTGTATTACTGCTTATATTACTGCTTGTATTACTGTGTGTATTACTGCTTGTATTACTGCACTGCTTATATTACTGCTTGTATTACTGTGTGTATTACTGCACTGCTTGTATTACTGCTTATATTACTGCTTGTATTACTGCTTGTATTACTGCTTGTATTACTGCTTGTATTACTGCTTATATTACTGCTTGTATTACTGTGTGTATTACTGCTTGTATTACTGTGTGTATTACTGCACTGCTTATATTACTGTGTGTATTACTGCACTGCTTATATTGCTGCTTGTATTACTGCTTGTATTACTGCTTATATTACTGCACTGCTTATATTACTGTGTGTATTACTGCACTGCTTATATTGCTGCTTGTATTACTGCTTGTATTACTGCTTATATTACTGCACTGCTTATATTACTGTGTGTATTACTGCACTGCTTATGTTGCTGCTTGTATTACTGCTTATATTACTGCTTGTATTACTGTGTTTATTACTGCTTGTATTACTGCACTGCTTATATTACTGCTTGTATTACTGTGTGTATTACTGCTTGTATTACTGCTTATATTACTGCTTGTATTACTGTGTTTATTACTGCTTGTATTACTGCACTGCTTATATTACTGCTTGTATTACTGTGTGTATTACTGCTTGTATTACTGCTTATATTACTGCTTGTATTACTGTGTGTATTACTGCTTATGTTACTGCACTGCTTGTATTACTGCTTGTATTACTGTGTGTATTACTGCACTGCTTATATTACTGTGTGTATTACTGCTTATATTACTGCTTGTATTACTGTGTGTATTACTGCACTGCTTATATTTCTGCTTGTATTACTGCTTGTATTACTGCTTATATTACTGCTTGTATTACTGTGTGTATTACTGCTTGTATTACTGTGTGTATTACTGCTTGTATTACTGTGTGTATTACTGCTTATATTACTGCTTGTATTACTGTGTGTATTACTGCTTGTATTACTGTGTGTATTACTGCACTGCTTATATTACTGTGTGTATTACTGCTTATGTTACTGCACTGCTTATATTACTGCTTGTATTACTGTGTGTATTACTGCACTGCTTATATTACTGTGTGTATTACTGCTTATATTACTGCTTGTATTACTGCACTGCTTATATTGCTGCTTGTATTACTGCTTGTATTACTGCTTATATTACTGCTTGTATTACTGTGTTTATTACTGCTTGTATTACTGCACTGCTTATATTACTGCTTGTATTACTGTGTGTATTACTGCTTATATTACTGCTTGTATTACTGTGTGTATTACTGCTTATGTTACTGCACTGCTTATTATACTGCTTGTATTACTGCTTATATTACTGTGTGTATTACTGCACTGCTTATATTACTGCTTGTATTACTGCTTATATTACTGCACTGCTTGTATTACTGCTTGTATTACTGCTTATATTACTGCACTGCTTATATTACTGTGTGTATTACTGCTTATATTACTGCACTGCTTGTATTACTGCTTGTATTACTGCTTATATTACTGCACTGCTTATATTACTGTGTGTATTACTGCACTGCTTATATTACTGTGTGTATTACTGCTTATATTACTGCTTGTATTACTGCTTATATTACTGCACTGCTTATATTACTGTGTGTATTACTGTGTGTATTACTGCACTGCTTGTATTACTGCTTGTATTACTTCTTATATTACTGCTTATATTACTGCTTATATTACTGCTTGTATTACTGCTTATATTACTGCACTGCTTGTATTACTGTGTGTATTACTGTGTGTATTACTGCACTGCTTGTATTACTGCTTGTATTACTTCTTATATTACTGCTTATATTACTGCTTGTATTACTGTGTGTATTACTGCTTGTATTACTGCACTGCTTGTATTACTGCTTGTATTACTGCTTATATTACTGCACTGCTTATATTACTGCTTGTATTACTGCTTATATTACTGCACTGCTTATATTACTGTGTGTATTACTGCTTGTATTACTGCTTGTATTACTGCTTGTATTACTGCTTGTATTACTGTGTGTATTACTGCTTATATTACTGCTTGTATTACTGCTTGTATTACTGCTTGTATTACTGTGTGTATTACTGCACTGCTTGTATTACTGCTTGTATTACTGCTTGTATTACTGCTTATATTACTGCTTATATTACTGTGTGTATTACTGCTTATATTACTGCTTGTATTACTGCTTGTATTACTGCTTGTATTACTGTGTGTATTACTGCACTGCTTGTATTACTGCTTGTATTACTGCTTGTATTACTGCTTATATTACTGCTTGTATTACTGTGTGTATTACTGCTTGTATTACTGCACTGCTTATATTACTGCTTGTATTACTGTGTGTATTACTGCACTGCTTGTATTACTGCTTATATTACTGCTTGTATTACTGCTTGTATTACTGCTTGTATTACTGCTTGTATTACTGCTTATATTACTGCTTGTATTACTGTGTGTATTACTGCTTGTATTACTGTGTGTATTACTGCACTGCTTATATTACTGTGTGTATTACTGCACTGCTTATATTGCTGCTTGTATTACTGCTTGTATTACTGCTTATATTACTGCACTGCTTATATTACTGTGTGTATTACTGCACTGCTTATATTGCTGCTTGTATTACTGCTTGTATTACTGCTTATATTACTGCACTGCTTATATTACTGTGTGTATTACTGCACTGCTTATGTTGCTGCTTGTATTACTGCTTATATTACTGCTTGTATTACTGTGTTTATTACTGCTTGTATTACTGCACTGCTTATATTACTGCTTGTATTACTGTGTGTATTACTGCTTGTATTACTGCTTATATTACTGCTTGTATTACTGTGTTTATTACTGCTTGTATTACTGCACTGCTTATATTACTGCTTGTATTACTGTGTGTATTACTGCTTGTATTACTGCTTATATTACTGCTTGTATTACTGTGTGTATTACTGCTTATGTTACTGCACTGCTTGTATTACTGCTTGTATTACTGTGTGTATTACTGCACTGCTTATATTACTGTGTGTATTACTGCTTATATTACTGCTTGTATTACTGTGTGTATTACTGCACTGCTTATATTTCTGCTTGTATTACTGCTTGTATTACTGCTTATATTACTGCTTGTATTACTGTGTGTATTACTGCTTGTATTACTGTGTGTATTACTGCTTGTATTACTGTGTGTATTACTGCTTATATTACTGCTTGTATTACTGTGTGTATTACTGCTTGTATTACTGTGTGTATTACTGCACTGCTTATATTACTGTGTGTATTACTGCTTATGTTACTGCACTGCTTATATTACTGCTTGTATTACTGTGTGTATTACTGCACTGCTTATATTACTGTGTGTATTACTGCTTATATTACTGCTTGTATTACTGCACTGCTTATATTGCTGCTTGTATTACTGCTTGTATTACTGCTTATATTACTGCTTGTATTACTGTGTTTATTACTGCTTGTATTACTGCACTGCTTATATTACTGCTTGTATTACTGTGTGTATTACTGCTTATATTACTGCTTGTATTACTGTGTGTATTACTGCTTATGTTACTGCACTGCTTATTATACTGCTTGTATTACTGCTTATATTACTGTGTGTATTACTGCACTGCTTATATTACTGCTTGTATTACTGCTTATATTACTGCACTGCTTGTATTACTGCTTGTATTACTGCTTATATTACTGCACTGCTTATATTACTGTGTGTATTACTGCTTATATTACTGCACTGCTTGTATTACTGCTTGTATTACTGCTTATATTACTGCACTGCTTATATTACTGTGTGTATTACTGCACTGCTTATATTACTGTGTGTATTACTGCTTATATTACTGCTTGTATTACTGCTTATATTACTGCACTGCTTATATTACTGTGTGTATTACTGTGTGTATTACTGCACTGCTTGTATTACTGCTTGTATTACTTCTTATATTACTGCTTATATTACTGCTTATATTACTGCTTGTATTACTGCTTATATTACTGCACTGCTTGTATTACTGTGTGTATTACTGTGTGTATTACTGCACTGCTTGTATTACTGCTTGTATTACTTCTTATATTACTGCTTATATTACTGCTTGTATTACTGTGTGTATTACTGCTTGTATTACTGCACTGCTTGTATTACTGCTTGTATTACTGCTTATATTACTGCACTGCTTATATTACTGCTTGTATTACTGCTTATATTACTGCACTGCTTATATTACTGTGTGTATTACTGCTTGTATTACTGCTTGTATTACTGCTTGTATTACTGCTTGTATTACTGTGTGTATTACTGCACTGCTTATATTACTGCTTGTATTACTGTGTGTATTACTGCTTGTATTACTGCTTGTATTACTGCACTGCTTATATTACTGCTTGTATTACTGCTTATATTACTGTGTGTATTACTGCTTATATTACTGCACTGCTTATATTACTGTGTGTATTACTGCTTATATTACTGCTTGTATTACTGCTTGTATTACTGCTTGTATTACTGTGTGTATTACTGCACTGCTTATATTACTGCTTGTATTACTGTGTGTATTACTGCTTGTATTACTGCTTGTATTACTGCACTGCTTATATTACTGCTTGTATTACTGTGTGTATTACTGCACTGCTTGTATTACTGCTTATATTACTGCTTGTATTACTGTGTGTATTACTGCACTGCTTGTATTACTGCTTGTATTACTGCTTATATTACTGCTTGTATTACTGTGTGTATTACTGCTTGTATTACTGTGTGTATTACTGCACTGCTTATATTACTGTGTGTATTACTGCTTATGTTACTGCACTGCTTATATTACTGCTTGTATTACTGTGTGTATTACTGCACTGCTTATATTACTGTGTGTATTACTGCTTATATTACTGCTTGTATTACTGTGTGTATTACTGCACTGCTTATATTGCTGCTTGTATTACTGCTTGTATTACTGCTTATATTACTGCTTGTATTACTGTGTTTATTACCGCTTGTATTACTGCACTGCTTATATTACTGCTTGTATTACTGTGTGTATTACTGCTTGTATTACTGCTTATATTACTGCTTGTATTACTGTGTGTATTACTGCTTATGTTACTGCACTGCTTGTATTACTGCTTGTATTACTGTGTGTATTACTGCTTGTATTACTGTGTGTATTACTGCACTGCTTATATTACTGTGTGTATTACTGCTTATGTTACTGCACTGCTTATATTACTGCTTGTATTACTGTGTGTATTACTGCACTGCTTATATTACTGTGTGTATTACTGCTTATACTACTGCTTGTATTACTGTGTGTATTACTGCACTGCTTATATTGCTGCTTGTATTACTGCTTATATTACTGCTTATATTACTGCTTGTATTACTGTGTTTATTACTGCTTGTATTACTGCACTGCTTATATTACTGCTTGTATTACTGCTTGTATTACTGCTTATATTACTGCTTATATTACTGCTTGTATTACTGTGTGTATTACTGCAGTGCTTATATTACTGCTTGTATTACTGCTTGTATTACTGCAGTGCTTATATTACTGCTTGTATTACTGTGTGTATTACTGCTTATGTTACTGCACTGCTTATATTACTGCTTGTATTACTGTGTGTATTACTGCTTATATTACTGCTTGTATTTCTGCTTGTATTACTCCTTGTATTACTACTTGTATTACTGCTTGTATTACTGTGTGTATTACTGCTTGTATTTCTGCTTGTATTACTGCAGTGCTTATATTACTGCTTGTATTACTGTGTGTATTACTGCTTATGTTACTGCACTGCTTATATTACTGCTTGTATTACTGTGTGTATTACTGCTTATATTACTGCTTGTATTTCTGCTTGTATTACTGCACTGCTTATATTACTGTGTGTATTACTGCTTATATTACTACTTGTATTACTGCTTGTATTACTGCTTGTATTACTGCTTGTATTACTGCTTGTATGTACTGTACTTGTTTAGTTTCGAAGTGTTACTTACTTGTTATTCCCATACTAATTCCCAGTCTCGTCACAAATGTACTACATTGAAAGTTTTCACAATTTGGCAACCCAAATGGGGTCAGGGGTCATGTTACAGATGTTACAGTAAAGTTCCCATGGGAAATATTTTGGAAAATGTACGGAAACAAAAATATTCCCAAATAATCTAACCAAATCTTAAAATGCCTAACTGTAAGTAATTTATCTCATCGATTGCTGTTTGTAACAATTTTGATTTGCCCTCAATATGCTGATATTTCCATTACCTTTATAATTCCCCGTCGACAGTTATTTTTCATGTTGCGTTTTGTTAAATACACACCGCACACAGCACACAGAGCGTTAGTAGTAGTAACACGTATATCGTTAGTGTTGAAGCACTCGCGGCGGCCGTACCCTTCACTCGGACCGTCTCGCTCTGCCCGCGCACTGACATCAGAGAGGGGGGCGTGGTTCTGACGGACGACACACGCACGCGACGACGAGACACAAAGATCTGTGCAACGTGTGTGTGTGTACATGCGTGCGTATGTGTTCATAAACAATACGACAAACAAGACAATATGATTTAGTTTTGGGTTTTTTGAAGGTCAGTTCAGGTGCAGTGTGTAAAGTCTCTGTAAGAGGAGATTCTGCACCACGGCCCATTGCTCAAACTCCATCACGTGGCGTATTAAAGTATCTAAATAAACACATCTTAACAGAAGTTCAGAAATGTCAACTTAAAGTCCATATGACAGGTTCTTGTGTAATTCTAATGATGAGGTTGTTTGGTGGAATTGTCCCAGTGGTAAAAAATGATCTGTTTTTTTAGTTTGCGAAGACAATTTGACAAACAAAACTTGAAAATGACAGTAGTTCTTTTATTTTTAAATGTACTGACTGGTTGATTTAATGACTTATTATTATTTGTTTTTTTTAGGTCATTTTCAAGTTAATGCTTAATAGAGCTGCTGCTGCTGTTGTGTTGTTGTTGTGTTACTTTTAATGGTGGTTCACAGTCAACTGGAAAGGTGCATTTACCGCCACCTACTTTATTCTTTAGACTTAAAGTGAGTTCTACAAAGAATAAAGTCTAAAGAATAATGTCTAAAATCTAAGACATACAACCGCCATTAAACACCAAAGAAGAAGATGTCATCAAAAAGTGCCATTCCATCAAAAATGCAGAGTAAATTTTAATGCAACGTGTGATGGTTTAAACCGTGACGGTTTAAACAGTCATTATGGTTTACGTTGATTTCCTGTCCAAACTCAATCCAGTAGGTGGCGCTGAATGCTCCTTTTCAGTTGGCTCGCAACCTCCATTAAAAGTAACACAACAACAACAACAACAAAATAAACGTGTTGTCAGGGGTAATTATTCGTCAAATTATAATCATTGTATGACTTAAACGGACTTTGTCTCTTATTTACAATCTGGTTGCTAAGTAACAATTGTCGAATTACATCTACCTGTGTCATATTTGTCATACCTATGTCATATTACATACCTATGTCATATTACATACCTGTGTCATATTTGCTGGCCATGTCAAACCAGGAAGAAACATTATAAACATCACCAAAATTGCCAAATTGGGTTAAAATCTTAAAAATATCCATATTCCATTTGTTTGACCAAAAATGTAGCCTAAAGTTAGTTAGCCTTTAGCTCAGATGCCAGTTTTATGCTAACTATCATCAAATTAAAGCACCCATAAGGATTAGACACTCAACATTAACTGTTAACGAGACTTTGACCTAACCTAAGTGTGGTTGATGGGTTGGTACCAGACCAGACCCTCTTGATTAGTTATAATGTGTGTTTATAGCAGGATAATGCTAACGGCTTTAGCAAAAAATACTGTGGACTGGCTCCAGAGTCCCTAAAATCTGGACTAGCCGAGCTGCTAAGTGATCAATAACATGAGCAACAAAAGGCGGGTTATAAGTTCATTTGTCCGCAATCCGCTTGTCTCCATGGTGATGCTACTGCTCTGCCTGATCGGCCACACAGTATGGCATTAAACTCGTCTAGGTGTATCCACGTTTTTTGTTGTTTTTTGCAATAAAAAAGTTGAATGCCTTACTGTCAAACATTCCAGGCAAAGCTGTAACATCTCCATGGAGACGAGCAGGTGGCAGACCCTCGTTCAGAGAAGTTACATAGTGCACTTTTATAAGTCTCAACCGATCCTGCTCTTACCTCATTCTTTGAATTCCCGTTGTGGGCGGAGCCGTCGTCCTTCTTTCCTCTAGCTCCGCCTTTCTTTGACACCTTTGACCCCTTTTCTTCCGCCACCTTCTACAAGTGCAAAGAAATACTTACACAACATCACACTTACGACCATGCCGCAGCTAACACGAGAGGAACCTTTAAATTTCATATTAATCTGACATTTTTTTACATTTAAAAGAGACATTATTTTACATTTTTGAGGGTATTTAGTGTTCAAATATAATATCAGTGGATAATAACGTTACATTTTGATGATAATGTGGATCTAAAACACAGCTTAACACATAACTTATTGTGCATAAACCGCATTTACGTAACAAATAGCACATTTTCCTTTACAGTTTTTTTGTTGCTGAAAAATGGCAACGTGAAACCTACATGTGTGACCCGGAGCCTGACATCAGACAAAAGAATCCCAGGTATATGAAGAGCCGTGGGGGGAGCTAGGGGGTAATTGAAAGTCTGGTGTGGCGCCAAACATGATGAAGATGAAGCCGTACTTTTATTTTACTGTGGTATTTACGGCCAGTGAAAGTATATCAGATAACACAATAATTACCTGTTTTTGTGTGTGTGATTTTTAGAGTACCGTATTTTCCGGACTATAAGTCGCTTTTTTTCATATTTTTGGCCAGGGTGCAACTTATACTCCAGAGCAACTTATATGTGATATTACACACTGACAACCACAAGAGGGCGCTCTAGGCTTTAAGCGACGCAGAAGAAGAATCTGCACTTCCTCTTCCTCTGGAGTTTGTGGAGTTGTTTAGAAGTGACACAGAGGAGGAAGAATTCAGTGGATTTAGTGATTTGGGGTAAAACTGATGCTTTGGTAAACTTGTTAGCATGTTCTTTATGCTATAGTTATCTGAATAACTGTTCATATGTTACGTTAACATACCAGACACTTACCACAGTTCTGTCTGTGCGTCATGTAGCTGAAGGTGTTAGCGTTAGCATACGTACACCTATTCACCATGTTCTCTCAACTGTTATTATTTTAAATTGCATTTCAAATACATTACCCCTCAAAAATGCGACTTATACATGTTTTTGTCTTCTCTATTATGCATTTTCTGGCTGGTGTGACTTATACTCTGTAAAATACGGTCACTGCTGTAGACAAAGTACAGTGACTTTTAACATAGCTCTTTCAGTCTTTAACATTTCTGGTTTTCCTTTTTATCTTTGCCTCATCCGTTTGCAAATTGTTTTATCTGTGCCAAATCACAAAAGTAATCTGTCCTGACATGGCTGATAGTGCGTCGTTACCTTGATGACAGCTTTCTTTGGCTTCACCTTAAGCTTGGGAGGAGCAGGTTTCTGCGCGAACAGATCAAAAAGCCATAAGTGAACAGACGTTTGCCGCCGACGCTTAGGCCGACAGTAAAAGCTAAAGCACCACGTCCTTTTGGCCTACAATATTTAAGAGTTTGGGGCATTTAACTTCATTGTCTGAGGGTTTTTGATTAGATTGTGAGTAAAAGGACACAGCGTTGAATAACCGTCTCACTGTATCGACCTAAAACAATCGCACTGAGACTAAATTTAGAGCATAATAGCGTCTTTTATGTGGCGCTTGAGGCCAAAATTGCTGATACGAAGTTAAGACATGTGATTCTTTCAGCGTTTCTGCCCCGAGCGCTCGAGACGATTGAATAATAAGAGGCGCAATTTGCCACTTTACCGAAGTAAATATGACAAATGCACATATGGGACGCTGAAAGAAGTTGGGATTCTCTGCGATTTCCTGTTCAGTTTTACATAATGGAGAACATGCAAACGAGACACAAAGATGTCCACAGACAAGGACTGAACATGCAAAGTATAAACAGACTGTGGCAGAGCTGCGCCGGGAATGTTCAGAGTTCATCTTCGGGACTAAACTGGAAACACTTTTGTTGTAACTAGTGCAATCCTTTCATTATTACAATCTATTATACAAAGATACTGTTGTTTTATGTTTTTTTACCATAAGTTTAAGTGCCTTCATGACAGGCTTTTGCGACTTTATTTCCTGTATTTATACCCGATATAAATATATATTATAGTTTTACACCAATCGAGCAAGAATTTGTGGAAAAACGTTGAAAAATCGGTAGAAAATGACAGGAAGTGACATCACACTATGGACACTTGTTCCAGTCAAAGTTTAAGCATCATTCACACAAAGAAAAAACTTTTTTGACTTTCTAAACATGAATTAATTTAAAAAAAAGTTGCTCTTGTGTATTTTTAATTGTCAAATAAAAACAAATTGTGACATTAGATGAGATGTTTTTGCCCAGTGTTTGATGGATTTACAAGTGTGACGTCATCAATAACAAACAGGAAGTGAAATTATAAACCTCAAAAATGTGCTGTTATGTGATAAAATTGTTATAATTTTTAGTAAAATTCAAAATATATTAATCTTAACTGCATTTTTGTTCAATAAGTTGTCCGACCTGTAGGGGGCACTTTAATTTCAGAGGTGGAAAGTAAGTAGATTCTTTGAGTAACTATGCTTTTTTGAGAAGATTTTAAATTGAATATGCTAATTAAATACGGACTAAACTAGGAGTAAACCTGGAACTAAACCTGGACTTAACTAGGACTAAACTAGGGCTAAACCTGGACTAAATCTGGATTTAACTCAGACTGAACCTGGAACTAATCCTGGATTAAACTAGGACTACAATAGGACTAAACCGGGACTAAATTAGGACCAAACCTGGAACGAAACCTGGACTAAACTAGGACTAAACCGGGACTAAACCAGGAACTAAACCTGGACAAAACTGGGACCAAATCAAGTCCAGAATTAAATTGTGCTCAAACTGGGACCAAACAAGTACAATGGCCCTTATTCAGCTTAAACTGTTAAAATAATCAAATTTTCTGTAAAATACTAATCTAAAATGCAACTAACACAATATGTGATCGGATGTTTTTTCAATCATTACAATTAGTAGTTTTGTTTCCTGTTTCAACGCACTCATAACTTAATCAAGTCAGTCAAATTATATGTGTTTAATGAACTGCATCTGAACGTCTTTGTTTTTTTTTTTTATTACTGCAGCTCTACGACACAGACAACATCGAAAAAGAGACACAGAGAAATGCAAAACCGTCTCAGCCTTAAGTCTGTTTTGTTTCTAAAGCAAATCAACCTCAATTGAACGCATCCAGAGTTAAGCCTGAGCCCCGGCAACGACACACGACAAAACAAATGAACAAACGAGTGCGCGGAGCGGAGCTGAAGAGGTGAAGACAGGAGCGGGAGACTTACCGCGGACAACCTCTCGGACCGTCGGATGGGCTGCGGGAGCAAAGGATGATCAGCGAGAGAGAGGAAGAGAGACAGGGACAGAGGGATCAGTGCTATCCGGGTTAGAGCCACGTTTGAGCTGCATAAAATATACTTACGGTAAATGTGTACGTGCGGATTTGACATAAACTGAACGGGACTCAAATATTGTGCTTCAACTGTAACTTTCATCCGGATGCATTATTCTTAAAACAGTCTCAAATAATATACACTTTTTCTCTGGTTCGGCCCTGTCGTTGTCATTTTTTGCTGTCATTGTTGTGGTTGTCATGGTTATTGTATCTTTATTCACACATAAGTTTTGATCGATCTGTGTTTTTCTTTCTAATAAATAAAATTACAGTATAATATAAATGAAGTTATGTTACTAGTGCTCGACATAAGAAAGGTTTATTAAAGACAAATGTTTCTATAGTGATTATTTCAAACACCCACAGTTCAGGCCCACTGTGAACCAGTGTTTAAACAAAGCATTTAGTTTCAGTCAAAGCCAAATATCTTCCATTCTTTAGTAATAAACACTAAGATTAGTTGAGTGCCATACTTTTAAAGCAATAACATGTGACGGAGAGAAGCAGAGGACAATTTCAAAACCAGAAAGGTTTGTGCATCTTAAATATGCTCATCTCCATTGAAAGAAGTCATAACGCTAAGATTTTCCATCTTTTTATCACATAATCTACTCTATATTAAGACTGAATTGTTTTACTTTGTGACTTATATAGGTTGTTTTATCATTGTTCATTGTTTTATGTTGCACTGAATCACCAAGACAAGTTCCTATGTTTGTGGATTCTGTTCATCTATAATGGCAATAAACCTTTTCTGATTCTGACAATGTGCTGAAATGTAAAATATTTAAAAATACTTGTTTCATAATCTTCTGAATGTTGTTCCAATGGATCCTTGATTTATCGAGTGGTTATGTTATGTTGAGTTGTAATTTTGACCCATTTCGACTGGTAAAGGAATGTATTTGCATATTTAACCTCTTGTCCCATAATCGCCCATTATTGTCGAGCAACCTTATATTTTCTATCAACAGCAGGTTTGTTATATTGAGCACACACAATATTATGTCACTGCACACTGCACACTGCACACACACACACACACACACACAAATCACACACGTGTTTACCTCCTGCTTTGTGACTTTGGGGGCCTCTTTGCCCTCGGGACCCTCTGGAGACTGGGGGAAAATCAGACTGTTAACAGGACAAGTATTTGCAGTAAATACATTTGCACTGACGACGTGACAGATCCCCGTTCTCCTCTGAGGTCGAGTCAGGCTTTAGATTGCGTTCACCAATTTGATAATGTTGTCAAATCCGGTGTAGATATAAATCTACAAGAGATTCAGTAAAAAAAAGAAAGAAGAAGAAATGTCCAAATTTATGATCCACAAATGTCAAAACGTAGCATCGAACGTAAAGACAATCATGTCCTTTGTGAAGCTGTTGTGAAAGGATAATTTAGCTTTGGTTTATTCACACTGACAGGGAAAACGTTTAACTTTGTGCAGGTTTTTGTTTCATGTGGATTGGCCCAGAAAGGACAGAGATATGAATCATAAACTAGGTTGATAAATCTGCACTCTGAAAGGTAAAAAGCGAATGCTATGCTATCATTTAATTCTGACTTCTCCAGTTCAGTAGCTAACAATGCTGTATTATTTGTTGCATTTTAAAGCCAGTCAAAGTACTTGAACTTAATGGTTGACAAAAAATAAACCCAGAGAAATACTCATTTGAACAAGATAAATGACATAAAGAGGACACAATTGGGCCGTTCCTGAATAGTTTTGGATGTACCTTGATGTATGTTGGTTAGAACTATGGCCATGTAATAATAGCATTAAAGAAACCTCTGTAACTGTAATTATTTGTTGTGTACTTATGTGAAATATTGTCCAAGGGCACTCGCCAGGGACAATATTTCACCTGCAGCTTCCAATATTTCACCTGTGGCTCCAGAACAAGTGGCTTTTTATGGTCTATCCCTTTAATTTATTGTTGTAAATGACCCTATGCAGCAGCGTATATTAATAAAGTAGTTATTAATTATCATTGCGGTATCAAAATCCATATTCATGTATGTCAGAATGATAAAAATTAGCATCAAACTACTTTACGACTGGGGAAAAATTGTGTAAAAGTCCTCAAAATGTTGCACGTAACAAGCTGAAACACATATATTGAGTTTTTTTCAACATAGAATTAGAATTGTGACACTAAACTTAACATACAGTGCATCTTTATGACTTTAAGACTCATTACTGTGATTACAGTAAGATCCATTATAAGTCTAATAAAGCGACCTTCCTTCCTAGTTTATCATTTTTAACATTTACTGTTGTGATCACATGCAATGGTATTTATTTATTTGTCTATGGGAGTTTTTTATTTATTTATAGGAGATCTTCTACTGAAAGTGTTTTTCAGACTTCCTATAAGTGATCTGTTCTTCTGTATCTACCTCTGTATCTACCTGCGTTGCACCAATGAAATTTCCCCATGTGGGACAATAAAGGATTATCTTATCTTATCTTATTTGTAAGCTTCTTGTTATTACATTTTGAGGACTTTTCTCCACTCACAATTGTTGTCCTTCATTATCCTTCATCATCATTATTCTGACACCCATCGTCACACACTGCTCATAAGTTGAGTCCTGGGTGCAAAATGCTGCCAGAGCTGCAGGTTTTCGGCCGGTGGCATCGTTTGCACGGACGACCCCCGCCCCTCGAGGCCCCCCCACATTCTCTGTCCTCAAAGAGCGAAAGCGTGCGCGGACAATGGCAGTTTTCACGCAACAGAAAAGAGCCCGTGGAGCGCCGTTGTTCACAGAATAATCCCCCCCTTTTTTTTGTTTTTTACGCAGCGTCGATTGTTCCGTAATCCCTTTTTTTTGTCTTCTTTCCCCTTTTCCCTTCACGTGCGCGCGGGTGTTTTCATGTGGCTCCACCGTTCTCCCACCGCGGACACATGTTCGTCGTTACCTGCGCTCGCGTGACACATTAACGGGAGTGTTGGAAATGGCGCGCGCGGACAGGGAAGTGCCACATGTAATAATACAAAAATAAAAAAATAAAAAAAAACACGACATCACACACAGCACAGGCCATAAACGCGCGGTGTAACGTTCACGCGGGGGAGAGGTGTCACGGCGGGTGAACGCGGGCAGAAACGGAAAGCAAAACGCGCACAGATAAAAAATAAATAAAAATAATAAACTTTGGCCGCTACGTCGTCACATATTTGCGGCTATTTTCACCCGCAAAAAAAAAAAAAAAAAAAAAAAAACTACAGAAGAAGAAGTGGGCAGACACACGACGCGCACTCACCTTTCTTTTCGGCATTTTACGCGTAGGTTTGAATTAAAAAAGCAGATGGATGAAAGGTCCGAGCGCGGCGGGTTCGCGTTTACCTACGGAATACGGGATCGATACATAGGCACCTTCGATAATATGTTGATTATAAGCACTGCCCCAAAACTCCGGAGCGCGCGCTGCCATTGGACGGCGCGCTCAGAACCCTCCGCGTCGCGCACTCGCCATTGGCCCGACGCGTCCGCATGTAAAGTAGGACCTTTCGCACACGCACGGCATTTTTCTTTTTTTCTTTTTTTTTTTGACGCGGAGACGAGCCAATTGAAAGCGCGGGGCCGACTCTCGGTGGGTCTGGGTAATGTAGGATGCGAGGCGCGCGCGGTGTAAATAAAGCCGTAAAAAGCCCCAGAAACGCGCGCGACAAAAGGCCATAAAGCGCATAAAGGGAAGCTCAGAAATATCCCGGGGTGCTTTGTGAACCGTTACTGCCACGTTCGAGCTTTTACTGCGCGCGTGCGACAAGGTTTTCACGTGTTTACGGTGGTCACGTGATGTGGGATAGTGCCTTTTGTAAACGTGTTTCTTTATTTTTACGGTTAAGTGTCGTTTTGTGAAGATTTAGTTGAATAAAATGGCAGGGAAAGCGCAGAATGTCCCTATATATGTCATGGTAGAGGAAGGTTTGGGGGAAAATACAGATACAGGGGGGAAGTTACTCAAGTAAAAGTAAAGGCTATTGCGTAAAAGTATTGAAGTATCTGTGGAAAAGAAAGAAAAAAAGTAATAGTAATTCACACAGATTTTGAGAACCTTTTCAAGTGTCAAATGTAGTAGTCTGGATACCAAATTGAGCAGATTTTTGGTCTGAATTGAAGTCATTTTCATTATATATTTTTGTCAAAACATGGTCCTTAACTCAACAGCTTTTGGCAGGATGTCAACATTTCAAACCCCCAAAGAAACTAACTTTACCTTTCTGTCCAGTTCAATAACGTTGTGGAGTAGAAAGAGCAAAGGGACATGTTTTTCTGACATTAAAACTTGAACTTCCGAGATGATGGCGGCCTATCTTTAATGTGTCTGATTCTGTTGCTTTATCCGTCTTTATTGCGAGTTCACCTGGGGAGACTCGATTATTTGCCTAAGGCCCAAAGTCACTGGGATAGGCTCCAGTCACCTGCGACCCCGAAAGGGAACAAGCGGTAGAAAATGGATGGATGGAAACGAACGACGGCACGAGGGGCAGGTTAACAATGCTCCACGTAAGCTGCCGGCTCCTCCCGCTCCAGCAGAGGCTCCGGCTCCGGTTTGGCTCCAGGTGAATCCAGGGGTGAGATAGACCCAGTGGTGGCTTTGCGAGAGAAAACTGACAACATTACAAAGGCAGTGGCGGAATTGTGTGAAATCCAAGAAAAGTTCTGATTTGGAGGTGTTGGCGTGCTCGTTTAAGATAAGATAAGATAGGATATTCCTTTATTGTCCCACATGGGGAAATTTATTTTCTGAAATTCTTTATGAAAGAGGGACAAGAATCAGAAAGTTAAAATCAATCAGATGTTTAATCCCTACCATGTACAAGAATAATACAGATATCAGAGCGCTTACCAAATCTGTCCCTGTGCAAATATGACGGGCGTCTTACACGGGCGTAGTCCGGACGCGCCGAAATCCCTGCTCTGCGTTATATTTATAACATTCAGATATTAGGCAAAATATGACGGTTGACGCCTCCTTTCAGTCTTCTTCCATGAGCTCTTTCGCACGACTGTGGCCTTGAAGTCTGCAGCTCCGGGAATGTAGAGGCTAATCATAGTTCTTTGTTCCTTCGTTTTAACCTCTTCGGAAAATAATGACTGCATGAGCCTGTTTTACGCGTAGGACCACTGGTGTAGTCGCAGCACGGTAAAACGACCGTGTTGCTCCAGCCATCTCTCTTTATTAACAAAGTTTTACAAATAAAACTTCACCTGTTTTACATGACAGGTAACAGTAGTGCGCCCCCAAGCGTCCAGGACATGCACACACATGCAAACTTCTTTTAAATAAAACACAAATGAGTTATTGTGAATAACATAAAATTAAGAATGCAAAATATCAAACCATATAAAATGGCGCTTACAGGGAAGGTGTCCGTCCTTATCAGAGAATGTCTCAAAAGGAGCAGTGAGTGTCTCAAATGGAACAATGGACGATGTGTTGTGCGTATCAGGAGTTAACCCAAGTGTAACAGTCTAAAACGAATATAGTTGGTTATACTTTTAATACAGTTTCGTAAAACAGATTCGTAAAATGAATATAGTTGATTATACAATATAGTAATGGTTAACATATTTAGATTTCCCTTCAAAGGACACGGCAAACATTACAAGCAAAAGTGGCACAATCGAAGTACTTGTCCCGACTGAACAAGAGGACGACCTCGAGAACCGTGCAGAACCGAGGTAAAGATGTGGTCAAGTATACGGAGACCTGGACCGAATAGCTAAAACTTCCAACAAAAGCTGAGAAAATATAGCTTGACCGGGCACGTCGCCGCCTGGCCCCCCAGCCGGCCCCAGAACAGTCTCCAAGCCTGTGTCCATTCTACTGAACTATTATACTATTATACTGAAGTTCCACAATTCCACTGAAAAACAGCGTGTCATGGCTGTGTGACCCATGTCTCTTTCTTCAGCGCTAAACTTTTGGTTTTCCTTCAATCTTTTGATCCTTTTTGGACCGTTTGAGGGCTCTTAGCATGTTTTTTGGCATGAGCTCTATTTTATTTTTGCAGTTTGTTTGCTCTGATATGTTCTGTTATGGTTGTTTCTATGTTTGTGTTGTGTTCAACCAGAGAGCTGGGTAATAAAAGCAAATTTACAAGAATGATTTCAACATGGTTAATACAATGGCATCTGATTCTGATTCTGATAAATTACGAATAGCATTTGAATGTTGATGTTATAGTGAGTGTGATTAAGTGGTCTAAGATAGTAACAATGATGAGAAAAGAAAAATAGATATTATATACCATAAGACAATTTTTTTTCAGCATTTTTTCTTTTTATCATATTTCCTCATGGCGTGGATAAATCATTAGTCCTGCCACGTATCAATCAAAAAACGCACCTACCGCTCACCTGCAGCCGCGTGCGGTTCGTCCCCACGTTTCCGCGTGCCTAAGCGCATGGATCTATCATAATATAGTTCCCTCAGCGTACGGGACAAAATGAAGACGGAGAAAGACAGTTCGAGCTGACGCAGAAGAAGACGGAAATCTACGGGTGACGAGCGATGCGATGCGCTCCGTTGCGCTAATAAACAAACGCAGGTGTGTTGTATCAGTCCGCACGGGGGAGTGCGCATGCGCACTTCCGCCTATGTTCTCAAATCGCCGAAAAATCGTCCATTGCGCCTTTAAACAACACAAATTAGCTCCATTTGGTTATAACAAACTTTGATATCCCTCATACAGGGGCGAACATAAGAGGGGTGCGGCCATATCGTTCTCATCCAGAAGAGCTTTGAACAGAGTTTTGAACACAAAGATAAAGATGGCAGTCAAAACTTTGCCAAAAGAACTATTAAAGGTGTGTTTACTTTAATAGCTGTATATTCTCCTCCAGGAAGTTAGAGATCCGATTGCAAACAGCTCTGAGGGAACCCTTGTCTGTGGCGGGGACTGGAACTCACAGACAGATGTCTCAAGCACACAAAGTACTTTTAAATCTATAAATAATACATTTCGCAAATTAATATATAATATAGGGTTGATCAATATCTGGAGAGAGATTAATCCTAATAAATAGCCAATATACACAATTTTCCAACCTACATAAGATCTATGCTAGAATAGATTACTTTTTTATTTTCAACAAAGATAAGTCCAAAATTACAGAGGTGGCCATATGAACAATAGATCTAAGGGATCATTCTCATATTTACATCGCTGTAGATCTGGAACAGAAACAGAAAATCACACTTTGGAGATTTAATACTAGTCTATTCAATGACCCTCACTTTATGAAACTGATGTCAAAGGACATAGAGACGTAGAGGAAAACGACAATGGTGAAGTTTCACCTGGGATGCAGCTAAGGCAGTTTTGAGGGGCAGAGAAATTGCTGTCGCCTCGGCATAAAAGAAACAAAGACAGAAAATACTCAACAATTTACGGGAACAAACTAAAGCGGTTGGAAGTTAAACATTCCCAAAAACAAGGATCCTCAAATGCAACAATAAATTAAAAATAATAAGAAGTGAGACGATTGATCTGGCTTCACAGAAAATTCTAAAAATGCCTTTCACTCAACAAAGTTATTATGAAGCTTGAAAGCTTAGAAAACAACAGAGAGAGAACTATTTTAAAAACACGAGCTAAACAATAATGTAATTTGGACCAAACAACACCAAATACAATCATTGTTTGAATTCTTCTACAAAACACTTTTCACCAAAATATCAGGAAACAAAGAAGAAGATATACAATATTTTCTGTATACTCTCAAAATAGGTGCTGAAATATAAAGATCTAAAGCTCTAAAAGACGCACTTAGACCTCTGCTTTTATCAACTTTTAACTCAGATCCCTCCGAGTTGTCAGAAAGCCATCATATCCTTAATACCTAAAGTGGGGATCGACGTGACTGTGCCTCATATAGACCATCTCGATTCTGAACATGGACTATCACATACCACTCAGTTCACAACCAACCAAATCTTTTTACTTATTGTTTTATCTCTGTTTATGTTATTCAATCTGGTTCTATCTTTTTTTAATTCAACCTTTACTCCTGTGTCTCTTGATGCTAGGCGTTTGAGCCACTCTATTCAAAGAAAAGCTACATTCTTATAGTTAAAAAAGCACATTGTATTCAAGAGAAACACAGCAACAATACTGATGAAAATGTTTGGTCAAACCAGCTGGGAGACTAGATATATTTCAGTCATGGCACAAATAGGTCAGCAGGTGTCGCAATACTCCGACACAACCTTCCCGGAACAGTAAAAGCCTCTAAAAACATTGCGTAATATTGAAATAAATGAAAGATTTTTGGTTTTAGAACATATTTATGGCTACAATCATTTCAACCAGAGCAAAAACCTAATTACAGAACTGTCTGTACGATATGAATCGATAAAGTGTTCTGGGAGATTATAATGTGATGATGTGCGAATCAAAATCACCAATTTAAACCTATTGTGGTCACTTGAGAGCGTTGATTGGGGATGAGGAGCAGGTGCGAGGGCCATGGTACAGACGCCCCCTGACCTTTCACCCTCCTTCTTTGGCCAGGAAAAACTGCATAACCTCTTTGGGATAAGCGCAGAAACCTGGGAGAGTCCATGGAGCGTCCGTGTAAAAGCGCCGGGAGTCGGAGACGGAATGATTTGTCATGGAAAAATTAAATACCATTCCGCTCGCGGAGGAGGCGGGACCGGAAGTGAGGTGGGGCCGACGCAGTCGCCAAACAGATGAGTCGAGAGGGGAGGGGGCGAAGCTAGCCAGGTCACGCAGTGTGGAATGAACTCTGAGGCAAGATGGCCTTGGAGGAACAGATTTGGCCCATGAAAACAACCAGAGGGGCCCGGAGCGGGCAGATTCCGGGGAGAGGGACAGTTAAGGAACAGTCTGTGGGGCTGGACGGACTGGAACGGTGCTGCAACTCCTGATACACGCATGCAGGAGTAAGCCGGTTTGACAGGCAGTTTGAATTGAATGGCGTGGCTTTTTTGTGCGGCGCTTGCGCTGGTCGCTTAGCAGTGAGTGTAGCGTGACTAGAATTACCGTACTTTCGGGCTATAGATAGGTTCTCCAGAATGGAAGCTGCCCTGAAATTTGGGAAGATTGTACATAGCTGGCCGCGCCGTGATGTGCCCACGGTGTAACGTGGGATATTTTAAACGTGAATATATAGTACATGATGCGACGTAACGGTTGTCTTTTGGACCGGGGGATTGTGGTGCGCCTGCGGACTGGGCACATGGACCCATTTCTCGTGAATATGAGTGAGACGTGCTGCGCATTTTATTTAATTTTATTGTTTATTTATATTATCTATTTATTAATGAACCCACAGAGTGTTTGAGAAAGCTGAGGAGCAGATACCTTTTCCAATGAATGAGATTGGACAGAGCTGAATAAGAGCCCTAAAAGGAATGAATGGCACGATATGTACAATGCATGGAGCTGCCTCGATCTGCTCCACAGGAGCAGCCTGTGTGAGGTGAGGGCGGGGCAAGGACGTTAGGAATGAAAAACGAAAGGTAAGTTAGATTGTTGGAGACACCGTAGTTGAGATCCTTGAAATCTTGCTAAAGATTGTGATTCAAGTAATATTCACGAGATGAAGACAATGTAAAAATACTTAATTTCGACTGGGGACATCGCTGGGCGTTCGGCCTAGGGGCCCCGTATGGCCAGCGGCGGGCCTGGGACAGGCCCCCTGGAGTCGAGGACAGAGCGCTGCCGCGTGTTGGAGCCTGACGTGGAGAAGAGCTGTGGCGCGGGAGGAGCCACGTGAAGGAGACGTCCCGACGCTCGATGTGGAGGAGAGGCGCCGCGGTGCCGCGCCGTGCGCGGAGCGACTGATGATTTCCTGGTTCCTGCCGCGGGGCGCGCGGCTGGTGGATGGAAGCGTTTCGAGCGAAAGTGAGGAGTTCTCGTAATGAGAGGACGCGGCAAGCCGCTCAGCTCTTCCACCGGGTCAGGTGGGTGCGCTCTTCCGAAGCCGGAGGACCGCGGGAGGAGCCGGAGCCCCCGTGAGAGGAACACGGAGGGTCATCTGATTTGAAATCTGACATAATATCAGTCGCAGTACGGTTTGAGCGGCCGAGCCATCAGCCTGAGGGCTTAAATGTGACCGCCTGGTGCTGATTGGAGCGGGGAGGAGTGACTGAGAGCGTTGATTGGGGATGAGGAGCAGGTGTAGGGGCCATGATGCAGACGCCCCCTGACCTTTCACCCTCCTTCTTTGGCCAGGAGAAACTGCATAACCTCTTTGGGATAAGCGCAGAAACCTGGGAGAGTCCATGGTGAAGTGAGGGATCTGACTCTCACAGACGGACAGGCGGGCGCCCGCTTGAGTGCGATGATGGCGCTGGGGAGAGGGGTCCTTCCATGGAGGCCTTGACGTAGATGGATGGAGTTAGGTCTTCCAGGCTGAATTTACGCAGGCTTCATTAGGGAAACAGTTCACTTTTAGTTGGCTGATGTCGGTCATATGTGTGAGCTATTTCCATGACTCTAACCTGTCAGCCATTCATAATATTCTTTTTAAAACAACTGTTAAGACCAACTAGATAAACCGAATATTGGAAATAATCTCAAATAAACCTAAACTCTTCATCAGATATTTTCATTATTGATAAGACATTTCTTGCAAACACTTATTTCAAGATTTATTTACCCAGAATACTCCTGATCGACACCAAATGATGCCATTAAAGCTATTAATCAAACAAATGTTATCTACATCTGGAAAGGGAAACTCACTACATTAAAAACCATGATACAAGAATATGAAGACGCTGGTTTTGCACCATAAAAACAAATTGGTGAAGGCAATTTATGAAACAACAAAACCACTTTTGGTTTAATATTCCTAATGAAATATTTATGAAATTTGATGGCATTGACTTTTTACTCAGATGTGACTATGACCTAAAAATCTCCCCCAAAAACTTTCTTCATTGCATTCATTTTTAGTATATTGGAAAATTATTTACAAACACACTTCAGTCCCAACGATGGAACTTTTATTAGATAATACTGGAGATATATGACCTTTGCAAAACTTAGCTCTAAACTCAACATAACTGATACAAATCATATATTTGCCAATGCAATACCTCAACCTGTGATATTGATAACTAGAAATTTGTGCCAAAATAGTTTTTTTTCCAAAACTTCCATCACTTGAATAATTACACTCCAATTGTGCTATTCGATTTATTTTCAACAAAGACCTTTATCCATTTCTATCTCCTTGAAATAGAATTTTATTTTTTTTCTGCAAAAGAAATGCTGGAAATTGAAATACACATTTTTAAAACTTCCAATTGCACCTAAAGAAATTCATTTTAAGATTCTTAATGGTATTTACCCCTCTGCTGACTTCTTATGCAAACGATTGGGTTTTGAGAGTAACAATTGTTCTTTCTCTAATGAATGTACTGAACCTACTGACCTACTGATATTAGGGCATTTTATTACATCACTGGCGGTCCCAAAATATGCCAGTTTAGAAAAGATTTTATATGGATTTATAATCAATAACACTTTGTATGATCTGCCTTTTTATGCACAAAAATAGATTTTTAAAATTGAAACCACTTTTCAATGTTTTTCATACATTTCTTTTCATCTCTGAAGCACACAAAACGGTCTGCAGTGACCTTCTTTGAAATGTCTTTATTAATAGAGCCTTTTACAACACTCAAAGTGACCAAGTGCTTTACAATAAAATCAAGGTAATACAAAACATAAAGTGTCATTACATTACAGAGTGTTAAAAGCCAGTCTGAATAAATATGTTTTTAGTCATTAGGTTTATGTCGGGGGGCTCATGTCGGAGGGCTCATGTCAGGGGGTTCATGTCGGGGGGCTCATGTCGGGGGCTCATGTCAGGGGGTTCATGTCGGGGGGCTCATGTCGGGGGGCTCATGTCGGAGGGCTCATGTCAGGGGGTTCATGTCGGGGGGCTCATGTCGGGGGGCTCATGTCTGAGGGCTCATGTCGGGGGGCTCATGGTGGGGGGTTCATGTCGGAGGGCTCATGTCGGGGGGCTCATGTCGAGGGGCTCATGTCGGGGGGGCTCATGTCGGGGGGTTCATGTCGGGGGGCTCATTTCGGGGGGTTTATGTCGGGGGGCTCATGTCGGGGGGTTCATGTCGGGGGGCTCATGTGGGGGGGTTCATGTCGGGGGGTTCATGTCGGGGGGTTCATGTCGGGGGGTTCATGTTGGGGGCTCATATCGGGGGGCTCATGTCGGGGGGCTCATGTCGGGGGGCTCATGTCGGGGGGTTCATGTCGGGGGGCTCATGTCGGGGGGTTCATGTCGGGGGGCTCATGTCGGGGGGTTTATGTCGGGGGGCTCATGTCTGGGGGCTCATGTCTGGGGGTTCATGTCGGGGGTTCATGTCGGGGGGCTCATGTCAGGGGGTTCATGTCGGGGGGTTCATGTCTGGGGGCTCATGTCGGGGGGCTCATGTCGGGGGGTTCATGTCGGGGGGCTCATGTCAGGGGGTTCATGTCGGGGGGCTCATGTTGGGGGGCTCATGTCTGGGGGTTCATGTCGGGGGGCTCATGTCGGGGGGCTCATGTCGGGGGGTTCATGTCGGGGGGTTCATGTCTGGGGGTTCATGTCGGGGGTTCATGTCGGGGGGTTCATGTCGGGGGGTTCATGTCGGGGGGTTGTGATAAAATGTGAATATATGATTATATTTCTGTGATGTATTTTATCTGCATAATAGTGATATTTTATCTGCATCATTAGTCTAAGAGAAGAACGGGTGTGTGACAAACTGCATTTGTGAAGGGGTCGTAAAGATGGGCCAAATGATGTTTACCCGAGGGGGGGTGACAGCCCAGAGGAGTTCGGGTAATGTTTACCCAAGGCTTGATCTCTAGGAAAAATACCAGCTGTAAAACAAGTGCCTTGATGTGAGGCTGACCAATGAGAAATGTGACCCGCCTATTCCAGAATATCTAATAAAACCAACCTGCATGGGAAAAAACGGGGTGAGACCCAGGAGGATCACGCAGGCTGCGTACCACAGCTTGCGTGATCAGTCCCGGCGTTTTCCCCCAAGCTTGCCATACAAATGTCTGATATTGTGTTCTCGATGTGTTACGGAATAGCATCGGTGTATGTCTAATTCCATGACAGGGCTTCATGTCTGGGGGTTCATGTCGGGGGGTTCATGTCGGTGGGTTCATGTCGGGGGGTTCATGTCGGGGGTTCATGTCTGGGGGCTCATGTCTGGGGGTTCATGTCGGGGGGCTCATGTCGGGGGGTTCATGTCGGGGGGCTCATGTCGGGGGGTTCATGTCGGGGGGCTCATGTCAGGGGGTTCATGTCGGGGAGCTCATGTCGGGGGGCTCATGTCTGGGGGTTCATGTCGGGGGGCTCATGTCGGGGAGCTCATGTCGGGGGGCTCATGTCTGGGGGTTCATGTCGGGGGGCTCATGTCGGGGGCTCATGTCGGGGGGTTCATGTCTGGGGGTTCATGTCGGGGGGTTCATGTCGGAGGGTTCATGTCGGGGGGTTCATGTCGGGGGGCTCATGTCGGGGGGCTCATGTCGGGGGGCAGTTTGTTTCAGAGTCTGGGACCAGCGACAGAAAAGGCTCCATCACCCCAATGTTTAAGTCTGGCTCTAGGACGTCCAAAAGAGACAGATTTTTGTATTTTAGCTTGGGTCTCACTACAGCATGTTTAAGAGGATCAGGGACACATCCTGAGCTGAGACAAGTGTTAATACAAACCATGAGGGAGGGACCTACAGTGGTGAACACTTCCTTTAGCAACTTTGTGGGGAAAAAGTCCAAAGGACAGTTTGTAGCTCTCATTTGTGAAACTAATTATATGAGGGAGGAGAGTGAGACTGGTACAAATTGGTTGAACATTGCTGAATGTACAGCAGTAGCGGGTAAGACTGTACAAATGCTGAAACTGCTGAGTTGTCGCACAGACAGCACTTTGTTAACAAAAAGTGCAAAAAGTCCTCACAGGTGGAAACAGAACCATCAATCGTTGATGTGTGTGGATTAAGAATACAAAAATCATGAACATTTAAAATTTAGTTTTAGATTTACCATTTCCAAGAGACACAAAGTTCAATTTTTAATCAAAAAAAATCAAAAAAGCCTATATAAATAAATATGAGCCTTTTCCCATTTTTTTAAAATCAACTTTTAAAAACTCTTTTTATGACTCAACACTAGAATTTTCCTATTGTGGAACAAACAAAGCTTCTCTTATCTTATAATAGTTCATTAAAAAGATGTATATTTAAAAAAAACACTCGCAGATTGGTTCCCACGGTCCGTGATGTCACTTCCTGCTCGGATGTAAACAAACTTGACAACTTGGAGCTAGCTCTTTATATCGGATTTCACACACGTTTTTGAGCAGTATGAGGCTGTTATCATCATAAAAGATGTTTTTCTTGGATCTATGATACAAACTGGACTCTGAGTAAGTCTGGAATCTCCACAACTTGTGGTAAGTCCCGTTTTTCACGTCTCCTTTGACTTGAGTGTGATTTAGAAGTGTCATTTTTTTCTAATTTTTTTCCGATGTTGTTGTTGCATTTAGGTGCATTTACCGCCATCTACTTTATGCTTTAGACTTTATCTTTAGACTTTACATTTAGACTTTATCTTTAGACTTCATTCTCCCGAACTCCCGACTGTGGCCTATTCTCGCGATTCTTCCGATTTCTTAGAGCGGTGATATGATGTTTACGTCGCGCATTATGACGTTGATGCGTTATGACGTCATAAAGCCATGGCAGGTGCACAGAAGATATCCATGCACAGCACAGTTTCTTATCAGTCCGCACTCAACCACAGAACGAGCAGACACATTGTGCAGACAGAGAAAGTTATTCAGCAGAATTTAACCAAACTAGAGACGATGAAGATGCTACAGACCAGAAAGAGGAGCAGAACCTCTGATCACAACAATGCAAAAAGTCCAGACACTGACATCTGCGGTCCTGTGGAGGGACAGAGACTCGTCCCAGGGAAAAGCAAGGTCGAATATGAGGCTGAGGTCAAAAAGGCCAAAGTGGAAAGTTCCTCTGAGAGTTGGACCTGTTCTTCTGAGGATGAGCTGTATGACGTGACCTACCAGGTCAGCAACAGCAGAGCTAATTTAAACTCCAAGTATCGTGAGCTGTACAAGCTGGGCAGCGGAGGCTCTGGATCTGTGTTTGCGGGCCTACGCCTGGAGGACGCCTTCTCAGTGGCCATTAAATACATCCCACGGAAGAATGTCTACTATAAAAAAGTGGTGCAGAAAGGCGTCGAGTACAACTTGATAGATGAGGTGGCTCTTATGGTCAAATTGGTCAACTGTCCTGCCATGGTTCCTATGCTGGACTGCTATGAGTTCCCAGAGGAGGTCGTCATCGTGATGGAGCGGCCCTATCCTGCACTGGACCTGCTGTATTATAAAGACGCCCGGTTAGGAGAGCTGAAGGAGCAAGACGCCAAGCTGATTCTGAGGCAACTGTTGGAGGCCTCCATCCAGATGCACCGCGATTTAAAACTGGAGAACGTTTTAGTGGAGTTGGCCCACGGGTTCCCCAGAGCCCGGGTTATTGACTTTGGCTGTGGATGTCTCGTCAAGGAAGGCACCTATACTGACTTTGCTGGCCCCGTCAGATATGCCTCGCCTGAGATGTATTTCGCTAGAGAGTACAGAGCCAAGCCCACCACAGTGTATCATCTGGGCACTCTCCTCTACGACCTCTTCCATCACAGTGGTCTTTGACACACGCTGCTACCTGAAGAACAAGAGGAAGTTCGACAAAAGCCTGTCCAACGAATGCCGGGCTTTCCTTAAATCCTTCCTGGCCACGGACCCTAGCACCAGACCCACATTTAAGGAGCTACAGCGTCACCCCTGGTTCCTGTAAACCTATGAGGACCTACCATCCCTGGCTCCATTAAACCTTCTTTGAACAATTATTTTTATACTTTTAAATGATTTATTCTCAAATAAACAAAACAAAAAAAATCATTGATCTAAAGGTGTTGTGTGTTTTTAGTTGGCAATCGTAGCTATTGTGTAAAGTAGATTTGTGTTTACCCTTGTTTAAAGTATGGGCAAATACAACAAAATGGTATGAGATATTGACGTTCTTGGCTCATGTAGAATCAGTGCTATGCAGACACTTTTTAAAAAAACATATTTTCTGTTTATTGCAGTGGTAATGGACACATCACATTGTACAATACCTCAGTTATGCTGTAGTTTTATAGTTTCACAAGTGTCACTTGTTCTGGACTATGTTTTTTGATTTTGGGACTTTTTCATGTTATCCGAAATGTTCATAAACGTTAGTTAGTTATAGTTATAGTAAAAATATCAGAATCAGAATCAGAAAAGGTTTATTGCCATCGCCAATGAACAGAATTCACAAACAGAGGATCTTGTCTTGGTGATTCAGTGCAATATAAAACAATGAACAATAATAAAACAACATGTATAAAGTCAAAAAGAAAAAATATTTAAATCAGCTTTAGGATAAAAATATACCATTAGTCTGTTTACATCCTGTTCTTGAACTGAGAGTGGTGGGGGAGGTGGGGGACCTGGGTTGGGTTATATACTCTTTAAACTAATAAGTAAACTTGCTGGATCGGGTATATTGGTTTAGCCGATCTCCTACTTGGCTCTAAATTGATATAGTAAGACTTTTTACTTGCCGGTGTTGGCCCAGACTTTCTTAATCATGTTTAAACTTGTATTTCACAAAGCAGTTCTGTTACTTGAAGGATAGCAGTTACATAACACACATTCATATCCAGCTGGGTTTTGTCTTGTGTTATTTTTTTTGAGGAAATAAAAGCTATTTTCAGTCTCTGCACTAGTATCAGTTGGTATTGTGTAAGTGGCAGATACTTAAAGTCAAATAAATATTGGTACTGGAACTGAAAAAACTGGGAAAACGTGTGAATCCCTAAATTGACATCCCGTGTGAATCTGCAATACAAAATCCTATTTAAAATGGAATTATTTTCATTGTAACAGTTTCAAATGTCTTTCTAATTAAAGTCCAGACCTAAAAGACAGACAGAATGAGTCATATAGTTGTCCTCAATATCAGTGGCGTATGAGGGACGTGGGCATCTCAAAGTTTGCATTGTCTTCTGCTCTCTTTAATTTAAGGCGTGACACGACAAAACAGATTTCTATGGGACATTGTTTTCTCAAAATGTATTGCTCTCCCACAGACACTGAACTCCCTGAATTGCCTGCACACCAGGACAAGTTCGCCCTCTATGGGTGAACTCGTTAATAACTCGTTTACAACAGCAAGTACATAAACTTAATATGAGGAACAGAATACAGTATTTACTGATGCAATAAAAACATATATCTCAATATACTGCAGACCAAAACAGATTACAGAAAATCTAATAACTGCTATTTTTTGTCTCCGTTTCTCGTTATCTGTGAAGTGCAGCTCTGGACTGACCCCTCGCGGCCGCCGTCTGTCATCGAGGCAGTGAATGGAACGATACGAGGGCAGCCGCCTCCTCCATTACGTCATCGGGTCTTGTTGTGCACTTGTGTCGCGGATGTTGGTTTTGGAGAGAGATGATTAGGAGAATGGAGACGGAGGGAGAGGAACACTGCGCCTGAGCTGCGCACAGACGCACACAGACGCGCACAGACGCGCACAGACGCGCACAGACGCACGCGCCAGACACGGCTTATCACCGCGGGCAGAGCGGCGGAAGGGCTCGTGCGGGATCAGATACCACGGGGCACGGTAATGACGCACTAAACACTGCTTTTGTTTGCCTCTGTGTGGATCGACCGAAAAACGTACTAACCCGCGCGTGATGCCTTTGTCACGCGGCCGTGCCAACGTTCCTCACCAGAACCGCAACGCTAAAGACGCGCCACAGAACTGCTTTTGTTGAGTAATGATCTCTTATGGCACTCGTATTTTATGCCAAATTCTGAATGACATGTTCTGTTTCTGTCACCAGTGTTAACGTGTCAGAGTGCGCTGTTACAACTTCATTACGGTGACAATAATGACAGGATAAAGGGGAATTAACTCTTAGAGAACTGAACACACAGACAGAGGTATTTTCTAGGTTGCTACTCCAAACTGGGCTTGATTTCAGAAAATATTGTCATAATGTATGCCATCACAACAAGCACATCATGCATGAAACGGTCAAAAAGGCAGAGGGTTAAAGCAGATGTCTATTAAGCCCTAACTAACCATTGTTTTTGTCATTATGTTATCGAGGAAAGATGTAACCAGCACCACTTTTGTACCTGAATCTAAATGTATAATACCTATACGTAATGATATAAGAGTGTGTTCTTTATCTTGTAAATATTGGTGGAATTAGTGTTGAGCGTTGTCTCACAGCAAGAAGGTTAATGGTTAGATTCCCTGACAGTATTGGGACATTTCTGTGCAATGTTGACGTGTTCTGGTTTGGTGAAAGTCTTAAAAGGCATCTGTTGAGGACTGAGATGAAGGTGACACAATAAGTTAGGTCGAAACAAATATGTGTATGCCTTAATGTGGCATGTCAGACCGATTCAAAGGTTGACCAAAACTCAACGTTTTCTATTTTAAAAAACGGTACAGTTCGGTCAAATGGAGGAGCTTAGTAGTCAATTGTCAAGCCAACATTGTAATACTTGTCTAGCAATATTTTTAGAACTATTTGAACAATATCTAAACTAAATTAATCCGAAATATGCAGAAACATTACTTGATTTCATGGTTGAGATTAATATCACATAAAAAAAAAAAATAACCGATCAAATAACCACAAAGATGCAGAAATATCCGTTTAAACACTCAATATTCTCACTTTACAATGATTGGGATATACATTTTTTGCCACACGTCCCACTTCAATGGTCCAAATTGTAACCGTACTGTTTCCTCCTGGCTGTAGGTGTCCCATCATCGCTGTGCGCCATGGGGCGGAGCTGCCTTCCTCTCCTCTGCGTCTCGACTCTGCTACTGCCGCTGGTCTCCGCCCTCAGCCTGGCCGCGCCGCCACCTCAGGAACACAGCGTCACGTCGGAGCGTCCTAAGCTCCTTCTGGTCTCGTTCGACGGTTTCCGCTGGGACTACATCGACCGCGTCCCCACTCCCAACTTCCACGCCCTCATGAGGGAAGGCGTCCAGGTGGAGCAAGTGCAGAACACCTACATCACCAAGACCTTTCCGAACCACCACAGCCTCGTGACGGGCTTGTACGCCGAGAGTCACGGCATCGTAGCCAATGAGATGTACGACCCCGCGCTGAACCTGTCCTTCTCCATGGAGACGGACAGCATCTACGACTCCAGGTGGTGGGACGAAGCCGTTCCTCTTTGGGTGAGCGTTCAGAAAGCGGGTGGGAGGAGCGGGGCGGCGATGTGGCCAGGCTCGGACGTTAAGATCCGTGGGACGTACCCGAATCGATACCTCCCCTACAACGCCTCTGTTCCCTTTGAAACGAGGGTGCAGAGGATCACAGAGTGGCTTTCCGGCCCCAAGGAGGACGCCGTGGATTTTGCCGTCCTCTATTGGGAAGAGCCGGACGAAAGCGGACATGCGCTCGGCCCAGAAAGCCCGCTCATGGATGGAATCATTGCGGATATCGATGAGAAGTTGGGGTTTCTTAGGAATGAGCTGAGGAGGGCCGGCTTGTACGAGCGTTTGAACCTGATCGTGACCAGCGACCACGGCATGATGCAGCTGTCCAACGAGAAGATCATCGAGCTGGACGAATACGTCGCCAGAGACTTGTACACGTGGATCGACAAGAGTCCCGTTGTTGGAATAATCCCAGCTGAAGGTACAATTCACAAGCTTTATTGTCTCATCATATTTAAGTGGCACGGGTGCACTCTCGCCTCACAGCCAGAGGGTCGCAGGTGTGACTCCCGGGCCTCTTTGTGTAGAGTTTGCATGTTCACCCCCCGTGTGTGGGTGGGTTTCCTCCGGGTGCTCAGGTTTCCCCCATTAACTCAAAACGTGCACCAAGTAAAATCCTCCAGTGAAGCAAAGATCTGGCACCGGGTCCTCGAGCGCTGCTCCGGCAATAATAATAATAATAAATATAGCCGCAAGCGGCAATGATCGGCCCTCGCCACGCCGCCGCCACACCGCCGCCACGCCGCAAGAGGAGGGGGCGCTAACGCGCCCCAATTGTCCTTTTATTACGCCTACTGCTGAATCTGTGACGCTGTCACATCTTCTCCCCTTTGTTTTACCATCAAAAAGCTATTTTATTTTGAATTCTTGGCAAAATGTGCGGCTTTGCCGCACAGACACCGTGACTCTTTGAATAAAAATGTGGATAACTTTTGATGGTCCACCCCTGAAGATGAGTCCCACCAAATTTCAGGTTAATAGGGCTGACGCCCTGGGAGGAGTTTGTGAAAGTCTAAAGTGTAAACATGTTCTGGCGATTTCCCCATTGGAATAACATGAAAGGTTTCGGTCATCGTTGGGCAACGCCATAACAATTATGACATGGGTCTCATTGACTTTTTTGATGGGGATGCTAAAATTGAGTTGTGTGTCAAATTTCATATAATTTCGCAAAACTAAACATTTAACCTCCATATAAAATCTGTAGGGGGCGCTGTGGCGCCAAATGAATTTATTTCACTTCAAGTAGGTTTAGGGCAAAGAGTTTAACAACTGATTCTAATTTGACGCAATTCGGACTTTATCTGCGCAAACGGCAGAAATTTTAAATATGGGAGATTTCTGAAATTCTAGCTACAGTTTGCGGCTTCGCCGCACAGAGACCGTGAGAGGTATCAATGTAATTTGGATAACTTTTGATGTCCCACTCCTCAGTAGCATTTTCACCAAATTTCAGCTTTTTAGGGCCAACGCCCTGGGAGGAGTTTGTAAAAGTACGACGTTTGGAAAAACTCCGAAGTCATGTTTAGCCATTTTTGAAGCAATATGGCCGACATTTGGTTGGGCGGACGGCGTTGCCGTAATAATATTTTTTACTTCTCTTGTCACCATCTACCTCTGCGCCAAATTTCATGATTCTACGATCAGATTTTTTTTGGGTCATTTCCCATCTCTCAATGCATTTTTGGTACATTTGGGGGCGCTGACGCGCCAATTTTTTTTATTTTAGAAAAGGGAAATAGCCAGAATGTAGAGAGGCACGATTTTTAGAGGTGTGAACATTTTTGTGACTTTTCGTCAATGTTCACTGGGTGAAAAATAGGGGGGTTGGTCCCGAGAAGAAGAAGAAGAAAGAAAGAATAATATTCCGATGCGAAAACAATGTTTCCCATTTTTCAAATATCATAAACTATACATTTTCGGAAAGCGCTCGCGCTTTCCTACCTCATGGTGTGGGTCCCTGGTCACTGACGGGTACTTTCGTTAATTTTGAGTGGGCTCCGCCCACTTTGTGTTTTTGGCCCTCTATACAGTAATAATGTTCAATTTTTGCATTACATGCTTATATGCACGGAACATGCAAGAGATGGGGAACGTATTCGTGAGCTACTTAGCGCAAATGAGTGCTTTATATGGGGATGACGACCGCTTCGCGGTCGTCATCTCAATGTAAAGTGCTCGTTTAGTGCGCACTTTTGCACGGGCTTCGCCCGTTTACAACGGTAATGTTCCATTTTCCTACTACTAATTAGTATGCACGGGGCGTGCATGAGTGAAGGAGTGCGTTAGTGAGTGTTTGGAAGTGGGCGAGCGCTTCGCGCTCGATTTCGTGCGCACTACGTGCGCACTTTCGCAGCCGTGCTTCGCACGGCCTTACGAGATTAATAGGCCTCTCGCCAGCTTGTGGCGCTCGGGCCTAATAATAATAATAACTTTTATTTATATAGCACTTTTCAGTGACCCAAAGACGCTGAACATAATAAAAAAGGGGGGGGTATTTACAGACGGGGGGGGACAACACGTACAATACACATTAATATACAGATAAAATGAAGATAAGATAAGATATTCCTTTATTGTCCCACATGGGGAAATTTCATTGGTGCAACGCAGGTAGATACTGGCTGGTGGGCTCGCTCGGAGTTAGCTCACGTCACAACAACACAACGAACGCAACGAACAACGCTCAAATCCAGCCGAAAAAAGTCAAAAACAGTTGAATTAAAAAACTATTCCAGCGCGTGTCCCTATCGTACAGTAAAATAGAAAAAATATACTAACTATATTTACAAAATATAGGAGATAAAGCACAATAAGTGTGAGAAAGAAGAGAGAGCGTTTACACCGGGCTGCCAGCTGTACCAGCGCCTTATGACGAAAAGGACAGAAGAAGTAGAGAGAAAAAGATGGGGATGTAACAGGGGGTAGAAGAGTAGGCAATGGGGTAGAGGAGGCTAGGGGTAGGGGAGGTCATAGGCTTGGGTGAAGAGGTATGTTTTTAGGCGGGATTTGAATGTTGTGAGTGTGGGAGAGTCGCGGACAGGTTGGGGGAGGGAGTTCCAGAGTCGGGGTGCTGTTCGGGAGAATGCTCTGTCGCCAAAAGTTTTGAGTCGGGATGTTGGTGCAGTCAGGGTGAGAGAGGAGGAGGATCGGAGAGCTCGGGAGGGGCGGTGGGGGATGAGGAGGTCAGACAGGTGGGGGGGGCAAGGTGGTGAAGAGCTTTGAAGGTGAGGAGGAGTATTTTAAAGTTTATGCGCTGCTTGATGGGGAGCCAGTGGAGAGAGCGGAGAACGGGAGTGATGTGATCACGGGACCGGGTGTGGGTGAGGAGGCGGGCAGCGGAGTTTTGGACCATTTGGAGTCTGTGGAGGGAATGGGAGGAGATGCCAGTGAGGAGGGAGTTGCAGTAGTCGAGGCGGGAGGAGATGAAGGCATGGATGAGGGATTCAGCAGCGGGGAGGGTGAGGCAGTGTCGGATTTTGGCGATGCGGCGGAGGTGGAAGTATGAGGTCTTGACGATGTGGCTGACATGGGGAGTGAAGGAGAGGGTGGGGTCCATGATGACACCGAGATTGCGTACCAGGGTAGAGGGGGTGATGGTCGAGGTGTCGATGCTGAGTGAAGAGGGACCAGTTTTATTGAGAGTGGATTTGGTGCCAATGAGGAGGAGCTCTGTTTTGTCACTGTTCAGTTTGAGGAAGTTGAGAGTGAGCCATGATTTTATTGTAGAGATGCAGGTTTCGATGTGGCTGAGGGGAGGGTTTTGGGTGGATTTGGTGGTGAGGTATATCTGGGTGTCGTCAGCGTAGCAGTGAAAGTCCAGGTTGAGTTGGCGGAGGATGTGACCAAGGGGGAAGATGTAGCAGATGAAGAGGAGGGGGCCGAGGACTGAGCCCTGGGGGACCCCCTGCGTTACTGGGGAGAGGGTGGATGAGTGACCGGAGAGGGAAATGAACTCTTGCCTGTTGGTGAGGTAGGATGTGAGCCAGTCAAGTGCAGAGCCCTCAACACCCAGTTGGCGCAGCCTTTGTAGGAGGATGGAATGGTTTATAGTGTCAAAGGCTGCGCTGAGGTCTAGTAGTAACAGGATGTTGAGGGCCCCGGAGTCTGCAGAGGTGAGGAGATTGTTGAGTACTTTGACCAGGGCTGTTTCAGTGCTGTGAAGTGGGCGGAAGCCAGATTGGAGGGGTTCATAGAGGTTGTTTGACTGGAGGTGGGTGTGAAGTTGGGCGGCGACGATGCGTTCCAGCGTTTTTGAGAGGAACGGCAGGTTGGAGATGGGGCGGTAGTTGGAGAGGTTGGCGGAGTCTAGGGTGGGTTTTTTGAGGATGGGGGTGATGGAGGCCAGTTTGTAGATGGAAGGAACATGGCCGAGGGATAAAGACTGGTTGAAGAGGGTGGTGAGATGGGGGATGAGAGCAGGGAGGCAGGCCTTGGTTAGAGTCGTTGGGAGGGGGTCGAGAGAGCAGGTGGTGGTTTTGGAAGCGGTGATGAGGTCTATGATATGAGAGGAGTTAACAGAGGAGAAGGTGGTGAGGGGAGGGAAGGGTGGGTGGTCAGGGAGAGGAGGGGGGGCAGGGGTGGGGGTGGTGATGGAGTTAATGGAGACGGCAGTCATGGAGCTGTTGATTTTGGAAATTTTGTCATTGAAGGCAAGGAGGAAAGAGTTGCAGAGGTCAGGGGAGGAGGGTGGAGTGATGTCCGGTGGCTGGAGCAGCTTGTTGACGGTGGAGAACAGGGTGCGAGGGCTCCGGTGGGAGCTGTTGATGAGGGTGGAGAGGTGGGCAGATTTGGCGGCTTGGAGAGCGTCACGGTAGGAGGAGATGTGTAATTTGAAAGCTTCGGCGTGGACGGTGAGGCGGGTTCTTTTGAGGAGTCGTTCGAGTTGGCGGCCAGTCTGCTTCATGGTGCGGAGTTCAGGGGTGTACCAGGGGGCTGGGTTGATGTATGAGACGGAGGAGGTTTTCCAGGGGGCTAGGGAGTCAAGGGAGTCGGAGAGGGTGGTGTTGAGCATGACAGCATAGTCGTCGGGGGAAGAGCGGGGGAGTCAGGGGGGAAAGCAGAGGATATGAGCTGGGAGAGCGTGAGGGGGTTGACTGACTTGATATTGCGGTAGGTGATGGTGTGTTTTTTGGGGTTGTGGGGCGAGGGTAGGGGGGCGGAGAAAAGGATGCAGAGATGATCAGAGAGTGGGAAGGGGAGGGGGTGGGGCTTAGATATGGGTAGGAGAGAGGAACAGACTAAGTCCAGAGTGTGGCCTTTGGTATGGGTGGGGAAGTCAATATGTTGGGTGAGATGGAAGCAGTCCAGGAGAGAGAGGAAGTCGGATGTCAGTGGGGCGTTGGGGCAGTCAATGTGGATGTTGAAGTCACCAGTGAGTAGGAGGCGGGCAGAGAGAGAGGATGCGATGGTGAGGAGTTCAGACAATTCAGTGAGGAAAGAGGGGTGGGGCTTTGGGGGACGATAGATCAGGATAGCGGTGATAGAGTTGGGGAGGGAGAAGGCGAGGTATTCAAATGATGAGATGGATGGAAGGTTGAGGTTCAGTTCAGTGATGGATGTAGATTTTTTATGAATAACAGCAAGACCTCCCCCACGCCCGGAGAGGCGGGGTTTGGCAGTGTAAGTGTAGTTGGAGGGAGTGGCTTGGTTGAGAGCATAGAAGTCCAGGGGCTGTTGCCATGTTTCACAGAGGAGAAGCAGATCAATGTTATTGTCCAGTAGCAGTTCAGATATAACAGGTGATTTGTTGGAGAGGGAGCGGCAGTTCAGCAGTGCAAGGGAGATGGATGGGGGCGCGGAGATGGATGGGGGCGCAGGGGTGGGGAGGCGGAGGTTGCTGAGGTTGGCAGTGCGGCAGGTGGGGGTGACGGGGGGGCGAAAACTAGTCCAGAGTGAGGGGATAGGTGAGCCGTCGTTGGAGTGTTGGTTATGGGAGAGACCAGAGCCCCTGTGGATGTAGCGGGGCCGGCGAAGGATCCCAGCTGAGCTAGCTGCAGAGGCAGCAGCAGCTGGGAGACGGTGGTTATGGTTGAGGAGGTGAAGGTCAGCAGCGGTGTAGGTGAGTAGGCGAGAAGTTGGTGGAGCGGTGGCCTGGAGGCGCGGGAGTGATAGTCCGAGGAGGAGATGGAACGTAGCAGCAGATGAGAGTAATCCAGTTAGTATGTTGGCGGTGGCTAGAGGCTGGTTAACTAGAAGCTGGTGGGCAGAGAGTTGTGAAAAAGCAGCAGTGGACCGGGTGTTGAAGCTGGTGGAGTGAGTGGCGTTGGTTGCCCCAGACCTTGTCTGCATGGCAGGGAGGCCCCGCGATACCATGACGGACCTCAGCAGGTGTTAAGCCAGCTGTTAGCTGGCGGCTAGGGCAGTAGATAGTCCAGGAGTGAGGGAGGAGATGAGTGATGGACGGTGCAGTAATGTCCGATGAAGTTAAGGAACAGGGATGTAGACAGAAGACAACACAGAGACGCGGGAACAAAACAAAACAATGGAAACGACTAACAAAACAAAGACGTTGGGACAGAAGCGGCAGTCCACATACCAGACGCCGGCGTTGCTCTAGCCCAATCAAGACGCATTAGAGTCCAGTTTTGTGACCAGATCGCCCCCGTCTGTGGAGCGGGGAAAGCAGAGAAACGGGGCTGTACCTTGGTTGTATGGGGCTGCTTTTCTCCGGGTGGAGCCGGTGCCCCGCTCTCCGTGTCTGCTCCTGTGGCGGGCTGGGGCCACACCTTCGCCCAGGTACAGACCTCCGGGGCGGCGGGTGCGGGAGCGCGGAGCCGGTGTTCGGGCGTGGAAACGCCGGTGCAGCGGAGGAGAAGCGGAGCCGCGTGCGGCTCGTGGCGGTGCGTGCCGCTCGTGGTGGAGCCGGTGATCGGACGTGGAAACGCCGGTGCAGCGGAGGAGAAGCGGCGCCGCTCGCTCGTGGTGCGTGCGGCTCGTGGTGGTGCGTGCCGCTCGTGGTGAAGCCGGTGATACACTTTATTCATAAATTATCTATCTAGAAGTCTTCAGTAACCATATTTCAAGCTTTATTTAGTTGTAATAGAAATAATCATTTGTTAATTCATCTAATTTAAAACATTACAGATGGCCAGTCTAAAATAATTCTTAATTGGAGCTCTATACAGACTCGACTCCCTTTTTAACACAGACTGAGACAAGAACAATTAAAAAACCCGCCAAACTAAGACTGTGCCCAGGACGTGGCATTGGACAAGACTAAAGCTTGAGTGGACTGAGCCCAAAAAAGATTTAAAACTTAACCCGTAGTGTAAATAAATAACACATTTATTAACCAAAATTAACCAAATGCAATAATAAACATACAACATTGGAGTAGAAAAGGCCATCACTAAGAAATTGACTGAAATAGAAACAGATGTAAGACAAATGGAAAAAATTACGATTACTTAATTTGGAAATAGATAAACTAGACCAAATTGGACTTTTATTTTAATTTGATTTTGCACTAACCAGACCCAGCGCTAACCAGACCCAGCGCTAACCAGACCCAGCTCTAACCAGACCCAGCTCTAACCAGACCCAGCGCTAACCAGACCCAGCCCTGTTTAGCTCCCGGGGTCAGACGAGCTCTGACTCTCAAATCTCGAGTCTCAAAATCAGATTATAAAATGTCGTTGTCGTCCGAAACGCAGCGCATCTTGTGTCACCCAAATCCAGCTAAATCCACAGTAGCATTATCCAGCTCTTTCTATCCAACACAACATGTTGATATGAACTATAGACATTTTACCAAGTCCGAACACGGCAATCGTCATCTGAAATACTTATCGTCAATTCACAAAAACATTCATGAAAAGAAGTCTAAAATGTCTCAAAATATCAAGATAATTCTAAAACTGAGCATAGCGACATGGCTATCGTCGCTCACATCTGTTTTTCCGTGTAGCGAGTACAACGTTGCACAAGTTCTAACACTGCCATTCCTGCGTTTCTCCTCGCAGGGAAGTTCGAGGAGGTTTACGGCAAGCTCATGGACGCCAACCCGTACATGGCCGTGTACAAGAAGCACGACATCCCCGCGCAGTACCATTACCAAGACAACCTCAGGATAATGCCCATCGTTCTGGAAGCACAGGAGGGATGGAGCATTGTGCAAAACAGGACCGCACCCTTTATGCGTAAGTGGAAGCGGCACCGACACTTACTTTGACGTTTAAAGAAAGCTTTAAACTTTAACATCCGGCTGATCTAATATTAGCCACAAAGGAGCTTTTTTTAGTTTTACAGTTTGCAGCGGTTGCAAATATAAAACAGAAACCTTGTTATTTCTTTTCTTATTATATTATCATGTGGCAGAGGAGCTAGCGCCTTATTTTCCTCCATTCATGTACAAAACTGGTTCTTTTAACTATATTTTTTGTCTAATTTAAACCCAAAGAGGACTAAAACCTTGGACTTGAAGCTTCTCTCAAAACAATAAATGTGTTTTCTCTTGACAGTTGATACTTCGATGTAACAAGGACTTTGTTTTAAGAATAACCATTCAAAAAGTGAAAATTGCAAAAAATATTAGCTTTTTTGTACAATGACTTGAGAAGGACTAAGTACCAAGCAGTTTAAGTACCAAACAGTTTAAGTACCAAACAGTTTAAGTACCAAACAGTTTCAGTACCAAACAGTTTAAGTACCAAACAGTTTAAGTACCAAACAGTTTCAGTACCAAACAGTTTCAGTACCAAACAGTTCAAGTACCAAACAGTTTCAGTACCAAACAGTTTCAGTACCAAACAGTTCAAGTACCAAACAGTTTCAGTACCAAACAAAGGAAATGTCTGTAAAATTATCACGAATGTTTCATCAACTCTTTCTATTCCTATTCTGACACAAAAATACTCCTTAACGTTATAATATCATAGAAATAAAAGTGCTATTCATGAGCGCATGTGAAAAGATGGCTTCAGTCGTCACGGTCGCACTGTAAGTCATGTCTCCTGCGAGCGACGGCCTGAGCAGCAAAAGAAGGGAAACATTCACCACGTGGGCTGCTCCTGGATCGTTTCTGTGGTTGAAGCCCATGAAATAATGTTCATGTCATTTTTTTTTTTTTTTTAATTAAAAGAAAAACACAGATCAATCAAAACATAGGAATAAATAAAGATGCAACAACCATGACAACCACAGCAATGACAGAAAAAAAATTGCGGTTGCCAGAGTGAAAATAATGATATAACATATAAGCTGCACCCCGGCGAAACTATGAAAAAAGGTGCAACTTATAGTCCGGAAAATACGGTAATCACATTTACAATATGGCCAAATATATACAGTATTAAAAAAGAGCCAGGGTTTCTCAGGAGAGTTGTCTTTGGTGGGTTTTCTGACGGACGTCGGGCACTTCAAACGCTTCAAAAATACATATTTATCCATCTCACTTACAAAGACGTTTAATAAGTTACAATGTCACTTAGATGTGTTTGAACCCAGATTCAACATGTCTCCCACTCCACACTTGGTCCCGAGTCGAATGTGTGATTATTTTGCAGATCCTGGAGTGAAATGTTCGGGAAGTGATCAGCCCTATGAAAGTGTGAAAGTAAAATGACATAAACAACCAGATTTTAAATAATAAAAGATACACTTCACATATGGTTTTACCTTTTTGGAGTCTAGATTGAAAGTAGACTGAAATCATTTTAGCTTTGTTTTCTTTTAATTTATTCTATTTTATTTAGTACTTACGTATATAATTAGACCTAAATAATAACTTAAATATTGATTAATTAAATAAACATATTTTTTTAATGCCTTTATAATTGTACTAAATAAATAGAAGCGGATGTGGCAGGTTGACGGTAAAAGTTTGAAATTATGTGTCTGTTTTTTGACGTTAAAAAGCACAATATACATTTTTAGTGTCAAAGGTGTTCGCAGACAGGTTATTGAGTTATTATTAAATTAAAACATAACATAAGTAACATAATCTCAGGACAATTAGCTCTTCACTAATGCTTTTCATCCACAAAAAAGGCTCGTCAGGTTCTAGCTTTAGCCTCGCCGCTTTATCTCAGCAGTCAATTTACATCCGTTGTTTTTCTCCTCCGGCCGCGATGACAAACGGCTCCCATCGATTGTGGGGATATTAAAATGAAAGTATGGGCGTTTCAGCTCTCCAAACACGGGTTCAGCTGAGAGTGATTTAGCGGCGGCCGGTCAGACGGGAGAAAGTGCCGTGAATCATCTGAAGGAAACGAATCGACAATAAACAAGGCCTGTTTACACTCATAATATGCAGTTGCGTCTCACGATTTCCAGTGATTCATCTTTTAAGGCTCGGTAAAGCTTCTGAGCCTGGAATTTGAATTGTTTTGTTGTTATTAAATGTAAAAAGGTGAGAATTTTTAATGACATTGTTTAGAGGAATTGTCTTGCTTTTGGATCATTGTGTTACTTGGCAAGTAGTCATGATTGTGATATTTTATTGTGATATTTTTCCCTTCAAAATGTGTTCCCGTGACTTACTGTATTTTCCGGACTATAAGTTGCACCGGCAGGTTTTAAGATAGGATTTGAAAACACCCCGTCCAAATAATTTTGTCCGGGGGTACGGGGACCGACTAGGGGAAAAAACGAGTAGCTTCGGCATTCTCCGGACCACGTCTCGGCAGCCAATCAGAGCCAAGCACACAAATTTCGTCGACCAATCAGCGCGCAGCATGCAAATTTTCACTTGTAAACAGTAAACTGTAATGGCGGATTATTGTCAAATGCTTCCCGGCCCCTATTTAATGATAACATTCCCTATTTTTCTAAGATTTATTAATAATATGGCCGTCCCTGCACTCGAAAATGCCCGTCCACATTTTAAAATACCCCGTCCAAAATACGGAAAGACGGGTGGCTATCTAAAAGCCTGTTTGCTAGAGTATAAGTCCCACAAGCCAAAAAATCCATAATAGAGAAGAAAAAAACATGTATAAGTTGCACTGGAGTATGAAATGCGGATAATTATACAAATAATATCACATATAAGTCGCTCCCGAGTATAAGTATATAAGTATAAATATAAGTATAAGTCGCACCCCGGCCAAAACTATGAAAAAAGGTGCGACTTATAGTCCGGAAAATACGGTAAAAACTTAAAAAGCCCCCCACGAGCCTTTGTAATCAATGACATAATGACAACGTAATGTTACTATATTGACATCAAACCCGTCCCGTCTTGTTTTCAGTCGGAAACCACGGCTACAACAACTCCCTGCGCAGCATGCACCCGGTCTTCGTGGCCCGCGGCCCCGCCTTCCGCCAGGATTATGTCCAGACCTCCATGCAGTCCGTGGACCTGTACCCGCTCATGTGCCACATCCTCGCCCTGCGCCCTCTGGCCAACAACGGCTCGCTGTCCCGCGTGCAGGATCTTCTGTCCGAGTCTCCGCCGCTGCCGCCGCCGGCCCCCGTCCCGAGCGCCCCGCCCCGCCAGCACTCCTACGCCCCCGCGATCGGGTCCATGATCGGCATCGTCATGGTGGTGGGCTTCCTCCTCTTCTACGTCAAAGAGGTGACGGTGAAGCAGCTGCCGACGCTGCCGCGGGGGAGCGAGGAGATGTCCCGGCCGCTCCTGCAGGAGGACGTGAACCTGCACTTCCTGGAGACGCACAGCGGCTGCGTCGGCGTGAGGCACATTTAACATGCGTGTGAAACGGAAAAGAGGAAAAGGGCGCGTGTTGCTCTCGACGACTGCCACTGTGACGCTCTTACATCCACAGAAAACCAATAATAGTATGAAATAATCACGCCTCTAATCGTGTCGTCAAAGGAGACACGTTAAAGCTGCTGTTTTTTTGTCTGTTTGGTTTGTTTTACTAGTTTTACAGTAGATGTAGATTTACAGTAATTCAAGCTTAAATAAAGGTTTAAGCATTTATAGGCCACAGTCTGGACCGCGGTGAGTGCAGTGTGAACGGCGCAGCGGCGATGGTGTTCAACTGCTGACTAGGACTGAAAATCAGAGGGAAATCGAGCTGAAAATAAGTCCAAACGAGATAAACCGCCGTTACATTTACAGCGTTTTGCCTCCGGAGACAAAAATAACGTGACGTCACTGAGAATGGTCTTATGTGCACTTTACCCAGGACATCAACGCCTGTAGTATCTGTAGTATCGTAGTATCGTACTATTGTAGTATCAAAACGTCTAACATAAAGCTTAATATGTCTCCTTTAATGCCTCCTTTAATGCCTCCTCTAACACCTCCTCTAACTCCTTTAAGGCCTCCTTTTCACCTCCTTTAACGCCTCCCTTAATGCCTCCTTTAATGCCTCTAGCGCCTCCTTTAACTCCTCTAGCGCCTCCTTTAACTCCTCCTTTAATGCCTCCTTTAACTCCTCTAATGCCTCCTAACGCCTCCTTTTTCGCCTCCCTTTATGCCTCCTGTAACTCCTTTAATGCCTCCTTTAACTCCGCTAATGCCTCCTAATGACTCCTTTTACGCCTCCTTTATCTCCTCCTTTTCACCTCCTTTTTCGCCTCCTTTACGCCTCCTGAAATGCCTCCTTTAACTCCTCTAACTCCTCCTTATTCGTTCTCACGCAGTAGGCTTCATCTCGTCGTGTATTCGCGGGATAACGATGTGAGCGATGGTGACTTGCTCTTCAACGTTTGACGAACAAAACCGGACTCGCCCCAACGTAGATCTGATTCGGCAAGTCCCTCGTTTTCTTCCATCAAATGTTTTCCGACCGGTGAAACGGCAGGAATGGGAAAAACGCCAATACTTAAGTTATACCGCGTTAGCTACTTTTGAATGTTACTTGAAGCTAGTTTAAAACAGAAGAAGAAGAAGAAGTGCCAGAATACTTACCGCTTGTAGATGTGTCGGCCATTTTAAGTACTTTTTCAACCATTTGCCTTTGAAAACGACGTGTATTGAGCGTGTAATCGTCCGTGCGTCTACTGTTTATTTATTTATTTAGCGTAGCAAAACCGATAGATGTCCATACGTACCGTCACGACTGGCGCCATCTGTTGGTGAATAGTGAAAAGTGCAATTGCTGTTGATTTTTTTCAGTTTTTTTGTTTGTTTTGTTGCTCGGGTGATAAGACTGTTCCCCTGACTTGCACTAATATAGATTTAGAATGAAACGGGGGATCATAGTTGGACGCTTTTAGGTCATGTCTTCTTTGCACTTGTTCGTAGTTGCGTATTTAAAAAAAGAAAAAAATGTAGGTGCCTCTTGTCAAAAAAATAAAAAGATACGCGCAATCACCGAGACTCAAGTAGAATCTTAATCAGTAAAACATTTGAAGCAGTATTTGTTTGTTTGTTTCAACATTTGCACCCAAAAAGGACAAACATCACTGTGATCGACTTTTTACAAACTTTAAATTCATAAACCTATTTATATTCAAATGGTTGATTTTATGAAGTTGTTTTGTGAAATCAGAAAATCTATGAAGAATACACAATATTTTCAAAGAATTCCTATGAAATATTAGATTAGGGTTTTTTCTGGTTTGGTTACTCCGGATTGTAAACGTTAATATTTAAAAGAAAGTAATGAGATTTAATATGATCTTTGCCTTGTAAATGTCAATCAGAGTCTTCTAAAAATAAAGGGAAATATGTTAAACTGTTTTTGTCGACTGTTTGTTTGTTTCTTTGTTTGTTGACCTCAATACAAAACACAACACTACTACTTTTAAGTGAAAATAAACTCAAGTGCGAGACGATTTCCACGTATTATTTGAAAAGAATGACATTGTATTTTATCTACTTATAAAATTTGAAGCGGTGTACTTTGAATAAAACTATTGAAATAAACGATTTCAAACATTTTTACATGTTTTTCCCGGTTTGAAATGATTAAAAGAGTCGTTTCATGGTCTCAGCTTCATAAAAGACGTGGAAACTACTTCACAAAAGTACCTTTACTTTTTGCAGTGGAGTAGAAAGTATTACAATAGTTTTTCAAATGTACTGGTACTACAAACATTGTAGTATCAGCTAAAAATATGACTCGGGTAAAGAACAGACCCTCAAAAATTACCGTATTCGATTTAAAAGTCGCACCAGTCAAAAAATGCATAATAGAGAAGAAAAAAACACATAAGTCGCATTTTTGGGAGAAATTTATTTGATAAAATCCAGGACCAAGAACAGACATTTCATCTTGAAATGCAGTTTAAAATAATAACAGATGAGAGAACATGGTGAATAGGTGTACGTATGCTAACGCTAACACCTTCAGCTACATGAGGCACAGACAGAACTGTGGTAAGTGTCTGGTATGTTAACGTAACATATTAACAGTTATTCAGATAACTATAGCATAAAGAACATGCTAACAAGTTTACCAAAGCATCAGTTTTACCCCAAATCACTAAATCCATTGAATTCTTCTTCCTCTGTGTCATTTCTAAACAACTCCACAAACTCCAGAGGTAGAGGAAGTGCAGATTCTTCTTCTGCGTCGCTTAGAGCCTAGAGCGCCCTCTCGTGGTTGCCAGTGTGAAAATAACAATATCACATATAAGTCGCTCTGGAGTATAAGTCGCACCCCGGCCAAAACTACTAAAAAAGGTGCGACTTATAGTACGGAATATACGGGTAATTTACTGTTTACGGACGGACAGAAGAGTAACTTTAAAGAGTACCAGTACTTCAGACTATGCATTACTCTATAGTATGCGGTCTGAAAATACGCAGAGAAGTACAGTCTCTTTAAAAAGTGACGTAAACTCACAACTTTTGTTCTCTTTTTTGAAACGATCGGAAGCAAAAGTAACACAATACAACACAATAATGAGCCTGATGAAGCGCGTCGGCTCCTTCTCTTATCTACTCCCATTCTCCTCCACCCTCCTCCACCCTCCTCCACGTCCTTGAAGGCCGCCATTCCCCCCCCTCTTCCACCACTTGTTAACTTAAGGATCAAAGTTCTTTAATGAGTTAACGCTGGAATTTGCCCTCGCACCGGGTCACACACTCACACACTCACACACTCTGTCACTCTGTCACTCTCGCCCTGCGCCGCCGGAGGAAGAACAAGAAAAACATCTCCAGAACCTCACGACCGACGACGACATGGACAACGAGTACGACCTGGTGGCGGCGGCGGTGGAGGAGCGAGAAGAAGAAGAGCAGAGCAAGGAGAAGAGAGCGGAGGAACCGGCTCCAAACGCCGGCGAAACGATGGAGCACGTTCACAGCGAGATCCAGGTGCACGTGTCCGAAGAGCATCAGAATGGGGCGCACCGCAGCTCCTCCTCCTCTTCTTCTTCCTCTGTATCGTCTGGGGATGAAGGGGACGAGCGCGGGGGCAAGCGAGAGACGGTGGTGCTGGAAATCACGCCGGAGATCCATGTGGAAAGCGGTAAGTGGGCGATGTTTCGTGTGTCGCGGCCGTGTCGACGAGACGAGAATCGGGTGAATGTATCGATATTTTTGGAGTGTACTGATGGTGTTATTTTTGAGCAATATCGTCTCGGTCCAACAGTTGTTACGTAGTAGTTGAGGTTGAGGAATGTAAAATGTCGCTTAAAAAAGTGCTGGAATATCACTTTGTACCTTTATTTGAACACAACCTTTTTCATTTTTGCTTTTAATCAGCTCTTTTTCATGCATTTTTCACTTTAAAGATACATTTTGCTGTTATGTATAGTTATTTACTTTTAGGAGAAACATATAGGAGTGAGTGGTGTTGAAATAATACAATTTATTCACTTTATTAACAGAATCACAGTGTCAAACGTGATCCAGGCCTGAAAAGTTATTCAATGATACAGTTTTTGCAGTATAGCAGGCCTGGTTTTCATTTAAAGGTACACTGTGTAACTTTTCCAGTGGGAGGTCTCCTTCCTGCTCGTCTCCTAGGGGATGTTATTGGTTTACTTGATCTTGTTTTTCTGCATAAAAATCGTCTGAATTTGAAGTTTGGAGCTGCTCAAACATGTTCTGAAACACACGAGATTCTGTTGTGAGTTTGTCGTGGGCTAAAGTCAGACGTTTTGTCAAATCCCTCGTTCAAAATGTGAACTTTTGAACACAATTCTATAATTAAAACATAAATCACAATTGCAGTGCTTAAATACTTTGATATTTTCCCCAAATTGCGCAGCCTTAATGTGCATTTATTTGATTAAAGTGTTTTTTTTGGGTATAAAATATTGAAAAACATGTATTCCTAAAGTGAGTGGGCTCTCCTCTCCACAGATCTGAGTATTTATTTTAACACATCATTTGAACATTATTTGAAGTACTTCATAATACAAAGGTCTTTAAATGTCATGTGGATAATTAACATTATCACAATTTGTTGTAATAAATATCATTGATTAAGTTCTTGAAAGTACAGCCCGAGGAGGAAACGTAGAATATTGATTAAATTTACATATTTTGCAAATAAATGTTTACTTTAACTATGTAAAGATGACTTCCCTCCGACCTGTAACATACTTTCATTCAATTGAAAAACATAACCAAGAACATGGTCTTATAAAATCCTTTGAAAGTCTAAATTAATTATTTGTTTGTGAATATTTGGTCACGTCTACATCATGTTAATGTATGTTGTTGTTGTTGTTGTTGTTGTTGTTGTTGTTGTTGTTGTTGTTGTTGTTGTTGTTGTTGTTGTTGTTAATGTTAATGTTAATGCTGGTAAATTGTATGTTTGGCACTAATAATGCTCAAACTGTCCATAGGGACATATCAAATAAAATAAAAAGACAAAGTACCACGCATTACTCTGCGCAGAAGGTCTGGAAGGATGTGGAAGTATCAAGGCATGTTCTTGTTTTGCTCATAAAATTCTCATCGTTCTTATGTTTCAGTTGTTACTCGTCACTTGGATCGTTACAAATATCAATTAGGCCAATAATCTTGACCTTTCTGTCCCTGACCTCTTTAGTGAACGGTGAAGAGGAGCAGCACGAAGAGCAGAACCAGGAGGAACATCAGTCCAGCTCCAGGAGATCATCCTCGTCGTCCGCCTCCTCGGCCTCCGCTGGGGACCCGTGCGACGACCCCCCGCACTCCCTCGAGTCCGGCCACCAGGGGGAGCTGGAGACGGCCCACGCGGACACCGGAGCCGCAGAAGAACCTAAAGCCGTAGAGGAACCTAAAGCCGCAGAGGAACCTAAAGCCGCAGGTCTCGTCAACTTGAGCATCCAGACTCTGGAGATCGCCACGCTGGACGAGGACATCGCCGCGGCAGTCGACCCCACGCAGCCCGACATCTCCCTGTTCGTCAAGGTGAGGAAGGACTTGTGCAGTTTGTGGCCCCGTGATGAAATCCCTCCCACAGATGTGGCTCGTCACTCTGTATTTTTCACAAAGCCACAAATATTAAAGGGAACATATTATGCTAAATCAACTTGAATGAGCTAATAGCGGCGTTTCCTCATAGTTCACGTTTGACTTAATCTTGTATTGTCCTGCAACTGAGGCTCGAAAGCTCAGGAAATCCCTGTTTTCACCTACCCCCTACCTCCACCCACTGTTCTGTACTCATGTGTGATCATTAATTATGGTGACGTGTCAGTATGAAGAGGCGGGGCTTATCAGTTCTGCAGTTTTGATCAGGAAGTCAATGAACCTGCTTCAATTACTGAGCCATTTTAGATTTTTATTGTGATTTACTATGAACAAAGTGTAAAATTATGATTTATTTGTGTTTTAGTTTAATTCTATAACACAAAAAAGGGCAATGCGTCTCCTTTAAACGTGCATTACAGGACATTATTTGAACAAAGCTGTAGGTCAAAGAAATCTCTAACATGTTAAATAACAGAAACAACGATTTCCTTGTATTGAACAATCATGAGTAAACATTTTAGATATAAGACAGACTTAAAGGACAAAACATTTTCAAATTCATCTTTTCAATATCTGAAATCTGCTCCAAACTACATGCAGAAGAGTCTAACGTTATAACTGACCATTTAAAACAGCTCGATTTGATCAAAATGTGATTCATTGATTGGCCCTAAGTCTCCTTTAGAATGTTATTGCGTCATATTAAACGACATGTTAACCTTTAGTGAGGGAGAAACACTGAAAGTCAAACCGTTTGCCTGAAGTGTTGAAGTCAGTTTCTTACACGTGTTGCGGCCCCGGAGGCGCCCTGAAGTGATCTGGCTCGTGAGGAACATAAAACTGCACTGCTTGCTTAGTTCTGCTGTTTGTTCTGCTGCTTGTTCTGTTGCTTGTTCTGCTGATGATATATTCTATTACAACACAATGACTAAAGAAGAGTTGTTTTTAGTCGTATGTTAAAGGGTCTGTGGTTAAATCGAGGTGTGACTCTGTTAAAGGGTCAAGGTGCTCTTTATTGTCCCGAAGCCGTTTGACCCGTCCTTCTACACATGAGGCATGTTTGTGTTCAGTCGACTGTGGAGGGCGGAGAAGGTGAAAGTAAAAGAAAGTATGAGAAATAATTATTTGAAAAAATGTGGCTAAATTTACAAAGGAAAAACTAAGCCAGTATTTAAGACTACTACTACTAATACGACTACTACATGGGCATGATGATAATAATAATGAACAGAGCAAAGTCGTGTGTCGTTTTGTTCCTGATAAAGCTCAAGAGTTTGACTTTGCAGATCAAACAACACTGAATAAAAGTCGTTTCAAGGTCTAACACTGACACGTTTAGATGACCAGTTCTTAATACTACTTTGTGTCTTCATTGGGAGTAGTTTTGACTGGAAAAGATGCGCTAAAATTACAACACAAACAGGACAAAAACAAATATAATGAAATTGAGTTTTAAAGAGGAAAGTGCAACAACACAAAGGAACGTCTAAAAACACAACGAGCACAAGACGTGATGAAAGTCTGTGGCGAATGGATGATTTAGGACTTTGTGAGCGTCCCAAACTCTCTTCATTCAGATTTGTTTTGGACTGGTTATAAGATATATTGTATTTGAACAAAAATATCTCCCAAATACTGTAAGATTTTGTTAAAAATGTTTGTGACGTAATTGAGTAGATGAATCAACGCTCGTATGGAAGAGTAAGACTTTATAATAACTGCTCTTATTCCTGTCTTAGTAAAGCATGAGAAAATACTGCATTAATAATGATCTTATAGTTTATTAAGAATGTTTCAGGCTTAATAATGACTTTACTAAGACTCTAACCCTAACGTTAACTTTATTTAACTAGGTACAAAGCCTTAATCGTGCTTAATAAACTATATGTTCATTGTGAATTGGGTCTTTGTTCATGTTTGTTAAGGTGAATTAAGGTGTCGTTATTATAAAGTGGTGCCCATGGATGCGTATATGGTTCTTTGGTTCTCTTTTGAAGGTCCACTATGTAACTTTTGGTGTGTCTGCCAGCTGATGGAGATGTTACTGGATCAACCATAATGTTCCGCAGTATGACATTAAACTGTTGTGCCTTGCGTTTATTCAATTACAGGCGTTTGTGCAGAAAACACCTTGAGAAACATGAATTCTTAAACCGTGAGCACGTTCGCAGAGGTGTCAAACTCATTTTGGGTCGTGGGCCGAACATAACGTTAAAAATACTTAAAAAAAAAAAAATGAATAGCTTTATAATGCGTAGTAATAGTTCTGTGTGAACACTGATGCACAAATCTGCTGAGTCCATATTCATGCAGCAGCAGGAACAGGAACATAGACTCATGACTTGGGTTTAGACAATTCTCTTTTAAAAGCTGAAGGTAAATTCACAAAAAAAATCGTTTTTGGGATATGTAATAAAGCGAAAATGTCCAGTTGGAATCCATATAAAAGTTTCATTTTTCATTTTATTTTAGGGTCATTTTTTATTTGTGGGCTTGGAGTACAAAGTGACCCAGATGCTTCCCAGAATGATTGATGTGACTGGAAATAAGAGTTTTATAGCTTTATTTTAACATACAGCACATGAAGCAGCTTGAGAGTTCCCTTTTATAAACTAGAAGAAAAATGTTATAAAGAAAGAAAAAGTCCAACGCACTAAGCATAATGGGTTAATATGTTCTTCGGCCCGGATTAAAACATCTGGGGGGCCGGATGCGGCCCACGTGCCGCATGTTTGACACCCCTGGATTAGAGTTTTGGGACGACCCTGGACCAAATGCCAAGGAGTCATATGTTTGTCTCCATGGCGATAGAGAAGTTTAATGGCATACGGTGGAACATTACAGGCAAAGCAATAACATCTAACATAGAGAAAACCAGGTGGCCGACACTCTTGGGCCGATCGATTGGGCCGAGTATGACACTGGAAAAAGCTCTCAAAACCTTTCTCTTTGATCTACACTGACCCGAATAACACTCCCAACACTGTAACTGATTATTTACACGGAAAATTGCTAGTATTTACATGTAATGGGGAAGTTGTCGTTATTTGGTCCTAAATTGAGCCCATTTGGGTCCTGATGTGGGTTTGGCTTTGGTCCTGTTCTGGCCCTTGTTTTAGCTTCAGGTTTCGTCCCGATTTCGATGTGGTGAATGTGAACGTGTGAACACTCCTTTAAACTCAAACCCTCAGCTAACTCACTCCACGCCTCGTAATCCTTTGTAATCTAAGTAAAATATCCTCTTTTGCGGCGCTGTTTCGACCGTGTGGCTGTGATTGAATGGATTTTTTCAGGCAAACTTGCAGATTTGATCATATTATTGTATGATTAAAGTAAAAAAAAGTTCAAAAGTACACATTTTCTCCTCGAGCGATAGACTATCTCGGCACATTTCATCACTTTTAAATAAAGGAGTCTTGACTTCTCCCTGGGCAACTATCTGAGGAAAACACGGTGGATTTCACAACCGCTTAATCTTCAACAATTGTGACTTTATTAGTTTAACCAATAGCGCGGCTTCTGGCTATGTTATCAAAAGCTCAAAATTGTACAAAATAAAAGCTCTTTTACTCCTTTTTTTCCATTTGAATGGAAGGTTTGAACTATAAACTGCTTCTTCGTTGAATCTCTTACGTAACTTTCTCCTGTTCTGCCCAAAAAGATAGAAATCTGTCATTGTTTGATGTTGGAGTGAATGATTAGCCAGACGAGTAAGTGATTTGAGCTGCACAGCCTCAACTCAAGGCCAAACTAAACATTTTCTCCAGTTAAATGTGGAACTGGAAGACTGGAAACAACACAGAAAGTGAATTATAATGTCAAATAACAACACCCTTTTTCCTACCACAGAACACCATTGTCAACATAAAATAATATCTGTCATTCTGATTGAAGAACTAATCACAATTTTATTCTGTATTCATAAAAATAAATTAAACGGCTTCACTATGACTGTCCTATAAAGATAAACCTTCACCCAGCCAAGATCAATAAGGGTCTTATTTTTATAGCATTCATAAAAAAAAAAAATATACAAATAAATACAAATTAATAAAATCAATAAAATCAATAAACACCATTTCAGTTTAAATCCCCTTTTTATTACCTTTTTAGACAAAACTAGACAACAATCCAGCAACAACCTGTCCCCTTACTGTGGGTTTGGAGGCGGGGCCATGATACTGCTTTAAAGGGGCTGTACCATTAGTATTTTTTAACATGTAATTAAGTAAAAACTAAATTTTCCCTCACAGATATTTCAGCAAAGCAGTTTTTAGTGTCAGAATGAGACTGCTGTGCGCCAACTGCATCTAATTATAGTTTTTTTTTTTTAATCGCCCGAGAATCAGAAAGTGCGCTGATTGAAACAGATTGAAATACGTTTTCCAACATTGTGAACATGGTAAAAATCCAGTTGAGTGCTTTTAATCGGCCTCAAACAATGTCACACGTCTTTGGCAAAGCCTCAAATCGCATGAAATGAATAAACGATTTAATGGGAAATATCAAACAGATTAGGCACAAATGTTGAACCTGATCATGTAAGTGCATTTTTACTTATATCATGACTTATGTGACCTGCATGTCTGCGCATCTGCCAGAAGAGGGGGCTGCTCTATAAATGGCAGCAGCTTGAACTATTTGCCCTGTGCTTCCTCTGCAGCGTTTTGCACAGGCACATTTTGCATATCCTTCATCGGCTTGATTTCAGTGCCAAATTCAAGCGTGTTAATAATTCACAAAGCGACACTCCGCGGAGCTTAAGCATAACCTGTCATGCTGTCAAAACCAAACATGCGACGGACCGGCATTCAAAATAAATATCTGCTCGGGTATTTTAAACAGTAACACGGACATAAGCGGGATGTGGCAGGTTTAGAGAATACTGAAAGTGACGAGAAGGCCCCAGGTTCGAGTCCCGGGTGTAGCGGGGGTGCACGTTTGCATGTTCTTCCTGCGTAGAATTAATACTGTTAGTGTAAAAGTAATAGTACTTTCTGTACGTTGTCATGTGCCACCTTAATTGTGTTCTGATAAAGAATGCACAGGACTGGTCGGAATCTGTCCTGTTTATGATGCATATTTTTTTATTTTTTGTGTCTGTCCACTCTGCCACCTATTTGGGATGTTTTGATTTAAAAAGGCTCAATTTGATGTTTCTAGAGGGTTTGTGGCATTGTTTGTTCACTTTCTCTGCGTTTTTTGTGTTTTTATGTGTTTTGACTTGTTGAGGTTTGAAGTTTTGCTCCCATTAAATCCAAAAGAGAAATATATTTTTAAGCTACAAAGACATGCTGTATATTGTTGGAAAGTGTTTTTCCTCCCACAAAACCGTTTATAACATTTATTTCATGCCACAGTGCAACACCAAAAAGCAATACAGGGTAATACGTTTTAAAATTGAGCACAAAAAAGCATTACAATTATTCTTTTCTTGCCTTTATTCATACTTTGGGTGTTCAATTGTGGGTAAGTTGGTTTAATTTTGTCTCCAAATAATCCAGAATTCAACTCTATACAAACACATTTTTACTCAAGTACTCCCTTTTATAGCAAAAAAATCTCAGTGTTTGCTCCAAAATGAGCCCATTCTCAGCCATTTCTGACAAAAGGCAGCGCTGAAGCTAACTCGCGCATTAGCTTTAGCACTTTTTGACACATATTTCTGCTTGATAACATCTAAAGTGTTTTGACATAGTTGACATAAGTTGACAGAAAACAGCATTAGAATCATATGATGTTCCCTCTAAGCTTCACACTGATGTATCACCCTCCCAGGTGAAGCCTCCAGGGGGCTTGAGATTAAAAGTCTGGGTGGAAAGAATATTGTTGAAATGCTGAAAGAAACATGGTCAGAGGAGTTATCACAGTCCCTGCGGTGACAGTGGATGAAGTAAAGAAGAATTTAACTGGAGCTAAGGTTGTGGACGCTAGGCGGCTGAAGACGACCCGGTTTGGAGAAAGATGTGACAGCCTGTCGGTAATGATAGAACATGAAAGTTGTTGTTGTTGTTGTTGTTGTTGTTGTTTTATGGCGGTTGGCATCCAAGTGTTGCATTACCGCCAGACTTTATTCTTTGGACTTCATTTTTCAGAGTCCGACCGGCTTAATTCCAGGGCTGACTCTTTTTCATCTTCCTCTCCTTCTTTGATGTTGTTGTTGTTGTTGTTGTTTTATGGCGGTTGGCATCCAAGTGTTGCATTACCGCCAGACTTTATTCCTCAGACTTTTCGTAGTCCTCAGACTCTGTCGTAGTCCGTTGTTGTTGTTGTTGTTGTTGTTGTTGTTGTTGTTGTTGTTGTTTTATGGCGGTTGGCATCCAATTGTTGCATTACCGCCAGACTTTATTCCTCAGACTTTTCGTAGTCCTCAGACTCTGTCGTAGTCCGTAAAAGTACTCCTCCCATTGCTTTGGCGTTACAAAGCCCATGAGGTCATGATGTGTTTTTGTGACTAGAATAGTTGTTGTGTCAGAGACCAACCGGCTTTATTCCAGGGAGACTCTTCTTCACCTTCCTCGCCCTCTTTGACGTTCGGTGCTTTGGAAGTACAAAGCCCATGAGATCATGGGACGTCTTTGTTGTTTTACAAAGCCCATGAGGTCATGGGACGTCTTTGTCGTTTTATCCTTTAGAAATCCTTCTTCCATCACTTTGGCGTTTCTAGGCCCATGAAGTCCAAGCGCGTTAGAACATCCTCTTGCTCCTCATCCTCGGCTCAGTCTCCAACACCCCCCACCTCTATAAACGTTTACCCAGCCCTGTGCTACATAAGTAAGCAACCACAGCCTGACACAAACCCTGTGACTGGATCGCCAGAACGTTCCGCAGATTGAACTCCCGCCCATTATTCCGAAACCACAAGGCCAACCCGGCCCTTTCCCTATCATAAGCCTCACAGCAAATCAGCACATGCTCGACAGTCTCTGGCACCCGACAGTGACCACACAGACCGGTCGGATGTTTGCCTATCCTACTCAGTGACCAATTGAGTCCAGTATGGCCAATCCTCATGCGGGCGAAGGCCCTTTCCTCCCACGCGTTCCTGCCCATAGACCCGCAAGGACCCACACTACCCTGTATGTGATAGAGATGCCGTCCAGTAACACAGTGGCTCCAAAATTCCTGCCAAAGGCCGACCACATGACTCTTGATAACGGGCTTGATTTCAGACTTGCCCAACTCAACCGCCACATCAATTGATTGTTGTTGTTGTTGTTGTTGTTGTTGTTGTTGTTGTTGTTTTATGGCGGTTGGCATCCGAGTGTTGCATTACCGCCAGACTTTATTCCTCAGACGTTTCGTAGTCCTCAGACTCTGTCGCAGTCCGTAAAAGTACTCCTCCCATTGCTTTGGCGTTACAAAGCCCATGAGGTCATGATGTGTTTTTGTGACTAGAATAGTTGTTGTGTCAGAGACCAACCGGCTTTATTCCAGGGAGACTCTTCTTCACCTTCCTCGCCCTCTTTGACGTTCGGTGCTTTGGAAGTACAAAGCCCATGAGATCATGGGTTGTCTTTGTTGTTTTACAAAGCCCATGAGATCATGGGACGTCTTTGTTGTTTTACAAAGCCCATGAGGTCATGGGACGTCTTTGTCGTTTTATCCTTTAGAAGTCCTTCTTCCATCACTTTGGCGTTTCTAGGCCCATGAAGTCCAAGCGCGTTAGAACATCCTCTTGCTCCTCATCCTCGGCTCAGTCTCCAACACCCCCCACCTCTATAAACGTTTACCCAGCCCTGTGCTACATAAGTAAGCAACCACAGCCTGACACAAACCCTGTGACTGGATCGCCAGAACGTTCCGCAGATTGAACTCCCGCCCATTATTCCGAAACCACAAGGCCAACCCGGCCCTTTCCCTATCATAAGCCTCACAGCAAATCAGCACATGCTCGACAGTCTCTGGCACCCGACAGTGACCACACAGACCGGTCGGATGTTTGCCTATCCTACTCAGTGACCAATTGAGTCCAGTATGGCCAATCCTCATGCGGGCGAAGGCCCTTTCCTCCCACGCGTTCCTGCCCATAGACCCGCAAGGACCCACACTACCCTGTATGTGATAGAGATGCCGTCCAGTAACACAGTGGCTCCAAAATTCCTGCCAAAGGCCGACCACATGACTCTTGATAACGGGCTTGATTTCAGACTTGCCCAACTCAACCGCCACATCAATTGATGGCCGCCGAAGGGAACGTTTAGCCAGTGCATCAGCCATTTCGTTACCATCCACCCCCACATGCGCAGGGACCCAAATGAAGGAAACCCTCACATCCTTCCTGGACAGGGAGAGCATCAGACAGAAGATGCCATTCAACACATCCTGTCTGCAATCCGATTTCCCAGATTTAATGCTTTGCAATGCAGAAAGGCTGTCAGAGGCCACCACAATGCCGCAACACTGCAAAGCAGATTCCGCCCATTCCAACGCCAACCGTATCGCTATAAGTTCCGACGTGAAAACAGAAAGGCGATCTGTCAACCTCTTCTTGACCGCTAGCCCCAGGTCAGGCACAAAATAAGCGGCGCCAGTACGCCCACTCTCAGGATCCCTAGACCCGTCGGTATAAATAAACACATCACCTGAGTGCTTATCGATGAGCGCTTGAACGGCAAACTGCGGTGCCCTCCCAGCGACTCCTCTAAGCTTGCCATGCAAGCTAACATCAACAGGAGCCGGGACAAACTTCCACGGAGCTATAGCAGACAAAGCCACCGACGGGCTCACACGCAGATCACCAACCCCCGCAAGCCGCGCCTTCGCATTTCCTACCTGGCTGAAAACCATACCGCCAGCCTCACTCTGCCCCCCATCAACCCTGAGAAAGTCCCTCACCGGGTGAGAGCTCGTATGACCTTGCACATTCACCCAGTAAGCCAACAGAAGTTCTAGCCTCCGGAGCCGTAACGGCAAATCCCCCAACTCAACCTGCAGCGCCGAGACAGGGGAGGTCCTAAAAGCCCTACAGCAGATGCGCAAGGCCTGGGCTTGCTCCACATCAAGCTTCTTTAAGTTAGTCTCAGCCGCAGACATGTAGGCTATACAGCCATAATCAATAGCCGCCCTCATGACGGCCCGATAGATACCCAGGAGCGACCTTCTGCTGGCCCCCCAGTCCTGGCCGGATAGACAACGAAGCAAGTTATTCACCCTTTTGCATTTACCACTGACCTCATCAATGTGCCGACGCCAACTAAGCCTCTCGTCAAAGGTGACCCCCAAGAACCTCACCTCCCTGACCTGTTCGAGCACCTGCCCATGCAGTCGAAGGGAGACGTCCCTATGCCCATTGAAGAAACAGATCACTTGAGACTTCCGTACGGACAGTTTAAACCCCCACTTCAGGGTCCACTGCTCCACCTGCTGTATTGCCCTTTGCAGTTTCGCCTCGTAAAACCGGAGATTCCTCCCTCTCACCCATAGAGCGCCATCGTCAGCATAAAGGCTCCTCCCAACAGACCCATCCACGTCGTCAAAGATGTCCTTAATCATAACATTGAACAAGATAGGGCTACACACACTCCCCTGCGGGATCCCATTCTCCACCCCATAGACCCCAGAGAAAGCAGCGCCCACTCTGGTTTGGATACGCCGGCCAGACAGAAAGCTCCGGACCCAGTTAAACAGTTTACCCTTCACACTTCCGCAGCTTAATGAGGAGCTCATCCTTCCAAACCATATCGTACGCCTTCTCCACATCAAAGAGCACCGCAATAACCTTTTCTTTCTGAGCCCTGGCCAGCTGGATATCAGATTCCAAACACAACACGGAATCCATGGTGTTCCTGCCCCTACGGAAACCACTCTGGTGCGCGGGAAGCAAACCCTGACTCTCCAAGAAGTAATCCAACCGCTCGGTAACCATGCGCTCCATCGTTTTCCCGAGCTGCGACGTCAAGGCAATCGGCCTATAACTTGAAGGGTCAGACGCTGGCCTACCCGGCTTCAGAACCGGCACCACCGTAGACTGTTTCCACGCAGATGGAACACAACCTGAATCCCAAACACGGCTGAAAAGACCCAGGACTAGCCCAAGCGTGTCATCAGTCAAATGAGAGAGCATGTCATAGCACACCTCATCTTTACCCGGGGCTGTCTGTTTCGCCTTAGAAAGTGCTCTCCTTAGCTCAAACAAACTAAACGGAAGGTCAAGGTCATCTTGAGTCGAAGGCTGGTGCCCAATCAGCTCAGAATTCTGGGCCAAAGTACTCTCCCTGTAGTGCCTTTCCGCAGGTGAGAGATTGTCAGAGCTGTGCACCGACACAAAGGTGCTGGCCAACAGTTCAGCTTTGTCAACGTCGCTGACTGCTTCAACACCATTCAGTATTAGGACCGGGGTCCCATGACGGCGCTCAACCCCATGCATCCGCTTAATCATCCCCCAAACATCCCCGAGACGCGTTTCTCTCCCAATTTTGGAACAATACCGCCTCCAATAGGCACTCTTGGCCGTTCTCACAGTTTTCCGCACAACAGCGCGGGCCCTCTTGTAGTCAATGAGGGCACCCTCAGTGTGGGCAACCCTTAGCCGGCGAAACGCCGCATTTCTCGCCCTAACAGCATGACCACATGCTTCAGTCCACCACGGCACCCGCTTCCTATGTCCACTACCACCACTCTTAGGAATCGTGCCTACCGCTGACTGCGTGATGAGCGAGACAATTGCACTATTGAGATCATCCACCTGAGTCAATCCTCCTTCCTGCAGAACCCTAGAACCATCATCAGCTTTCCTCAGGAAAGCCCCCCAGTTCGCCCTTGCCAACTGCCACCTCTGGATCCTCGTCCCCCTGACCACACAGCTCCCAAAGCCAATCACGGTGCGGACTAGATAGTGATTGCTACCAAAAGAAAGATTACCAAGAACCTCCCAACTACAAACACCAGCTAACTCCTTGGACACAAGTGTAAGATCTATTGCACTTTCCGCACCGGTCCCCATATCATAGCGGGTCCCACCCCCATCATTCAGACAAACCAACTCCCTTTGATTGATAAAACCCTCTACCACCTGCCCATACCTATCGGTACCACTACCGCCCCACAAAGCGCTATGCGCATTAAAATCCCCACACCACACGGCCTTTCCCCGAACATCCTTACCGATACTATGTAAGGACTCTAACGTTAACTCACCACACGGATTATAAAGGTTAACCACAGTAACAGCTTCACCACCCAGCCAGACCCTCACCGCCAGGGCCTCCGGCGCTTTACTCACACTGACAACAACGTAATTTAGGTCATCTCGGACAAACACAGCCACACCTCCGCCTCTACCCTGCTCCCTATCATTCCTAACACACACATACCCTTGTATCCCAAAACCCCACCTAGGTCGTAACCAAGTCTCCTGCACGCACATAACGTGAGGCTTGTTCAACAAGGTAGAGACAAAATGCTTAAATTCCTGGCCATTAGCACGAAGACTACGCGCATTCCATTGCAAGACAACCACCGCCATTATGAGCCCCCGGAACCTGACGGCGCATCGGGAGCCCCCCCACTCCCACTGCCAGAATGGGGCAGGGCGCCCTCCCGCAGCGCATCCTCTATCTCCGTCCACTCGGGGCCCCCAGCTCCAAAGTACTTCCCTGCAGCCTTAGCGATGATCTTAGTCTTTTCGGATCTCTTCTTGGTTTGCCCAGTACAGTTAATCACTTCCACTATAAAGAGGAAGAAATCTTTCCTCTTCACAACCAGTACATCCTCCGCACCCACAGGGCCTCTGCCCGTGGAAGCCACACTCACAGGCATCCCAGTGGGGACCTCCCCCTGGCCGCGGGCAACGCTGCCCCCTCCCCTGTCGCCTAGGACACCAGCAGCACTGGCAGCCCCCACTGCATCCACCGTCACCTGACTACCAGACACCTTCTTGACCGCATCCGCGCAGGATACGCCTTGAGAGGCTCCAACTTTCTGCACCTCAGCAGCCCTCCCGCCGAACACGCATCCCCCGTAGGCAGAGCCATGCTCTCCCCCACAGCTACAGCACCTGAGCCTCGCTCCGTCGTCACACCTCCCACACTCGTGGTCTCCTGCACATCCACCACACTTCCGCCTCCCTCTACAGACCGCCGCAATATGCCCAAAGCGCTGGCACTTGAAGCAACGCAGGGGCGGCAGAACACATGGGCGTACGCCATAGCGCATGTACCCAACGCACACCACACAAGGCAGGATCCCACCTTCAAATCTAATCATTATCAACAGGCTGTCACACCTTACCCCATCCCGGGTCATCTTCAACCGCCTAGCATCCACCACCTTAGCTCCAGTCAAATTCTCCTTTATGTCATCCACAGATGTCGTCATAGGGACGCCTACTATAACTCCCCTGACCGTGCCTCTTACAGCATCAGACACAAGAATGTCCTTCCCCCCCAGACACTTAGCTTCAATCGCCTTCCTTTGCTGAGCCACGTCCTTGCACACGACCAGCAGCGAGCCATCCCTAAGGACACTCGCATGCTTGACCACTCCCACAGCTACAGTCAGGCTCCTTGTCAACGCCATCGGATCCCACCCCTTAAAGGACGCATTATCCTGCGCGAGCTTTATGAACACCTTACACTCACATCCCCGACATCTGCAACCCCCCCGCCCTGCTCCTCACTGAGAGAGCCCTCCATAGACGAGCAAGAAGACGCCCTACGCTGCACAGGATCAGTGGCTCCAGGGGAGTCCTCCCCGCTGTTCATATCGTCACCGACCAGGTCACGCTTCCTCTTCTTCTTCCCCGTCATACGGACCGAGGCGTTCCTCTACGTTGCCGTAATATCCACCGGCTTTATTCCAGGGAGACTCTTCTTCATCTTCCTCTCCTTCTTTGACGTTCGGTGCATCCACCGTACAGCTTTATTCTTTAGGCTTCATTCTATAGGCTTTAATATTTCCACTGATGTCGCTGCTTGGTAGCCGTGCGTCTACGAGACTGGACGAGGACAGGAGACCACCCCCACCCCCATCTCGTCACTCTGATCACTCTGACTCCCCAAAAGCAGACCCCCATCACTCCGACTCCCATTTAGCGCCTTTAGCCTGTTTTCTATATCTGCCCAATCAAGCTCCTTTGTTCCAAGGAATCTCCCTGCAGCTTTAGCAATGATCCTGATCCTTTCAGTTCTGCTTTGAGTCTGAGCAGCACAGTTTACAACATCCACCATAAAGAGTACAAAATCCTCTCTATCCACAACCAGGGTATTCTCATTAATTCTGGAACCTGCACACTTGGGACCTCCACTCTTGAAACCTTCACACTTCTTGGGAGCCACGCTGACCTTTCTCATTTCGCCCTGGCTGGGAGCAGCGCTGGCTCCTCTCTCTGTATTTACTCTAAACTCGTTACTTGAAACTTTCTTGACTGCATCTGCATAGGATATACCTTGAGAGACCTTTATTTTCTGCACCTCAGCAGCTCTTTTGCTAAACCTGCATCCCCCATAGGCAGAGCTATGTTCTTCCCCACAGTTACAGCACTTCAGTTTTGCTCCCACGTCACACTTCCCATACTCGTGATCTCCTGCACATTTACCACATCTTTGCCTCCCTCTACAGACCGCTGCTATATGCCCAAAGCACTGGCACTTAAAGCAACGCAGGGGCGGTGGAACATATGGCCTAACGTCATGGCACATGAACACAATGAACACCTTACTAGGCAGGCACCTCCCTTCAAGTGTTACCATTACCGACAAGCTGTCACATCTTACCCCAGACCGGGTCACCTTCAACCGCCTAGCGTCCACCACCGTAGCTCCAGTCAAATTCTCCTTAACTTCATCCACAGACGTCGCCGTAGGGACACCTACGATAACTCCTCTGACCGTGTTTCTTTCAGCATCAGACACAAGAATGTCCTTTCCACCCAGCCGTTTAGTTCCAATCGCCTTCCGTTGCTGAGCCGCGTCCTTGCACACGACCAGCAGCGAGCCATCTCTAAGGACACTCGCACTCTTGATCACTCCCACAGCTACAGTTAGGCTCTTTGACAATGCCACTGAATTCCACTCCTTAAAGGATGCACTATCCTGTGCAAGCTTTATGATCACCTTACAGTCTCTGCTCTCACTCCGGATATCAATTGCTTCAGCCTCATCCTGCTGCTCATTCCCAGAACCCTCGGACGAGCTAAGGGACTTTTTACGTTTCCGGGCACGTGCAGCCAGAAAAGGCTGCTCCTCCACGCCGTCCAGAACGTCTTCGACCACCGATCCACTCTCCTCCGCCATCTCCCGTCTCTCCAGACCGGAGACTAGCTCTTCTTCCTTCCATTGCTTTGGTGTTACAAAGCCCATGAGGTCATATGTCTTTGTGACTAGAATAGTTGTTGTTGTTTCAGAGACCGACCGGCTTTATGCCAGGGAGACTCTTCTTCATCTTCCTCTCCTTCTTTGACGTTCGGTGCTTCCATCGTACAGCTTTATTCTTTAGGCTTCATTCTATAGGCTTTAATATTTCCACTGATGTCGCTGCTTGGTAGCCGTGCGTCTACGAGACTGGGCGAGGACAGGAGACCACCCCCATCTCGTCACTCTGATCACTCTGACTCCCCACAAGCAGACCCCCATCACTCCGACTCCAGTTTAGCGCCTTTAGCCTGTTTTCTATATCTGCCCAATCAAGCTCCTTTGTTCCAAGGAATCTCCCTGCAGCTTTAGCAATGATCCTGATCCTTTCAGTTCTGCTTTGAGTCTGAGCAGCACAGTTTATAACATCCACCATAAAGAGTACAAAATCCTCTCTATCCACAACCAGGGTATTCTCATTAATTCTGGAACCTGCATACTTGGGACCTCCACTCTTGAAACTTTGTCGTAGTCCTCAGACTCTGTCGTAGTCTGTAAAAGTACTCCTTCCATTGCTTTGGTGTTACAAAGCCCACATATCATCCTTCTTTGATGTTCGGTGCTTCTGCCGTACAGCTTCATTCTTTAGGCTTCATTCTTTAGGCTTCATTCTTTAGGCTTTGATATTTCCACTGATGTCGCTGCTTGGTAGCCGTGCATCTACTAGACTGGGCGAGGACAGGAGACCAGACCCCACCTCCAGATCTTCACTCTGATCACTCTGACTCCCCAAAAGTAGACCTCCGTCACTCCGACTCCAGTTTAGCGCCTTTAGCCTGTTTTCTATTTCTGCCCAATCAAGCTCCTTTGTTCCAAGGAATCTTCCTGCAGTTTTAGCAATGATCCTGATCCTTTCAGTTCTGCTTTGAGTCTGAGCAGCACAGTTTACAACATCCACCATAAAGAGTACAACATCCTCTCTATCCACAACCAGGGTATTCTCATTAATTCTGGAACCTCCACACTTGGAACCTCCACACTTGGAACCTCCACACTTGGAACCTCCACACTTGGAACCTCCACACTTGGAACCTCCACACCTGGAACCTCCACACTTCTTGGGAGCCACGCTGGCTTCCCTCACTTCGCTCTGGCTGTGAGCAGTGCTGGCTCCTCTCTCTGTATTTACTTTAACCTCGTTACTTGACACTTTCTTGACTGCATCCGCACAGGGTGATAAAACTTGAAGGAGCTATGATGTAATAAAGTCTAAAGAATAAAGTCTAAAGAATAAAGTCTGAAGAATAAAGGCGGTAATGTAACACTTGGGATACCAGTCGCCATAAAACACCAAAAACAACAAAGATGTCCCATGATCTCATGGGCTTTGTACTTCCAAAGCACCGAACGTCAAAGAGGGCGAGGAAGGTGAAGAAGAGTCTCCCTGGGATAAAGCCGGTTGGTCTCTGACACAACTATTCTAGTCACAAAAACACATCATGACCTCATGGGCTTTGTAACGCCAAAGCAATGGGAGGAGTACTTTTACGGACTACGACAGAGTCTGAGGACTACGAAACGTCTGAGGAATAAAGTCTGGCGGTAATGCAACACTCGGATGCCAACCGCCATAAAACAACAACAACAACAACAACAACATGACCTCATGGGCTTTGTAACGCCAAAGCAATGGGAGGAGTACTTTTACGGACTACGACAGAGTCTGAGGACTACGAAACGTCTGAGGAATAAAGTCTGGCGGTAATGCAACACTCGGATGCCAACCGCCATAAAACAACAACAACAACAACAACAACAACCAAAGAAGAAGAAGAAGAAGAAGTTGGCTGTTGTTGTCTGCTGTTGTTGTCTGCTGTTGTGGGCTGTTGTGGGCTCTTGTGGGCTGTTGTGGGCTGTTGTGGGCTCTTGTTGTGGGCTGTTGTGGGCTCTTGTTGTGGGCTGTTGTGGGCTCTTGTTGTGGGCTGTTGTGGGCTCTTGTTGTGGGCTGTTGTGGGCTCTTGTTGTGGGCTGTTGTGGGCTCTTGTTGTGGGCTGTTGTGGGCTCTTGTTGTGGGCAGTTGTGGGCTCTTGTTGTGGGCTGTTGTGGGCTCTTGTTGTGGGCTGTTTTGGGCTCTTGTTGTGGGCTGTTGTGGGCTCTTGTGGGCTCTTGTTGTGGGCTGTTGTGGGCTCTTGTTGTGGGCTGTTGTGGGCTCTTGTGGGCTCTTGTTGTGGGCTCTTGTGGGCTCTTGTTGTGGGCTGTTGTGGGCTCTTGTTGTGGGCTGTTGTGGGCTCTTGTTGTGGGCTGTTGTGGGCTCTTGTTGTGGGCTGTTGTGGGCTCTTGTTGTGGGCTGTTGTGGGCTCTTGTTGTGGGCTGTTGTGGGCTCTTGTTATGGGCTGTTGTGGGCTCTTGTTGTGGGCTGTTGTGGGCTCTTGTTGTGGGCTGTTGTGGGCTCTTGTTGTGGGCTGTTTTGGGCTCTTGTTGTGGGCTGTTGTGGGCTGTTGTGGGCTCTTGTTGTGGGCTGTTGTGGGCTCTTGTTGTGGGCTGTTTTGGGCTCTTGTTGTGGGCTGTTGTGGGCTCTTGTGGGCTCTTGTTGTGGGCTGTTTTGGGCTCTTGTTGTGGGCTGTTGTGGGCTCTTGTGGGCTCTTGTTGTGGGCTGTTGTGGGCTGTTGTGGGCTCTTGTTGTGGGCTGTTGTGGGCTGTTGTGGGCTCTTGTTGTGGGCTGTTGTGGGCTCTTGTTGTGGGCTGTTTTGGGCTCTTGTGGGCTGTTGTGGGCTCTTGTGGGCTCTTGTTGTGGGCTGTTTTGGGCTCTTGTTGTGGGCTGTTGTGGGCTCTTGTGGGCTCTTGTTGTGGGCTGTTGTGGGCTGTTGTGGGCTCTTGTTGTGGGCTGTTGTGGGCTGTTGTGGGCTCTTGTTGTGGGCTGTTGTGGGCTCTTGTTGTGGGCTGTTGGTGAGAGAGGGCTCTGGCTCCTCCCCCCCAGCACAGACTGACACCTGTTCTCCTGTCCTGTGTGTCACTGAGAGCTCCAGCGCTGCTCACCATCTGTGCCACAGCTAAATCAGAGCAGACCCGCTGAACACCCCGGGACCTCCACCAGCCTCGACGGGGCCCAGCAGAGACAGGCTGAACAGCACCGACAGCTCCTTCACGCCGCATTTTGAGGAAGATGTAGAAAGATAACCTCGTAGTGGGCGGTCACCGGAAGCAAGCACCATCATGTCAAGCAACGGTCAAGAACCTGAAATTGAACTTTTCGTCAAGGTAAGAGCAAAGTTTAGATGTTGGAGATGTTCTGAGTTGAGTTGCAGCAGGGCCAAAGCCGGTCCATGTAACTCAATCACATGGCTATAGAGTTGCAGGCTCTGTTTTTTTGAAGGACTGTTGTGACATTGATACTGAACCAGTGAGACGCACCAGAACATCCTTTATCCCAGATCAGTTTCTAATGCAGAATGGAGCAAAAAAGAAACAATTATACATTTCTGGAACAGTTTTTTGACAGTGAACGGTCGCGCGTTTGCAGTATTCAGATTGTTTTGAAGGTGCACTATGGGACTTTTCTAGATGTGGGGGGCCTGCTGGTCTCCATGGAGATGTTTTTGCTTTGCCAGGAGCAGTGGTTCCACATACCATGAAGATATGACCAGAGCTGTGTTGGGGCTATAACAGGACTCTTCCAGGGTTAAATTAGGGCCAAACCAGATCTTAAATAGTAATACACCATTTGTCACGTCATTCTAACTAAAATAAATTAGCCAAGGAAGAGCAAAATGTAAATAAAATGTACTCTAAATCATAATTATAAAGAGATAACACTGGAACTATCACTTACATGTATCTTGCCTTTATTCAGTCTTTTTTTTTTCTAGCATTTTTTAAGTGTTCTTAAAAAATGCCTTGAAAAACATGTATTTCCTTCTTTCTTCAGCTGACCTGTAACCTGGCCTGATTGTGTCACCTGCTTGTCTCTATGGCGATAGATGTGTTTAATGGGACACCATATGTATAACATTTACTTTATGAGCTTTTATTTAAGTTTAAATTCATCCTTTCAAGTTTTCTCAAAGTTGTATTTTGATTCGAGCATGTTTGTTTGTCATCTTATAGTGTATTGATAAGCTCTGTTTCCACCTACCCCTTATCCCCGCCCACTTCTCTGTACTAACTTGCAATTATTCATAATATTCAAATTCTGAGTCATAAATGTCAGGTTACAAAATGTCGTGTAGCTATTTTTTCTTCAGTAAAAACATTTAAATGACGATCCACTGCTTGCTACTTTAAAATGTCACTGTGAAGAGGCGGGGCTTAGCAGTTTCTCAGTTTTGAACAGGAAGTCAACTAAACTGTTTCGTTACTAAGCCGTTTTGGATCAATTTTGCAATTTACAATGAACAAATGCAATATCTCGTATGTTATAGTTTAATACTAAAGAAAACAACGTCTCGTAGTGCACCTTTAACTTACGCCACAAAGACAATTTAAAACAGTTCTAAACATCCATCGTTCCCTTATTAATTTAAACGAGCTGCGGGCAAAACAAATCTGCAGCTTTTGGTGGCGGGAATGGATAAATAATGCAGGATAATCAAACTTCTTTCTAGTTTTAGTAATCAGGGTCGATTCAGGTTGAGATTTTAGTGTATTTTCATCACGTTTGACACCTTTCTATCGTAATTTATGAACAGTAGCGGTTACGACAATACGCCCTATACGCCCTCCACGTATGTTCATGTAAGCGTTGCCATTTATTAGTCCAGTTTTCTCCGCTTAAGTTTCAAAATAATGTGAGGATTAAAGATAAACGTAAATGGGGAGTTAAAATACAGATATGTCAGTGTAATCCTCTGCCATTGTAGAAAAAGGTTCAGTTGTATTATCTGACTAAAATACAGAAACTACAAATCTGTGTAAAGGCGTGTGTCACAAAAACACCTGCAACTGAATAATTTAATCCCATACATTCCTGCACTTCAGGCCTAGCAACCACTTCTCCATGGAAACAACATTTTGTGAAAAAAAAGAAAAGACAACAAACACATTTCAGTGAAACTCTTGTTTAGTGACCGTTTTAGACACTGAGTATTCCGGGTTTATTTAGCAGAGCCTTTCTTGACACTAACTGGTGCTTAAACTAGTATCGAAACTAGATACTGATGCGATTATGAAAAAAAATTGACAAATGCAATAATTATTTAATAATTAATGGACAAAATGGGACTTTTATTTTGGAGTGAATGTGCTTTAACACTTCTTTTCTTTGAATGCCACTTATTTTCAAACGTTTTTCTTTACTTTGCCTGAGCTCTCTCCGGTCCAGTTTTTAGTTGTTTTATGTTTGTTTTTGATGTTTTATGTCCTAAAAAACGTCCTCAAATGATCTTGAGCTCTACCAGAACCACACGAGCAGAGTTTAACAAAGAAAGTACTATTATTGTGTGTTAAACTGTCAGTTTATTGTCTAAAAAACTCACTCTCCCAAAAAGCATTTTTTAATTATTATTAATTAAGTATTTTCCATAGAATCAAAATCAGAATTGGAATGTTTTTGCTAATATTTCTTTTAGTATTTTAGTAATTTAGGGAATAAAAATAGCGTGTAATCACAGGAATGAGAGCACATTTAGATTTTTGTCACCCAATCCTAGTGATTTAGGTTTAGTCCTGGTTTAGTCCTGGTTTAGAACTTGGTTTATTCCCATTTAAAGCTGGACTGACGTGCTTCCATATCAACATTTTCAAGATAACTTCAGCGTGATACAACTGCCGTGTTGTCCGTGCCCTGTCCCGTGTTGTCCGTGCCCTGTCCCGTGTTGTCCGTGCCCTGTCCCGTGTTGTCCGTGCCTGTCCCGTGTTGTCCGTGCCCTGTCTCGTGTTGTCCGTGCCCTGTCCCGTGTTGTCCGTGCCCTGTCCCGTGTTGTCCGTGCCCTGTCCCGTGTTGTCCGTGCCCTGTCTCGTGTTGTCCGTGCCCTGTCCCGTGTTGTCCGTGCCCTGTCCCGTGTTGTCCGTGCCTGTCCCGTGTTGTCCGTGCCCTGTCCCGTGTTGTCCGTGCCCTGTCCCGTGTTGTCCGTGCCCTGTCCCGTGTTGTCCGTGCCTGTCCCGTGTTGTCCGTGCCCTGTCTCGTGTTGTCCGTGCCCTGTCCCGTGTTGTCCGTGCCCTGTCCCGTGTTGTCCGTGCCCTGTCCCGTGTTGTCCGTGCCTGTCCCGTGTTGTCCGTGCCCTGTCTCGTGTTGTCCGTGCCCTGTCTCGTGTTGTCCGTGCCCTGTCCCGTGTTGTCCGTGCCCTGTCCCGTGTTGTCCGTGCCCTGTCCCGTGTTGTCCGTGCCTGTCCCGTGTTGTCCGTGCCCTGTCTCGTGTTGTCCGTGCCCTGTCTCGTGTTGTCCGTGCCCTGTCCCGTGTTGTCCGTGCCCTGTCTCGTGTTGTCCGTGCCCTGTCTCGTGTTGTCCGTGCCTGTCCCGTGTTGTCCGTGCCCTGTCCCGTGTTGTCCGTGCCCTGTCCCGTGTTGTCCGTGCCCTGTCCCGTGTTGTCCGTGCCTGTCTCGTGTTGTCCATGCCCTGTCCCGTGTTGTCCGTGCCCTGTCTCGTGTTGTCCGTGCCCTGTCTCGTGTTGTCCGTGCCTGTCCCGTGTTGTCCGTGCCCTGTCCCGTGTTGTCCGTGCCCTGTCCCGTGTTGTCCGTGCCCTGTCCCGTGTTGTCCGTGCCTGTCCCGTGTTGTCCATGCCTGTCCCGTGTTGTCCGTGCCTGTCCCGTGAGCGGCCCCTTTTGTCCTTCACCTTCTCAATGCCGTCGGGCCATTATCGCCCGGCGCATTTTGTGCAGAGCCAAAGCCACAACAAAGCCACTGACACTGAGCGCATTCACCCAGCTCAGCTACTTTTAGAAACACACGATTCTTCTGGCGTTTGCTCTGAGGGGACCGGGCCCCGGGGCAGTGGGACGGGTCGTGATATTATTACACCGTGACCCGAATGACCCCACTGTTTTCAGCCTTTGATTACATGTGATTTAAGTGTCATTACTTGTTATAGACTGTGACTATTTGTAATGTCACATTGCTGTATTTTAATGTTGTTGTTATTGGTGGTGTTGTTGTGTTTGTACTTTTTTGTTGTTTTTTTATACTTTGGCTGGTTTGTAAAAAATGCTTTTACACTTGCTATCATGAAATTACACAGTTTTTTATTAGTTTGATGTGCAACATTTTGAGGACTTTTTCCCACATTCAGAACTTTAAATGTTTAGTTTCATCATTGTGAAACTCGTGGGCAATACAGTGTCTTTAAGGCATTTGTGATTGCGATAAGATTGTGCGTTTAATTTATGTTTTCAAATCAAATATTTGGTTTAAACAAATCGGAAGTTTGGACTGGGTTGCAGCTCAAATTCACACATACAGTTACAACGTTTGGACAATTTATTGTGTATCCGTTATTGACACAGAAAAAAATATTTCAATTATACATATTTATTGATTAATGCTGCACAATATATCACAAAAGTATCAATATTGCAATATTGGCTGGTTTTGGTGGTTTTACTTTATTTTTTCCATGTTAAGGCCTAATTTAGTCTTGATTAATCTCAGTTTTGACTGGTTTTTTAATGTATTATTATCATTTATGTATTTTATAAACTGTCTTTATTATTTTTTGTTTGACTGCTTAAAGGAATAATAGAGGATTTCTGGCACGCAATCTGAGTCTCATTTCCTCGTGACGTGGACAGCCGAGTAGTTCTCCCACATGTCAATCATTCTGGGCGTCCTACTGCACACCTGCAGCCTCATGCCCAGGACAGCAGCACGTTTCCCTGGCTGCGCATGCGTGGTTGATATGCCGGTGTGTGTTTAGTGAGTTCCTTCAGTGAACAGTACAAAAATGATGACAAAAAAAGACGTTCGAGCTCAGAAGAGACGGAAATCTGCAAAGACGAGCGATGTGATCTGCACTAATAACACATGAGGTTTGATGGTAGGCGGTGTCTTGGAAACAACAGGAGGGTGGGGGGGAGTGTGCGCGTGCAGATAAAAAAAAAAGGGACTAACAGTCGCTTGAGTTCTCAACTCTGTGAACAATCCTCTATTATTCCTTTAATTAAAGCATATTTTTATTTTAACACAAAAATATCACCATAACATGGATATGACAGTTCTTCGCGTATTGTAACACATCCTATAACGTGCATGTTATAGATCCTACATGATGCTGTGATGAATCTATGTCATTTACTCTGCTGTCTTCACCATGACGACCACATGACTGCAGCGTGTCTGCAGCGTGAGGGCCCGGACTCTGCGGGGCGGCGAGCGTGACCCCGCGGTGCCCTAGGACGGCTCTGCATAATTGAGTTTGTGGATCGTGTGTCGCGCGGCTCACTGATACTTTCTATTGTTGCCCCGGCGACGCAGAGCTGCGGAAGTGAAGAAGACGTGCTTGTTCTGCCACTTCCAATTACAACCTTCTACGTCACGACTGGAAATGTTTAACTCGTCCAGCACAAAGAGTAAAGAGGCAACAATAACCAAAATACTGTGACGATATATCCAGTTATAAGCTCTGCAGCGCTGACATGGACATAACTGTTATTTAGCACTTTTACATTTTACATCTTTAGAAAATGACAGTGATGAGGCTTGTCGAGGTCAGATAAAAGGAACAAGTGTATAATTCATTCATTTACAATTCATTTGGCCGGCATCGGCAGGCCATGCGCGGCTCGTGCTGTCGCAGAGGCAAAAACCCGGGCCTGGGAGGAGTTCGGGGAGGCCATGGAGGAGGACTATCGGTCGGCACCAAAGGAATTCTGGCAAACCGTCCGGCGCCTCAGGAGGGGAAGCACTGCTTCACCAACACCGTTTATGGTGCGGGTGGAGACCTGCTGACCTCGACTGTGGATGTCGTCGGACGGTGGAAGGAATCTCCTTAATCCCTCAGTCACGTCTTCTGAAGAGGAATTAGAGACCGGGGACTCAGAGTCTGGCTCGTCCATCACCCGGGCTGAAGCCCTGTCAGGGCTCCGGGGGTGGATGAGATCCGCCCTGAGTACCTAAAGTCTCTGGATGTTGTAGGACTGTCTTGGTTGACACGTCTCTGCAACATCGCGTAGTGGTCGGGGACAGTGCCTCTGAACTGGCAGACCGGGGTGGTGGTCCCTCTGTTCAAGAAGGTGTTCCACCTACAGAGGGATCACATCCTCAGCCTCCCGGGTAAGGTCTATTCCAGGTACTGGAGGAGAATCCGACTGATAGTCCTTGGATTCAGGAGGAGCAGAGTAAACACTGTGACTCGTGCTGTCGTTCCTGAACACTGTGACTCGTCGTTCATGAACACTGTGACTCGTGCTGTCGTTTCTGAACACTGTGACTCGTGCTGTCATTCCTGAACACTGTGACTCGCGTTGTTGTTCCTGAACACTGTGACTCGTGCTGTTGTTCCTGAACACTGTGACTCGTGATGTTGTTCCTGAACACTGTGACTAATCGTTCCTGAACACTGTGACTCGTGCTGTTGTTCCTGAACACTGTGACTCGTGCTGTTGTTCCTGAACACTGTGACTAATCGTTCCTGAACACTGTGACTCGTGCTGTTTTTCCTGAACACTGTGACTCGTCGTTCCTGAACACTGTGACTCGTGCTGTCGTTCCTGAACACTGTGACTCGTGTTGTCGTTCCTGCACACTGTGACTCGTGCTGTTGTTCCTGAACACTGTGACTCGTGCTGTTGTTCCTGAACACTGTGACTCGTGATGTCGGTCCTGAACACTGTGACTCGTGCTGTCGTTCCTGAACACTGTGACTCGTGCTGTCGGTCCTGAACACTGTGACTTGTGCTGTCGTTCCTGAACACTGTGACTCGTGCTGTCGTTCCTGAACACTGTGACTTGTGCTGTCGTTCCTGAACACTGTGACTCGTGCTGTCGGTCCTGAACACTGTGACTCGTGCTGTTGTTCCTGAACACTGTGACTCGTGCTGTCGTTCCTGAACACTGTGACTTGTGTTGTCGGTCCTGAACACTGTGACTCGTGCTGTCGGTCCTGAACACTGTGACTCGTGCTGTTGTTCCTGAACACTGTGACTCGTCGTTCATGAACACTGTGACTCGTGCTGTCGTTCCTGAACACTGTGACTCGCGTTGTCGTTCCTGAACACTGTGACTCGTGCTGTTGTTCCTGAACACTGTGACTCGTGCTGTTGTTCCTGAACACTGTGACTCGTCGTTCCTGAACACTGTGACTCGTCGTTCCTGAACACTGTGACTCGTGCTGTTGTTCCTGAACACTGTGACTCGTCGTTCATGAACACTGTGACTCGTCGTTCATGAACACTGTGACTCGCGTTGTCGTTCCTGAACACTGTGACTCGTGCTGTTGTTCCTGAACACTGTGACTCGTGCTGTTGTTCCTGAACACTGTGACTCGTCGTTCCTGAACACTGTGACTCGTGCTGTTGTTCCTGAACACTGTGACTCGTGCTGTCGTTCCTGAACACTGTGACTCGTCGTTCATGAACACTGTGACTCGTGCTGTCGTTTCTGAACACTGTGACTCGTGCTGTCATTCCTGAACACTGTGACTCGCGTTGTCGTTCCTGAACACTGTGACTCGTGCTGTTGTTCCTGAACACTGTGACTCGTGCTGTTGTTCCTGAACACTGTGACTCGTCGTTCCTGAACACTGTGACTCGTGCTGTCGTTCCTGAACACTGTGACTCGCGTTGTCGTTCCTGCACACTGTGACTCGTGCTGTTGTTCCTGAACACTGTGACTCGTGCTGTTGTTCCTGAACACTGTGACTCGTGATGTCGGTCCTGAACACTGTGACTCGTGCTGTCGTTCCTGAACACTGTGACTCGTGCTGTCGTTCCTGAACACTGTGACTTGTGCTGTCGTTCCTGAACACTGTGACTCGTGCTGTCGTTCCTGAACACTGTGACTCGTGCTGTCGTTCCTGAACACTGTGACTTGTGCTGTCGTTCCTGAACACTGTGACTCGTGCTGTCGTTCCTGAACACTGTGACTCGCGTTGTCGTTCCTGAACACTGTGACTCGTGCTGTTGTTCCTGAACACTGTGACTCGTGCTGTTGTTCCTGAACACTGTGACTCGTCGTTCCTGAACACTGTGAATCGTGCTGTTGTTCCTGAACACTGTGACTCGTCGTTCCTGAACACTGTGACTCGTGCTGTCGTTCCTGAACACTGTGACTCGCGTTGTCGTTCCTGCACACTGTGACTCGTGCTGTTGTTCCTGAACACTGTGACTCGTGCTGTTGTTCCTGAACACTGTGACTCGTGATGTCGGTCCTGAACACTGTGACTCGTGCTGTCGTTCCTGAACACTGTGACTCGTGCTGTCGGTCCTGAACACTGTGACTTGTGCTGTCGTTCCCGAACACTGTGACTCGTGCTGTCGGTCCTGAACACTGTGACTTGTGCTGTCGTTCCTGAACACTGTGACTCGTGCTGTCGGTCCTGAACACTGTGACTCGTGCTGTTGTTCCTGAAGACTGTGACTCGTGCTGTCGTTCCTGAACACTGTGACTTGTGCTGTCGGTCCTGAACACTGTGACTCGTGCTGTCGGTCCTGAACACTGTGACTCGTGCTGTTGTTCCTGAACACTGTGACTCGTCGTTCATGAACACTGTGACTCGTGCTGTCGTTCCTGAACACTGTGACTCGCGTTGTCGTTCCTGAACACTGTGACTCGTGCTGTTGTTCCTGAACACTGTGACTCGTGCTGTTGTTCCTGAACACTGTGACTCGTCGTTCCTGAACACTGTGACTCGTGCTGTTGTTCCTGAACACTGTGACTCGTGCTGTCGTTCCTGAACACTGTGACTCGCGTTGTCGTTCCTGCACACTGTGACTCGTGCTGTTGTTCCTGAACACTGTGACTCGTGCTGTTGTTCCTGAACACTGTGACTCGTGATGTCGGTCCTGAACACTGTGACTCGTGCTGTCGTTCCTGAACACTGTGACTCGTGATGTTGTTCCTGAACACTGTGACTAATCGTTCCTGAACACTGTGACTGGTGCTGTTGTTCCTGAACACTGTGACTCGTGCTGTTGTTCCTGAACACTGTGACTAATCGTTCCTGAACACTGTGACTCGTGCTGTTGTTCCTGAACACTGTGACTCGTCGTTCCTGAACACTGTGACTCGTGCTGTCGTTCCTGAACACTGTGACTCGCGTTGTCGTTCCTGCACACTGTGACTTGTGCTGTTGTTCCTGAACACTGTGACTCGTGCTGTTGTTCCTGAACACTGTGACTCGTGATGTCGGTCCTGAACACTGACTCGTGCTGTCGTTCCTGAACACTGTGACTCGTGCTGTCGGTCCTGAACACTGTGACTTGTGCTGTCGTTCCTGAACACTGTGACTCGTGCTGTCGTTCCTGAACACTGTGACTTGTGCTGTCGTTCCTGAACACTGTGACTCGTGCTGTCGGTCCTGAACACTGTGACTCGTGCTGTTGTTCCTGAACAATGTGACTCGTGCTGTCGTTCCTGAACACTGTGACTTGTGCTGTCGGTCCTGAACACTGTGACTCGTGCTGTCGTTCCTGAACACTGTGACTTGTGCTGTCGTTCCTGAACACTGTGACTCGCGTTGTCGTTCCTGAACACTGTGACTCGTGCTGTTGTTCCTGAACACTGTGACTCGTGCTGTTGTTTCTGAACACTGTGACTCGTCGTTCCTGAACACTGTGACTCGTGCTGTTGTTCCTGAACACTGTGACTCGTGCTGTCGTTTCTGAACACTGTGACTCGTCGTTCATGAACACTGTGACTCGTGCTGTCGTTTCTGAACACTGTGACTCGTGCTGTCATTCCTGAACACTGTGACTCGCGTTGTCGTTGCTGAACACTGTGACTCGTGCTGTTGTTCCTGAACACTGTGACTCGTGCTGTTGTTCCTGAACACTGTGACTCGTCTTTCCTGAACAATGTGACTCGTGCTGTCGTTCCTGAACACTGTATTAGAAAAAGCTTCAGTTGTAGTCATCTGGACTCAGTTTGAAAACTACAACTGAAGCTTTTTCTACTATGGAACACGCCTGGACGAATGAGGGATTACACCGACACGTTCCTGAACATTGTTACTCGCGTTGTCGTTCCTGCACACTATGACTCGTGCTGTTGTTCCTGAACACTGTGACTCGTGCTGTTGTTCCTGAACACTGTGACTCGTGATGTCGGTCCTGAACACTGTGACTCGTGCTGTCGTTCCTGAACACTGTGACTCGTGCTGTCGGTCCTGAACACTGTGACTTGTGCTGTCGTTCCTGAACACTGTGACTCGTGCTGTCGTTCCTGAACACTGTAACTTGTGCTGTCGTTCCTGAACACTGTGACTCGTGCTGTCGGTCCTGAACACTGTGACTCGTGCTGTTGTTCCTGAACACTGTGACTCGTGCTGTCGTTCCTGAACACTGTGACTTGTGCTGTCGGTCCTGAACACTGTGACTCGTGCTGTCGGTCCTGAACACTGTGACTCGTGCTGTTGTTCCTGAACACTGTGACTCGTCGTTCATGAACACTGTGACTCGTGCTGTCGTTCCTGAACACTGTGACTCGCGTTGTCGTTCCTGAACACTGTGACTCGTGCTGTTGTTCCTGAACACTGTGACTCGTGCTGTTGTTCCTGAACACTGTGACTCGTCGTTCCTGAACACTGTGACTCGTGCTGTTGTTCCTGAACACTGTGACTCGCGTTGTCGTTCCTGCACACTGTGACTCGTGCTGTTGTTCCTGAACACTGTGACTCGTGCTGTTGTTCCTGAACACTGTGACTCGTGATGTCGGTCCTGAACACTGTGACTCGTGCTGTCGTTCCTGAACACTGTGACTCGTGCTGTCGGTCCTGAACACTGTGACTTGTGCTGTCGTTCCTGAACACTGTGACTCGTGCTGTCGGTCCTGAACACTGTGACTTGTGCTGTCGTTCCTGAACACTGTGACTCGTGCTGTCGGTCCTGAACACTGTGACTCGTGCTGTTGTTCCTGAACACTGTGACTCGTGCTGTCGTTCCTGAACACTGTGACTTGTGCTGTCGGTCCTGAACACTGTGACTTGTGCTGTCGGTCCTGAACACTGTGACTCGTGCTGTTGTTCCTGAACACTGTGACTCGTCGTTCATGAACACTGTGACTCGTGCTGTCGTTCCTGAACACTGTGACTCGCGTTATCGTTCCTGAACACTGTGACTCGTGCTGTTGTTCCTGAACACTGTGACTTGTGCTGTTGTTCCTGAACACTGTGACTCGTCGTTCCTGAACACTGTGACTCGTGCTGTTGTTCCTGAACACTGTGACTCGTGCTGTCGTTCCTGAACACTGTGACTCGCGTTGTCGTTCCTGCACACTGTGACTCGTGCTGTTGTTCCTGAACACTGTGACTCGTGCTGTTGTTCCTGAACACTGTGACTCGTGCTGTTGTTCCTGAACACTGTGACTCGTGCTGTCGTTCCTGCACACTGTGACTCGTGCTGTTGTTCCTGAACACTGTGACTCGTGCTGTCATTCCTGAACACTGTGACTCGTGCTGTCGTTCCTGAACACTGTGACTCGTGCTGTTGTTCCTGAACACTGTGACTTATCGTTCCTGAACACTGTGACTCGTGCTGCTGTTCCTGAACACTGTGACTCGTGCTTTTGTTCCTGAACACTGTGACTAATCGTTCCTGAACACTGTGACTCGGGATGTTGTTCCTGAACACTGTGACTCGTCGTTCCTGAACACTGTGACTCGTGCTGTCGTTCCTGAACACTGTAACTCTCGTTGTCGTTCCTGCACACTGTGACTCGTGCTGTTGTTCCTGAACACTGTGACTAATCGTTCCTGAACACTGTGACTCGTGATGTTGTTCCTGAACACTGTGACTCGTCGTTCCTGAACACTGTGACTCGTGCTGTCGTTCCTGAACACTGTGACTCGCGTTGTCGTTCCTGCACACTGTGACTCGTGCTGTTGTTCCTGAACACTGTGACTCGTGCTGTTGTTCCTGAACACTGTGACTAATCGTTCCTTAACACTGTGACTCGTGATGTTGATCCTGAACACTGTGACTCGTGCTGTTGTTCCTGAACACTGTGACTAATCGTTCCTGAACACTGTGACTCGTGATGTTGATCCTGAACACTGTGACTCGTCGTTCCTGAACACTGTGACTCGTGATGTTGTTCCTGAACACTGTGACTCGTCGTTCCTGAACACTGTGACTCGTGCTGTCGTTCCTGAACACTGTGACTCGCGTTGTCGTTCCTGCACACTGTGACTCGTGCTGTTGTTCCTGAACACTGTGACTCGTGCTGTCGTTCCTGAACACTGTGACTCGCGTTGTCTTTCCTGCACACTGTGACTCGTGCTGTTGTTCCTGAACACTGTGACTCGTGCTGTTGTTCCTGAACACTGTGACTCGTCGTTCCTGAACACTGTGACTCGTGCTGTTGTTCCTGAACACTGTGACTCGTCGTTCCTGAACACTGTGACTCGTGCTGTTGTTCCTGAACACTGTGACTCGTGTTGTCGTTCCTGCACACTGTGACTCGTGCTGTTGTTCCTGAACACTGTGACTCGCGTTGTCGTTCCTGCATACTGTGACTCGTGCTGTTGTTCCTGAACACTGTGACTCGTGCTGTCGTTCCTGAACACTGTGACTCGTGCTGTCGGTCCTGAACACTGTGACTTGTGCTGTCGTTCCTGAACACTGTGACTAATCGTTCCTGAACACTGTGACTCGTGATGTTGATCCTGAACACTGTGACTCGTCGTTCCTGAACACTGTGACTCGTGATGTCGTTCCTGCACACTGTGACTCGTGCTGTTGTTCCTGAACACTGTGACTCGTGCTGTCGTTCCTGAACACTGTGACTCGCGTTGTCGTTCCTGCACACTGTGACTCGTGCTGTTGTTCCTGAACACTGTGACTCGTGCTGTTGTTCCTGAACACTGTGACTCGTCGTTCCTGAACACTGTGACTCGTGCTGTTGTTCCTGAACACTGTGACTCGTCGTTCCTGAACACTGTGACTCGTGCTGTTGTTCCTGAACACTGTGACTCGTCGTTCCTGAACACTGTGACTCGTGCTGTTGTTCCTGAACACTGTGACTCGCGTTGTCGTTCCTGCACACTGTGACTCGTGCTGTTGTTCCTGAACACTGTGACTCGCGTTGTCGTTCCTGCATACTGTGACTCGTGCTGTTGTTCCTGAACACTGTGACTCGTGCTGTCGTTCCTGAACACTGTGACTCGTGCTGTCGGTCCTGAACACTGTGACTTGTGCTGTCGTTCCTGAACACTGTGACTAATCGTTCCTGAACACTGTGACTCGTGATGTTGATCCTGAACACTGTGACTCGTCGTTCCTGAACACTGTGACTCGTGATGTTGTTCCTGAACACTGTGACTCGTCGTTCCTGAACACTGTGACTCGTGCTGTCGTTCCTGAACACTGTGACTCGCGTTGTCGTTCCTGCACACTGTGACTCGTGCTGTTGTTCCTGAACACTGTGACTCGTGCTGTCGTTCCTGAACACTGTGACTCGCGTTGTCGTTCCTGCACACTGTGACTCGTGCTGTTGTTCCTGAACACTGTGACTCGTGCTGTTGTTCCTGAACACTGTGACTCGTCGTTCCTGAACACTGTGACTCGTGCTGTTGTTCCTGAACACTGTGACTCGTCGTTCCTGAACACTGTGACTCGTGCTGTTGTTCCTGAACACTGTGACTCGCGTTGTCGTTCCTGCACACTGTGACTCGTGCTGTTGTTCCTGAACACTGTGACTCGTGCTGTCGTTCCTGAACACTGTGACTCGTGCTGTCGGTCCTGAACACTGTGACTTGTGCTGTCGTTCCTGAACACTGTGACTCGTGCTGTCGGTCCTGAACACTGTGACTCGTGCTGTCGTTCCTGAACACTGTGACTCGTGTTGTCGGTCCTGAACACTGTGACTCGTGCTGTTGTTCCTGAACACTGTGACTCGTGCTGTCGTTCCTGAACACTGTGACTTGTGCTGTCGGTCCTGAACACTGTGACTTGTGCTGTCGGTCCTGAACACTGTGACTCGTGCTGTTGTTCCTGAACACTGTGACTCGTCGTTCATGAACACTGTGACTCGTGCTGTCGTTCCTGAACACTGTGACTCGCGTTGTCGTTCCTGAACACTGTGACTAGTGCTGTTGTTCCTGAACACTGTGACTTGTGCTGTTGTTCCTGAACACTTTGACTCGTCGTTCCTGAACACTGTGACTCGTGCTGTTGTTCCTGAACACTGTGACTCGTGCTGTCGTTCCTGAACACTGTGACTCGCGTTGTCGTTCCTGCACACTGTGACTCGTGCTGTTGTTCCTGAACACTGTGACTCGTGCTGTTGTTCCTGAACACTGTGACTCGTGCTGTTGTTCCTGAACACTGTGACTCGTGCTGTCGTTCCTGCACACTGTGACTCGTGCTGTTGTTCCTGAACACTGTGACTCGTGATGTCGGTCCTGAACACTGTGACTCGTGCTGTCGTTCCTGAACACTGTGACTCGTGCTGTTGTTCCTGAACACTGTGACTTATCGTTCCTGAACACTGTGACTCGTGCTGTTGTTCCTGAACACTGTGACTCGTGCTTTTGTTCCTGAACACTGTGACTAATCGTTCCTGAACACTGTGACTCGTGATGTTGTTCCTGAACACTGTGACTCGTCGTTCCTAAACACTGTGACTCGTGCTGTCGTTCCTGAACACTGTGACTCTCGTTGTCGTTCCTGCACACTGTGACTCGTGCTGTTGTTCCTGAACACTGTGACTAATCGTTCCTGAACACTGTGACTCGTGATGTTGTTCCTGAACACTGTGACTCGTCGTTCCTGAACACTGTGACTCGTGCTGTCGTTCCTGAACACTGTGACTCGCGTTGTCGTTCCTGCACACTGTGACTCGTGCTGTTGTTCCTGAACACTGTGACTCGTGCTGTTGTTCCTGAACACTGTGACTAATCGTTCCTTAACACTGTGACTCGTGATGTTGATCCTGAACACTGTGACTCGTGCTGTTGTTCCTGAACACTGTGACTAATCGTTCCTGAACACTGTGACTCGTGATGTTGATCCTGAACACTGTGACTCGTCGTTCCTGAACACTGTGACTCGTGATGTTGTTCCTGAACACTGTGACTCGTCGTTCCTGAACACTGTGACTCGTGCTGTCGTTCCTGAACACTGTGACTCGCGTTGTCGTTCCTGCACACTGTGACTCGTGCTGTTGTTCCTGAACACTGTGACTCGTGCTGTCGTTCCTGAACACTGTGACTCGCGTTGTCGTTCCTGCACACTGTGACTCGTGCTGTTGTTCCTGAACACTGTGACTCGTGCTGTTGTTCCTGAACACTGTGACTCGTCGTTCCTGAACACTGTCGTTCCAGGCTGGCAGCGATGGCGAGAGCATTGGAAACTGTCCGTTCTCTCAGCGTCTCTTCATGATCCTGTGGCTCAAAGGAGTCGTGTTCAACGTCACCACCGTCGATCTCAAAAGGTCAGAAGCAGCGTCTCATTGCTCATTCATTTTTCTAGTATTTAAAGCACTTACATTTTGTTCGCTAAAACAGATAATTATGTGAATCTGAATTAAATCAAATTACAGCGATGAGGTAATGATGTTCCTTCAGGATTTACTGTCCGGCTCATGCTTTTGTGTGTGCGCCGCAGGAAGCCGGCTGACCTGCACAACCTGGCCCCCGGGACCCACCCGCCCTTCCTCACCTTCAACGGGGAAGTCAAGACCGACGTCAACAAGGTCGAGGAGTTCCTGGAGGACGTCCTGAGCCCACCCAAGTGAGTCTCCAATCACCATGGCAACCAAAGGGAAACACGCTAATAGCAGCGTTTTGTTCATTTTTATCAGTGACATACATTAGTTTAATATCTGTTTTACATTTTGTGTCTCATTCTGTTGGAAAGTCGTCTGGAAGTCTTTCTCACGCTTTTCTCTGCGACTTTTATGTCTGTGGAAAATGTTTGGGCCGTTTAAAGACGTATTTAACAATTATGACGCGCTCAGTGTTGAAAAGGCAGATGGCAGACAACATGTTCTCTCGCTGTCATTTTAGAAAGAACGAGCGCCAAAGAGCGTGAGCCGCTGAGAAGAAGTCCAGACGAGCTAAATCTTTATTTTATTGCCTGTAAATGTTTTTTTCCTTTAGATTCTAAAAGGAGCAAAGTGTGAGAACGCTGCGAGGGCCAAAGCGACTCTGTGACAGGTTCAGAGAGTCAGAGAGAGCAGCTCTTAGTCCAGGTGTTAATGACCTCCAGATGTGACAGGATCTGCAGAGCTGGAGCCACACTCTGAGGGGCCGCGCTCTGAGGCTCTGAGGGGCCGCGCTCTGAAGGGCCGCGCTCTAAGGGCCTAATTGAATGATTATTTAGTAGAAACAGTCAGGCTCCTGCAGCCGTAAACAGATGAGAGGAAATCTGCATAAAGTGCTCAGATGTCAGAACAGTCCTGAGCTTTACTCTCAGCTCTGGAGCAGACATTTAGACAACAACAATGTATGTTTTGTCCAAAGATCAGCTGCATTATTGAGTTATGTTAGCATTGTGATTAGCATTCAGGTCAAACATGGACATAATAGAATATTCTAGACACAGAAACAGTCTGAAACCTTCCCGTCCCTTCCCTAAATATAAATGTAGTATGTCATTTTTAGTTTTCAGTGTTTATTTTGACGAATGTCTTGTAAGTTTGTGTTGTGGAACAGACATTCAAAGCCCAGATATCTGCGCTGAACGCCCTGTGAGACGTTAGTGAGAAAAACACATTTGGGAACTATTTTGACTTTTATGAAAAGTCAAAGTACAAAGTTAAAAACTGTGTTAAATCTACTATTGTTTTGTGACGTATGTCAGCATGAAGTAATATTCTTAGACATTATAAATCTTCTCAATAACAATGAATTATTCAATAATTTGTAAATAAACTGACACATGTCAATCTGCTGCAACATTTTTAAAATTAAAAACCTTTTGGGGGTTTTGGGGGATTAACTTCCCTTTTTTTCCCATAAACCCCTGAATATTCATATTCATCATTAGTCTTCATGAATCACCATTAAACATTGGCTAAGTAAGTTTAAGGTAAAAGGTTGTGCTTGGTAATGACATTATTGTACGTTTGTGTAACTACATGAAATAATGTGAAAGTTATTGAATATTAACTTTCATAAATTACTACAATCCATAAAAAAAACAAAAAAAAAATTGTTAATAGTTTTGATTCTTCATAGCAGTTTTTTTTGTTTTTTTAGCAAAGGTTTGTTTTTACCTATATGTTTATCTATTTATTTATTTATCTATTTATTTATTTATCTATTTATTTATTTATCTATTTATTTATTTATCTATTTATTTATTTATTTATTCAACAGGACAATACAGTCTCATAATGCCCTCGTCCCATATCAGATTATAGATATGAAAGCTCATTTCACTCTTCAGTATCACACATTATATTACAGACTGTGCAGATATTACAGACGCTGAATGCTATTGAAATGACTTTGTATTAACTATAGAATATCGAGTTTCAGCAGCACAATTTACACATTGAAAACTCAAATACACTTTTAAATAAGCTTCTGTAAAAGAGCTGTGACCTTGTAGTTATAAGGCAGATTTAGTGCAATTTCAGCCATAAATAAATACATTTAACTTGTCAGTTTGTGCTTCTCTGATTCTCTGTGAACCACTTCTTTACTTTTCTGGAGAATTAAAGAGGTTGCTTTCATTTAATTCAGCTCAGTTTGATGCTCATTCCATTGTTTGACATGTATTATTCGTGTACAGTTAGAGTTATGATTAGGGTTTAGGTCTAGAAGTTAGAAAGGAGAACCACAGTCAGACAGAAGAAGAAGAAGAAGAGGAAGAAGTGACATGTAAGTGCTGCTTCTGAGCGTGCAGCCTCCAGCTCTGCAGCCTCCTCCAGCTCTGCAGCCTCCAGCTCTGCAGCCTCCTCCAGCTCTGCAGTCTCCTCCAGCTCTGCAGCCTCCTCCAGCTCTGCAGCCTCCTCCAGCTCTGCAGCCTCCAGCTCTGCAGTCTCCTCCAGCTCTGCAGCCTCCTCCAGCTCTGCAGTCTCCTCCAGCTCTGCAGCCTCCAGCTCTGCAGCCTCCTCCAGCTCTGCAGCCTCCAGCTCTGCAGTCTCCTCCAGCTCTGCAGCCTCCTCCAGCTCTGCAGTCTCCTCCAGCTCTGCAGCCTCCAGCTCTGCAGCCTCCTCCAGCTCTGCAGCCTCCAGCTCTGCAGCCTCCTCCAGCTCTGCAGCCTCCTCCAGCTCTGCACAGTAACTTTACTCCGTCTCTTTTCAGGTATCCCAGACTGGCGGCACGGCAGAGAGAGTCCAACACGGCCGGAAACGACATATTCGCCAAGTTCTCGGCGTACATCAAGAACACTCGGGTGGAGGCCAACGCGGGTGGGCTTCTCGTTTAGCCACACACACAGATGAGAAGAGGCAGTGTCATGGCCCCACTCAGTGTGTATTCAGACCAGAGACTGGGGCTCGCACTGCCGCCATCTAGTGGTACTGTCGAGCACGTTCAGTTCTTCCCTCTACATTTATACTACATGTATTTTGGTAGATATGAAAAATGCTGTAGTATATTTCACAACTTGAACAGCAAAATTGTCAAAAGTAGTAAAAATCAGATGCTATTCAATACTATAATTAACATTAACAGTTGTTTTTCATTTTAACAAGTAAAAACAAGACAAACAGGGCAAATTTTGACCTTTTTTAAACAGTTTTGGACTGATATAATGAGCTTTATTAGAATTATTATAAGACCACATGCTATTATTCTGTGTGGAAAATTCTATTGACGGAAAAAGAAAGATTTTTGTATTGTTTTTGTATCATTGTGATGTAGAAATCTGTATCGAGTATGAGATGAAATGTTCTTGAAATTATCTTGACAACACTTCAACTTTAACCCAAAACCACAACAAGAAACATCCTGAAATAATTCATCTGACTGTGTTTCTTTTGCCAAAATTAGCTTGTTTTAGTAATACAAAATAAATAAATAAATAAAAATGAACAAGTAATAACAACAACAACAACAACAACAACAACAACAATAATAAATATAGCCGCAAGCGGCAATGATCGGCCCTCGCTACGCCGCCGCCACGCCGCAAGAGGAGGGGGCGCTAACGCGCCCCAATTGTCCTTTTATTACATCTACTGCTGAATCTGTGACGCTGTCACATCTTCTCCCCTTTGTTTTACCATCAAAAAGCAATTTTATTTTGAATTCTTGGCAAAATGTGCGGCTTTGCCGCACAGACACCGTGACTCTTTGAATAAAAATGTGGATAACTTTTGATGGTCCACCCCTGAAGATGAGTCTCACCAAATTTCAGGTTAATAGGGCTGACGCCCTAAGAGGAGTTTGTGAAAGTCTAAAGTGTAAACATGTTCTGGCGATTTCCCCATTGGAATAACATGGAAGGTTTCTGTCATCGTTACGGCAAAGCCATAACAATTATGACATGGGTCTCATTGACTTTTTTGATGGGAATTCTAAAATGTAGTTGTGTGTCAAATTTCATATAATTTCGCAAAACGAAACATTTAACCTCCATATAAAATCTGTAGGGGGCGCTGTGGCTCCAAATTAATTTATTTCACTTCAAGTAGGTTTATGGCAAAGAGTTTAACAACTGATTCTTATTTGACGCAATTCGGACTTTATCTGCGCAAACGGCAGAAATGTAAAATTTGGGAGATTTCTGAAATTCTTGCTACAGTTTGCGGCTTCGCCGCACAGAGACCGTGACAGGTATCAATGTAATTTGGATAACTTTTGATGTCCCACTCCTCAGTAGCATTTTCACCAAATTTCAGCTTTTTAGGGCCAACGCCCTGTGAGGAGTTTGTAAAAGTACGACGTTTGGAAAAACTCCGAAGTCATGCTTAGCCATTTTTGAAGCAATATGGCCGACATTTGGTTGGGCGGACGGCGTTGCCATAATAATATTTTTTACTTCTCTTGTCACCATCTACCTCTGCGCCAAATTTCATGATTCTACGATCAGATTTTTTTTGGGTCATTTCCCATCTCTCAATGCATTTTTGGGGGCGCTGACGCGCCAATTTTTTTAATTTTAGAAAAGGGAAATAGCCAGAATGTAGAGAGGCACGATTTTTAGAGGTGTGCTAATTTTTGTGACTTTTCGTCAATGTTCACTGGGTGAAAAATAGGGGGGTTGGTCCCGAGAAGAAGAAAGAAGAAAGAAGAAGAAAGAAAGAAAGAATAATATTCCGATGCGAAAACAATGTTTCCCATTTTTCAAATATCATGAACTATACATTTTTGGAAAGCGCTTTCCTACCTCATGGTGTGGGTCCCTGGTCACTGACGGGTACTTTCGTTAATTTTGAGTGGGCTCCGCCCACTTTGTGTTTTTGGCCCTCTATACAGTAATAATGTTCAATTTTTGCATTACATGCTTATATGCACGGAACATGCAAGAGATGGGGAACGTATTCGTGAGCTACTTAGCGCAAATGAGTGCTTTATATGGGGATGACGACCGCCAATTTAAAGTGCTCGTTTAGTGCGTACTTTTGCACGGGCTTCGCCCGTTTACAACGGTAAAGTTCCATTTTCCTACTACTAATTAGTATGCACGGGGCGTGCGTGAGTGAAGGAGTGCGTTAGTGAGTGTTTGGAAGTGGGCGAGCGCTTCGCGCTCGATTTCGTGCGCACTACGTGCGCACTTTCACAGCCGTGCTTCGCACGGCCTTACGAGATTAATAGGCCTCTCGCCAGCTTGTGGCGCTCTGGCCTAATAACACCAGTAATTATAATATAATAATAATAATAACAACAACAATAATAATAAAATAATATAAAACAAAACCTACTGCATCATGTTAAAGGCCTTTTTAAATATAAATGTTTTCAAATGCTAAATGTTTAGAATGGAAGAGACAAAGTAAAAATATGACACACAGAGGGAAGAACGAAACCATCTCATCTAATCGTCCGTCTCACTTATACATTATTATTATTCTGTCATTTTCAAACAAGTCTCCACTGTGATTTGAGCCCAGATTTGTTCATTCCGTTTTGCTCTTTCACTGCCAAACGTCCGTTCACTCATAATTCACTCTAAACAAACCCTTTCTTGCTCTAAATGCCATGTCCAGCTCTGGAGAAGGGCCTGACCAAAGCAATGCAGAAGTTGGACGACTACCTGACCGGGCCGCTGCCGGAGGAGATCGACGCCGACAGCATGGAGGAGGAGAAGGGCTCCAGCCGCTCCTTCCTGGACGGGAACGAGCTGACCCTGGCCGACTGCAACCTGCTGCCCAAACTGCATATCGTCAAGGTAACGGGGGCGGGGGGGGGCCCACCTGAGGAAATGCACAGGGGGCTTATTCTAATACACTGGGTTGGACGTGCTGCCAAGAGTGAGCGGCGGTGATCCTGCCCAGGACTGAATCCTCTTCCACGGGCCGGCTAATGTTACCACCATAACTGGAATAATAATGGACTAATTATGATGGATGCCGTTTGAAATTGGACCATATTAAAAACACGGCGTGCGGGTAAACGAGACCAAAAGTTTAGAAAGTATTGAGGAGTGTTTTGATGAATCCTGGCACTGCGGGGAAAAGTGCAGCGTGAATCATTTTTACAGCGGCCGCAGAGTTCAGCCGGGTTTAGTGACACGGTTGTTGGGGAGTGATACTTGAAGAGTGACACAGTCGTAGGGGAGTGACACGGTCATTGGGGAGTGACACGGTCGTTGGGGAGTGACACGATCGTTGGGGAGTGACACAGACGTTGGGGAGTGACACGGTCGTTGGGGAGTGACACAGACGTTGGGGAGTGACACGATCATTGGGGAGTGACAGGGTCGTTGGGGAGTGACTCGGTCGTTGTGGCGTGACACGATTGGTGGGGAGTGACACGATCGTTGGGGAGTAAGATAATCCTTTATTGTCCCACATGGGGAAATTTCATTGGTGCAACGCAGGTAGATACAGAGGTAGATCCAGAAGAACAGATCACTTATAGGAAGTCTGAAAAACACTTTCAGTAGAAGATCTCCTATAAACAAAAACTCCCATAGACAAATAAATAAATAAATAAATACCATTGCATGTGATCCCGACAGTAATTGCACATGAATATGTGTCACGACAGCACATAGATTGCACATGAATTTCACAGTAATTGCAAATGAATTGCACATGAATTCCAACAGCAATTGCACATACGACAGAATTGCACATCAGTATTAGGTTAGGTCAGTATTGCGACGGGATAACGTGACGATCTCCGGGTAAGACGACTGTTCTCCACAGTTTCATGAGTTCCTCCTTTGTGGAAACGCGGTACGGCGCCGGCCGGGGGGCGGGGCCGGAGTAACACGATCGTTGGGAAGTGACACGATCGTTGGGGAGTGACGCGGTTGTTAGGGAGTGATAGGGTCATTGGGGGGTGACACGATTGGTGGGGAGTGACACGATTGTTGGGAAGTGACCGATCCGATCGTTGGGCAGTGACACGATCGTTGGGGAGTGACGCAGTTGTTAGGGAGTGACATGATCATTAGGGAGTGACACGATCGTTGGGGAGTGACACGATCGTTGGTGAGTGACACATTCTTTGGGGAGTGACACGATCGTTGGGGAGTGACTTGGTCGTTGTGGGGTGACACGATTGGTGGGGAGTGACACGATTGTTGGGAAGTGACCGATCTTTGGGGAGTGACACGATCGTTGGGGAGTGACGCGGTTGTTGGGGAGTGACACGATTGTTGGGGAGTGACACGGTCGTTGGGGAGTGACACGATCGTTGGGGAGTGACACAGTTGTTGGGGAGTGTCACGATCGTTGGTGAGTGACACGTTCTTTGGGGAGTGACACGATCATTGGGGAATGACAGGGTCGTTGGGGAGTGACTTGGTCGTTGTGGGGTGACACGATTGGTGGGGAGTGACACGATTGTTGGGAAGTGACCGATCATTGGGGAGTGACACGGTCGTTGGGGAGTGACACGATCGTTGGGAAGTGACACGATTGTTGGGGAGTGACGCGGTTGTTGGGGAGTGACACGGTCGTTGGGAAGTGACACATTCGTTGGGGAGTGACGCGGTTGTTGGGGAGTGACACGGTCGTTGGGAAGTGACATGATCGTTGGGGAGTGACACAATCGTTGGGAAGTGACACGGTCGTTGGGGAGTGACACGTCGTTGGGGAGTGACACGATCGTTGGGGAGTGACACGATTGTTGGGAAGTGACACGGTCGTTGGGGAGTGACACGATCGTTGGGGAGTGACACGTCGTTGGGGAATGACACGATCGTTGGGGAGTGACACGATCGTTGGGGAGTGACACAATCGTTGGGAAGTGACACGGTCGTTGGGGAGTGACACGTCGTTGGGGAGTGACACAATCGTTGGGAAGTGACACGGTCGTTGGGGAGTGACACGTCGTTGGGGAGTGACACGATCGTTGGGGAGTGACACGGTCGTTGGGGAGTGACACGGTCGTTGGGGAGTGACACGATCGTTGGGGAGTGACACGTCGTTGGGGAGTGACACGATCGTTGGAGAGTGACACGATCGTTGGGGAGTGACACGATCGTTGGGGAGTGACACGGTCGTTGGGGAGTGACACGGTCGTTGGGGAGTGACACGGTCGTTGGGGAGTGACACGGTCGTTGGGAAGTGACACGGTCGTTGGGGAGTGGCACGTTGTTGGGGAGTGACACGATCGTTGGGGAGTGACACGATCGTTGGGGAGTGACACGATCGTTGGGGAGTGACACGATCGTTGGGGAGTGACACGGTCGTTGGGGAGTGACACGGTCGTTGGGAAGTGACACGGTCGTTGGGGAGTGGCACGTTGTTGGGGAGTGACACGATCGTTGGGGAGTGACACGATCGTTGGGGAGTGACACGATCGTTGGGGAGTGACACCAGCATCAGAATGGCCTGAGCTGAAGCCGCCTCATGGCTTCAGAATACTGCTGTGAATCATGGGAAGATAATCCATCCACAGATTGAGAATGACTCTTGGATGAGGGTCCAAATCTCATTCTATATTGTTCTAATCTCGTTCTTCATTGTTCTAATCTCGTGTGCGTCTGTGAACCGTTTCTCCCGCAGGTCGTGGCGAAGAAATACCGCAACTACGACATTCCCTCCGAGATGGCGGGCGTGTGGCGTTACCTGAGGAACGCCTACACGCGAGACGAGTTCACCAACACCTGCGCCGCCGAGTCCGAGATCGAGACGGCGTACAAGGACGTGGCCCGCCGGCTGGCCAAGTAACGCCGCGCCCACCCACCGACGAAGGAACAAAGGAACGAAGGAAAACAAGGCACAAACTCCCGAGGAAAAACACCAAACACCCGCCGCACGTTTAGGACTTTACCCCGAAGCTTTCAAGGAGCAGTTTGCGTCGGGTTTACTCACAAAAATACAGATTTAACACACCGCAAAGAGTAAATATCTAGATTTGTCGAACGCGATTGACGTTCCCAAACCCCGACCAGTTTCAGCGTCTCATTTGAAGCTCAATTATTCGAATAGAATTGCACTTCTACCTCATTTGCAGGTTTATGATCTCATTTCAAATGTCAGAAACCTCACAAAAAAGTTACATACTCTAGGTCATGCAAGCTAATAAACATAAAGCGCTCAAATGATGTGAACATGATCATTTCTGCTAGATATTCCTTTTTGCAGTGTAACACGTTGGTCGTTTTCAGATTTGTAGCTTTTTGCTGGTTCATTTATGAGAAACACAACAACAAATGCACAATTGTCCGTCACGCCACTGCGTTTCCAACCACACTACAAACTCGGTACTAGGGATGGTCGATAATTGTAATGACTTTAATGGTTTTAATAATAAAATGGCCGATATTTGGCACGGATAGTATTTTTTTTTTTTACAGACTAATGAGTAAAAATTCTGATAAAAGAGCAATTAGACGTGTTAAACTGTCACACAATCATGTTACAAACTGTTTTACACCACGGATAAATGCGTTGTGGTTATTTCAACTTGTTATTTTAGTGAATTTGCGACTTTTACTCCGACTTAAGATAGATTTGTCTGCTTACGGATTATAAGAGTTCAAATCACGACTATCGGCCACAGCAACGAGCAAAATCATCTGATATAACCGCACAACTGTATCATTTTAATCTGAAAACAAGCCATTTTCAGTGTCACAATTATTTCTCACAAAAACAAACCCACGCGCCGATGCTCGGTCTTCCTGCACATTTATGGCCTGTAGGTGGCGCCGAGTCCAGGTTTATGTTCAAACACAGCAGTTGGAGGAACAACCGCTTCCCCGCACTTAAGTAGACGCTTTAAGGATTTGAAAGATTTGCTTTAAACGGCTCGTAGCGGATGAGAAACGCGGGCGACGCTCCGTATGACATCATGAGCGTCAATCCATCAGGAATACAACTTACGACAACGTAAAGCTGACAATCCGAGCTCTAACGGACCATCCGTGTGTTTAAAAGTGCATTTAAAGCTTGATCGTGGCAGTTTATTGCGACCCGTCTCGCCTTTCTCAAAACGTCGCCGTCGGTTTAGTCTGAAAGGTTCATTTTCGCAGATTTAGGGCTGATGAGAAAAGGGCTTTTCCTGCTCAACTTTCTATATGTTTTGCTACGGAGATCCAAAATCCAAAAGTCCCGCTCGGAGTATGAAAAATGTGCCTTTATTTGACTCTCGATCACACGCCAAGTGCACTGACGGGCTCTGAAAAATGGCAGGCGCAGCTGAGACGTTTCGTTTTTTTGCCTCCGGCTATTAGCGCTCGGTCCAGGTATTGGTTTTGTCTTGAGTTACACGCGATATTGCGCAGCCGTGTTTACTCAGCAGCACAATCAGGCGTGATTAGCCATTAGCGCCGCGTTGAAACGTGTCTTCCAGGCGCTGGTCCACTCTGGTCAGCGGCCCTGCCCTCCGGCCCCTCATCAAGCGCACATTTCCCTCCATTTGCATCCCCCCGAAAAGAAAAAAAAAAGCTTCAGCAGATCCGTTGTCCGCGGCGACGACGGAAACGAGTCTCGAGGACTTGTATCGTCTTTGGCCCGGTGTCAGACTTCCTTTGAGAGGCAGAGAGAGCCGTGTGGTTTGGACAAATGCATGAGATGAAACCGGAGCGCGTTGGCCGAGAGGCTCGCTCATTGTGAAGCTCTGCAAATAAAATAATATTTTCACAGATCGACTGGTGCGCCGTGTCTTTTTCTTTCGAGGTGATCAATCAATACTGATACCTGAGCGCGGGGACGGACTGTGTGTCAGTGATGTGTGCTCACACCTGGAAGGTAAAAGTGCCTGCCAGGGTCCATCACACGCAGTACCTGCCAGGGTCCATCACACGCAGTACCTGCCAGGGTCCATCACACGCAGTACCTGCCAGGGTCCATCACACGCAGTACCTGCCAGGGTCCATCACACGCAGTACGGTTTTACGACTTTGCATTTGCACACGGACCAACCGGTTATTTTAACACGTTATTGTCCTCTGCATTTGACCCATCCTTCAATGTCAACTGTCAGGAGCAGCTGTCCAGAAAACATTTTGTTGGACGACCTTTAGCTTTGATTAGAGCTCACATTCACCGTGGCATTGTTTCCGTCAGCTTCAGTGTCAAAGGATTGAAGTGGTTCCAGTGTTAGAGCTTGTGTTGATGTGTTGATGTGAGAGCGTGACCACGACGCTCAGGGACAGTGTTGGGAAGTCACTAAATGTGCTACTTCAGAGTGACTGTACAGCTAATCGTCATCATTCATCTTCATCAGTGAAAAATACTTTATAATGCAATGCAAATCAATGGGAAAGTATTCTAAGTATTCAGAATTAGTGTTGGGTGTAACTTAGTGACTGATACGGCAATACTTGAGTTACAGTTACTAACATACTACATATTTACTTGACTTGCGATACTAACAACAGGGAAGAGAACATAATCTTCCTTTGCAAACGTCTTGACTGAGCTTAAGCAAGACGCACTCTAAATGTGCTGAAAGTGAAAGACATAAACACCTCAGAGAGAGAAGCAGCTGCCATTACGGCCCTCGTGCAGCCTTCAGGCCTGGAGGACCCCCGGGCCCCGGGCCCCCCGCCCTCCAAGACATCTACACGTTTTTTGATTTTTGTTTTTAGTTTTTAACCTGCAGTGTCTTTGAGGGTTGCCACTCATTGGTTGTTTACCTCTGTTTAAACATAAACGGACATATTTGATTAATTTACACAATATTACAACTAAAGTCTTCCACAATAAATGTGACCAATTTGCTTGGGGCAGTAAGTAAAGTACTATCACAATTTTAACAAGTTACTAGTGTAGTACCTTCCCCAGCACTCTTCAGAATACAGCTCTCTGATTGGACCATCGGAATATTCTGTAACTAAATACATTTTAATGCAAGTATTCAGTATTGTGTAACTAAATACATGTTCAAAGTGTTCTTCCTAAACAGGGAAAAGGAGTTTTAAAGGGAAAAGGAGTTTGTAAATGTGAGCAAAGCAGGGCCCCAAAGCCAGCAGCATGTTGCATACGAGGCCCCTTACCCCACAATGCCATGGAAACGTCCCTGATCAAATCCAGCGGGTCTGGTTCTCCATCCTGAGCCGAGCCCAGGGAAAAAGTCAGCGCGAGAGAGAGTGATGACCGCTGACAGGCTTAAATAGGGGCTTCCATGCCAGGGATCAAACGCCGTCCCTCTCTTCTCTCTCATTAAGACGGAAAACCCGAGCGCCGCCATCCGATCCGTCTCCGTTTTTCCTCAAAGGAGTCTGACTTGAAAGACGTGCGCCTGTCGGATTTACAATGGTGGGCGAGCGCTGTTTACTGAGACGCGGCCTTGCCAGAAACAACAGTCAAAGAAAATAAATGGAGCCTGCCCGGTGTTTCCACAGGAGAAAGGCAATATGCAGCGGGGCCTTGTGCCTTGCTGTTGGGTAATTAGTACCTAAACATCCCCTGTCCCTGGATCCCGGCGCTCAAATCCAACTCTTCTACGGGCGGGATAATATACAGTGGAGCATTAACGTCAAACACGTCCACTCGCAGGCCACTGGCACGCCACATTACTCTGTTATTACGTTCTCGGCGCTTGTGTAACGCAGCGGCGGCGCAAGCGGGGGGCCCAAGCAGGGGACGACGAGGGGGACGACGAGGGGGACCACGAGGGGGACCACGAGGGGGACCACGAGGGGAACCACGAGGCACCACGGCCACCTCACAGAGCGCAGCTTTTATGGCCGCGTTTACTGAACTTCCGCAGCTCGAGGTGTGAGTTCCGTAAGTTGAGGCTTGCTCCGAGACCTGAGCTGATTAAAATAAACTGTGCGTCTGACATGTGAGGACCTACCACCAACAGTAGGCTCCCCGGGCCTTCGTGTGGAGACATGGCAGAGGGAGCGGAAAGGTGCCGGTTACTACGGGAGTTTCACCTTTTGAAAGGAGCGTGTGTGCAGCTTTCTTCTCGCTTCTGTCTGTTTCAGTGGACGTGTAGTTTTAGTGGCACACAAAGGTCTTCGAGTGCATTGTGGGACGTGTGGTTTACGGTTAAACGCCGCATGTTCTGTGTTCAGGGGAATAAAACGTGCAGCTTGGTGAGAGTTCCTCTTTAGTCCTGTTTTAGTCCTGCTTCAGTCCTGCTTCAGTCCCGCTTTAGCCCCGCTTTAGCCCGGCTTTAGTTCCCGCTTTAGCCCCGCTTTAGTCCCACTTTATTCCAGCTTAATCCCACTTTAGTCCAGCTTTAGCCCCGCTTTAGTCCAGCTTTAGTCCCACTTTATTCCAGCTTTAGTCCCACTTTAGTCCAGCTTTAGTCCCACTTTAGTCCAGCTTTAGTCCCACTTTAGTCCCGCTTTAGTCCCACTTTATTCCGCTTTAGTCCTGCTTTAGTACTGCTTTAGTCCCTCTTTAGTCCAGCTTTAGTCCCGCTTTAGTCCTGCTTTAGTCCCTCTTTAGTCCAGCTTTAGTCCCGCTTTAGTCCTGCTTTAGGAAATGTTTCAAGAGGCTGTTTTGAACCAAGGACTGTTCTGCACTGACGCACTAGAGACGCACAAACCTCAGCAGAGGCAGATGAAACACTAGTGACGTGAACAGCAAATACACAATAGGCATTTTTACACGTAACAGTAAGATTTAATCCTCTAAACCCAGTCCGAGGCACCACCCAGCCACCAAAATGACAGTTAAATCGAATTATCAAATATTTGTCATTTTAATCAGGCTTACTACTTTCCACTGTGTCCAACTAATTTCTCTTGTGGAGCAGTAAATATTTTACATGTCTGAGAATGATTAAACATATTTCAGGCAGTGTTATATTTATATTATATAAGAGGTTCTTGGTTTACCTGGAAAGTACACTCTAAAAAATGTCCTTCGTGTGGCCCTCAAATTGGGACTTAGTCAAAAAAGTAGGAGCTGAAAAAAGGTCCCTGCAGTGCGGAATCCCTTTGAAACGTAGTATTTTAGCCTTATCTTCTTAATTTGGCCTTTCATTTATGTATTTATGTTTCATTTATGGTTCACGTAACTCAACAAAGGCTTTATTTACTATTTTCACAATTAATCTAAACTTAAAACAGATAATGCCTGACGACTGAGTGTATTTTAAAGCGTTATTTAACCTGTAGATGGAGCCAAACACACATAATCAGGTGAAGTGTCTTGCCCATGAACACAGCAAAAATATGCACTTGTTGCTGCTGGAATTTACCCTTCAGTCGCATGAGATGGACTAATATGAACCACTGGCATTGATTTATACCTTTATTTGTTGCATTCTGCCAAAAACTGTCTCAAAAAGTCAAAAAACAAAACAAAAAAAACCACAAAAAAACTATGAGTTTTGTTTTATTTTGTCCAAATTTGAAAAAGGAAGTTAAGATAAATATGTTCAAAATGTTGCTAAAAATTATGCAAATAACATCCCAGAATCGCAATTTTTTAGGTTTCGGAAAACTTTTACTTCCTGTTTGTGTTCCAATCACAATAGGAAATTACCCAGCAACCACTGGGCCAAAAACTCTTAATTCCACAATTTCAATTTATTTATTTGACAGATAAAAATATACAAGAGCAGATTTTATTTTGTTTAGAGCGTCAAAAAAGTAGTTTCTTTTGTGTAAATGATGCATAAACTTTAGATGGAACGTGTGTGTCCCTGGTGTGATGTCACTTCCTGTCACTTTCCACAGATTTTTCAACTTTTCTCCACAAATACCTACTCGATCGGTGTAAAACTATCATTTATACTTACAGCAGGTACAAACACACCAAATTAAGTCAAATTAGAATATAATAAAGACCTGTAATTTGCGCTTTAAATGGATTTACGCTTTTTAATCTTTTATTTTCTCACTATAGACAGTTAAATCAAAATGTTGTGGACCTCTATCCTCTCCTCCGTCTCCTCTCCACGTCCTTCCGTCCCTGATGCTGTGGTTGGTTGGGTTACCGTGGTTACTGAAACTGCTGTATGCTTCCCGTTCTTCAGAAGGTGGCGCTGATGTTTCTCAGGCAACAAGAGGAAACGTCCTGCACTGATACAAACCCGAGAGATCAAGTTCATCGTGCAGCGTAAACCTCTTGAATTGACATTATTTATAGTGCCATGGTTGTTTTGATTGGTTTAGTTGTACTTCTTTCACTTGTGTAATGATATAAAATCTTGAATTTAATAATAACTTTTTTAACAAAGTTCTGTCCAATTCAACACGACCCACCTCTATATTTCATATTTATTTAAGATAAGATAAGATAAGATATTCCTTTATTGTCCCACATGGGGAAATTTCATTGGTGCAACGCAGGGGAACTTTGTTAAAAAAGTTATTATTAAATTCAAGATTTTATATCATTACACAAGTGAAAGAAGTACAACTAAACCAATCAAAACAACCATGGCACTATAAATAATTACACCTTTTAATTTGTCATAGTTTACATCTCAAAATGTCATCACTATTATTATTAATTGTTTTATGTTGCACAATATTGGCAAAGCAAGTTCCCACTTTATGAAATATGTTTGCTATCAATGGCAATAATAATAAAATAAAATGAAATAAAATGAAATAAAATAAATACATGAAAATTAAATACAATTTAATTTAAATAAGTAAATAAATGGTGTCTTTTTTCCATCTAAATATCTTTAAATAAATATTATAAATAAAAGTTTGAATTGTCCTTATTTACACAGAAACACAATATATTAAAAGTCGTATGTTAAATTTACTTTGCGTTGACTTGAATACCTTTATTTTTGATTCTAGTATTGTACGACTCTGAACGACTAAACTAAAATATATGTAACACTTTGGTCGGACGAGGTCGTTTTAAATGTGCTTTTTAATACAGACACTTGACATAAAGTAGAAACAGAGCTGAGTCGTAGACTGCTGGGGCAGACGTGACGGAGGGTACGGCCACGATGCGCTCTCACTTCCCCCTCGTCGGGCTGTGAGTGACTTGTGGTGGAGGATGATGGGGATTATTGATCGGCTCGGCGCGCGCCTGTGGTTAGAGCGCACGGCTGAAGACCTCACCAGAGAAGCTGTTTGGCAAACGCTGGTCTGTGTGAGATCACTGGAGTCTGCAGGTCTGGACTCTTCACTGTGTGTGTCTGAACGGCTGTGGTCACCTCTAACTAGAACAAATAGAACAAATAGTACAAATAGAACACTTTGACTCCACTGACTGACCATTGTTGACCCTAAATACGTCTTCAGTCCAGTGTGGTGGAAAGTAAAAAGTGAGTAAGTGAGTAAAAGTACTGTACTCAAGCATGTTCGGTTTCCTCCTCATGCCCGAAGGATGGAGAATGAAAGAAAAGAGGGCGGTAGGGGCACCTAAATTAGAAGATGGCAAGAAAAGGAGCGGGTTTTATGAATGGGGAGAGGCAGAGGCGTGTGTGGGGGCGTGTGAGGCGTGGCCCTGCTCCAGAACCCAAAAAAACTGAACGTATCCAAACTGAACGCAGCTCAATGCACAAGCAACAGGAACATTTAACCAATCATAGCGAATAGAACTCTTAGAATCATCAGAACATTAAGGTCCATTCTTTAAAATCTTATTACACGACAGAAGCTAGTTGCTGCGCTGTGGGCCGGGCCGACAAAAAGTCTCAACTGAAAGAATTATTCTTCTAAAACGTCCCAAAAGACATTTGTTCGTCTCCAGAAATGGACTTTAGTCACAGAATCACTCCAGATTGTTCAGTGAGGTTCACTTTGCTTCAGGCAGTTACACCAACACACATGCCGCGCCCTTTGGCATATCCTGTTTCCTTGTTGCCCCTCCCCTTCTCTCCCTGTGTGTGTGTTGTCTGAACGACTACCTAAGCTCTGCTCTCCTGTGCCAGCCTGTGCCCGCCTGTGCCAACCTGTGCCCGCCTGTACCAGCGAGACGGTGATTTCAGTTGGATTCTGCGTGTACAGTTTTTCTTCTTCCCAATGTTGCAAACCTGAGCATGTCTTTGTTCCCGCTCCTGCCACGCACCGCTCTCCAGATGACCAGCAGTTTTTGATAGCAAACCACAGTCTTCTTGGGTTAAATTTGGGTCCTCTGTAACAACTAGTTCATACATTTTTAAACTGCCACGGTAATTGCACGATTATGCTAATGTGGACGAGGAAGCTTCATGTCAAAGTGTGCGAATGTTGTGTCGTCGCTTTTAGGCAGATTTAAGTAGATTTCTGTCTTCATATTTGTAATTGGGGTCTTCAGGTCTTGTCAGTGCCTGCTGGGTACTAATACATGGTCAAATCACACAAATACTACGTTTTTAACACCCTTTTTAACTAATTGATAGACAGAACATGTAGTCAACTTCAGCCCTGTTTATGATTCAAAAAGTGCTAAGACCATTAGCCTATATCAGCTTTCTAGGTCAAAATCTGCTATAAATAAAATAAATAAAATAAATAAAATAAATAAAATAAATAAAATAAATAAAATAAATAAAATAAATAAAATAAATAAAATAAATAAAATAAATAAAATAAATAAAATAAATAAAATAAATAAAACAAATAAAATGTGTCTTTGTTTTTCATCTAAATATGAACTGCTTTACTTCCCCTTTGATTTATTATAAAAGTTCTGCAGAATACTACATGACATATATCACAACGTGGCCTCTATTTCACTATTTTACGTCCCTATAATTAAATAATCAGGAGTGAAGAATAAACACATCCTGCCCGTCCGCGGAGGCATTTATGCTCCTGCACTCGCGCAGCCAGAACCACATGAGGCACGCCACAGTCACAGGAGACGGATGTGGACGCCGCGCTAAGTATGTGAGAGGATGATGTCAGGTATCGATACTTCAAACCGCAGCTCGAGCTCGAAACCTTTGAGGCGCTCCTGGGTCCTGAACCGCTCCCGTACGCCCGAGCGCTCACTTTATCACTCACGGTTGTAAATCACCATTCTGTCTGTAGGAAACATGGAGCTTTTTTTGTGTGTTTTCCACTCATAAAGCATAAAACCTGCCCCCGAACACGAGTTATGATCCGCGAAGACGGCGAGGATGGATGTCTGAAGCAGGAGCAGACGTGACGGCGGGCATCTCTCACTTTGTCTGGACCAAAGGACTTCTCCTCCAACAATAATACACTGTAAATAGTAAAATGTGGACTATTTAACGCGGATCTGTCACCTGCTTTTCTCCATCCAGATGAGACTGCGCTGTCTGCAATGATTCACAGCACGCCGTTCAATGTATCCATCTTGCCTTGTTGCTTCTGGTTTATTTCTGGTGCTTTTATTGTTCAAAACACGCTGGAAAACGTACAATCAAACAGTGATCTCTCCACAGATCTGACCGGTAACTTCAGCACCTCCTTGTCTCCAATGGGGATACGTTTAAAGGCATACTGTGGAACATTTCAGGCAAAGTTGCATACATAGTACACCTTTAAAATGACTTTAATTCAGAATATCTGTTTCCTTTTTACTGCTGTTCACAATAATCCTGACCTGTGGTGGAATTTACTCAAAGGTTCTCTTTTTTCCCACTGAGTTTTCTGTATTTTTTCCTTATTTCCTTTCCCGTTCCTTTCCACACTAGAGTCTAAGGACAGGGGATGGGTTGGGGTAGTTATCTATTTCATGTTTTAGTGAAGCGCTGCGAGGGGACTGTGATTTTGGAGTAAATTAATTGAACTGGATTTATATTTTGCAATTTTCTAACTTCAAATTGAGTTGAAGGGTCTGTTACTTTACACTTTTAAAGCCAGCACTTCTGCCTTTTTCCTAAAACATTACAGCACTTCTAAATGTCTTACGCGTTTCCTTTAAGAGTTTTTTTCCTGACAGAAATCGACTTTGGTGGTCATAATTGAGATGCTAAAAATGAAAATAATGTACACAGAGCAGATGAAATGTGGAAAACAAACGGAGCATTAACGTTGTCATCGGACAGCTGGACGCGAAAGGCCTGGGGGCTAACAAGGTCTTTGTTTGTGTTTGGGTGCTGTCCATGGTCCTGACATTTAAGACTAATTCCCTTTTTAAAAACACTGCGGCCGATATCACGTTACGTCATATTTTTAACTTCTAGTTGTCGCTTTGTTTGGCGGGAAAGTACCAGCAATTGTCACAAACGTTTATCACAGTTTCAATCAAGTTTAAGTTTGTAAAGAAACGTTCAAACTTGGGCAGTAGTCGACGAAACTCTTGGCCATCTAAAGACTAAAAATGGGGAGTAGCAAAATGATTTAGATCTTCCTCAAAACGCTGCGTTATATAAAGATGTAGTAAACAGCATGTTCATAAGTTAAAAGTCAAATCAACTGTAGAGTCGCTCCCAAAACTCCAGAGAACTCACTCCACACCGTCTTCTTTCTTTCTTTTGTAAATCCTTATAATCTAAATAAAATAATTAGTCAAAATGTCAAAATTGGTCGACCAATGACCAATGAATCAACCAAACACAGCCATAGTTCAAACAAATGTTTAAAACGTCCAAAACCCAGGGTTAAATTACGCACAAGGATCATGTTTTTATGACGGATTTAATATTAATTCAACAAAATACAGATGTTATTATTTGTGATATAAAAGGGAAACTATTTTTTAAGTTAGACAACTTAACTTTTCCCCTTGTGGTTGCTTCGTTGAAGAATTATAGACTTCTAGAAAAAGGGATGAAACCAATATTGCATTTAAAGTGACAGATTATACCACTAATTTCACAAAATTTAACAGAGCCTCATTATATTTGAGATTTAGCTGAAGATCAGTTTTCCAAGTCAAAACGTCTTGATTTTTTTAAAACAACGTCCAGATGAAAGGTCAAACTAGAGAAAACCGGGCAAGATCTGTGGCCAAATCTCAAATATAATCATGTAAAGACAGTAAGTATTAGAACGAGCAGACTAAGCGGTCATTTTAATGTTCAGCTTTGGTTTCCATGGAGTCGCGTTGTCGTGTTAAGCCTGGCACAGCTTTAATCTGGTGTCGAGCCTCATTCTAGTGTCATTCTGAGGTTCCACTGCTGCTGTCTGCAAGCTGCTTTTACACGGCGTCTTCCACAACCGTCCAGCCAATAAATCAGTCCTTTTACTACAGGTCAGGAGACACACTGTCCTTTACATCCTCTCCCAGTGAGGGTGAAGAGCTTTTTTTTTTTTTTTTTAAATATCTGGCATTCATTTACGGGGCTCCGAGCTGCTGGCGACGCTGCGTTTGGTGTTGAAACTTTAGGAGCTCTCGGAGAACCACTAACATAATAAGAGAACTTGGCAGAGCGCGGGCCGCCTTTGGCTCCGTGGGCCGGCGTACGGGTGGGCCCCTCACCAGAATCCCCCAGGTTATATAAAAAAGCCACTAGAGTGCGCCAAAGTACACAGTTATTGTTGATTCGGGGTGATGTTCTCTTGGAGCGGGAGGAGAGCAGTTCGGTTACACTCGGGTCATATTAACATCATTTGCGCTGGTTTTATGATGTTTTATAATGGCCCTGGCTTGATGACATTAGTGTGGCTTGTCACGTTGCGTTAAGGGACGTCAGAAAAAAAAACGTTGCAGGTTCAGGGAGGTCGTGCTGGAGGAAGCAGGGGCGCTACCGGGGGACACAGGGCCCCAGGACGGCGGTAAGAACGGGCTCCTCACCTATAAAGTTCCCATATTGTGCTTTTACTCAAGCCTTGTTTGATCATGGTTTTACATTTTGTTCATTGTAAACCGCAATATCAATCCAAAATGGTTTAGTAATAGAAACCTGTCCATTGACTTTTCCTGTTCAAAACTGTTGTTCTGATAAGTCCCGCCTCTTCATAGTGACGCTTCAATGTAAGATGCAGCAGATTGCCATTTACATGTTCTTATTTTGGAAAAGTGGCTACATCACATTTTAGACCCAAACATGTGTCACTCTGAGTCTTAATGTGATCAAATCATTGCAACTAAGTCCAGGAATGTGGGCGGGGTTAGGGGGAAGGTGAAAACAGGAATTTCCGGAGCCTCAGTTTATTTATTTACCTTCATCCAACGAGGAAAGGAACCAAGAAAAAGGGAGGGGCCTATTGTACATGTTTTTAGCGGTAGAGGAAACCTTCGCAGACACAGGGAGAACATGCAAACGCCACACAGAAAGGCGGGGTCGAAAATCACTCCCAGGACCTTCTTGCTGTGTTTTGTTTAAATATGTGTTTTAAAAGTGCAGTAATGTAATGTGTAATGTAAATGTAAGGTAAAAGTCTATAAGCCGCTCTCACAGATTGTGTAATACTATGTCTGGTTGGCTAGTAATAAACGGTTTTCACCTTATTCCGTCCCGCCCACCTTTACCTCTTATATTTTATTTTTGATTTGTGTAAAATATGCAGTGTTCTTGTGACCGACAAGAACATATTGCACCCATTCCCAGGGCCTGAAAACAACTTTAAACTCATTTTCTGTTGCAATCGGCAGCACTTTGTTGACTAATACAGCGGAAACAGGCGGCGACGCCCAAATCAGCCTCCAGAATAAGATGACGAGTGATGACCAATACAAGCAGATCTTTAAAAGTAGAAAAACACAGAGGAATACTTCTTGAACGAGGGTTAGCGAGGTGGTAAAGTGTGTTAAAGTAAAACAGATTCACACATAAATAAACAAAACAAAATAAACTCCAGGAATGACTTGAAAGTTTTAGGGAATAACAATAAAGCATCAAACATTTTCCAACATTTCACTCTCATCTTATATTTGAACCAGGCAAAACGTCCTTAGAGACACAATTAGCGTCAGAAATGCTAACGCCGAAACATTCATTATTTTTCATAGGTTTCTTTCACGTGACTTTGTTTGTTGTCGTTTTAAAGACGTCAACCGCGATTATCTACGTATGAACCCGCCTTACTCATAGTTTGGGTGAAGTACGTGGCCTGAATGGTGTTATCGGGGCCCTCGGCTGATGATCGTAACCTTTCCCCCTCCGGCGCTCGGAGCACACAGAGCCCATAGAGTTTATCTGCAGATGAGAAGTCAAGATGTGAAGAGCAGAAGCAGAGCACCGCGTCAGCAAACGGAAACGCGCCGAGCAGCATGGGCCCCTCGAGGAGCAGTTCCCGTCTGAAATGGCCCTTCTCAAATGTGCTCCGAGAGGTCACGTCAACAGTTTGTGTTGGACTGCGGGTTTGGGCCGCGACTCGATAGAAACGTTTGATTAATAGCAACACTGAATAGAAAGAGATTTCTTTGAATGCGAAAATGAAAGTTCCTGTACTTTTTTGTCAAACTGAACATTTTACAAAAGTCTAAACAAGAGCCGACACATGGAGGACCAACGTTATTATTGTTGTTGCTGCCAATTTTACACTTTTTAATTCTAGACTTTATGTACCGTATTTAAGTACAATAATATAATTATTAAGTACACATTAATTAATTCATGTGTAATTATTAATGATGAATGATTAATGTCTTTATTGGACAGAACTATGGTAGCATGAAATGGGGAGATAGAGAGAGAGAAAGAGAGAAAGAGAAAGAGAGAGAGAGAGAAAGAAAGAAAGCTGAGACATTAAATATATTATTTTATTAATTCCCCGGAGCGTCCTTGGTAAGGAAAAACCTTTTAAAAAGTAGGAAAAAGTGGGAAAGTGAAGGGGAGATCCTCCTCCCACAGACAGACAGACTGCAGAGGAAGACTGTGGAACTAGAGCCACTCAAGAGGAGAGAGGGAGCTTCATCTAGTGCAGAGAGAGTTCATCCAGGCAGATGAAGAGCAGTTCATCTAGTGTGGAGAGAGTTCATCCAGGCAGATGAAGAGCAGTTCATCTAGTGTAGAGAGAGTTCATCCAGGCAGATGAGGACCACCTGGGTCTACAGGTCAGGATTGAGCGTCTGAAGTGCTGTCGTTGCAGCAACATCTAAAACAACAACTTTTAAGAGCTTTTGACTGTTACAGTTGTTTTCCTTTTTCATTTACAAGTTAGATTTAGAGTGATTCAAGCATGTTTCCTCATCTTTACTCTCCTACATTCAACACTTCAATGCTCCAAATAAAATCCTGTTTCCCCAACACGCCCACCGCTCTGCACTGACTGTTTGATTTGATTTTTTAGTCTATGATCACGTATAATCCTATGATTGCTCTCATGATCTTTGCTCTCCATATTTGGGGCCGTCATTTTAGATCAATATTACAATTTAAAAATGTCAAAAGTATAAAACAATGATCCATCCCGTAGATTATAACTATACAGCAGACAAAAACATACATACAACATTCTGTAAGTCTCATCACACACGATATCGCAATGTATTTAGTTTATTACAACACAGACCTGTTGCTTTAGCATAACGTGTCATAATATCACGATATGTTATGCAGTTCTTTGTATTGTCCATTCAGCGCCTAATTCAACGTGATAAGTGTATATTCTTTGTTGCACAGCTGCGAAACTATTTACAACCTGGTTTGAAAATCATGCGTATTGAGTTTAGCAGAGACAAAACTCTACACCGCGCTCCGTAAACGCGCCTCTGCCGTGCAGCCAGGACATTATGCTAATTTCTCTGGGTGTCTGGGTCCCATTGCTTCTCCCGAGTTCATTATTATAATTGCCCGACATGGCTGAGAACGCAGAGAATGTGAACTTGAAACCGGCTTTTTTTTTCTCTTTCTTTCTCTTCTCCTTGTATATTCGCTACATTCAGGGAAATCCCAAAAATGTTCTCGACTCGAAACGCTAAAAAAACACACAGCGTGGACGGGGACGGCGCAGCGCTGGTTCTGTCTCTCCGCCGGCGCGCTGGCTGTGGTCTATTATGTCTTGGAATAATGTAAAACAGGTTCCCCTTGCGTTTTCGCTTGTGTCGGTTCTTCCCGGAGTTGGGCTTTGAAGCGCGGCCCAGTGCAGTGGCAGCAGTGGTCCGGATCCAAACACAATGTTGGAAAAGAGGGGAGATGACACTGACGCTTGTTAACACACAAAGTCTGCACCGTTTGGAAACTACGGCGGAACAATGTGAGGAAAATATGCTGTTGTTCATTTGCTGGTAAATATGGTTCGTGATATATGTTGCACTCAACTACTTCAAGGATATATATAAAGCATTATTTCTATCGTTATTGGTCTTTAAACATGCTCTAGAGTCACTTAGCAGCTCATGTTCGAACTTAAATGTCCACTTGCTAGCATATGTTCCTTTATTGCTGGAAGGCGTTCCCTCAACAGGATTTGATGTTAGTACCACATGTACTGGCAGCAGAAGGAATTAGCATAGAGAGATAAACAAAAGCTAGCGTGCCCAGGCATGCTAATGTCAACACACAGTTGTAATGTACGTGATTTAACTTATAATCAGTCCGGTGATGAGTTCTGGACAGCACAGCTCAGGAGACCTCCAGATCTCTGCCTCCAGCCACGTTTCGACTGGCCCCGGTCTATAAAACCGGTTCACGAGGGGCGTCTTGGGCCACTTAAGGAAGGTCTGCGTCCTGGTTTGTAGAGGTCTGCTACGTGAGCGGCTGACGTCACCCAAACATAACAAATGTCTTCGAAATAAGTCAAATCAAAAGTGTAGCTGCATTATACTTTTTATTCATAAAGCCGATCTCTGCGATTCGGCGTGGCTAAAGCTAGCGGAAACATGACACAACTTCCGGTTTATCATTAGCTTTTGTTGCATTCATTCCACTTCCTTTCACCACGTTTCTACATTCATCAATGTAAAGCACTCTCGGACCGCCCCGATCCGCTCCACAGCAAACCAGTCGCTCCAAAGTGAACCAGTCAAAACGTGCCTCATGAAATCACAAATCTGGGAAATTTGAAACTGAGTGTTTTTGTGAGGCTAAAAGGAGGACGACCTCGTAACCGGGATTGATGAGAGACAAACAATCGTGACAGAAGCTAAACACAAGTCCAGGGCTGAAAGCTCAATAAAGACTTTATTGAGCTTATGTGTCGTTTAAAGGTGCATTAAGTCACTTTTATTATGGAGATGTTAATGTTTTGCCTTGGATATTCCAAACGTATCCATCTGGCTTTTCTTAATAACTAACTTTCAAACGTGCACTCTTATTCCTTGTCTCCATGGAGATACGCTTGACAGAACTTCACAGAGCTAGATAGTGCACCTTTAACTGTTTCTAATTGGAGTGAAATCAGACGATACGAGAGAAATTAAGTTACAAAAGTCATATTTTATTCATAAAATAAACAAATGTACAATCACAATGCCAATTTCACTCACTGTTGTCAGGTGTTTATCCCTTAAAAAAGATGTTCGCGAAACGTACCAGCAATTCCTGACGGAGGTTTTCCTGACAAGCAATCATGAGAGAAGAAGCAGAACAACAGACGAAACAAGTACATTTTACATAAGGAAAGTAAAGGTCTGTTCCTGCATATTTTTACATGGTGGTCATTAAATAATACATTATAAAGTTGACTGGAATTGAAAGAAAGAAATAAGTTTAACCTCATGAAAAAAACACAACACAAACAAAAACAGATAAGGACAGAATGGATGTCAGTGCTGCGTTGATGTGTAAACACTTTTAAAAAGACCATTTCCAGGTCCAGTCTAAAGAGGGAAGGGGATTAAATTAAGTCGTAGAAAACATTAAACTAACTAATGGACTTTTATATGCTGTCTTGTGTTACGCTGGCTTTGGTCTGGGCCGAGGGGGAATCGCCGTGAGTTCTCTTCCATTGGAAACACAGCCTCAGCAGTGTCTGCGTGCAAACCTGCAATGAAAGGCCTCAACCTGATCCTTGGACAGGCCCGTGTTTTTCTCAGCTTTTTTGAATTGGGTTATTGTATTACCTTCATGCTCTGAATATCAAATTGTGTGAAGTTTAGAAAAAATCGAATGAATACCAAGTGCCGAGAGTGATCAGATTCAACTTCAATGTAAATGTTGTTTGGCCAAGTGTTCTCCATTCGACATGTGTGTGGTTTTTCCTGAGAGACTCAAACCACGAGCCCTGCTGGCAGCACGCTGCAAGTGCTGCTGAAAGAGGAGGAGAAGAAGTGCTTCATCAAACAAACAGACACAAGTCGAGTCACCAGTTTGCTGCCAGCAGCTGCTTCCAATCATCTCCATGTTGCACTTTGTCCTTCTTTTAAATTATGACTTTTCATTTTAAACTGTGTATATCATCATGGTGTCACAAGAGTGAGAACTTATGACCCGAGCAAGAAATAGATACAAACCACTTTGGTAAACAAAATGCAAGAAAAATAAATAAAAGGAATGTCATAGTTTAGTTTTGAAGTCTCTCAGACTGAACACTAGTGTCACACACTAAGACTCACTTAAGCTTAAAGCTATCTTCTGCACATGATCGGAGTTCTGCTGTGGCGTCTTGTGGTGGAAGGAGACAGGCAGTTAGTTCCAGTTGGGAGAAGATCCATCCTGAGGAATAATATCACTAAATATCAGAGTCTGCCTCTGGCGTGGCACTGCCAGAACCTCCTCTGAGCAACGTGTCGGCTCCAGCACCAATGTAGCTTCCAGAGCCAACAGAAAGTACAGAAAGTATCTGTACGCTCATAAGGAAACAAACTGAAGAAATGAAGCAGAATTTCCCCAACGCATAATCACTTTCTCCATTGAAGCTCTTTCATGGTGCGTTGCCAAGAGGCACAATACGAGTTATTGCTCAATAAATACCAAGGTTTCATTCCAAGCCAAATGTGTGTCAACGCCTAGTATGGATCTGGGCTCTTAATACGAGGAGCAGTTGAACCGAAAGTTACTCCAAAAAAACATGTTGCAATACTCTTTGGACGTTACATCAAAACCATTTATATCTTTGGGTGCTACAAAATTAAACCTCTCACTCTTTAAATTACCTAGCAAAACAATTAATTTAACTTAGTCATATAGATGCATCAAAAATATTCAGATTACACTTCTTCGACTCAAGTTTCAAATACAATACATAATTTATGGCTTTATAAGTTAAAACAAAGAGAGAAAAAAAAGTCTCCATCGACATCCACGTTTCACCCACAATATACAAGTTAAATTAAAGAAAACTGATTGTCCATACCACTTAAAGTACCTCTGCTCCTCTCCTCAGTGCTTCACTTGTCTCAATATTGTCATAGTACAAAACACAGCCCAGCGAAAAGCCTTACCAAGTTCAAACACTGTACAAAAAAGACAGTCTTATACAAATAACAGCAAAGCATCTCTTCGCTTTGTGGATTATGAAAAGAGAAATGTAGTTTGATCCACTCTTAGAAAAAAGCTAAACGACTTTGAATCCTCTCGACTCCCTTTGTAGTGCCGGGGTCAAAACACATGCGAGGGCGACGAGTCCCGACAAGTCTCGCGTGTTTCTCTTTCTTCTCAACCCCGACCTTCATTTCCAACGTTGAAAGGCGGAGACAGTTCTTAGCTGATGCGCGCGCACGAAAAATCCCCCTTGATTAAAATGTCGTTTGTGCTTTTCGAAACCTTTCTCGGAGTGACTAAAAAAAAAACGCCGCCTCCTTCCGTTTCCTTCAGTACGGTCGCCAAACGGCCTCATCCATGCGCCCGCCGGTGTTGAGCACGGTCGGGGAGTTGCTGTGGCTCCCGTCGCCCTCCACGCCGCCCTCCGTCTGGCTGGGCAGGTTGGGGTTGACCAGGGTGCTGCCCGTGGAGGCGCTGGTGCAGGGCGGGATCATGCGGGAGGGCGAGCGGTCCCCGCCGGGCACCATGGGGAACTGGTACGAGCTGGACGACGTGCCGTAGTACAGGTACGGTGTGCTGCTGGTCTGGTGGAAGGGCACGTTCTGGTTCTGGGTGGAGCCCGGGTACGGCGGCGGCAGGTAGGTGTGGTAGTGCGCGCTGCCCAGGGACATGGGCGAGGTGACCGGCGGCGTGTAGGTGAAGCCCGGCGGGTAGTGCATCCGGGGCCCGGGGAAGCGCGTGTCGGCGAGCGTGGACAGGCTGGAGAACTGGCGCTCGAACTGACCGGAGAACGGACTCAGGTCAGAGGAGCCTGCGGAGACACACGGAGAGGTCAGAGGTCAGAGGAGGTTAGGTTTACAGAGGATTGACGCGGCAGGAGATAAGGTTACATGCCGTTAATCCTGAAATGCGCCCATCGTAACGTCGGAAACAAGACAAGACTTTTACCTAAAAATGTTCATAAAATCTGACTGGACAACAAAGAATAAAAGATAATAGAAATAGAAGATGATAGATATTTAATTAAATCTTCCTTAAACACAGATCTTGCACAAATAAGCTGCATTTCATTTAAGTTTAGTTTTGACTTTACCTAAACAATTTCATAAAATCTGACAGATCAAATAAAAAAATAAAATAAAAAAAAAATAAAAAAATAATAATAATAATTTACTGCATTTTCCGGACTATAAGTTACACCTTTTTTCATAGTTTTGGCAACTTATACTTTTATTTAAATGTATATACTTACACTTATACTCTGGAGTGACTTATAAGTGATATTATTTGTTATTTTCACACTTTCACAATGCTCTAAAGAATCATCAAGAATCAAATGGGAAAACACTTTTTTTAGATATATCAAAACATTTATAATATCGTGATTGTTGTTTGGAGATAAACACAATTAGAATATTGAGGAGAAAAAAGCGATTAAATGTAACTGTAAAAAGAGACAAAAACTGCCATTATAAATACAAAGTCTAACAACGACAAACATCAACAACATCTAAGGTTTGTTTTAAAGGTAGTTATTAAGAATTTTACGAGACACTGCAAAATAGGTGTCATAAAAAGAACAAAAATCCAGACACTAATCGATACTTAAACTAGTATAAAAACGTCAAACAATAATTGATGAGTGGAAACGAGGAAAAGAAAGCACATCAAAGAGATAAATGTGACCTTTATGGATAGTTTTAGAATCAGAACTAGAATAAGACCACATCCAGATAACAAAGAAAGTAACATTATGTTGTGTGGAAAATAGTGGTTTAAAAAGCTGTACTTTCTCTTACTGTGAAAATTAAGTTTGAAATGTTATTATGGTGAAACACTAGCTTCACTCGATTATATTACATTGTAACTTTGAGTGTAGAGAGAACTACAAAGACCATGATCCTTTGCTACGCCTCAGTGCAGACACAGTTATTAAGATCAGTTTAGTCTTTATTTATCAGGGACCGTGAACAAAACCATTCATCTTCCAGAGAAAAGATGATCTGCCCCAGGTTCAGATCTACAATCACCTTAAGTCACTGAAGCTGCAATACAACAACCACTTCAGGAAAGATGAATGCATAAATAACATGAAACTAAAGGAAGTCTGAAAGTTATTCAGCGTTGTAACTAATGCCGACAGGAACTATGATAAAATCTGTGTCTGAAACTGTGACAAATCGCTAAGTTATCAAAACATTTTCCCAAATTTTAAATGTGTTTTCTGGACTGCGTTTATGGACAAACGTTCCCACAAAGCTGGTTCTGTCGTATATTTAAACTTTTAACGCTTACATTTTTGAAATATATCAGGGAAAAACAGATGAATTGCGCTCTGACATAAACTAAAGTGTGGTATTTGAGTCTTTAGCTGATATTTAATTGCAACTTTGGACGAATAAAATAAAAGCAGCTCAACACAAGCTCAAAAAAAATCACAATTCTTACTTCATGATTGTGACAGTTGGTGCAGTTATATATATATATATATATATATATATATATATATATATATATATATATATATATATATATATATATATATATATATATATTGCCCAACAGTGTTTCTGTTTTGATTCATCCTTAACAGCAGGAGGCAGTCTTGCACAATCTGTTTTTTTTTACACAATCTATACCAAGACTGAAGATGTATTTACACTGCTGAGCTTCAATGCAACTCTTCCACTCCTTTAAAAACCACTGACTCGAGCCCATTACACAATCCTCAAACACACACACACACACACACACACACACACACATGCACACACACACACACACACACACACACACATGCACACACACACACACACACACACACACACACACACACACATGCACACACACACACACACACACACACACATGCACACACACACACACACACACACACACACACACACACACATGCACACACACACACACACACACACACACACACACACACATGCGCACACACACACACACACACACACACACACAAATACACGCTATTCCTCTTTGCCTATTTACCCAGATGAGATTATATTAAATGCGGCTTTGGCTTCATAAATTGTTTAACACTTTGTCTCGGAAGAGTAATTTGACGTTAACGAACAAGTCCCGCGAGTACTGAAACGGTAGTAAACCCAATTGTACAGACGCTCCCGGCCGGATGTGTGCGCGGGGGAAAAAAACACGACTTAATGGATTCTTGCGGGCGCAGTTATGCATTCTTAATTGGACTGTAAATATTATTCCATTCATCGACGCTGTGTTTTCCGCACTTGTTGGGTTTTGTTTTTTTCTTTCCCGAGCGCTTTTCTGATAAGCTACCAAACGGCTCGCGCACATGTGGCTACGCTAGCATCTGTTTATTTGTGTTGGGGAGTGTGTGTCTGCGCATGTTTAGACGTCGCCGTGTAACTGTTTACGCATGCAAATATGTGCGCGGGCTAAGCTAACGTATGTGTGCGAGGCGGTATTAAAACAAAAAAAAGAAGAGAGAAAAAAGAAAAAGAAGAAAATGCAGTCGGGATGAATCAGAAGCAGAACATGTGGCAACGCTTTGAGCTCCAACAGTTTCCATGAGATCCATAATGAGGCAGGACTGAGCTCTGATGTGGCGGCTCCGCTCCGCTCCCACCGGCTCCGGCGCGAGTGTGTGTGCATCTCGCCCTCCCGTCCCCCCCCCCCCCTTCATCCCTTAAAAAGTGCCCCGGAAAAACCGCTAACTGGCTGCGGTGAGAGTCGCGATCGGGCTGGAGGTCCTCCCGGCTCCGCCCGCGCTCCCCCGTCTCCGCCCGGGTCCGGGGCCGCGGCGCTCTTATCATAAATCACCAGGCGTCTTCGGTGTCACCGTGTCTGCAGCGTGAAGACGGCGGGCGGCGCGCCGTGTGCGTCTGATCGCACATGCGGCCGATTAAGACAGTGAAGCTTCCACTTTTGCACAGGCCGATGTGGAGGCAGAAGTGGTACAATGGCCCCACAGTTAGAGGAAACCTGGACTGACATGAGTAAACAAGGCAGTAAAATGTCTCGCTGGACATAAAATAGTGCCGCACTGTGGCTGAAGGGTTTGAGCGCAGCACACAGGCCTCTCACTGCTGACAAAGTGACCAAACTGGTTCTGAGTCCTGGAAAAGAACACGTGATCACCTCGACTGTGGGAGCATGTTTAGTTTGTTGCTTCAGCGTGGAATATTATGTCATTTATTTTTCCCCTTTAATACTGCACCTTGTATTGGGAAAGTGTTTGACTCCATGTTCTAAATAACTTTTCAATCAAACGTCTCTTGTGGACACAGGACTTTGTCTGTCTGTGATGGAGCTGATCCTGAAGGTTGCAAACAGGAGCTGCAGATTTCCAAACGGCTGCATCACATCCGACTTAATGAACTTTTGTAACAGAGACTTAGTGACTGTGACATTTGGCCACCGGAGCTGGAGTGTGAGGAGGTGTGTGCTAAAGGTTTGCACAAGCGCGTCCATATCAGCTTCTGCTTGTACTTGTCGCCATGTTCTGTGGCTGGATACAGTTACCGCGCAGCCTGGAGAGGTGTCAACATGATCTGTAGATCTGAGAGCCTTAGTCACATCACTTAGGACGCTTTAAGCGCTGGAGGTTCCTCTGTGTTTATGCAAGTGCACGTGGGCACGCTCGCTCGTGCACTTTGAGAACAAAGCCTCTGCTCAGGAGATGAAAGCAGCAGGAGAGAGCGAGCTAATCAAAGCTGACACGGCAGCTGGCCCACTTTGAAACCTTTTCTAATGCGCAGTCACACTCCGAGTGTCCCGCACAGAGCAGCACAAACAGGTGTACGCACAACTGTCCCGCGCCGGCTTTAAAGGAGCTCACATCCAGAAAACACAGACAAATTGGAACACAGATGCTGCCGTAAGAACAAAAAAGGCTACAGGCGAATGCGATTACCCAGAATGCCTTGTGAGAGTGGCGTTTCGCTGTAAAGACACTTTATATGTCAGTCACGAGGCTGTTATTAAGCCCGGGCCTGTTATTACCTCTGAGATCAAAGGCTTGGAGCGAGGAAAAAGGAAACCAAATGACTCCAAACTCAGGAGGAGCTAGTTCTGCTAAAAGTGGCACAAATGTCATTCAGCAGGAGCGTGACATCCTTTATAATAATGAACCTTAAACACTCGTAACCATAACCACGTAATGACGATGTCACTAAGCTGGAATCATTGATAATAAACTGATTGTTCATAATAAAGTCTTAGTTCATGCATCAGTGAGGAACAGTTATATTAATGTGGTGCAGCGTATTTGAAAGTAGATTCAAAAGAAATTGAGATTTTAATCTAAAACATTAACATAGCTTTACCTTAATTAGCCTTAATAAAGAAAAAACAAAGACTGAACAATTAGTTTATCACACATTATTCATGATGAGTAATTACTTAATGAGGGCGTTAGGAGTTAGATTAAGTTTAGATTAGATTAAGTAGTAAATAATTAAAACTATTAGTTCATTATGAATTTAGTTCACACTTTATTTTGGCTATTAAAGGTGTAGCAATTATAAATGAATGAAACTTGGAATATTCCCCCAACTTCAGAGCACAATTAATGACTCATCAAATGTTTTTGAAGGATTATCTTGAATAATTACCACATACTACATACTATTGCCTGCTTTCTCAACACTAAACATTAGAAATATATATATATATATTGAATTTAGATTAGTTTGTTTGAAGATTTGAAGATCGAGTACGTCTAAAAGATTTAATGAAAAATCCTAATAAAAAAGTTGTAGTATAAGGTGATATTTCTGCCTTTTTGTCATTAATTGCACATTTGATATTTGTCTGATAATCAAACCTGAACTAAAGCGTTTAAAGACTGTTTTAACAGGCTTCAAATAGCATCGCCTGACTGTCGTTATGGAGATTCTCCTCAAAAACACTCCAGCCCTGCTCTGCGCGGGACGACGGGCCGCGCGGGACAACAGGGCAGAGCAGGGCTGGAGTGTCCCGTGCCCGTCGTCCCGCGCGGCCCGTCGTCCCGCGTGGCCCCGGTGTCACACTGCGGCGAGGCGGTGGCTCTACCTGGCATGCGTCTGGGCCCGTCAGTCACGGTGGGCAGGCCCGTGGCGCGGCTCGACGAGAGGGGCGCGGTGGAGTGCACGGAGGGGGACGCCATGGGACTCAGGTAGGACGAGTACGGCTGTTCATACGCCCAGGGAGGAGAGAGGCGAGGGTCTGGGGCACACGTGACAACCACACGGGACGCACACGGGACACACACAGAGAGAGAAGAATTACCCCGACGGTTTTGCTCAGAAAACAACACAACAAACTGCATCCTGATCATGTTTTGTGTATTTCTCTTTGAGGTGCTGCTTCTTTGGACCAGTGTCTTTAGACTCCAAGAGGACGACGCAGCGGATTGGCAGCCTCACTTTCGTTTGTCCAGGGCAGCTGTGGCTACGATAGCTTTGGGAGTCAACGAATAATGGATACAATTCTAACGCAACACTGAGTATTTGGAAAGGTGCTGTGTAGGACTTATGTATTTATCATTACTGTGAAAATACAATATAAAAAATGATACAGGAAAACTGCTCATATTTGACCAAAGGCCCCAAAATGGAGGCGACTTGGGGCAAAAGTGCCATAAATCATTGACTGATGATTGACAAAGATATGATAGAAATACTAATGATTATTATTATATATATATATATATATATATATATATATATATATATATATATATATATATATATATATATATATATATATATATATATATATATATATAAATATATATATACAACCTCTGTATCTGCTGCGTTGTATCAATGAAATTTCCCCATGTGTGGACAATAAAGGATTATCTTATCTTATCTTATATATATATATATATATATATATATATATATATATATATATATATATATATATATATATATATATAATTATATATAAATACAAAAATCAAGCACCAACTTTGAATTTACGGGGTGAAATGTAAAATAAGATAACCTTTATTTGTCCCACAATGGGTAAATTCCAGTGTTGCAACACAGATTAGGCACAACAGTATAATAATAATAATTAAAAAAACAACCAGATAATCTTATGAAAAAAACTCTTTTAAAAAAAAACTCTTATAAATAAACATTTTTTTGTCATTGTTTCCCAATAAAAAAATGGTACTTTATTAACCTCCAAATAGAATTGCAGTAAAATATGGCTTAATATGGGTCAAGTATTTGTCCAGGAAAAACTAAAAAAAAAGTTTATATTTCTGCTAATTAATTTATAAAAATAAATCAATGTTTTCTGAAGATCTGCTCTGATGCTACTAAAAGCTGAGAGTTTTTATCATCTAATACAATTGTGTTTTTCTGTTGATATTGCTAACTTGTGCATTGGATTTGCTTGATGTCCCTCTTCTCGTCAGTATCTCGCATGTGTTTACAAACAGAGCGTTGCGTGTGCTGCGGGGCCGGTGGGATCGCTCGGGTGAATTGTGTAACATCGTCGGTTGTGACACATCTAATGTTTGCCTTCGGTGCGATCTTCCTGTTTGCCTTAGAAAACACTGAGTCGCAGCTGAGTCTGGAACACGCCCAAGAGGTAAACACACGAGCGTGGCAACAAACGGAGCCGCGAACGCCATGGAAACGTACCACTGCACGATTGAGAGTCCGCAAACGAGGAAGAAGTCTGGAATAACAGTGTTCCAAATGCCTAAGGGTCTGATCGATCCATGTCAACGAATCTGTTATTGAGTCCATTGTCAACCAATTTACTCATTTACTCAAAGCATTATCTGGATTACATTATCTGGACTACATTATCTGGATTATATTATCTGGACTACAATATCTGGATTACATTATCTGCACTACATTATCTGATTTACATTATCTGCACTACATTATCTGATTTACATTATCTGGACTACATTATCTGATTTACATTATCTGGACTGCATTATCTGGTTTACAGTATCTGGACTGCATTATCTGGACCACATTATCTGGCTCACATTATCTGGACCACATTATCTGGACTACATTATCTGGACTACATTATCTGGACCACATTATCTGGCTCACATTATCTGGACCACATTATCTGGACTACATTATCTGGACTACGTTATCTGGTTTACATTATCTGGACTACAATATCTGGACCACATTATCTGGACTACAATATCTGGTTTACATTATCTGGACTACAATATCTGGACCACATTATCTGGACTACAATATCTGGTTTACATTATCTGGACTACATTATCTGGACTACATTATCTGGACTACATTATCTGGACCACATTATCTGGACCACAATATCTGGTTTACATTATCTGGACTACATTATCTGGACTACATTATCTGGACTACATTATCTGGACCACATTATCTGGACCACATTATCTGGACCACAATATCTGGTTTACATTATCTGGACTACAATATCTGGTTTACATTATCTGGACTACATTATCTGGACTACATTATCTGGACTACATTATCTGGACCACATTATCTGGACCACAATATCTGGTTTACATTATCTGGACTACATTATCTGGACTACATTATCTGGACTACATTATCTGGACCACATTATCTGGACCACAATATCTGGTTTACATTATCTGGACTACATTATCTGGACTACATTATCTGGACTACATTATCTGGTTTACATTATCTGGACCAACACGTTCACACGGGTCGTTATTTGTATCTAAAATTATCCCATTTTGGTCCTGATGTGGACTCGGTTTGGTTCTGTTCTAGTTCCAGTTTAGTCCTAAAAGAGTGAATACACAATAAAAGAGAAAATGTGCAGCGAGATGAGGTTTTACGACTCCGGTAAAGCAAAAATTACTTTAAAATGACACAAGAAATGCACATTCTACGAGAAGCGGCATCACTTTAGCTTCGAAAGTGAAATGTAGTCAAATCTCATACTCAAGGGCCTTTTGTGGTTCAAACAACTAATCAATGAATCAAAATATTATCTAGACTAAACAATTGATGATCAAAATGACTGACAGTTGCAGCATTTGTACATTAGACATTAGTAATTTTTACATAGAGGAGCATTAGCATTTTGGAAAAAATGTTTGTAGAAGTCTAAACTACTAATAATTCTAAGTAGACAAGATCATTTATTTGTAGATGACATTAAAGAAAGTATATCATAATAAAAATAAACAATAATATGACGATTTCCTTGTGATTCATTTTGCAGCCGTGGCACAAATACAGCATTTTATAACCGTCAAATAAAATGGAAGAAAGTGGACTCAGATGACTCTTGAACCTGATTGACAGCCGCAGTGCAAGTCAAGCAGAAAACGGGCCTCGATTACATAATTTACTTTTCCACGAGGTCCCAATATTGCTCCAAATTCAGCAAAAAACGGCGCCATATTTAACGCTGGCGAACAACACCGAGGCGTTCTACGGTTGCTCGCGTTTAACCATCCCTCAAATGACCCGTTGAGCAGAGCCAGGGAGTAACTTAGAGCTAAGTGATGCTGCGTGCGGAGGTGTGAGGCATCGGGTCGCCGCGGCGGATGGAGTTTCTTTCCTGGATGTCGTTTGACTAGAGTGACGGGGGGAAACAGACAGACGATCCGGGAGGTCTCGGCCGCGACACGTGTCCTGCTTTACTCCCGGGAAGAACGCCGTCTCGCTAACCGCAGCGTTTAAAGGCCGCTTTGCCAGAGGACGGTATTGGTACGTTTGGAGTTTTGGCAATTTATCTAAAAATGTGGGAAAAAAACGTGTATCGCACAAAGAAAATTAATTTTAAAAGTGGCGAAATATCACTAAATACCGTTATTTGAAAGAATAAACTCAATGAATTAACTTATTGTGACTAGTCGACAATAAAAAACATAATCGTAGTCATATTTTTTGTTATTGTATGCATTATTTGGATTAAACAGCCTCTAAAATTTACAAAAATAACTTCAAATCAAATCAAAATGTTAAAAAGGAATATACTTTTTCTAATTTCCACCAATAAAATACCTTAGTCGTAGATATACTCTTATCTATATGTTCTTACTTTATGTTCTTTTCTTCTGTATCTACCTCTGTATCTTCCTGCGTTGCATCAATGAAATTTCCCCATGTGGGACAATAAAGGAATATCTTATCTTAATATCTTATCTTATCTAGAAGGCTTCAGTCACCGTTTTTCACCTTTATTTGGTTGATAATGTGTTTAAAAATATGAATGTACAATACAAATAATCTTTTGATTCGTCGACTAATGAAAAAATAAATTGCAAAACTAGTCGAATACTGAAATAATAATCGTTGCAGGTCTAATACACTCAAAGTTTAATTTTTTACACGCATTTTAAACAAATATCTCCAAAACAACAATTACAATATTATCAATCTTGCGATGTATCTTCCACTTCTGATGCTAGGTGAAAGCTAGGTTGAAGATAATCTCCTCTCAAAGACTCCTGCCAGTAAAAGCGCGGCTGTGATAAACTATTAAATGTCTTAATTAACTGTATCGCTGTCCTTGGACGTCCGCCATTATAATGTGATACGGCGATTAAAGCTCAGAGTAAAACATCTTTTGACTGCAGACAAAGGAGTCCGTCCCGCGGTGGAGCGACGGTTTAATTGCTCGCATGAAAAGACATGAAAGTCACTTTGGAGACGCTTTCGCACACGTTTGAGTTTTAATTGTGAGCGTCAGATGATCCGAGAGAGACATCAAAATCAACGCTCGTGCTCAATAGACCCTCGAATGACAAACAAAACTGTGTCATGGAGGCAACTGGAGGCAAAATGAAGGAAACCGTAAGACATTTTCACCCATCAACTCACATCAGATGAACATGCTAACCACTTTTAGCCTTAATGACAAAAGACAAGCAACAACTTTCTATCAAAAAGGATGGAAAAAAATGCATTTAATAGCCTCAAAATTGCTGATACCAAACATGCTCTGGCTAATGTTTATCACTACATTTAAAAAAACTACATGTCCTTCTGATGATACTGTCATTAAGTGTTCAATAAAGGTCTATGTTCAAAGCTACTTTTCACCACTAAAGACCAGTTCATATTTCATCAGAGCCGTAAGAACAGGAACAAACTCCTTCTGGGCTCAAACATTTCATATTTCATCAGACGTTCTGCTGCCTTAGCCCCGCCTCCTTGGGATCAAACAACTGTTGCTCTGGCGTTGCTATGGAGATTGCCAACAGTTCAGTTCAGAAACAGTTTTGATACGTGTTTTGTATTAGTAAAATGGTATTTGTTTACATTAAATTCACAAAAAATAAATGTATTTACAATTAGCCACGCCCACTTTGAAAATTGAACCAATCACAGCACAGTTTTCTGACAGCCCTGCAAGAACAAAGTTGTGCTCGGTCGATGTGACGAGAACAAGCTGCAGAACAGGAGCTGTGGTTTAGCCAAACAAGTGTAGGAACTAAGTATAAACTGGCCTTTACTCCCCCTATTGGTCAGTCTGCGTCAGGTTCTGAGTAATCGCAGTGAAGTGGGAATATTCTGTAGATTCGGGCTGCATTTGTGATAAATGTTTATACGTTTCTGTTCAGACTGCACTTGTTCAGACACAACTCTAGGAACATTAACATTTAGAAAAGACTGAAAATGAACCAATATTCGTACAAACAATGTTACGATCAAGGCTCAAGGAAATGTAGATATAGATATTTTTAGTGTCAGCTGCCGCCATCAACACCACAGCTATCGCTTCAAATGTGAACTAAGCTAAGCCGGGTGCTAAATGTTCTTCTAACTAATTCATTCCGACTGTGTCTCAAATACTGCGTTTGATATTCTACACTGACCTTCCACCTCCAGGAAACCACTCGACACCCGTCTCAAGAGTCCCGCCTCTTTTTAAAGGACACATACTTTGCATTATTTGTATTTTATTGGCTATTAAACATGATCTGTTTTAGAACATAAACTAATGGAAATATGGAAAACTCAGTCACATCCGGATTTTGTATTAGCACTCCATCTACTGACAGCAGAGGGAATTACCATTAGCTTTATAAATAAAATATATTATCATTATTACTTTAAGCTTAAAGGTGCACTATGTAAATTGTTTTGAGGTTCCAGCGCTTGCAATGTTACACGGAATGGCTTTAAACTCATCACACTCAATGGAGGTAAGCAGGTAATACCAGATCTGTGGAGAGGCGAGCGTACTCACAATTACAATATATATTTTTCAAGGTATTTTTGAGCTATAATCTGATCATTGTAAGCTACGTTTGGCGCACCCCCCAAAGTCACATGGTGCACCTTTAGTTTGGAGCAGTTTTGGGTCTCACCTGTGATCTGCGTCTGTCCCTGGGGGGTGAAGGAGTTGGGGCCCGCGTTGAGTGCGGGTCGGGGGGCCTGGGTGGGCACGGCCACCCTCACCCTCATCCTCTCCAGCTCGCTCAGGCGGTCAGAGAACAGGCCGGCCTTCGGGGGGTCTTCCAGCTTCTGACGGTGCCCTAAACGCCAGCACGCAGACACACAGGAAGACGTCAGGAAAACAGGCTTTACCGGTAAGCGCTGTGTGTTCAGTCATTAAAACTTCACACTTATCTAGCTGCCTGTCACTTCTGATGATTTGTGTGTCCGATTGTACTTTAAATATACTGTTTATAGTACAATTGCATGAGTGAGGATTGTCCCATTTACAGATTTTTGCAAAAAGGCCCTTGTTACCCCCGCTAACAAACGAACAACAGCAAGAGGCGCAGAACGATGGCGAGTGTGAGAATCCGAAACTATGCTTAGACGTGACCCGCGGCTCCATCTTCAGGTAAACAGCGCCTCTCACGCCACGGACCCATTATCCCCACAGGAGCCGAGCCAATGCCAAACTCAATGTAATATTCTGCATTCCTCGGCCTATAAAATCACACACCTCCAGCACAAGGGACCCTCGAAGTCATCTCCAGCCTCTAGAGACGGCAAACACACAAAAGATAGAGCTGCCGCTAATTATTCTTTTAGTACCCAGCGATTATTTAGTCTAAAAAGTAATTAAATTGCTTTTTAGGCCCGAGCGCCACAAGCTGGCGAGAGGCCTATTAGTCCCGTAAGGCCGTGTGAAGCACGTCTGCGAAAGTGCGCACAAAATCGAGCGCGAAGCGCTCGCCCACTTCCAAACACTCACTAACGCACTCCTTCACTCACGCACGCCCCGTGCATACTAATTAGTAGTAGGAAAATGGAACATTACCGTTGTAAACGGGCGAAACCCGTGCAAAAATGCGCACTAAACGAGCACTTTACATTGGGCATATAAAGCACTCATTTGCGCTTAGTAGCTCACAAATACGTTCCCCATCTCTTGCATGTTCCGTGCATATAAGCATGTAATGCAATTATTACTCAAAATTAACGAAAGTACCCATCAGTGACCAGGGACCCACACCATGAGCGAAAATGTATAGTTTATGATATTTGAAAAATGGGAAACATTGTTTTCGCATCGGAATATTCTTCTTTCTTCTTTCTTCTTCTCGGGACCAACCCCCCTATTTTTCACCCAGTGAACATTGATGAAAAGTCACAAAAATTTGCACACTTCTAAAAATCGTGCTTCTCTACATTCTGGCTATCTCCATTTTCTAAAATTTAAAAATTGGCGCGTCAGCGCCCCCAAATGTACCAAAAATGCATTGAGAGATAGGAAATGACCCAAAAAAAATCTGATCGTAGAATCATGAAATTTGGCGCAGAGGTAGATGGTGACAAGAGAAGTAAAAAATATTATTACGGCAACGCCGTCCGCCCAACCAAATGTCGGCCATATTGGTTCAAAAATGGCTAAGGATGACTCTGGAGTTTTTCCAAACGTCGTACTTTTACAAACTCCTCCCAGGGCGTTGGCCCTAAAAAGCTGAAATTTGGTGAAAATGGTGCTGAGGAGTGGGACATCAAAAGTTATTCAAATTACATTGATACCTGTCACGGTCTCTGTGCGGCGAAGCCGCAAACTGTAGCAAGAATTTCAGAAATCTCCCAAATTCAAAATTTCTGCCGTTTGCGCAGATCAAGTCCAAATTGCGTCAAATTAGAATCAGTTGTTAAATTCTTGGCCCTAAACCTACTTGAAGTGAAATACATTTATTTGGCGCCATAGTGCCCCCTACAGATTTTATATGGAGGTTAACCATAGTTTAGCGAAATTTTACGAAATTTGACAAAAAACTCAACTTATGGCATCCACATCAAAAAAGTCAATGAGACCCATGTCATAATTGTTATGGTTTTGCCGTAACGATGACCGAAACCTCCCGTGTTATTCTAATGGTGAAATCTTCAGAACATGTTTACACTTTAGACTTTCACGAACTCCTCCCAGGGTGTTAGTCCTATTAATCTGAAATTTGGTGAGACTCATCTTCAGTGGTGGACTATCAAAAGTTATCCACATTTTATTCAAAGAGTCACGGTGTTTACTTTGTGGTAAAACAAAGGGGAGAAGATGTGACAGCGTCACAGATTCAGCAGTAGGCGTAATAAAAGGACGATTGGGGTGCGTTAGCGCCCCCTCCTCTTTCGGCGTGGCGGCGGCGTGGCGAGGGCCGATCGTTGCCGCTTGCGGCTATATTTTACAATTATTTTCACAGATCAAGGTCAATTTTCTTCCAGCACATGGTATGAATGAAGAATCTACATAGCACAGATGTTGATTTTTTAATTAGTCATTGATAATTTTACTTTTTACTGAAGTTGTTCCAATCCTTTATTTTATAATCCTTTTTTGTTTTTTTGTCCTAACACAAGTCTCGTTTGCCTTTGCCAAGTTTGTTGAATGAGTCAGCATCGACCTATTTACGGACGTAATGAAAAGAAACGCTGCATCCTGCCAATAAACGTAATTATCTTGTCAGATTTTTAGGGGGCCCCTTTCCTGCCATGGGCCCTCAAGACGTACCCCTTTTTACCCCCCTCCCGTTCGACACCCCTGGCCCGACGGCCCGTTCCTCCTGAAAACTGATGGTTCCAGAGAAGGACTTGGGTTTAGCAGAGGCCAGTGCACACTCAGCAGAGCCGGTGTGTGGATGTGTCCCTGAGAAGGTGGTAAAGTAAATATCAAACAGAGGAGAGTACAAACTCCTGCTGTGCTTGGCTCGCGTCCATTTGGCTCTGGCAGAAACAGCCAACTACTTCAGAATTCTTCCCAACCTGTTTCTGCTGCTTCTGCTGCTTCTGCTTCTGCTGTTGCTGCTGCTGCTGCCTGCACAAGGGAACAAAGAACTGGCACTAAACCTAAACAGCCAGAGACAGAGCATTTGTAGCAGAGAGACACAGCAGAGTTGACAGTAAACAGCTTCTGAGCGGGCGATGCGGGCCACTGTCAGAGCTAAACAGTGTTTCTCTTGACACAAAGGCCAAAAGGGCTCGTGTTGTAATGCATCGGCAACAAGATCAAATCAAAATGGTTGTTTTAAAGGTGTCACTTTTCTGGAGGAGGATTTGCTTGTCTCTGATGGAGCTCAACAGGACCACACACAACTGGGTTCTGGAAGCAAACTTCAGATGCACTTTCTCCACAGACTTTATGGGAAAAATATAATATGAAAAGTAGGGGCACAGGCACTTTCCCTCTGCACATTTAGCAGAATTGTAAGATCCAAATGTATTTTTTTTTGGACTGAAATACACTGTTTTGTGGCTCTGCTCTTAAAATGTGAATATTTTGAACAAGCTATGGAGAACATGGATGCGAAATTGACATCAAGAACTTCAGCTGACTTCAAAGTGGGCCAGATGTTTGAGAGATACAGTATGTTCTGCAGTATGGCATTAAATGTATATTAGTAGCAACGTTTTTATTGCAAAAAGTGGCCAAACACACGCACTCTTCTCACTCTGCAGGGAATATCGCTCCACAGATCTGAACTGTAACTTGGCCTGGCCTCCGGAGATCGATATTGTCTAAAGAAACCTCTCAAAAAGTTGAAAAAAGATTATTGCAAGGCACAGTTATCTTAAATCGCTTCTACTCGCACCTCCGTCAAGTCATTTACAGGTAACAGACGGATCTTTAACATATTCATTGTTGTAGTTCACCCGCCCCACCTCTGCAAGCGCTATATGTTCAAGTCCTTCGACACGTTACCCTCGAACGTGAAGAACTGCAAGACACTGCGACGTTTTCCCATATCAGCACATTTGATCTATTTCACCAACAAATTCGTAAACGACACGCAAACCCTCAGTTCCTCAGACTTTAATGCTTTGAAGCGTCATCTGACTTGTCACAGCAAATTCGTTCTAGAGTCGAACTGCGTCGACCTCGCACTGTTCGATCTGCAATGTCATACTTCTCATTTGCCGTACTCGTATTTAAGTCTAAAGAAAATAGCCTCACACACACAAATACAAAAAACATTACGAGTCCTTCAGCCAATCACAACAATTTTCCAAACTTTATTAACAATAATACCCGGCCAATTCCGGGGATAATTTGTGCCTCTCTCGGTACACGCCGTGCCCAGTCAATCATAGCGTTTCCACTTTCGCCAGACTGAATCTCTATTCTAAAAAAGCATCAGACACACTGCCTGCTTTGTGCACGGCCGTCTCCTAGGGATGGGAATAAATAGCACTGGGACAGACATAGCGGGACAGACGGGGGGGCGGGCGGAGGAGAGGAAGACCCTGTTGACCAGTAAATTAGGAGCAGCAGCAGAGACCAGTCCTCCATGCACAACTGTGAATGGAGAAGCAGTTAGCGGAGGCTCGGAGCGGGACGGCCAATGGGAACGAGCAGAGGCGGTATGGGTGTTTTGAAAAGCAGAGGTCATTAATGCGTATTATTATCCTCTGTATTATTATTATTGTTCGTACACAGTTTTGCGTACAGTTTATCTTACAATTAAGGAACCGTGCCCGATCCCGTTTGCGCACGTAGTCAAATTAGAAGATACGTTGTTAGAGCGGCTCTCTGGGTCAAAATAAGACCTGCGTTTGCTGTCTGCATCTGCTTATGATAAGTCCTGAATTACTATCTGAATAAAATCCATCTTGAGTTGAATATTTTTTGACGTTCTTAAAATATAATTTGCCAGTAGAATAAGAAAGTTGCAACAGCATTAAAAAAAATATATATATATATCTCGGTTTTTTTCATTATTTTTCGCTTGTTCCATTGGCAATGTAGTCAAAATATACCAAAAAAAAACAAAATAAAAAAAATATTGCAGATTTTAAGCATTTCTTTACTTGTCTTATTTTAGATGGTATTTTTTCCAGTGTTTGTTGTGATATTTTATGCATTTTCATTTGGATTGGATGAAAATGGGTCATTCAGAAGCTGTAGCCATAAAAAAATTGAAACAAAGAGAGCAAAAATATAACAATTTCTTCTCAAAAAAACATGTCAGTATTTCGTCGAGTCTCGCTTTCGCGGACCAAATCTCGCGTCTCGTCCGTAAGTATTATCCATGCTTGTACTGTTATATATTTGGATTGCGTGTTGCTTCTTACAATAAACAAATGTAAACGTGTGTATGTTGAAGTGACATTTCTATAGAATAACGCCAGTGGAGGGCGAACCGAGTGAAGCATTTAAAACTAAACAACAGACAACGGCTGCATAGTGAGGGAACGTGAGCACAAAAACAATCAGAACCAGTCTGGTAAAAGTGTGGGGACTTTAAAAACACAGAGGACTGTCACGAGAGCGTATCCATATGGGTTGCAAGAGTTGAATGAAGTATACTGTTTTATTTGAGCTTTTGAAACCTCCTTGCATGTTGTATAATAAGATAAGATATCCTTTATTTGTCCACACAATGGGGACATTTCGGAGTATAGGGTAAAATATTATAAATGTTTAGCATAAATAATGTCTTTTCAGTTCGTAAAGTTGGTCCAATTCTGTAAAATGCTCGGATATTATCGTCTTTTTTGAGTGTTTTTGTAAAGAAAGGTTATATAGACCACACTGAAGCTTGACCAGTCCAGTCTAACGATCCCTGTTAGCTCCGGACACTTAGCCGCCACATTAAGATAAGACAATCCTTCAGCAGACGCGCTGTGTGTACAAGGATTATTCTGTTTTGTGTGCACGGACACTCCTCGTCGTTACCGCGCTGATACAGACGGCCCGCCTTAAATTACGAGAGTCACAACCTTTTTAAAAAACAACTGCACTTCTCTTTCTTTCAAGGGATCCGGTGCGTCGGCCAACCGCGTTATTGTCCAATTTCCTCGGGCAAACACACGTCCATTTGTTTAGCGGATCCTGCAGTAAGTACGGTATTTTCACGGTTTTAATGACACCTTTTAGACTGACAACTGTTTCCAAACACAAAGACGCCTCAGCTGTTTTAGCGTAAGCTCGGCGGGGCGGAGGAATGAGCCGGGGGTATTTAAAGAGCGGGAAGGAGGATGATTTCACCGCCGTAGGGAAAGTACCGAGATTCCCATCATCCCTGAGAAAACAGCGCAGATTTTCGATAGCGCCTGGCACTTCCCTGTGCCCAGCCGGCCGCCGGAAACAAGCGCCGATTCAGACCAGATGTGAACGACAGAGCGAGAGGGAGAGACACACGGGAGGATATAAGCTGCATTCACACTTCCACACACAGCGGTGGACAGGGACTAAACAGGGACTAAACAGGGACTAAACAGGGACTGAACAGGGACTGAACAGGGTCTGAACGGGGTCCAAACAGGGACTAAACAGGGTCTAAACAGGGACTAAACAGGGTCTAAACAAGGACTAAACAGGGACTGAATACTACAGAGTAAACCACCACTAGACGAGGATTAAACCAGGACTATGAGGACCAAACCAAGTCGAGCTGGAGCGTAGTGTAAACAACGACTAGAAGAGCATCAAATTAAGTCTACATCCTGATTAAACTGGGCTCAAATCTGGAACATACTTAGGCAAGCGAAAACACAGGCTAAACCCAGAGCAAAACTGAAACTAGAAGAGCTATAAAGACTGAACTAGGACTAGAACAAGACTAAACCAGGACTAGACCAGTAATAAACCAGGACAAAACCAGAACTAAACCAGGACTAAACCAGGACAATTGTGAATAAAGCCTGGACCCAGAACCAAACCAGAACTACAGTAGAACAAGACTAAACCAGGACTAGAACAGGACCAAACTAAGTCAAGATTCAGGACTAAACTTTGCTTAAACCAGGAGAAGATGAGTGCAAATGCAGCCTAAACCCAGAAATAACTAAACCAGAAGCAGACTACGACTAAACCCGGACTAAACCCAGACTAAACCCAGACTAAACCCAAACTAAACCTGAAATAAATCCAGACTAAGCCCAGACTAAACCCAGACTAAACCCAGACTAAACCTGAAATAAATCCAGACTAAACCCAGACTAAACCCGGACTAAACCCGGACTAAACCTGGACTAAAGCCGGACTAAACCCGGATTAGAAGAGGACCAAACCAAGCCTGCATCCGGACTAAACTCAGCCCGTGCACGCTCCAGCACGTGGAGTGGAGCCCCCCGTACGATCGCCCCCTGTATTAGGCTACTACAGAGATTGAATAACAGATCTATAGATAGTATCTGTAATCGCACTGCGCCCCGCTCCAAACACAGTATTATTCCAGCTGCTCGCGGAGGTCTGGGTCCAGTGGCCGATCTGATAACGGCCAGAGCAAGAAGGCAAACACAGAGTAAGCCCTCGGTAATTAATAGGAGCATTAAAAAAGCCTGATGGGAGAGCTACTACATCGGTCTGACCATTCACAAAAAGGAGATAAAAGTCGATCTTTCAGAACTCATCTGAATGGCGTATGGTACTACTACAGCGCAATACTTTGGAAATGTATTGTGTTACAGAGTACTGAAGGTGAACAGGAAACAATCTTGTATTTAGAGATTCATCTTCACTGTGATTTTCTGGCATAAATGTAAAGTAGAACTGGCCAAAATGTTAAATATTCGGGATGTAGGAAAGTGACGGAGCCAGGTTTAAATGTCTTTCTTTCTTCATTTAGTTTATGTATTAAAAATGTGCCGAGGGGATTCTGGATTTCTTATTTAGCATTTGATCTGACTGAAAAAGTGAGTAAAAATTCAAATTTTGTTGTATTTTTTGTTGTTAAATCCTTACTTAATCAGGCTAAGAATATCGATATCAACAAATCCATCAATTGCTGTTTTCCAATGAAAGTTCACACGTCAAGTTCTGCCGGCCGTGTCTATTTTGCAGCACATTCTGACACGGTAGTACTGTAATCTTAACACCTAAAGTACTTTCACACTGCAGTAGTGTTAAAAACAACTTTATGTTTGTTTCAATGTCTGTCGCGCATTCGTTTACCACCGATTAGAGACGGAAATAGCACAAATACATCAACACGAGAGCTCCGTTTTCTCCTTCCTGCGCTACCGTATTTTCCGCACTATACGTCGCACCGGCCAAAAATTGCACTGAAGTATGAAATGTGGTGTGTCCGAAGTACAAGTATAAATATAAGTATAAGTCGCATCCCGGCCCAAACTATGAAAAAAGGTGCGCCTTATAGTCTGGAAAATACGGTATTCTGAATATTTTCTCTACGCTCTCGTCAATAAAACGAATACATCTTCCCTCCGTCGTTGCTAAATACCTCCGTGGCAGTTAACATTTCGTTCTGAACGTTCTTCGCGGTAAAACGTGAAAAAAAAGATTGGATTTCCGAGTGGTGCAGAGCATAACAAAGCGCATTACACCAAAGTTTGAGCAAAATCGTACAAATACAGCCAAAAACAGACGTGAGACACATTATAAAACTGTAGCTCATCAATTCTATGACAAATATAGTCTCCGTGACCTGGCTTACTCCGCGCTGTTAACACTTCACGGGTTAAAAAATGACTTTGGACGCGATAACAGGAAATTCTTTCGCCTAATGCCTGATTAAGTAACATGTGAGGGGAAAAGCCAGAGCGAATACAGTTGTAGTTTTCGCAGTTTTTGAGCCCGACGCGGCGTCCCGGGTCTGTTTTATGGCGGGGCAGTCAGCCAGTCTGTGTTTGAATGTTCTCCGGCGTCACTCATCTCGCCGTGCAGCAGCCAGCGAGGGATGAATGAGATCTCCAGCCCAATATTTCACTTTTTTATTCGGAGCCGTCCGCTTTGGGTTTCTTCTCGTGGGCCCGTCAGAAACAATGAACGATGATGTCGGGCGGCGGTCCGAGCTGGCAGAGCGTGCGGCGCGACGGGCGAGCTTGACCGCCAACGTTGTAGTGTTCGTTAAGACTATCTGTTTTTACCGGGATTTGAATTGAAATAAAAAGTGCTGTCTGGAGAAGTTGTCTGCTCCAGCACAGCACACGTTTCTCACGATATAAAACTGAAAATGATTTATATTAAGTACATTCTTTTATCAGCCTTATTCAAGCATGAAAAAAAATACTTTATTCATGAATTATTAACTAATTGTTTGTGACGAGTTATTCCGACTTTGTAAATATTTGTTAAAGCTACCTCCCATAACTCCTTAAAAGCAACTAAACCCGAATTAATGAAGTACATGGTCTTTATTAAAGGACACATATTACGCATTTGTATGTTGTCCTTTAAACCTTTGATTTGGCCTCTGGTGTTTTACACCTAAAATATTGTATCATTGAAAACTACACATTATACATTATACAGATCGGGCGAACTTTCATCAGGATCGGTGTTTCCACTCCATCTACTGACAGCAGAGGGCATTATCGTGGGTGAATAGACTAAAGCTAGCTTGCCGCGACATGCTAATAATATAAGCATGTGGACAAATCTGAGAAATTTGAACCTGAGTTTTTTGTGAGCGCTCAGTAGAAGACAACCTTGTAAACCAGGATTTCTTTGGAGACTAATTAAGATGCGGTTATTACAAAGTGGTACCCAAACTACCAGTAGAACTCACTAAATCCATGTTTGATGTCAGTAGATGGCAAACCGGAAAGTCCACACACATTTAGCCTCAAAATGTCAACAATGATATTGTTTTAGCCTCATTTGAACTGCTTCTCGTCACACTAAGGACAGTAGTTTGCTTTAAAATGTATGTTATATCCTCTTTTCTGGTTTTGCACACATATATTGCAACAGACAATGGCGTAAAAGGCCAAATTACTTCGCAAAAATAAGCCTGAAAAACGCACACGTAAAGACTACATGAAAGGCAGAAGAATGGTGAAAAATATAAGCGCGTGGAGGGAAAGACGGGGAGAGTTATGGGAGGTGGTCCGAGAGCGAGGGAGCCATGCAGTCGTGGAGCTGTGCCAGGCATCTGTGTGGTCTGTGCGTTCCAGCCTGGAGGAAGCAAGCCAGGCAGAGAGAGGGAGAGAGGGAGGGAGGAGGAGAGAGGAAGCAAGCCAGGCAGAGAGAGGGAGAGAGGGAGGGAGAGGAGGAGAGAGGAGGAGAGAGGGCGTTTTTACTCCACTAATAACATTGCAAACAAAATAATGATAATTTATAGCAAAACGAGTCAGAATGATGTTAAAGTAAATAAAAGTAACCAAACCAATGACAAGTCCACTAAACGAGAGCTGGATTGGCTCTTTTTGCAGTGACGGAACTCTTCAGTGACAGCGCCTGAAGCCCAGGGACTTTTGGCTCTGTGTTTTGTGTTTTATCTCTCTTTATGAATCACTTCTTCTTCTTCTTCTTCTTCTTCTTCTTCTTCCTCCTCTTCCTCCCCCCCTCCCCCGATGGTACGCCTTTGGCTCCTCTTCAAGCAGCTCCATGAGACGCTCAACTGACTGACTGCCTCTGGAAAAGCCCCACGTTGTCTCTGTTGTTTTCTGCCCTCTTTCCCATTTTCCCTTCTTCCCTCGTTCCCTCGCTCCTCGTTGTTTTCTCCTCGTTGGGTTTGACTTTTTATTCGTCCGGCTCCCATTGTTACAAAGCGCCAGCAGCAGGTTTGCAGCGCGGATGCTGGCGCCTGTGAAAACAATCGGCTTCTTTTCAAACGCACACTAAATCCACTCTAATTGCAGGATGTCGAATGATGCTAACGTCTTTTATTTCATTTTTTGTACACAGACAGCCGGCGGGAGGGACAGATGAGACCTCTTCTTCTTCTGGTGTTTTATGGCGGTTGGTGTCCGAGTGTTACATTACCGCCACCTACTGTAGTTGTATGTCTTCAAAGTACTGTATTTTCCGGAGTATAAGTCACACCAGCCAAAAAATGTATAATAGAGAAGAAAAAAACATATATAAGTCGCATTTTTTGTGGAAATGTATTTGATCAAATCCAACACCAAGAACAGATATTTCATCTTGAAATGTAATTTAAAATAATAACAGATGAGAGAACATGGTGAATAGGTGTACGTATGCTAACGCTAACACCTTCAGCTACATGAGGCACAGACAGAACTGTGGTAAGTGTCTGGTATGTTAACGTAACATATTAACAGTTATTCAGATAACTATAGCATAAAGAACATGCTAACAAGTTTACCAAAGCATCAGTTTTACCCCAAATCACTAAATCCACTGAATTCTTCTTCCTCTGTGTCACTTCTAAACAACTCCACAAACTCCAGAGGAAGAGGAAGTGCAGATTCTTCTTCTGCGTCACTTAGAGCCTAGAGCGCCCTCTTGAGGTTGCCAGTGTGAAAATCACATATAAGTCACTCTGGAGTATAAGTCGCACCCCGGCCAAACTATGAAAAAAGGTGCCACTTATAGTCCAGAAAATACGGTACGGAGAGAAAAAGAGAGAGAGCAATAAGATAGAGACGGAGCAGTTGTTACGTCTTAATCCGTACACACAAAAGCTCTCCCGTTCTAGGACATTTAAACGGTCTTACATCACATCGGTAATTGCAATCTTAGCATTCAATTTAAGACTATTTAAGAAGGACAGGTTTGTTTTTGGTGTGTTTTGTTGTCGTGCGTTGGCGAGTATTAGAGCGGCGGCTGCGTGTTCAGGCACGAGCGCGGCGAGGCTGAGCGGTTCCAGCGCGTTTGAAGTCATGACAGACGGGCTGCTAACGCGTCTTACCGCAAAGCCACAAAACGGCATCATTATATTTACTATTAACGATTAACACAAACTAATTTCTCAATAGTCGTTACTTAAAAACAACTTATTCAAAATATGTTGTAAGAGTACTGCAACATTAAAAAAGGATTAAGAGTAAAAAAGTATGTGAAAAGTAGATGTTGGAAAGGGAAGTGCAGTGAGGAAAACGTTACTCAGGGAAATGTAACAGATGGATTCACGTGACATAAATAATCAGCTAAAATAACCTAAATAACAGCAATTCTGATGTTTTGCAGACCCAATGTTAATGTTCAGAGTCTCTTTAAATATGTGGAGGCTCATCAAAGTTATATTAAAATGCAAAATCCGGCTCTCAGTCGTTTTAAACTCAACGCTTACTAAAAGATTAGACCCAAATAAAATGTCTTTTTAGGTTTCTAAGTTTCTCACTCCAAATGCCACAGACTTTTACAGATGTGTAGGTGCAAAAAGTTACAGGGAATCAGCAAAAACACAACGGCGCATGTAAATAATAACTAATAACTTGCAATGAATCATGTTTTATTCGAGATCGAGAGGGAAAAGCACGTGCCATTAATGATATTCATCTTCTTTTTAAATACTTTTGTTTTTAAGACATCGTAGGTCAAGGTAAACATCAATCTAATTTGTCTTCGAAAAAGTCCAAGACCGAGACCAAGACCAAGACCAGGACCAGGACCAGGACCAGGACCAGGACCAGGACCCGGACCCGGACCCGGACCAGGACCCGGACCCGGACCAGGACCAGGACCCGGACCCGGACCAGACCAGGACCCGGACCCGGACCAGACCAGACCAGGACCCGGACCCGGACCCGGACCAGGACCAGGACCAGGACCAGGACCAGGACCAGGACCAAGACCAGACCCAGACCCAGACCCAGACCCAGACCCAGACCCAGACCAAGACCAGGACCAGGACCAGGACCAGGACCAGACCAGACCAGACCAGAGAACTATTACTGAAGTAAAAATACCTAATTTTGCAAATTACTTATTTATTAAGCTTGCTTACATCTTATGTTTTAGTTCTTATGATAATCACGATTATCGTATCAAATCAATCAATCAATATCAATTAAACGAATCATCTGAACATCTAAAGCAAGTTTGTTTTTGGGGATATTATTTTATTTGTTTTCTTTTAATTTATGTTTCCAATCATCAAACATTTTTTGAAATTTCAATGTTTATCCAATTGGTTTTCGAGAGGGGTAAACTCAAATCAAATAGATTATACTTTTATCACAAATCTGGTCATCTGTAATAGTGTTTATAGGTCCATTATCCTGCTTTATTCCTCAAACTGCGCCACAAAATCAGCAGAGCAACAGTATTTTCCCCTGCTAACATTTTGAAGGTTTATCGGAACTTTGCTTTGCCTGTGACGTTCTAGAGTTTATGCTTATATTACCAGAAAAAAAAACAGTGACTTTAAAGGCTTGACGTCTTCAAAAACCCTCTGTTATTGCACGTCACAGAACAGGGGCTTTTGTCACCTTCTCTGCTCGGCCCCGTCGTCACGTAAACCTAATGCGAACAGTGGTTTTGGACAGAAAGACGTGTATATTGTGTCCTCATTACCGCCGAGGGCCATTATTGCACAGGAAGCTTGTCCGAGGCCACCGCCGCCGCCGCTGCTAGCAACAGCTGAAAGGAGACAGAAGCACCTATAAACGCGCACACAGCCACTCCCTGTGTATTAGCCTCAATGACGTTTAATTAGGCCTATTAGCGCTGTCCTGAATCAGCAGCTACGCGCGGCTAATGGCAGCAATAACACACTCGCTCTCGGGGCTAAACACATCGTGGTGGAAACATGTGTGGCGCCTCGGAGAAAGGTAAACACGGGCGCCGCGACACGACCGTCCGGCACGGCTTTGCACCCGAGCGTCGCGTTCGCCGAGAGATGACGTGACAGTTAGCGACATTTAGCGACATTTAGCTACAGTTAGCGACAGTTAGCGACAGTTAGCGACAGTTAGTGACAGTTAGCATTAGCGTTTTGCGTTTCAACGGTCCGTGTTGTTTCAAATGAAGTAGTAAGACAGTGTAAGCAGGGAACTAGAAAAGTAAAGCAGTCGTGAGTTTTGGACGTGCAAAGTGCCACGTTTGCCGGCAGACGGTGCAAGAACTTGTTGCACGGGGAACTCGGGAGCGAGGCGGTTTAAATGAGGTGAAAAATAACGGTTTCAAAGTGAGGTTAATTTCTGTGATGAATGAACAACATGAGTCTAGTGAAAATTATATTTATATATATATATATATATATATATATATAAATACATTTGGTACACCACTTCGTCACCATGGAGATGTTCTTGCTCTACCTTGGGTTGTTACACAGTATGGTATTAAGCCCTTTATGATCTTTTATCAGCCTTAATACATCATGAGCAATGCCTTATTTCACAATGACACAAACAGTTTAGGCTTAACTACTTATTAATACTCTTAACAAAGTCTTTACTAAATTTGAATAAGTCTTGGTAAAATAAATTTGACACTGACACCGGCATGACGTGGTACCAACATATGCATCTCCATGGGGACAAGAAGAATTATATTCCCTAAAAAGTTGTGTGTTTATAAAATGCTCCCCCCTGCACATGAAGAGGACACGCTGGCGGTGCAGCGGCAAACCACAGAGTAACCAGGAGCCGTCAAGTGATTAAACACAACGAGAAACCGCCACAGAAACGGTGTTAGCCTCGCCGCTAATCGCACAGTGGTCAGCGGGACCTCACAGACCACTTATCCACACTCACGGGCCATAGCCACTTCTGTGCAAAACCACTGGCAACAATCACACCCCTCCCACTCCCGCCCGCCCCCCCACTCAGGCCGAGCAACCAATTAATTAGCAAAAACTCCGGGACGCAATTCAAAAGACACAAAAGTTCCCGGGTGGTCCTCCGCCGCCGCCGCCGCCTTTAGCGCTGGGGAGAAGTCATGTGGCCACCAGAAGGCTCATCAAACGCACAGGCAACACATCCTTCCTGTCAGTGATACAGCGGCGCCGAGCCAAGGCGCCATTAACACGGGAAAAACATAATGAGGGTAAAAAGTGTTCAGTTTGAAGGGGAATGTTTAAAGTAAATGAACTGATGAGAAGTTGTATTTGTGATTGACAGAGGACAAAGACTTTAAGATATATACAGTAAAATGGATGTCAGCTGTCTTACAAACAATTCTACTATATGAAAATTGGTGAATATATATATAATATATATATATATATATATATATATATATATATATATATATATATATATATACAGTAATACAGTAATAAAAAAGAACAGTATAGGTGAAAGTGAAGTGCATACGGTTGATATTTATAATGCCAATGCTGATTATTTAGGTTTTGTTGTGTTTGATTTGTACAGGGATTTTGTGCGTTTGTTTTGTGATTTTATGCATTTTTTTGTGATTTTGTGCATTTGTTTTGTGGTTTAATTGCGTTGCAGTGACAGTAAAGCACTTTGTATTGCAACAACTTTTGCAATACAAATACAAATTCATTTTTCTTGCTTGTTAATGGCATTTCTATATAACAATGATCATGGTGTAAAAAGGTCACGTTACGATACATTTTTATTTCTTTTCCCAAGACAAAACATTGCATAAATTAGAAAATTACATTTGTTTCTCATTCGTCTAGAGAAACAAATATTTTGTCTCAAGTTTATGGAAATCTACATTATTTGACTTTTAAATGTGACATCTGCGGTGGAGGACGCTTGTCTCCACGAAGATGTTTTAACTTTGCTATGCATTTCCCACAGTATGGCATTAAGTAAATGGCATTAAAGTAATCTATATTGCATTTATTCAATTACAGGTGTTTTTATGGCTCAAAAAACTGATTTGATGGAGATGGTTTCACAGATCTGACTGGTAACTTGAGATTTCACCCGATTTAAACACATGTAATGCCATACTGTGGAACCTGCCAGGAAAAGCACTTCAAATGTTGTTGCGCCAGTGCTGTATACATAATGCAGTGTTTTCATATTGTGGACCCGCCGAGTCTACATGAAGCTCTGAGACAGCCCACTGTTCTCTCTCCCTGTGGGGCCCCTCCCTCCCTGTGGGGCCCCTCCCTCCCTGTGGGGCCCCTCCCTCGCTGTGGGGCCCCTCCCTGGCCCTGTGCACCTCTGGCCTCATAATTACCCACTCGTTTAGCACAAAACAGAGCTGTAATGGCCGACAAAGCCCCCCATGTGTCAATGAAGCGTTCACAGATACAATCGCGGCTTTCCGGACACAGCCACTCACCAAATACTACAAGAGAGAGAGAGAGAGAGAGAGGGAAGAGGAGAGGAAGAGAGGGAGAGTAAGGAGAAGGGAGAGAAAGTAGACGAGTCGAGGAAAAGCAAGAAAAAACAGAGGCAGGAGAGGGCAGAAGGAGATGGGTGAGAGAGGATGGAAAAGAAAGGAGCTGAAAAGAGAGAGAAGATTTGGAAAGAGATAAATCAGAAAAAGAAGAAGGGAAAGAGTGTAGAAAAGGGAGAGGGGTAGAGAGTGGGTGAGCAGAGAGAAAGAAAAATGCAGAAAGGTAAAAAAGTGATAGAAAAAGAGAGCTGTAAAATGAGAGAAGAGTGGAGAGAAAGAGAAAGCAGAAAGATGGAAAGAGGAGGGAGAAGAGGGTGAGCAGAGAGGAGGAAAAGAGGAGGATAAATGTTGTGAGGAGAAGAGAGGAAGAGGAATGAAAAGTAAGAAAGAAAAGAAAGAGTGAAGGAATGAAAGAGAGGGATGCAAAAAGAGCAGTGATAAAGAGAAGAGAGAGAGGAGAGAGGGATACAATAAAAAAGATAGAAAGGGAGGAGGGAAGAGCAATGATAGAGAAAGAAGAGAAAATCTTAGTTGGGTGGGAAAGGAGAAGAAAGAGGTAGGGAAAGTGAGAGGGAGGAGGAAAGAGCAGTGATAGAGAAAGAGGAGAGACAGGAAAGGGAGAGGGTGAGGAGGAAAGAAGAAAGAGAGAAGCGAGATGGAGGGAAATAGAGAGCGAGGAGGAAAGAGCAGTGATAGAGAAAGAGGGGAGAGAGGCTTAGTACAGCGGGAGAAGAGAAGCAAGAGAAGAGAGAGGGAGGGAAAAAGAAGAAAAGAGGAGAGACAGGAAAGGGAGAGGATGAGGAGGGGAGAAGAAAGAGAGAACAAGAGGGAGGGACAGAGTGGGAGTAGGAGAAAAAGAGCTGTGATAGAGAAGGAGAGTGAGAGAGAGAGAGAGGGAGAGAGAGAGAGAGAGAGAGGGAGAGAGAGAGGGAGAGAGAGAGAGAGAGAGGGAGAGAGAGAGAGAGAGAGAGGGAGAGGGAGAGAGAGAGAGAGGGAGAGAGAGAGGGAGAGAGAGAGAGAGAGAGAGGGAGAGAGAGAGGGAGAGAGAGAGAGGGAGCAGAAAGGGCACATGTGTGTTTTGCCACCTCCCGACCTCGGCGTAATGACCCCACAGAGGTAGACGTGTTCTGGCGCTGGTTTGGGCCCAAATTACACCCGAGCTGCAATTCCGACCACTTAACGGCAAACCAAAGAAGTTCAGAGGTTACGTACAACGACACGCACTTTATTGCCCCTAATTACTGTCCCGGGACTGTAGCTGCAGCAGAGGAGCGAGCCAGAGCCCCGTTCTACTTTAAAGCTCTTTTTTTCCCTATAAGCAAATTTCGGTAGGCAAATGAAGAGAAGAGCTGCGCTTGTTTGGGTTTGTGCTCTTTGCCAGCGCTCTGATGTGGTTTTGAAACTCACCTGAGACAAGGTGATTCGCCGGGCGATTTGGTTGGAGGTTTGCCCCCGCAATTTGCTCTAATTTGCCCCTTTAAAGTAGTGTCGAACTCGGCCGGCGTTCTGTTTGCAAACGAGGGAAGAAGACAGCGAAATCGACTGTCTCGATTCGCGCGTGCTGTGGCCGTGTTGTCGGGCGAAACGCTTCGAAGACGCCGTCCACCTGATGTCATCACGATGTCATCACGATGTCATCACGATGTCATCACGATGTCATCACGGCGATGTTTTGAGTTGCACTAACACGTTTGGAGATGTGCTCTTTTTTCATTTTCAAATGCGTCGCCGAGACTTCAGAAGTACATTTTCCATTGTTTTTTTTACCGAAAACGATTAGTATCAAAGGCTTGAAAGCTTGTTCAGGGGTCGATCAGCTGCGCCATCATATTTAAATCGGTTTTTGACACTGTATTAATAAGTTATAACACATTTTGCAGAATTTTAAATGTCATTATGAGCATTAGACACCACATCATGCTTTTAAACTCTTAATATATAGTTTTTTTTCTGAAAGTCTATGGCAAAGAACGATGAGGACGAGACTGTCCAACACCATTACCGTCATATAAGACTTGAAATATTAAAGCGCTATTGACGAGTTGCACCCGCGTCGCAGGCCACGCCCACACGGCCCCTATTAACATGGACAAAAGCAATGCGCGATATTAAAGGTGCTCTGTGTATTTTACGGGAGGAGGTTTCACCCTCTTGTTTTGTCCACACAGTATTTATTCATTTGCTGAACAAACCAATAAAACCACTTTGCCCGGTGCCGTAACCTGCTTGTCACCATGGAGACGGGTACGCTCTGTTTTGATTGTGTGGATCGTTTCACACAAGTCACAACGCCAAATAGAATGTTACGTAAATGTACCAGTTATGAGTCTTAAATGGGGCTCCAATTAAAGCTAAATTGGATGCGAAGGGCGCGGCGTGGATGAAACGAGGCATTGTGTCACCTCCAGGACTATACTTAGAGCTCGTGTTGACACATTTCACAGCCGTGCGAGGGTTTTTTGCTCGGGTGGCGAAAAAGAACAGTAAACGGAGCGAGTTTGTGGACACAGGCGCCGTCTCAGCCCCGGTCACGCCTCTTCCACTACATCCTTTACGGTAAAACGTGAAACAAAATTCATCTGCCCACATGGAAAAGCAAAGAAGACGAGCTGAAACTATTCCCCCCGCTACGCACGGGCCGAGGAAAAAGAAAGTTGCAGTTGCGCTAAAGCCACGGTCAACACTATCGTCAGCGTTCTGGCCGCGCATCGGACCGAACCTTTCTAAACAAACCGTGCCTCGCGTTCGCCAAGTGACTGGACGTGTTTGAAAGTCCGGTGACGAGGGACAGCAGATGCACAGGAAATGCTTTTTTGATGGCGCGAGATGGCCGCGGAGGGAGGTGCGAATGTGTTCTTGATTAAAGGATCAAGTAGAAGCGCTCCACGCAAGTTAAAAGAGGTTTTTCTCTTCGTGTCCAGAACATTCAGCCAAGTTGAGAGTGGTTTTGTCAGGTTTTGAGTTACCTCAGTTGTACTCAGAGGTGGTGAGCTCTGGGTCGTTACATTAGCCACAGCTGCCCCGGGGTAGACCAGTGGCGATGTAGCTGCCAATGCTGCGACCTCAACCCATCGCACAATAGGGTGCCATGTTTTTTGGGGGCTGCACACTCACTTACATTCATTTCTTAGAGACCGGCCCATGTTTAATCATAGAAACGACTTGCCTAACCTAATTCTAAACCATAATAATAACCTATTTGAATTCATATTTGAACTTTGAACCGTGTTTTTGACCTATTAATAAAGGTGTTGTCCGACGGGGACCAGATTTTTGTCCCCATAAGTCAGGCAGGTTCCGATAGAGAGCGTTTGTTTGCATAATTCCGTGTTCATAATGTGATAAATACCATACTACCATTCATGTGTGGGCAACGGTTTGTACTGAGGGCAGGGTTTCAGTAGGCTGCGATTTTAATTGTTGTAATTAGTAAATTGCAAAGACTTTAGGTATTTATGACTATTATTATTCAAGTTGTAAACCACAAAATATCCTGTCGTTCCCGTTTGTCTTGTTCTGTTTGTGTTGTTGAGCTCTAGACATTTGTCGAGCTCTAAACATTTGTCTTGTTCTGTGCGTGTTGTCGAGCTCTAAACATTTGTCTCGTTCTGTTCTTGTTGTCGAGCTCTAAACATTTGTCTTGTTCTGTGCGTGTTGTCGAGCTCTAAACATTTGTCTCGTTCTGTTCTTGTTGTCAAGCTCTAAACATTTGTCGAGCTCTAAACACAGCCCTCAGCACATCAGACACAGCTCACAATGCCGTCGGGCGCTGGTGCTAATCCCGCTCCCTCTCCGCCCGCTCGGGCCATGCTCGGTGCCACGCTCGGTGCCACGCTCGGTGCCACGCTCGGTGCCACGCTCTGTGCCACGCTCGGTGCCACGTTCGGCGCGGGCGGCTTTGTTTGCGACGCGATATTGTTCCGCCGCGAAGCCACCAGATGAGAATATGCTTTTTATGAATCGGGAGGAGGGTTCGGGGAAACAGCTGCGTGCCAGACCAGTTGGCATCCACGGCTATAGTAAAGTTTTTTTCCCCCTCCCCAGTTGTTTTTATATGGGCCGTTAAAAGGAGCTGATGCTAGCACTCTAGAACCCGCTGTACCCTCGCAGGAACGTTGCCCTTCACTTTTTAATTCCTCTCGCTTTTAAAGTGTCACGACTGCGTTTTAAATGGGTCGCCGGAATTACACGCCGGGTGATTGCTAAGAAACAGTCACTCGCCAGTAAAAGCCTTTTCTGTCATATAACTCCTTTTACAAGGCAGCCACTCGTTTTAGTTCTATTCCACTGTAGCCGGCTCCACCCAGCTATTATTAGAGGTGTCTCCTTTAACAGACATGTACAGTATATTGTGTATGGATACTCAGCAAAAACAAACAGGGGCCCGGAGCCAAGATCACAATTTCGAATTTGAATGTGACTCACTTGCGTGTACGCCGAGAAGCTTCATACCGGCTTTAAGAGGTGCGATTGTTTCTGCCTGTCACTCACTCGGAGCGTGATGGAAGCTGACAGAGGCCGTGCGAGTGACATAACAACATTTGGAATTTTAGCAGCGTTGAGAGGCAGAAATGTCGGAAAGGAGTAATTAAAATGTTCTACAGTAAGAGCTCAAAACAAAACGAACAAAGAGCTGCAACGGTCTAATAACAAATATAAACGTGTACACAAAAGAACAGCTAAGCTCACATTTACCACTGTTACGGACTTTGTGATCGTGCGTGTTTGAACTCTCCTCAAATAATTCAGTTTGTTGAGGAAATTCCCTATTTTGGGGCGAGTTGTAGTGTCCTTTATCTCCCCCTGCCGTCAGCAAATAACCCAGCACAGCTCTGCGCAGTCGAAGCAACAACAGAGAAAATACTTTCGAGTTTCCATTTTTAAGTTAATTTGAGCAAAACAATACTTCAACGGACAACATTGACGCAAAGAAAAAGCAGAAGGATGGAAATAATTTTGCCACACTCTTGCTTTGGCTGGAATGTTGAGGGGCGTTTGTATATGACTCTATAGTAGGAGTGGATGAGGAAAAGTGTCTGACTTTGGGAAACGTTTACTTTGGGATTGTCATATTGCCCAGCCCTATCAATGAGCCAAACATTTGATTCATTTACTGGTTGTCAGGGTCTTTTTCTTCTCGATAATGTTGCGTTCTGGCCTCCTCACCATGTCGCATGAGTGTGTTTTTGGGGTACTCACTCCTGGGCTCTCGCGGTCCATCCACGGTCACTTTTATGGCGCGATGATACGTGGCCACTTGCGGCGGGTTGGTGAATACTGTGATGGTCAAGGTGAAGCTCTTGCCTGTGGACAAACGTGGTAGCAATAAGTCACACATTAACTCAATAACAATGACCAGAAAACCCCTAGTTTAGTAGTACGAACCCCACTGTCTTCTGGAGTGGTTAACCAACATTTTAAGCTTTGGCTCACAATTCGAGGATAATAAACTTGTATAATATAGTAATAATTGACAATTTTTTCCATTATATTTTTGTGTTTTCATGATATTGATGTCCAGAATACTCAAGGATGTAAATATACTATAAAAGAACTTGTATTAATTCAAATGTATTCAATTTCATCTTCTTTTAAAGTCCAAAATGTTCTATATTTCTCCCATTCGTTTCATTTTTGCCATCATTTCCACGGCCTGGGCACTCCTTCTCCACGAGCGTGGACATTTTTACAGTGCAGCACAAGTTTCTGGCAGCCGAACCCATCCCGGCCTGTGGTGACATCAAACACCACCAAATGACATGCCATCGCGCGCGGACAATAACCCGCATTCATGCTTTAACCATGCCCATGTCACAAGTGCGCCCGTGACGCCACAATACAAACAGGGGGGGAAATACATCGTCTGCGCGTAGATTAACAACTGACAACATTGGCCTGTCTGAAGGGTCTATTTAGCCCGTTTGGCAGCGTCTAAATAGAAAGATTGACTGAAGGAGCCAGCGTCTTGTTATCCAGCCTTTTCTCCCCGTCTAACCCAGCGTGAGTGGGCGAGAGGCATTTTAATAGTCACTTCCTCTCTAGATAATCCCAAGCAGTTGCTGCCTTTGGGCCTGACTGTGCCTGTTCCTATGCGCACACTCGAGGAATGCTGCGATGAATAAGAGGCGCACGCGAGCATCACGTAGCTATGGACGCGGACAGGAAACAGGAAGTGGATGGAGCGACCCGGCCAGTGATGCTCGTTTGCGATCTACAATTCCCTGAGCTGAGCGGGTCGGTTGGCCAGATGACGACAACATGACGTCGTCGCACCTCGGAGGTTTTTCAGTTAGCATAATGCTAAACCGGAGGGGATTTTAAGATGTTTACCTTTTTTCCCCAACAGTTTTTGCTGAAGTATCGATCTTCGTGGAGGTTTGGGGCGTGTCACTGTAAACGCTTTTAGTTTTGAGTTCTAGCTGTGATCTGCTCTTTAAACATGTATATTTTGAGGTAAATATGTAAGTACAAAGCTGAGCAAACAGATCAGTGGTTGGAAACAAAAACAAAGAGCAATGTTCTTTCAGAGACATTATAATGATCCATTAAATGTGTCATAGACTGGAAATAACTCCTGAACAGAAAACAATAAAGGTGTTAAACCTGTAAATCCTGTTTAATTTGAATAACCTACTGTACTTTCACATGTACATTTTCAAACGTTTAATAGATGACATTTGTTTGGCGAGGACAGCGAGTACATTTTTTAGAAATGAACTTGCTAAACCAAATCTACTCAAATTGAATGATGGATAACTAAAGCTAAAACTGACAGAAAACACAGACTTCCATGAGAGTACGGTAACGAGCTAATAGTCCAGCTAATGGACTTCTAACTTCTAAATGTTATTGATGGTTTGTGGGTGACTAGATTCCAGTACCAGGGGAACCGTCTCCAGATCCTACCAGTACCAAGCTGAGGAACTATTTAGTGTGCATTTTAGGCTGCGGTGGCAAAGCGGAGGAAACCCACACAAGAAGAGGTGCGTACACCTGTACCTATGTTCCCCAGTACATATATTCCCCTGTACCTATGTTCTCCAGTACATATATTCCCCTGTACCTATGTTCTCCAGTACATATATTCCCCTGTACCTATGTTCCCCAGTACATATATTCCCCTGTACCTATGTTCCCCAGTACATATATTCCCCTGTACCTATGTTCCCCAGTACATATATTCCCCTGTACCTATGTTCTCCAGTACATATATTCCCCTGTACCTATGTTCTCCAGTACATATATTCCCCTGTACCTATGTTCCCCAGTACATATATTCCCCTGTACCTATGTTCCCCAGTACATATATTCCCCTGTACCTATGTTCCCCAGTACATATATTCCCCTGTACCTATGTTCCCCAGTACATATATTCCCCTGTACCTATGTTCCCCAGTACATATATTCCCCTGTACCTATGTTCTCCAGTACATATATTCCCCAGTACCTATGTTCCCCAGTACATATATTCCCCTGTACCTATGTTCTCCAGTACCTATGTTCCCCAGTACATATATTCCCCTGTACCTATGTTCCCCAGTACATATATTCCCCTGTACCTATGTTCCCCAGTACATATATTCCCCTGTACCTATGTTCCCCAGTACATATATTCCCCTGTACCTATGTTCCCCAGTACATATATTCCCCTGTACCTATGTTCTCCAGTACATATATTCCCCAGTACCTATGTTCCCCAGTACATATATTCCCCTGTACCTATGTTCTCCAGTACATATATTCCCCAGTACCTATGTTCCCCAGTACATATATTCCCCTGTACCTATGTTCTCCAGTACATATATTCCCCTGTACCTATGTTCCCCAGTACATATATTCCCCTGTACCTATGTTCCCCAGTACATATATTCCCCTGTACC